>NC_140598.1:70318583-71002764 GCF_057381915.1 Diplotaxodon limnothrissa | reverse complement strand
GACTCCAACAATCAGACCAGGCTACCCTTAAGGAGAGGAAACCATCTGCTAGAACAGGATGAGCATTTACGTGAGTCTACAACCCAAAACTTATACATGTGCATAGCATGCATGGCACAATTTCATGTACTGTAAATAATCTATAAACTATACTATAAATAACCTAATTTAAGTTAGGTTTGTGAGTGCATTAACTTGTGGGTCACCATAGCTGCATCTACTAAAAGAAGTTCAGTCTCTGTGACCTCCATCTCAAGGTCAGGGGTTTAAGTTTGCACATTCATAAGATTTTCAGAAAACTCGAGAATAATTCAACGTAGAATTTTTAAATTGAGACCATAGGTGTATCTACTAAAAATCTTGGACACGTCTTATTCATGAGAACAACCTCTGGGGCGTAAAACGTGTAACTTTGTGAGCCGGTTTTAATAATAAACATGAATCAGACACAGAGTGTTACAGTCAGAGTCAGACGAGTTACCAAATAAATGGTCACAGAACGTGTGATTCATCTGTGTCATCACATGTGCAGAGACTACCCAGTGTGGGCCGGAATAGCTTAATCCTTAATTTAGCTCCCATCTCTCCTCCAGCAGTTTGACAAAGAGCACAGTGAAGAGGAAACCATATGAAGATGGAGCTACGCCTGCAACTTCTGACAGTCCAAAGAAGGTCATCAAGAAATCCACTCTTGCTGTTGCCAGAGCATCGCAGGGCCCTCCAGCTGTTATCTCTGTGTCCACAGCTCAGGTTGTCATGGCAGCAGGTCTCCAGGGTCCCCCCTCCAGCCAGCCTCCTCTGAAGAAACAGAAGACTGCAGGTCTCCATCCTCGAGTCCACCAACAGTTTTATTCATTTCATAAAAAAAAACAAAACAACTTTCTTGTAGCTTGTAAATAATAACTTTTTGTAAATTTTAAATACACAAAAATGAACAAATAATACAGAGAAGTGAAGTGAAGTGAGTGCTGTGTGTGTGCAGATGTGACCCTCAGCGCTCTGAATGATTCGGATGTGAACAGCGATCTTGTGGACATCGAGGAACTCGGTGAGCGATCCAACTCCAAAAAACTCAACAATTTTGATCAAGGTAAAGTTCATGAACAGAAAAAAACCACAGATGGATTGTTTTACGCTGAATTACACAAACAAACAGAAGCTGTCAAATATCCCTGGGGCAGGGATAGCTCAGTAGGTAGAGTGGTGGCCCCATGATCGGAAGGTCGGGGGTTCGACTCCACTGAATGGCTACCCTGAGGTACCCCTGAGCAAGGTACCGTCCCTACACACTGGGTTAAATGCAGAGGAACAATTTCCCTATGGGGACTAACACATACACACACATTGAAAAGTTGGGATCAAGTCAAAAGATTAGATAGCTTCTGCTTTAACATCATTGGGTCTGACTTCTGTTGTTCAGCAGAAAAAATTGGGTAGAAAACCCCATCCAGTAAGTCCTGCACCTCACTGGCCTTACCATCAGCAGTTTGGGCAAGTGGCTATCAGCTAAAGTTGAGAGCAGGGAAACTTTGGGTTTTCACATTAAAAAAAGTGACGTTGGGAGCATCTGCACTATCCAAAACATGTAAATGTGTACTAGCACAAAAGGAGGTTATGTAAAAAAGGCAGACGATCTATATAGGATCAGGCCACTGCAAGGTAAAGACGGGACAGTAATTCAATAAACTGGCAAAAACCCACAAGCCTGTATATTTATGGGCCCCATGTAAAGATTTGGACCATTTGATGATCTACAGTAAGTATATGAGACTTTCTTTTCTGTCTCCATAGATACTCTGAACCTGGACTCAAGCCTCATTATGAACCCCAGCGACCTGCCTCTGCTGTCCCGCTGATCCTCCTGTAAACGTCTAGAAGTGATGAAGAAACACTTGAAATAATTTGTAAAAATCAGGACTCGTGTTTGTAAGCAGTGGATGCTGAGCACTAGGATGAACAGCAGTCAGAATGTGTTGGTGATGAAGTTAGTTCTAGGCAAGTTGGCATAATGTGTGACCTTGTGTAATTTTCGTTTCCTTAAACTCTGGTTGGAGAAACATTTAGAATATCCCACTCTATTTATTTAAGTTACATTTCAGCAGAAAACCCTTGGCTTCACTGATAAAAGATAACCTTTGCAAAAGTTCTCCCGCTGCGGACGCAGGACATGTGTTTTTTAAACAAAGTTAAAGCATTTACAGAAACTCATTAAAAAGCTCCTCTATAATTTCCACTTCAGTGCCTCCAAATGCCTTTGTAAGATTCGATTTGTCATGTTGACAGCATAATTGCTGGCATGTGTTACTAATGTCTTTGACGAGCCAGTGTCCTGAGAAATCCACATCTCACTTTTGGCAGATATCCGTGGTTAAAACTTTGACTGTACAGACATGGCAGTAACAACATGATAAAAGGACATCTCAACTAACTTTACCAGGATTTCTCTGTAGAGCTCTGAAACACAACTAGTTTTCCACTAAACAGAATGACACCAGTGAGCTGAGACAATGTGGATGAATTCCAATTGAATATCAGAACCAGACTTTGTTCATCCCAAAGGGACAATTAAGATACAACAGAGCAGCATGACGTCGAAGACAAGGACAGAGCATAAACAGGCAATAAGAGTGAGATAATAAATACACAGAATATACAGTTTTAAAATTAAAGTGACTGAATAAGTGACTAAAGTGAGTAAAGTGTTGGGAATATAAAAAGAGATATTGCACCTCTCCAGCATCCATATCAAGCTCCTATTATTCCAGATTGGAGTCTGGAAGTTGAAACAATGTAACAAATGATGATTTTAATTGTTATTTTTTCTGTATGTAGAAACTGTCGGTTTTTGTGTATTTTAGCATTTGACAGCATCATGTATGTTTCATGCTGTTTAATCTTTTCTTTATATTCATGTGAGTGGAACATAAAGTTAAGGTGATAGATTTATTTTATCTCGACTTCATGCCTTTCATTTATTTTATTGCTTTGGCAGGAGCGTCACAGACGGGGAATTTTCATCAGTATCATTTTGCATGAAAGTGCTTGAGCTTTGAAGTGCAGCGAAGCATAGCTGCGTAAATGGTAAATGGTCTGTATTTATATAGCGCTTTACTAGTCCCTAAGGACCCCAAAGCGCTTTACATATCCAGTCATCCACCCATTCACGCACACATTCACACACTGGTGATGGCAAGCTACATTGTAGCCACAGCCACCCTGGGGCGCACTGACAGAGGCGAGGCTGCCGGACACTGGCGCCACCGGGCCCTCTGACCACCACCAGTAGGCAACGGGTGAAGTGTCTTGCCCAAGGACACAACAACCGAGACTGTCCAAGCCGGGGCTCGAACCGGCAACCTTCCGATTACAAGGCGAACTCCCAACTCTTGAGCCACGATCGCCCGTAAACACGTTGGCTTAAAAGAAACAGATGTTTGGGGGATGATGCAATAGCTGCGAATTTGAATGTGCTTGTGCATCTTTTCCATTCTGTTTAGTTCCCAAAGAAATGTTTTTGTCTAAATAGAAGAAAACATTATTTTAGTTTTCATCTGCCAGCCTCCAAGTGCACCCCAACACATTAAGACACTAAGAAAAGTGATGCTAATTCTCTCCTGAAGAGGGAAAAGTAAATTGCAAAAGGATGATTTAAAGAAATATCCCTTGAGCTAAAAGCTGTGAAGGTGCTGACGGTGGATGTGATTGACGGCATCAAGGACATTTATAGGAACACAGTGACCAGCAGTGTGATATCCTTCATACACCATCTCTGTGTGCTCACATAAGTGGAAATCATGACACATTCATTTGCGTTTTGTAGATTCATCAGCGCTGTAGACACTCAAACCTGGCTCAGATTTTTTTATTGTGCTTGGAACAAAGCCATCGCGACCTTAAAGAACTTTAGCATGCATGTAGTTTAAGGTGAGACAAGATTTGAACCTTTTCTTTGGGTCTAAAATAAGTTTCAGTAGACATTTTAGTTTTCAAATGCTGACCTTTTATTAATGTGTAACAGTCATAATCGACCCACAGACCGTTATGTTCGTCCACTGGGAAGTTTTAGACACATTAAACTGCAGTGCTGCTTATTTCTAACAAAATAAATGATAATCACAGCAATGTAGTGATGTGTGTCTGACAGAAGCAGCACATAACATACTGGTAATGCAGTGAAAAATACCAGTAATGATGTGCTGCTACGGCCAGATGCACTGAATGTGACCAACACTCACACGTACTCACAAACATGCATTTCTGGAAAAACAAGTAAAGAATAAATCCAAGCACTACAGGTAACGCAGCATATTTTCAGCATGCAGTGATCTGCCTCCCACATACTGATCTGAAATATAAAGACCAGAGATTTCAATGCAAACACCTCAGGTTGTTTGTGACAGCAGCTTTGGATGGATCAGTGATCTCTGGAGGGACGAGCACATATTTGAAATGAGTGATTCCACAGACTGGCAGGCTTTGACACGAGTACCTATCGAAAACAAGAAAATCAGCAACAAAATATAAACAAATGCAACATGCAGGCACTCCTGGTCAGTTGTGTGTTTGTTCCGAAGTTTCTTAAACAATTATTCATAAACAGAAATTAGTTTTATATGATGTGGATAAAACACATTGTTCTCTTATTTTAATAAAAACCTTTAGAAAGAGAACTGTGGCTGGAGTCTAATCGCTGATTGTTCCACACAAACACTAACATAAAATCAACATCGTTATGAGTGAAAAACCTAAAAAAAGTTTGTTTTAAATAGAACGTGTCTAAGCTGTCGACCCTAAATAAGGAAATTATCTAAATCATTCGTCCTCATTTTCTAACCTCATTATGTTCTCTATAAGTAGGAAATGCTGTTTTCAACTCACTGGTGCAATTAGTTTGTTGTCAGGAGACAAAAGGATTTCAGCTTGAAACAGAATTAAATGTGAGTTTGTGCTCACTACTGCTGCTCACTATTCATGTCAGTGCAATTCTTTTCACAGATCTCGACAGAAAAATAAACCAGTGATACTCAGATAATGACATGCATCCAGCTGCTATCAGACAACAGGAAAGCGACTCATGCATTCATTCACCCACATGTGGTTCATAGCTTTAAGACAAGTAACAGAAATTATTGCAATCAAAGTCTAAGCTGGAGGAAAATGGACTAGGAGCAGTGTGATGCTGAGGATCCCAGGGCTCACGGTGGCAGCACATGATGATTTGAAGCGATTCAGCACATCTGCAAAACATGATGTGCTGCTAGAGCGCACCCTGGACACACCGAGTCCATGACTCAGGCTGGTGCATGTCCACGGGGGCGGGAGGGCAAAGACAAAACTGAAATGTA
Organism: Diplotaxodon limnothrissa; assembly: GCF_057381915.1. Taxonomy (NCBI): domain Eukaryota; kingdom Metazoa; phylum Chordata; class Actinopteri; order Cichliformes; family Cichlidae; genus Diplotaxodon; species Diplotaxodon limnothrissa. Next base: position 70,997,419 of record NC_140598.1, on the reverse strand, counting down.
TGTGACCTTTCTCTGAAGAAGACGGCCACGTACAATAATGTTGAATTTTTGATTCCGTTCATCTGTACGGTTTTCTTTTAAAAACAGAGAAAATGGAGGAAGTGGAGAAAAAGAGGAAGCAGATGGGGGAGGGGAGGGGGACGACGACATATAGCTCAGATATTTTTGAAGAAAGATAACATTAAAGAATGTTTCACCACAAGTATTTAATGATAAAATAATCCACACATTTTATTTTCTGATGATTTCCACCTGAAACATACTACAAAAAATAAAATAAAATCAAAGATTATTTAAGCAACTGAAATAAAATAAAAAGTATGACTGTACTTACCCCGACTATATCCTTAAAGGCAAACCACAAACAGCACACAGCAGTGGGGAACGTTGAGTCGTAACAAGCTACCTACTCTAATGTAAACAAAGATAGAAAATGAAAAACGACATTTACATGCAGCTTTTAGAAGAAGTCTTTCACCAAAAAGAAACACAATATAAACATCCGCCAGATGTCTGAGTTTTCAAGATACATCAAGTTCAAAAAGCTGAAAGTAAAAAAAGAAAGTGATTTATTAAAATACTTGCATCCCAATTTTAATGAATCTCCACTGAACCAAATGTGTATTTTTATACCAAAAGTGTAAAACAGCATCTTACCTGCAGCCCTGCAGAGGGTCACGCTTTAAACACTGCAATCAGAGCAGATCAGTTAGTGCAATTGTCTAAGAAGTCATGTCTTGTTGATGCAGCCCCTAGGAACTAATCCAGACTCATGCCACACAGTATTATTGAAGGTACAGCAGCTCTGGTCCAGCCCAGAGGTTCTCTTACAATTTTCCCGTCATCTAATTCGTGAATGTTGGCTGCAGTTCAGTATTTCATGTGTCAGAGGAAAGAAGAAAACAAGGCAGGGTTGCTTTTTAAGGATAAGTGAGACTGAAGTAGTCATCTTAACCTGCTTTGATTTTATTTATTTAAATGCATTTCCAACTACAGATATATCGACAGAATATCAGTGATGAAAAATCAGTTTTTGTTTATGGTTTGGTTTATAAAATACCTGCAAATATCCTTCACATGTGATCAACAGTTACTTAAAGGATTTTCTGTTGATTGATATATTTCACTTTACATGTGGATCCTTACATTGGAGCCAGTATTCTGTCATTTTAATGTGAAACTGAGAGTTAGTTGACTGATTCGTCAGTATAAAGAAAAAACAGATTTGAACTGGACAGGGCGGGGCCAGCACTGAACCTGATGCACCACACTTGACAGGATACACTTAAGATTTATACTTCCATAAAACTCGGCTGTAAACAGGAAACATACGCATGCATATCTGTCTGCAAAAAAATCCTCTTAAAGGGCCAAGAAGTTTTTATTTAAAACAAACAGTTTTAAATGTAAAATGTTTGGTGCTGATGCTTAACCTCCAAGGCTGCTCAAATGAAGCCTTATAAAGGCATGTGGTCACAAAGGGTCAGAAAAGGTAACTACAGATAACTACGTCCCAAACATCCACTCTCACTCACAGAAGAATCAAAGTGTGATGGAGGGAATAAAAGGCAAAGTGTTGGAAAGCTCCTGTCTATGGCCTGCTGCTCCTGCAGTCACAGCACCACAGGCCATTTTACATTCTTCAGAGGAAAAAAAAGATTCACTTACCATTTGCTGCTGAGATGTTAACCTGATGATGGAGGAGCTAACTAGCTTAACTACTGACTAAGAACACTGAAAGTAAACTCACACCTTCTTCTGCCTGTTTGTGTGGATACATTGTCACAATCCACAGACCAACAATCAGAACTAGTCCTCAAAAATAACATAAAACAGGAACAACAGAGGCACACACAGACACACAGGATGACTAGATTTGTCAAATAAAAGTAAAAACCAAGGAGAGTCCCAACAGCAGCTCTACACAAACACCCATCAGAGGGATAGAGCTAGCCTACTACAGTGACAGAGAGAGCTGAAAAAAGGCCTGTTTGGGGTTTCTGGTTGCTCCTGCTTCTGTTCGTAGTAAAAGGGGGTGTCCGGGGAGGAAGGGGGTTGGTCAGGTTTTGGTCCCAGTCCCAAAAATACCCCCTCCCCCCCAAAAAAACAGACAAACAAACAAACACAAACAAACAAACAACCAACAACTTCGTGTCCCCTCATCCTTCCTTGCTGGCCTTTCACCTTTTAGCTATGTGTATGTGCATGTCCCAGTCCTTCTCAGTGCTGCCTCGCTGAGCCCTAGCTACGCACACTGAGACAGTGAGAAGACTCAGTAGGCATAAAAACCTACAGGGCTGCAGCCTTTTTCCCTAGCAGTCACTTTCTACAATACAAATCGACATTTTCGGGGGCGGCGAAAAATCTAAAGAAAATATGTGGACGCTCCCCAGTGTGTGTGTGAGACAGGTGTAAAGCGCGGGGTCTGTCGGAGCTCCCGTTTGCACGTAAAAAATTTATTTGTGCGAGGCAAAGGGGCTGCTGCGCAGCGCGGAGCATTGAGCCTGTACGCCTGGCAAGCTGCTCCACTGTCAGACTGAAAGAAAGCCTGAGAAGACAGGGAGGGAGGAGAGGGAGGAATATAAAATGAAGAATAGTGTGGCTCTGAGAGGAAGCTCTTTATGCATTCACACACAGTTTGAGGAGCCTACTTTATAGGCTAATGTTGCGAAATAAAAAACAGAAACCACAGCAAACACACGAGTGGGGTAAGTACAGTGAGCCACCAGCTTCTCTGTGCTGCGACACACAAAGGAAGCAGAGTACAGAAACACACACATGGACTAGTATTAATGCACAAATGTAATCGCACTGAGAGCTACACTCGGTGTTTGCCTGACTCTATTTTCTCATGTTCTCATATGGCCGTGACATGGCAGTCGACAGGAAGGAGGAAGACTCACACTGCTGAAAGTGCTGCTCTCAAACTACACTGTTTTACAAGGAGGTGGCCCTGCCTACCTCTCTTTCTGTTCTACGCACTTTTACACACACAGAAAAATAAAACATGGGCACATTAAGAAAAAGGCCCGGCGCTAACTTGAAATAAATCCTAGACCAGGCTCTAATGGAGCAGCTCCTCCAGCATTACTCGGTGTAACAGTGGGTGTCACAGTTAAGCTCCAGGGATGCCCCAAAATACAAAGTATGCTCGTTTTCCATTCACATGAAGCAGTCTTACTCTAATCACTTACAGGTGATGATAATGGCTAACACCACACCATCAGTCCAGGAGAAGAATTCAAATTGGCTAAGCCACACGAGGTTTCTTCACGTCTATGTCAGTCGAATTTTAATAGAATAATCCCGAAATGATCTTAATCCATTTCCTAACATTTCTGCAGGCTGAGGCCCTCGATGTGTTTGTGGTAAAGACAAAAAAGAAGAGTTTAAAGATTTGTTTACTCGGTTCTGCTGTGCAAGTCTGGATATGACACATTGGAAAATATTTCCACATCAATTCACATCTTGAAGTTTAAAGTTCTGTTGTTCCTGGAATTATGTTTTTTTTCTTTTACAATTTTTATATTGCATGTGTGAATATTTGACCTGCTGCATAACAGCTGAAGATCTTTATGGATCAGATAAAATATCTGATGCTATAAGGAATGGTGAAAAATATCCACAGCTGCAGTATTAAACTTTATTTAAATTTACCTTATGGATTTAAATCAGTGTAAATATAAAATAATACAGTAAAGAAATTTTAGCTTTTCAATTTGGGCCACTTCACTTTGTGATGGTTCGGACTGAACATATTCAGTGAACACAGCTCTAATGAATATAATAAAAGAATTATAATTATTTCCAGAATTTCTCTAAATGTTGCTGATACATTTTTGAATGTGATGCATTGAATTAATTGTTTCAGTCGACAGGAAACAAAATTCTGTCATTACAGTCTTCTTAAACAAAAAAGATTCAACTTCGGTTTTAAAGGTGTCACTTGTTGCTACTTTTATTTAATACTTTGTATTTTTGATGTTTTATGGATTAAAAGTACTGAGTTGTTAAAACAAAGTAATATTTAGAACAAAGTGATGCCAACTATTCTGCAAAAATATTCTCCTTTTTGTGAGCAGCAGTTTCTGTCAGAATAAGCAAACACTATCTCCTTGGTGAGGCACAGCCATCGTGACCTTTTCTTTATAAGTCACCAAACAAGATTTAATCTAAAAAAAGTGAAGACATTAGAAATGTTACTTCACTCTCAGATGATGGTGTGCAGCACATACACAACCAGGGTCTTACCTAAAAACGTTGAACAGTAAGAGGGAGACTTTTTAATGTCAGGGTCCGTTTCTCGGTCATTCTGGGGGAGAGTCCAGCGGTCTGTGTGGGAGCTCCGCTTTTTACCTCGTTTTTCTATCAGTTTGTAAACGACACGCTTAAAAAGAAAAAAACTTTCCCTATAGTTTGCCTAGAAATCATCTATTTGTCATGTTGCCTAAAGCTTTGTATTAACACATTTATGAAAATTAGTTTCATTGTTCTAAAAACCGACTAATACATAATCAGAGCTGACTGATCTTTGAGTAAAGTCGAAGTCAAAGGCAGCCGCACATATTTCGATAACTGCCCGTATTAAAGTGCGCAGTCCTCGCTGTGATGAGAGGATGACAGGCTGCGCAGGTGAGAAACTGCTGAGTCACTGCGTTTTCCGAGCCTGGACTTTCTCACTGTTTCCTCTGTTTAACGGGGCGTTTTGACTTAAGTATAGTTTATTTATTTGTTTGTTTATTGTGCTTGAAGGCGAGATTAGCGTCGTATTTAGACACAGTGTGCAGCCGAGTGGGCTGGCGTGGTTGCTGGGGAGGAGGCTGTGACTAGGGGAGTGTCCCCTTCCTCTACTTTTCCACTTATCACTTAAACTCTTTTGTAAAGAAATATAAGTTCTGCACTGTTAACAATAAGCTATATTTGAACATTTGCTAAGATACTATATTATGATTGCTTTGTCTCCGTGCAGAAATGGACGCGCACAGTGTCTGACACAGTGCAGTCACGCAGCCTTTTGTTTCAAGCCGCACTTTACTTTGTCTGCTAAGCGTCCCTCGCACAAAGCCTTTACTTACAGCACATCCACGCTTACAAAGCAGCTACCGGCCATAACACGTAAACACTTTTAAGTTACTTACCTACAAATGAAAATAAAAAGATAAAGACTAAATACTTTATTAGTCAAAATTGGGGCGGAAAAAGAAACTCTTACCTTCGGAAGAAAAAGAATATCCAAAGGAGAAATAATGTTAAGATAATCCTGGTTTTACGCTAAAAAGCGAAATAGTGCGTAAATGTATTTGAAGACGGGCTCTCATTCTGTCTCAGTGGAGGATTTGAAAGTGGCGCCAACGGCAGTTGTTCCTCTGCTACCCACGCAGCCGTCACACACACACAAAAAATAAATAGAAATTTAAACGTGCAAGTAGCAATATTTCATTCATACCAAAATGTGCCTGCCGACCACCGCAACCCACTCGTGTCCACAGTTTTGAATAATATACATTCTGCGATTTTTATTTATTTTTTATGTTAAATTAAAATAACCGTCAGAGGCTTTTTGAGCCGCGGTGCAAGACGGGAGATTTCTGTTGTGTTTTGAATTTCGAACTGACCGGAGCAGCTGACGTGCTGGCTCAGTGGCTCCCCCTACAGCCACTGTGCGTGCACTCATTCGTCACGACTTGATGATATGAAATTTATTCAGTTGCTCCGAGATTTTGCGGTGTCTTTTCTGTTTTGTTTTTTGATCTTTAACGATCAAAATGACTTTGATTTTGTTGTGGTATTTTCTAAACATGTATGAATAGGGGAGACCGGGGATAGTTGTAACATTTTTGACATTTCTGTCTGTAAATTGGAGCTCTTTTAAGGTAGTGGATTCGAAATGTAATGCAAAGTATTTACATGTCTCTGCTATTAAATAGTGCAGCTATTTTCTCTGCAGCACAATTACCCATTGCATGGTATGGTCTCAAACACAAAGAGTGAAATGTTACAATTAACCCCATAGTCTGGGTTAGTTGTAACATATCCTGGGGTAAAATGTAACACAATGAAATAAGGGTACTAACAAAATATTAACATGTAATCTTTGTTTATTCAACACATGAATGCACTTAGAGCCATTTATGTAGCTGTGTGTGTGTGTGTGTGTGTGTGTGTGTGTGACAGAATGCAGAAATCTAGCTTTTGAACATATTCCAACCCCCCAAAAAAGACAAATTATGGAATTTTCTGCAAATGAATATTTCATTAATTTTGGTTGGTCTTCCTTGAGTTTGGCCTCATTGGCTCAGTGGGCATTATAACCTACAACTCTTGCACCAATTTTGAACATAACAATGAAGCTGAAAAAATGTAGTTGTTCACCAGCATCGCAATTCCATTACTTTTTATCATGGCTTACCTTGGTGTGGTTTGCAAAGTGCTTCAGAAAGATGAGGAAATCTGTTTCTTGCACCCATCCTGATTTATTTCCACTACCAGTACTTCCTACTGGTCCATCTCTGACACAGTGGTCTGCATAATGTATGTGTGGGAACACAAACAGTGGAGGAATTGTGTTGCCAATGGCATTAACCACATATACAAATGTGACCAGTGAACCTCTCTCTGCTGATGTCGTTGCCCCAACTTGTTTAATATAAGTTAAAGTAATAGTGTGGTAAGTTGTAACATCTGCATTATTGTTACAACTAACCCAGACTGTTGCTGTTACAACTGACCCAGACTCCTATAGCCATGAACTAGCTTACATTACAGCCAACGGCTAAAACATTAGCACTAAAGACCTACACAGAATATATCCCCATAGACATACAAATAACATAATTTAAGTTTGATGAGTTTAACTGCAAAGCAGATAATGCTATTAAACATTGAAATAAAGTAGAAAAACTTACTTTTTGGCATACAAATGACTTTTTTTCGTGTTAAATTGTCTGTGTTTGATAAAAATGTGCTGATTTTTCACATGTGATAGCAGAACTGCATTGGGCATGCACAGGATGAGTCACATCATTTGAAACTTAGCCCTGATTGGAGAAATTGGAAGTGTTACAACTGACCCACGTTACAACTATCCCCGGTCTCCCCTACTTGTGTGGAGCCCCCCCCCCCCCCCTCCTGTATCAATGAGGTAGATGGCTTAGAAATGAAGTTTATTATATATTTTTATATATTTATATGGACATAAACTCTACAGTATAACATTCTTCAAAATTCTTTTGAAATGGCACTTCAAAAAAGAAAGAAAACCTTCATTAGGCACCATAAAAGTAAAGCCATTGACTTATGTTTTCATCAGTTTGGGATTCAGTTCAGCTCATATTGCTTCTGCACCTCTTTCCACAACACATTTCAAATAACAGTGGTCCTTCTTAATCAATCTCAGTAGAAAAATGAAAGAAATCATCTGCATTTGTTTACAGTGCATCTGAACAGAAACTCAACATTTCAGTGTGTAGTTAAAACAGCAAACATACCTTCAAATAATAAGGTTACTAAAAATCTATGTGCTTTCACATTTCAGTTTCGTCAAGTGCACTGAAGCGACTTTCAAGTCGGCGATTATGGTCCAGGAAAACCAGAGCCGTCAAGTTCCTGCTTGATGTGCTGCTCATAAAAGCTGCTCAGCATCAGCAGAATTAGGATCTGCCTCCTTGCAGCACAAAGCTAGTTTGCTCATCACAGCAACCCACTCCTGTACACCATGCCCAAAGGCATCAAGGTCCACAGTCCCACTCACAGATGCTTGGAGTGCTGCTGGTCCTAGGCTGCTGAAGTAGCTGCTCAGCTCCTGAAGGTACTGAAGAGAAGCCAGGGGTGGTGTTGGTGAAGCTGTCAACCATTTATTATGTATCTGGTCAGCTTGACTTTAGATTTCTGCTCCTACTCAACACACTTCTTCACAAAGCTGTTTGTTGGCAGCCAGGTTTATCTGCAAGTCATCAAGGTAATCAAGGACATTTGTTGCCACAGGATATCTGCTCTGGAAAACATCCAACATTTGCAACATCACTTTGCATTTGTCTGCAAATTCACCTAGGGAGTTTTTTCACTTTATGAGTCATTCCACGACAAAAATTGGACTTGGATATTTTTACATTTTTACCAAAATGTACTATTTATATGTATATCCCACATCATTAAGGACATATTTAACTATCAGAAAAATGCATTTTCCCATCTCAGGCATTAGTTTTCTTTTATTATTGATCATATTTTCAAGATGTGGTGACTGTAATTCTTCAACCCCGTTATAGACACTTTGGAGGCTCTCTGAATATTATCATAAAATGTATTTCTAAAGAAATCAATATGTTTACATTAATCAGATGTCCCCCATACTAATTCAATAATTTTAAATAGAAAAATGACATAAAATCACACATTTTTACTCTCTTAAATCCTGAAATGTAACTAATGAGTGAAAGCAATCTTGTCATTTTTCATCAAAAACAGAAATCAGCAAACATTAAATTATTTCCTCAACATTTTAAGAAAATAATATATGAAAATGTAGGTGTGACGGGGTTGAGACTAGCATAACAGGGTTGAAGAGACAAATACAGCTTTACACATAAACAGTTGTTTACTCTCAAATTCAATGTACAGGACTTTCCATTAGCATTATATCTCACTTTGTAACCACGGGAAGGACACCAGATACAACCTGCAGTAGAATTACGTTTTATTACAGTTTTTTCTGAATGCTTAAACCCTAACTGTGATTCTTATAGCACAACCACTCACTGAGTTTGCAAAACTAAAAGCACAAACACTGCTTTGCACTCAGTTTGCCATTTTGTAACACACACTTTGCAAACCTGTAGCTACAATCCACTGCACAGCACTCTTTTTGCAGAACTGTAAACACAACTCACTGCTTTACACTCAATTTCCAAATGATCAACGCACTCCTAGCAAAACTATACACATTTACGGCCATTATTTACACTATTTTGCCAACTGTCTGGCACACTGTCACATGTGAAAACTTTTTTAGATAATTAGTTCACTTTGCAATCAGCCTATAATACAGGTAAGCTCTGTGTGTGGAGTACAATGGAGGGAGCAGGAAGAGTGAGAACAGATGGGTTTGGCTGTCGAGGGGCGCTTTTTTGAACTGCAGGTCCTTGAAGGGTAATACAGTTTGAAGCTGGAGGATCTCTATCCCCTAACTTTCAGCAGATGTTGAAAGGATAAAGTTGTGGTATATCAGTGGTTAGAAATACCATTATTACTTTAGGATTAGTTTAACACAACGTCAGGGCTGTGAGTCACAGTCCGCAGCATAAAGGTCCTTTCACATCAGATGCAGCATGTGCTGCTAATGCTAACTGCTAACTAAAATCCAGAATTTGTTGCTGGCTGCTGAGCTCTGTGGGTTTTTGCAGCAGCTCTACCTGATGCACCTGCTCCTTGTCGTTTCTATCTCCGACTTTGTCCTCTACAAGAGTTTCTGGGTTTTTTGCTGGTTCTTCAAATGTTCAATAAAAACATGTATGCTAATTCATAACGAAGGAAAGCTTTGTAAGTATCCCCACTAGTGAAGACTGTCCTTTCCACAACACTGCCCCCCTGCCGGAGGTTCGCAGCGCTGTTGAAAAGGTTCAGGAGGTCCCTGTATTAAGCATGTAAACCTGTGACACAAAAATCACAAAACTCAGACCACCACAGACTGTTTTCCTTCGTGGAGATGAAGGAAAACGCTGGGCTGGCATGTAAAAGGGCATTTATTCCCTTCAAGGACCTGCAGTTCAAAAAAGCACCCCTCCGACAGCCAAACCCACCTGTTCTCTGATTGGATAGTTAAATTTGTGATTGACATGACATTGGCCAATCAGATGAAAGGAAGAAAAATGGGGTCAAAATTCGTACTTGTAACTTGAAACTTGAGTGCAGACTTTCTCACAGATTTTTTGGCTAAGTCCACACACGAATCTTTTTTACGCACACACAAATTCTTTTTACACATACAAAAAAACTGATTTACAAGTACAAAATATTTATGACCACAGTTTGAGCCCATAACCTTGTGCCCAGAGAAAGCAAAAGCCAGATGTGTTTTTTATTCATACCATCAGTGACTACAAACACGCACATTACCAACTCCGGAAGACGATCAAAGCAGCCAAACGTGAGTACAGGGACAGGGTGGAGCAACAGTTTGACAACCCTCGGAGTATGTGGCAGGGACTAAACACGATCGCAGACTTTAAGGGAAAACCAGCACACCGCAGACCACGGCCTCTCTGTGTGAGGATCTAAACGTATTCTACGCTAGATTCGACACAGCGAACACCATGAGACCGGACAGTGTGCGCACCGCGGATGACGTCAGTGCGCACACTGTGTCTGAGGAGGATGTGCGGAGGTGCTTCAGGAAGGTGAACGCACGCAAAGCTACTGGTCCGGACGGGATTCCCGGCCGCGTCCTCAAGTCATGCGCGGCTCAGCTGGCTGGAGTGTTCACACACATCTTCAACCTTTCCCTCTCTCTGTCTGTAGTCCCAGCCTGCTTCAAAATGGCCACCATCGTCCCTGTACCCAAATCCTCCACCATCTCCTCATTGAACGACTGGCGACCTGTAGCCCTGACCCCCATCGTAAGCAAATGCTTCGAGAAGCTGGTCAGGGACTTCATCTGCTCTGCACTACCCGACTCACTGGACCCTCTACAGTTTGCATACCGCCACAACAGGTCCACTGATGATGCCATAGCCCTGACACTACACACTGCCCTGTCACACCTGGAGAAGAGAGACACGTATGTGAGGATGCTGTTTGTGGATTACAGCTCAGCATTCAATACCATCGTTCCCTCGAAGCTGGACAGGAAACTGCAGGATCTAGGACTGAGCAGCTCCCTCTGCAGCTGGATCCTTAGCTTCCTGTCTGACAGACGCCAGGTGGTCAGACTGGGCAGCATCACCTCATCCCCCATCACACTGAACACTGGTGCTCCACAGGGGTGTGTACTGAGCCCTCTCCTGTACTCACTCTACACCTACGACTGCACAGCCACTAACAACTCCAACATCATTGTGAAGTTTGCGGACGACACTACAGTGGTGGGTCTTATCACCAATGGTGATGAGACGGCTTACAGGGAGGAGGTCAGCGCCCTGACCCACTGGTGTCAAGACAACCATCTCACACTCAACGTCGCAAAGACAAAGGAGTTGATAGTGGACTTCCGGAGGTGCAGAGAAGTACACACCCCCATCACCATCAGCGGCGCTGCTGTGGAGAGAGTGAGCAGCTTCCGGTTCCTTGGCGTACACCTGGCTGAGGATCTTACGTGGTCAGTACACACAAACAAAACAGTGAAGAAGGCGCAGCAGCGCCTCTTCTTTCTCAGGAGACTGAAAAGATTCGGCATGAGCCCCCGCATCCTCAGGACCTTCTATCACTGTGCCATTGAGAGCATCCTCACTGGATGCATCACCACCTGGTATGGCAACAGCACCGCCTACAACTGCAAAGCTCTCCAGCGAGTAGTGCGGTGCTCTGAACGGATAATTGGAGGTGAGCTTCCCTCCCTCCAAGACATCTACAGGAAGCGGTGCCTGAGGAAAGCGGGGAGGATCATCAAGGACTCCAGTCACCCCAGCCATAAACTGTTCAGACTGCTTCCATCAGGAAGGAGGTTCTGCAGCATCCGGTCCCGTACCAGCAGACTGAGAGACAGCTTCTTCCACCAGGCCATCAGACTGCTGAACACGTCATAGACACCTCAGCTTCACTACTGGAACTTCAACATTATGCACTCCACACTGTATATAAATGCCACTGTTTTGCACATGTCTCAACTCTGTATATTTTTATATATTTTATTTATTGTTTACTCTATTTAATTTGTAAAATATGTGTACACACACACACACACACACACACACACACACACACACGTAGAAAAATATTTAGTATACACATCCAGAAATGCATATACTATTATATATTGTACATATATTTATTAGTTTCAGATGTAGCCATTCTTGTATTTTGCTTGTTTACATTATTGTATTTTGCACAACTCTGTTGCTTGTGAAGCTCGCACACAAGAATTTCACTCACATGTACTGTACCAAAGTACCTGCACATGTGATGTGACAATAAAAGTGATTTGATTTGTTTAGTTGGTGCATTGTGTGCTTATTAATATGATGGCTTGTGTTAACTGTTGGATACGAAAATACCATTTTTACAAAGGTGTGGAGAGTTAAGCAAGGGTTATTCGCTTTTACAGGGAAACTACAATGTTTTGCTGATTGGGTGAAGAGTTTTCTTATTTGTGTGTAGAGTTTTGCAAAAATAGCCAATAGTTACAAAAAATGTGCTCAAGCCATCAGAAAAAACTATAATCTAAAGTAAAAACAACCACAACAGCATATTTACAACTAACAAACATTGCAAAGTGAATTGCTCAAATGTAACATAATGTGTGTGTGCGCGCGCGTGCGTGTGAGTGTGGGTGTGTGTGTCTAGGCATAAGTGCTGATGAGGTGCTAAAAGTCACCTCATCCTTGCTCCGGTAACAATTAAACTTGTTGAACTGGTTGAACTAATAACAATAATAATCAGTTAACGATTTCAGTGTGTCTGTCTGTATCAGCGCCTGTGTCTGTGTCAGAGTGTTTTTGCATGTGTGTGCCTGCATCAGTGTGTGTGTCTGTATATATGCATGAATGTGCCGTTTGTTTCATGAATTAATCTTGTGAGTCAGTTCCACACCTCTTTCAAGACTTCCACATGGCACCTTGTCACAGCCTGTGTGGGTGGAATGAGTTCAAACAAATCATCAAACAGGTACCAGAGGATATGATCCTGATGCAGCCAGAAGAATCGGTTTGACCCAACACGATGCATGCATTTGACCTGGACTTGTGTTGTTTGTATGTTTAGAATGATGCCTGGATACAAATCATCGTCATATCTGAGAATACACCATTTACCAATCAGCTCTGGACTTTCCCACTGGATTTCTTTTCCTGGATCCCCCCCACTGCCTGTCTGTGACACAGCCGGTTCTATCTTCTGGCCAAAAATGAAACACTGGGTGTTGAAGCACTTGCCGTTAAACTGCTTCTGTGTTGTGCACATGCAGCTTACATCACAAACCATCAGTTCTCCTGGAGCTACAGTAACGACCTGGTGAATTCTCACGGTTCCAGGAACAGCTGATATCTGCTTCGGCATTTTCTCCATAGCTTCCTCAACATCTTCACTTTTCACAAAGAACAGTTTCACACTTGTGTTTGTTTCAGACAAGGCCCTGAATAACTCTTCTGCATCTGGGATGTCATGGCCCTTTGCTACCATCATGTCAGCTGCTCTTTTTAAGGCTCCCCCGACACCATCTGGTGCTCCTTTTACATGACTAGCCTCGAAAAAATTCCAAGAACCAGCCTTGAATCCTCTTATGTCCAGTTCTGTAGTGAAAAGGTAGAAGTTTCCTCGTTGTTTGTATTGCGTACAGGGTCCGCCGCTTAAAAAGTGCAGCACAGACACTTGTGGATGTTGCCCTTGAAGGTAATCTAGCACAGGATTTAGGTGCTGCCATATTGCTGGAGGGCCTTTATGTCTACTGGGGGAGATGGTGCTAAAGCACACAGGCTCTGAGAGCCCACCAACATACAACACACCAGTATGAACGGTGGCCTGCTGATGTGAAGCCCCAAAGTGGACCACCTGAGCTTGAGAACTGTATTTACAGCTGTAGTTTTCTGAGAAGTCAACATGTATCAAAGCCTCCTCCCCTTACATGTTGTTCTTCAGCTCACGGCAGAAGGCATACTGCTGGACTGTGCGCGCTAAGCATTTATCAGAGCCGTGGTTGAATGAACATACGCGCTCCCTCAGACGTGACTACAGACGCGCTGAAAGGAGATGGAAAAAGGACAGATTGTATGTTTCTCTACAGATTTTAAGGACTTTCTGTCCTTCTGCTCACCAAGAAGCTGTAAAAAGTGCAAAGACACAGTTTGTCTCAAACTTAGTGTCAATAAACAGTCACAGGCCTCAGGTACTTTTTAACGTTCTTAATCACTTTCTTAGTTTATGTGATAATTCTGGAGTCACTTCTTCACCAAGTATGTGTGATGATTTTTTAGCATTTTTTAATGACAAGATCCTATCAATTAGGATTGATAGGATCTTGTCTCGTTGTCTGCTGCCTCAGATCAGAGTCCTTCTCCTGTGTGCTCAGTTGTCTTAGAGCAGTTTGATCCTGTCTCCCTTAAGGACTTGACCGCGGTAGTTAGTAACCTAAGATCATCACACTGCCCCTCTGATTGTCTCCCCCCGAGCTTGCTTAAAAGCACTTTTAATACTGTTGGGCCTTTTATCCTGAGATTAATTGATACGTCCCTTGCTACAGGCTGCGTCCCATCATGCTTTAAACAAGCTGTAGTTCAGCCTCTTCTTAAAAAACAAAACCTGGACCCAACTGTTCTGTCCAACTACAGGCCTATCTCAAAGCTTCCTTTTCTATCTAAAGTCTTGGAGAAAGTGGTCTACCTACAGTTGCAGGCACACCTTAATTTTAATATGATCTCTGAAAAATTTCAATCTGGTTTTAAATCACTACATAGCACTGAGACGGCACTTTTAAGGATTTTTAACGATATTCTTTTAACTCTGGACTCTGGCAGCCCTGCTGCCCTTTTATTGTTGGACTTGTCAGCAGCTTTTGACACGGTCGACCGTGACATCCTGTTATCACGGCTAGAATTTCATGCTGGCCTAAAAGGATCTGCACTACAGTGGTTTCGTTCCTATTTGTCAGAAAGGTTTTTTTATGTCAATATGGCCACCCACAACTCCAAAATAGCCCCTCTTAAATACGGTGTACCTCAAGGCTCTATTTTGGGTCCCGCCCTCTTCGCACTCTATTTGTTGCCATTGGGCTCCATCTTCTCGCGGTACAGCATTTCATTTCATTGTTTTGCTGATGATTTGCAGATTTATCTACCTTTAAAAGCAGGGTCAGACCATCCGCAGCTCTTATTACGCTGCCTGGATGATGTCAAACAGTGGTTGTCATTAAATTTTTTAAAGCTAAATGAAAATAAAACTGAGGTTGTCATTTTTGGCAACTTTAATCATATCGACAGCACTCTGGGCACCGTTTCCTCGTATTGTAAAACACATGTAAAAAACCTCGGTGTCTACATTGATGGTTCTTTTAAATTGAATAAGCAGGTGAGTGCAGTAGTTCAGTCCTGTTTTTTTCAGTTAAGACAGCTAGCCAAGGTAAAGCCATACCTTCCGGCTAACGTCTTTGAGCGTGTTATTCACCTTTTTCTTACTTGCAGATTGGACTACTGCAATTCATTGTATTATGGTCTAGATCAGGCCTCCATCCATCGTCTTCAGATGGTTCAAAATGCTGCTGCTCGCCTGCTAACTGGTACCAAACAGAGAGAGCATATAACCCCAGTTTTAGCTTCTTTACACTGGCTTCCTGTCTCCTACAGGATCCAATTTAAACTTTTACTTTTTGTTTTTAAGTCACTTAATGCCCGAGCCCCTCCTTACCTGTCTGAGCTCCTCTCTGCCTATATGCTCCAGGAAAAACCACGAGGTCTAGCTTAAAACTAATGCTGTCCATCCCACGGACTAACCTCAAATCCCGTGGTGATAGATCCTTCTCTGTGGCAGGTCCCAGACTTTGGAATAGTCTCCCCTTAAATATTAGATCTGCACAAACACTTGAGCAATTTAAATCTTTACTAAAGACACATTTCTATGCCCTGGCTTTTAACACACTATGACCCAAGCATTTTGGTCTTATTTGAATTAGTTTAGTTATTGTTTTAATTCTTTTACTGTCCTTTTATTGTTTTTTATTGTTATTATTGTATTACATTGTTGCTTTTTAATACCATTTTTATATTGTTAAGCACTTTCTGCAGCATCGGCTGTTTGAAATGTGCTATATAAATAAATTTGACCTTGACCTTGCTGCGTGATAATAAAGTGATGCATTTAAATTTCCTTACAAAGCTGCGGAGGAGCTCAGTGAGGTCCTTTTGTGTGCCCTCCACAGACTTCCTGACTGTCACCTTGACAGTTGCCTTTTCTCCCTTTTTGTGTATCTCCTTCTCCTCTATTACCCACTGGGTCAGTGGTGTGTTTGCGGTGCTGTTGTATGCGGTTGTCGTGTGGACAGTTTTGTCCTTGCAATGGACACACTCTCCATACATGCAACTCTTGCTGGATGAGTTGCAGCAAACCTTCTCTATCAGTTCTTCAATGTTGGCAGTCTCAAGCTTCACTGCCAGGAAGCTGAGATTTTCATGCAACTTACACATGCATGTGTCACGTTCAGAGAGTGTTGGATTCACAACCCAAAAGGGGCGAAGATGACAGAAAAGGGAATAGGATATCATCTGGTCTGGGTTTTCCGCCAAAAACCTTCTGTGGATATTTTCCATCGTGTCCATCAGGAACCTCTTCTGCATTTTTAATTTGTCCTTTGTGAGTGTTTGTTTGGTTCCTGTGGTCATTCTACTCGCGTCATTCTTGAGATTGAACGCCTTGATTCTTCTTTTTAAGTCTTCAGTGAACCTGCTGGTCCTGTTTCTTTCAAAATGAAGACTGTCATGATGTCTGAAACTCTTGTTTGAAAATCCGAGGGAGTCACTTGCACAAACTTTTGCAACCTGTAATTTTTTTATAATTCTCCCTGTCGTGACTTCGGCAGTCAGCTGCCTTTCTCTGTTCTTGGTGGCTTTTTTGTATTTATTCCTAATATCTTCAATCAGTGATTCATGGAAAAGTAAGGTTTTTTTTTTAATTTGTGGGTTAACGGGGCAATTTGAAGTGAATCGTGTTATTTTCGACTGTGGTGAATCCAAAGATTTCTTTGAACGTTGGCACCTTTTTTGTATTTTTCTTTGCTTTTCCTTTCTTTTTCAAGTTTCTCCTGGAGTTCCACTATTTGCCTCTTGAGCTTATTTTTTTCAGCTCTGTACTTTTTCCGAGCCACCAGACGTTGCCCACAAAGCAAAGCAATTAAAGTTGATTTGTGTGTGGAAAGTTAAAGCCTTTTTCCTCCTGCCCTCCCTGTTTCTAAAAGGACATTTTCACTGTAACACTGTTAACTACCCATTGCCTTAACCTAAGCTGCTCTCCACATTTGTCTTTTCTTACGCTGTTCTCTTTTACTCAGTTCATTAATTGCTTTCTTCTTCCCTGCCTCTTCATTCTTTCTCCATCTCTCAGCTCACTCTGCAGGTTTCTCTCCCTTCTTTCAGGATCAGCTTTAAGGCGTTCCCGATACTTCCTTTGCCTTTCTGCTGCTGTTGTTGGTGCCATCTTACTCGCATTCTTAACATGGAACATAAATCACATTCAGCATGCATGCAGTATAAGAATGTTGATTGAATATAATAATAATTAATTTAAATAATTGGATAACTTAACAACCAAGGTATTAAAATCTCAACCCCGTTACAATCAAAAACATAACAGGGTTGAGATTTTTGCACAAACTGGCCACTGCTCAATGTAGTGAGTACCAGACAGAGAGCACATGGCATGCATGAAATTCAAAATCACCATATATTCATGAACTAAAAAAACCATTTTCATTTTTTCATGTGACGGTGTTGAGTCACTGAGTTTGACGACCACAATATCACAAGATAAATGACTAAAAGAAAAGAAAAGATGGGAGCAACTTGCCTGTCTCTGTGGTGCTGTTGTCCAAAAGACTTCAGTGATGTCACTTCCTGATGTATTTGGAGTTCTGGATCACACCATTGTAAGTGTGGCTCAATTTTAAATACCATCTCTCTTTACTCTTAAATTTAACAAATATGTTTTTTATATTTATCAAACTAAAAAAATTAACATGTTGTCATGGTCCTGGGTGGTTAGACCCAACGTTTTGTGTTTCATTTTGGTGTCCCCTTGTGTTTTGTGTTAATTCTTATGTAACCTGGTGTAATTTCTGTGTCGCTCTGCCCAACAGCGTCTTTCTGCCCTTCATCCCGTGTTTGTATGGTTCCAGGTTTGTTCTTTAGTTGTTCACAGTTTATGTTTTAGTTTTGTTCATTGTCGTTCACTGTAAATAAACTCACTCGCATCACTGCCACTGACTGCAACTTGGGTCCTTCTTTCTTTCTTTTTGTTTTTGCCTGTCCCGTCTTTTGCCATCAGAATTGTTGTCTGAAGGCCAAGAAAGATGCCAAGCAGATTTACTTTACCAAGTGGATCATCATGGCGTCGCCATATTGGTCCATTTGATTGACCTTTATTATAATTATGTATTTATTTTATTTTCAGTTGTTACAGGCGGAACAGACAGAGGGGAGAAGAGATAGTGAGAAAAGGGGGAAGAAAAAACAACAAAAAACAAAACAAACCCAAAGCCCCGCATCTGGCAAGTTGATCATATTATTGCTTTGTAATATGTCCGGATTGTTCCAGGTGAACGTTTGCATGGGATTAATGAAGACTGTTAATTTTAGAAACTCCCACCATGCTGTCAGAGAAGAGCTGATGTTGACGCTTTTGAAGCATTCATATCATTTGATGTTTGAGCTGATAAGTGTATATATGACATTTCTAGATTATTACATAGTGCTGTTCTACATGTATCCAGGGTTCATCTAAGAAGGTGTGTTTTAACCATCTAGAGATGAACTGAAGCCTGTTGGCTAAAAAGTAGTGATTAAAGTTTGCCTTGGTCCTTTGTAATGTTTTTAAGCTGATACGCGGGGGTTTATCTTTCCAAAGGAATTTAGAAATATATCAGTTTAGAGATCTGCACCAATCTTGTGATGGCTTACTTGGGATCACTGAAAATAAATAGTTTATTTTTGGCAAGACCATCATTTTTATAACAGCAACCCTTCCCATGAGTGATATGGGAGAGATTTCTAGCCAGATCGCCTTCTACTGTCTTTAAAAGTGGGATGTGGTTTCATTTAGTTAGATCTGCAAGCAAACCATCTGGACCTGGAGTAAAACCATCTGGACCTGGAGTAAAACCATCTGGACCTGGAGTAAAAACATCTGGACCTGGAGTAAAAACATCTGGACCTGGAGTAAAACCATCTGGCCCCTCCTTCACCACAGGACTGCTGCCCCAGCCGTGACACATGACACAGTCTGATTTAATGTTTTACAATTTTTAAAGTGTTTGTTTTTTTATCTGAAGAGTATGTAAACATCTGGTTTCAACTGTATATTTGATGATGTTGGTGTTTGGCTTGATTGTTAGCACAAAGAGGGAGAGAGAGGGAGAGAGAGGAGCAGTGAGGGAGAGAGAGGAGAGCCATCCATTGGATTCGATGCTGGCGTGATCACAGTGTACACGTGGTCCAAGGACTGCTTGGGCGTGTGGGTTTTCTCAGTCACATAAACAAGTAGTGGGAACATTGCAGTTTAGATAACTGTGCCCGGAAATGCCAGGGATTTGGAGCTGTAGGAGCAAAACACATCTGGACTGTGTTACATTATTGTAGCACTTTTCATCTTAACACACGGATACACACCTACACACACAGACAGGGAACATTAAGGCCTTTGGAATGCAAAAAATTTCAACACAATTTAATTTTATTTATACCTCATATAATCCCAACAACAGTCACTTCAGTCTGTTGCTGCATACAGACTCTACAATAATAAAAAGACGTTACTGGTAAAGAGCCTCCTGTGAGATGAGTGATTTATGTTGGCCTTTACATAGGAAGTAAGGAAAAGTATGAACATCTCATCTCATTATTTATTTTTGTATTCTTCTTACTTTATTATTATAGCAGTAGGAATAATAATAAGGGAAGGATTCTGGATCAGTACCATGATGGAAACGTCTGCTCACAGTATATACAGTATTCTGAAGAAGGTCTAAAATGTCACTGTTGTACGTGTGTGTGTTTTATGTATATAGATTTTTAAAAATTACTACTCATGATATAACACAGTCCAGACATGCCTCGTAAAGATGCTTCTATAACATTTTCTGTCATCACTTTATTGTGGATTAGGTGCAAGAGTTTTTAAGTGTGGACAATTAAATATTAGATTAATGCAACAGCAAATTGCGCCTTGTTCTCAGATGGACAGCAAGTGGAGAGCTGTAGCTCAGATGAGGAGATGGAAGGAGGAAGAGAAGCAAAGACTGATTCACAGGCAGAGTCAAGTTTATTTCTCACACTTTTTTGTTGCCTTATGCTGTCATCAATCTTTGCATTTTTTTATTATCTCGTAGCACTTGTTTAATCAGCTACCATCTCTCCGCTTTAATGTCTGCAGTCTCAGATCAACATAGCTTGGCTCTCCTGCACTATCTGCAGCCTGCAGAGCTCCTTTTATTTGCTCTCTCTCTCTACACTCATTTATTCTCTCAGCCTTTCTGCATGAGACGAGCACTTTTCTGCTTCTGTGGTCAGTATATTTAAAAATAGTGAGACTCACTCCCTCATACCACAGGAAGGATGTTCAACATCATCACACTCTAGATCTTGTTTTAACATATGACATAGAAACTGAACATTTAACAGTGTTTCCTGAAAACCCTCTGCTGTCTGATCATTTCCTGATAACTTTTACATTTACAATAATTGATTACACAGCAGTGGAGAGTAGACCTTTTCACAGTAGATGTCTTTCTGAGAATATAATCCACCCACTGGTATCATCGTCAATGCCCTGTACCAACACAGAGCAGCAAAAATCATAGAAATATGGTATCTAAGCAGATTCTTACTCTGGATGGCATTACCTTGGCCTCCAGTAACGCTGTGCGGAACCTTGGAGTCATTTTTGACCAGGACATGTCCTTCAACACACATATTAAACAAATATGTAAGACTACTTTCTTCCATTTGTGCAACATCTCTAAAGTTAGAAATATCCTGTCTCAGAGTGACGCTGAAAAGCTAGTTCATGCATTTATTACTTCCAGGCTGGACTACTGTAATTCATTATTATCAGGACGTCCAAAAAACTCACTGAAAAGCCTTCAGTTAATCCAAAATGCTGCAGCAATTCATGTATATATTGCATATAAGGCCACTGCAGCATTCATTGGCTTCCTGTTAAATCCAGAATTCAAAATCCTGCTCCTCACATACAAGGTCTTAAATAATCAGGCCCCATCTTATCTTAATGACCTTGTAGTACCATATCACCCTATTAGAGCACTTCGCTCTCACACTGCAGGCCTACTTGTTGTATAGAGTCCTGATGTACACTGATCCTTCAGGGAACAACTGGACACAAACACTGACAGCAAAATGTGCAATGAAGCAATCAAAGTAACTGATAACTATTTTTTTCACCACTTGTACACAGTTACTGAAATGAACACAATATGGTAACTTTCCATTAAATCTTCCAGTTTTAGTAACAGTGTAAGCTGTCGACAAAGCTTTCACAGCTGTTTCCAGTTGCTGAAGGTGATTCTTGGGTATTGAGGGTGTAGTATCTACTGCAGACAATCTAAATAGTTGATATCATGCTGCTAAATATTTGAAGCTGTTGGCAGACGCTGAAAAAGGAGCTGCTGCAGAATATTTTAATCATCTCCAAACAGCTGCGAGAAAAACATCCGTCTGTCTTGTTCTGGGGTTTTTCCTCACACTTTGCTAAGTTCGGCATTGTGAAGTTGCAGTTGTGTCAGTTTGTGATTTCCAAAGAAGACAACAGTTCACTGAGGTAACAGCAGCAGCCTGATCACACATCAGGGACGTCGTTAGGATCTTGAAGCATCAGCCCAGCCCCGAAGTCTTTCACACTTTCAGTTACAGCAATTTTTAGAAATTATTTATTAGAATGTTTTAGTGAAATTAAAATAAAACATCAGACACTGTGTGCTTCCTAAAGGTTGAAGGCAGATGTGTTGGAATAATAAGAATAAGAAACATACTGAAAATGAAAAAAGACAAAGAAATCAGTGAAAACTGGAGTTTTTCGACTTTGTTACTTTTTTTAAAACAGCAGAAGAACAAAGTTGATGTGAACTTTTACGTCTTGCATGTTGATTTTGACCCAGGTGTTATCCACATATCTGTGCCTGTGGCTTAGTGCTCTCACTATGAAGGAGCCAAGAGCCCTACTTCCACTCCCTGGTTCAGTTTCCTGACAGTCTCCACTGCTGCAGCTGTACACAAGTGAGACCGCATCAAAGGAGGCTGCGGTTTCAATACCTGATTCATCCCTGGAGTATGGAGCTTTTTGAGGCTTGAATGAATTCTTAGTCAATGTTATGTGGCCAAGTAAACAAACCAGATTCCTCAGGAAATTATCGGGTAGAAGGTCTAAACTGAAGAGTGAGAGAAAAAGCAGCCAAAGGAAAAAGATTAAAAAAAGAAAAGAAAAGTTTGACTCCTTGGAAAATGGAAAGAAACGAGGCGAGGCTCACTACTTTTACACTGTATTTGAACTTTTCATCAAACTGCATTAAACAAAGAAACTAATTATTATTGAAATAACAATATCTAAGCAGTCATCAAGGGTCACTACTGGTTTGCCTTCTACAGGCTAATATTTACATCAAGCTTTCTCTTTATTCCTATTGGACGTCTGTCACGTCCTCTTTAGTTTTGTTCTTTATTTTTTCTGTTGCGTTTTCAGAGTCTGCCACTGCTGTCGAGTCTCCTGCTTGAAGAGCTTCGAGCGGTTCGTCCTCACAGCTGGGCAGCTGGTTATCGCTCACGCTGGCGTCCTCTGCAGGCTCAGCTGCTGATTCCTGCTGATACAGACAGAAAGCTTCAGTTTCCTTGTAATACTCTCTTTATTTATCATATATACGAGAAAAACACATTTCTAACAGAGACTGTGTAGTAATACTTCATGTGCATTTGTACAAATATATGACTGAGCTGCTGAGATAATCTGGAGCTCAGACTGTGACGATCACATTAGAAAATCAGGCTTTTTGTGAGAAATTCATGTATATTTTGCATATAAGGCCACTGCAGCATAATCAGGGTCACCTGATCCAGCCCCAGCTGTTTACTTTATGAAGGGAAAGTTTGATCTTACCAGTAGAGGGCGTCTGTCTTTCTACTCTGACCTACTTTCTCAACAGGACACTGCTGAAAGCAACAACTTTGTTTCCATGAAGCGTGTCATGGATATCAGTGGCCTTGATTACACTGATAAACCTTTTTATTCTTCATGCTGCACCACCTGCTGTTGCTCTTCATGACATCATTTCCTGTCTCCATTTTTTCCCTCTTTCCTTAAATCTGCTGGTCCTGTGAAAGGCAAAAACACTGCTCAGCAGACCATTTAACACTTTATTTCACATTTATATAGCCCGACTATTTCACATTATTTCTAGAAGGGAGATGCGTCCTGCATGACACACTGCCGCGGATCTCAAAATGGTGGTGTAACAGTTTTATTACAGAAGCTCTCTCATTCTAGTCTAAACAACAGTGTCTCAGTAACTTTCCACTAGAGATGGTCCCCTCTTATCTACTTTTTCTCAGGCAAGTGTGATCAAAATTGTTAAACACACAAATAAAGTCACAAAAATGATCCCAGGAAAAACTGTGTCATGTTAAACATGAAATTCCCCCTTTTTTGACACACTTCCATGTGTCAATTCATCGGAACTAGTAAATTAAAAGAAAACATTCGTAACATCATCTTTCACAAAACATCAGAAATTCTCCTCTCGAGTGTCGTTGCTCCAGCTCTGCTACCCTGTGTTAAATCAATTTAGTTATCATCCTAAACCTGTTGAACTCCTGGCTCCGCCCAGAGCCTGCATCCGCAGAACTGCCTGCAAACAAAACCCATGTGTTAACATGAACTTCACATTTGCAACTCTGTTTTTCCCCCACTGTCCTTCCCTCACTGATCACAGCAGGGGATTTATGTCCTGATTCAGCCATGAGTCCAGCTCAGCTGATTCATCACTGAGCCCCAACGTCACTGGCATCTGATAGTGCAGCACTGCATCTTCTTTTCTTAGTGTCACTGTTTTTCAATCTGTTAAACAGAGTCCTTTAACATGAAATAGACCTTGTCCACAACAAGTCAATACAGCTGTGATTGTGGCCAATTATGAATCAGTTACCAGTCAATGATAAAATAATAGTTTTATTTTCTGCATGCTTCAGTCAACCACTCACCCAGAGGAAAATTCCTTCTCCTCATTTGTCTGTCATCCTTCCATGCCCTGGTAACTGGCCCATCCAGAGCTGTATCATTTTGAAATGTACATACAACAAGCCAGACCACACCTTGGTCACACCAACCCTTTTTCCACCCTGAGGATGTCCAACTGACGATAGCGCCATTTTTGCCGAAGATGACACCGAGGCGACTCACTTCCACATCGTACGGCCTCAAGATTAACGCCGAGAAGACCAAAGTCCTGACCACCAACAGCTCACCAGCGATCGTCCACCTCGACGGTGTGCAGATCAAACAAGTCCAACAATTTAAATATCTGGGGTCCCTCGTCGAGGAGAAGAAAGTGGCATCATCAGTGGAGATACGCTCCAGAAGTGGGCAGGCGGCGGCAGCGTTCACTTCCCTGCGCTGGTGCGTTTGGAAGAAGAACAACATCTCATTGGCGACAAAGATCCGCCTTTACCGAACCCTGATCATTCTACTTTAAATGCGTTGCCTTAGATGCGTTCTCTGCGTTTCCCTTCGCGACCGTCATTCGAATGACACCATCCTCACCAGCTGCGGCAGCCAACCGACGATCGGCGACCTAATCCAGCGCCGCCGACTCCGTTGGTTTGGCCACATTTGTCGAATGGACCAGAGCCGCTACCCCATGGCCTACTCTGGTTGACCCGCCCCACCGATTGGAGGGTGCATCGAAATGCACCAAAAAAGACATGGATGAAACAAATCCAGGATGATTTGAAGGCCCTTCGACTTGACCTCGAGCAGGCAAGAACCATCGCCTTAGATCGAAAAGCATGGAAGATAATCGTTGGTCAAGCAAGAGAACCTGCGGCACCTACAGCAGCGTACTGGTTGCGTGGCCGACCACCGCCGCTGGTTGCCCACTAAAGGACAAGAAGAAGAAGAGAAGTGGATGTCCAACGCCATCCTAGTCTGGACTGTCAAATGTGCCATTTCATGACTGGGTTTGCGTCTTTTCTCTGCAGGGTGTCACAGGTGTTGCATTCCCTCACAGTTTTCCGCATCTCTTCCATGTGTGGGTGCAACGTACAGGCCTTCCATGTTCTTCTGAGTCTGTTTCTGCTCTCATGTGAAGGACCATGTGGTTGTTTTAACGATAGTTGACCAGGTTTTGTTAGGGCAACTTGATCTCTCGCCACATACTTTCCAGCGTCCACTATTCTGTGTTGTTTATTTCTCCATCTCACTGATCTTGTAGGCTCCTGCCTTTTGTTTTAATGTCATCGTCTGTCAAATGATGGTAATGACTCCCCTGTTAGAGCATTCATTTGTCAGGTCTGATGAGTCTGTATAGATGTGTTACTCCTTCCTCCTCCTGAAAGTTGTATTGCCTTTGGTGAGAGTCAGAATTTAATCTAAGGCAGATTGTGTGCTCTAATTCACCATCTGGATGTTTGTTGGCTCAGTTTGTAGATCTGATGTCCGTCACTGCCCTGCACAGTGTTAATGCAGAGTTATCAAGGTCAGCATTCTTTTGCTCGGCCTCACTTTTCATCCGGGTTTAATGGGCGTCACGTCACTGGGAATTTCCCCCGTGTTATGAAACTGGCCTTTGGTTTAGCACCCTCCGTCTCCGTCTGTGTGAGATCGCTTTCCTGCAGCACCGTTGACATTTTCAGGTTATTGTTGTGGGTCCAGCTGCCGGGCCCTGTGTCAGCCTTCTCTCCTCCCTTGTTATTTTTTTAAAAAAGAATATAACCAACTCATACCTCACCAAGTTCACAGGACAACGGAAATGCATAATTTAAATATTACCAAAATAGAATTTTCTTCATACAGTAATCACTTGTGTTGCTCAATCAGCAGTCCTGCAGCCCGGAGAGGTTGTTTGTCAGCAGTGGATAAACTCAGCATTTAGTGTGTGTTAAGTTTCCCTGCTTTAATATTGCTGAAAAGAATTGACGTGTTCATAAGCGCAAGCTGATTTTATTGCATGTGTGGGTTAGTAGGCAGTTCAATGTCTGCGTATGCCGTGGAGCTGTGGATTCAAATTTCTCTACAAAAAGCATTTGATGTCTCTCTGTTTGAGTGTGTGTGTATGTCCTGTCTTTTTATTGCGATAGTCTGGACACTTTCTCAACCTCCACAAGTCCATCAGCCGTACCTTTCAACTCAATTTTAATGCACTTTAGTCTTCAGGGAGAGATTGACCGTCCTCGAAGCTTCTACGTGGAGGTGGAGATGTGAAATTTTCAGCCAAACGTGGCCTCTTTGTGGTTCCAATTATGTTAATCTATCATTTTACTCTGGCCGATGTGCTTGTGGAGGACCAGGTCCGTGGTCACCTGTATTAAAAGATTTATTTAATATCATTTCATCCCTAATTATTTGACACTCTGCTTCTCTAATTTTAAACACATTTCCCCTTGTTGCTAATTTAAATAATCCTGTGCCTTCTTTCCCAATTCCTCCTGTTCTGCTGTAGTTTTTTACCCCTGTTGTTTTGCTCTCTGTTTTAGACACTTTCCCCTGCGGTCACACAGACTGCCTCTCCCAGCTCCTCCACCTCACTCAGCTCCTCCCCTCTGAGTCGGGCTGCCTGCCCCTCCTTCTTCTGTCAGTCTGCTTCACTCTGCTCTGGGAGACACTTCTCCCTCACACTCAACACACCATACAGAGCACGTGTCTCGCTCTGCAAAACCCAAACACACGGTTTTAGATGCAAATTCAGCTTTGTCAACCCCAAATTTAAACCCAAACAGTCTAGAGGGACTATAGCCTGCGAACATAACCCAGGATCTAGATTATCAACCGAACGAACGCGGCCCCATTGCCATAAAGACTATCGAACGAATTATACACACAAGCTAAAAACACTGTATACTCGGGAATCCCACTTGGGCCCACACGCATACCTGTCGGTGCGCCCGTTACTGAGGATTGACACAGCACAGGTCAGAGGTGGGGGCCAACAGGGTGAGGGGACCAGGACCAGGGCCAGCAATAACCTTCAAATTCATACAAGTGAAACAGCTCCTTCAGTCCAACACGAAGCTAAAGTGAACTTTTGCATCTACAGAACATAGACCAGTTCGGGGCCCACAGTGGTGCTGGTGCTAGGGTGGTGTCAGACTGGGTCCAGTCTGAATAAAGCACTGTGTGGACATTCCTTCAGTCAACAGTGGAACATTTAAACTCAACCTGAACAAAAAGCAGGAGGAGCACCGTAACACTATTGAAACACTAATGTGTGGCTCATCGCTAACATGAAGATCGTACCTGTACAGTTCTCGTCGAGTCAGAGCACTGCTGTACTGCCCACTCGCGCTCCCTGCAGATTCACATGCATTGCTGCTGCAAGACTGCTGCTGCTGCAGGCGCACACACAGTGGCAGAACCACCTCATGGAGCCGCTTGAAGGAATCGACAGGACACAACAGTGTAATCGTTCGTTATTAAAAACAATAAAATGAAGAGTCTCTCCTGCAATACACCAAAAATGCTAAATGATGGAAAAAACAAACAAAAGCATTTTACTTTACAGCTGCAGATCATCACAAGATGGGAAACGTGTCTTACTACATCATAACTTGTAATCAGTATCCCATTTTAACCCTACGCCACAACCTGACGTGGACCTGCTGAGACATGTAACTACACGTCGACGCTAACCACACCACTTACAGTTACAGCCGAGTAATATTACACTGAAACTGATGCAATTGGATAATAATGGTCCACAAACTGAAGCTAATGATGTGGGAACTGCAGGGTAACAAGAATGCAATAATGTGCTAATTCCTATGTTATTACTACTCTATTACCTGCGCTAGGTTCTGTGTAATAAGCAGGAAAACGGCCTGTTTCTATTTAATAACACATTAATAACCATGTTAATCTTTTAAAACAAACTGCTAGTCAAGTAAAATGATCATGCATAATGTTAATAATTAGTTTAAAACAATAACACACATGAATCCATTAAACTGTACACTGAAAAATTCAGTTTTAAAAGAAGAACAAGGTTTAAACAGATGATGTTCGGCAGCACTTTGAGCAACAATTTCACAGATATGGGCGTTCTCTATTTAAAAAAGTAAACATGCATCACTATAATTTGTGTATAAAGTTACATAATTTCTTTTCTGGCTACAAGAACATATTAGAACACGTTGGGATATTTCATGTGGATCATTAGAAATGCACTGTGGGTGGAGGAAATCGTTGCTTAAAGAACTGCAAACATCACGTCTGCTTAAACACGGATCTTCTTCCAAAGCGGGCGGCTCGGTGCCACTCGCTGCAGCAGAGGCTGATCTGTGGATGGTTGGAGACGCCTGTAGAAAGTGTCTCCCTCTGCTGGGCACTCTTTTGTAGCGCTTATGTTACTTTAAATCACATTTACCTTGTGAATGTCGTCCTTCAGTAGCGTCCCACTGGTCTGTATGATCTGTCTCAGTGCTACAAGGATGACAAAGGTCAGTCTGGTATCAGAATATCATACGTAGTATACCAGTAAACTCCCAATAACATTAAACTTGGTTTGCATCTCACCCCTGACAGCTGCAAGGCAGGTATCTTGATTGGCTAGATGGTCTCCTTTCCTCTGCAGCGATGGCCCGACTGTATCTGCCATCACCAAATGCTTCGTCCTACGAGGGCCGGGCTTTCCTCCAGGAACAACATCAGCCGATAGTCCTGCCCGGAGCTGGAAACAGGACACCCCACGCACAGGAGCAGGAACAGAAGAAAGCTCAGCACATCCCAACAAACCACTGGTTCCCTTTAGCTTCATAAAGTCAGAGCTTAAAGTAAATTTTTTAGATTTAGTGCTCATGACTAATCTCTTAGTTGAAAAAAAGAATTGACTTATACACGAGTCTCAGATATCAAGTTAGATTTGATATAATCCAGAAGTGAATTCAAAATCCTGCTCCTCACATGCAAGGTCTTAAATAATCAGGCCCCATCTTATCTTAATGACCTTGTAGTACCATATCACCCTATTAGAGCACTTCACTCTCGCTCTGCAGGCCTACTTGTTGTTCCTAGAGTATTTAAAAGTAGAATGGGAGGCAGAGCCTTCAGTTTTCAGGCCAAAATAAAGTGAAGAAAGCTCCTTCCCACATGGATCCAACCTTTTATTCGGTCATTACAAAATATTTGTGAGTCCAAGTTACAGTTCAGTCTCAGAACTTCACTGGTTTCATCCATTTCTGCAGAAAATATCAACATAATATCCTTATTTTATTGACATAAAAACCTTTATGATTGTTGGAGATAGACTGAGGTTCATGTCTGACCCACTTAATCAAAATACTTTTCTTGCCAGCATTTGTGTGAATGACTTCTTTGTGTTGTATTAAAGAGTCAGGAACATTTCAAAGCAAACAAAGTAGTGGATCTGCTGGCACTGTTTACTCATTATCAGAATCAGAAAGACTTTATTTATACCCAAGGGGCAATTAAGATGCAACAGAGCAGCAGGACATTGAAGATAAGGACAGGGCATAAACAGGCAATGAGAGTGATTGTTTTACTGATGTTTGCACAAACTGTTCTTCAGAAAGTCAGAATGATTCCCACAAACAATGGAGCCTTCTTCCAACTGTAGTCTAACATTTAGGACAGTTTGGTTTTATCCTTACTGTAAATATATGGTGAAATATAAAGATTATGCAGTATGTTATATTGTAACTCTTTATATCTATTACATATTGAGATTCTGAAGGGCAGCAGCAACATTTTGTCCCAAACATCATTCAAGTTTATCCAAGTTCAAACTACATATGTCAGAATAAAACTTTGTCACAAAGTGTTTGTGCTTTCTGTGGTTCAGAGAAAAACCTTTCCAGCAGACTGTTTCTGGTGGAAATGTCCTCATGAGCCAGCTTTCAGAAGAACATTATTTGTAGGTATTTATAGAAATCATTACTTGAAAGGTGATGTTGAGACTTCAGGGTGTTTTAAAGCTTCCGTTATCAAAAAGATTATATATTCTTTTTATGCCTGCTCTTTGCCAACTTGTAAAGTTTGATCCTACACTTTGCAATGACAGTTCTGGGTCATCTAATGTTACAAGAATATTAACTGAGCTACTTTCAGACATTGTCCTTAGTTTGCCCCATGCTCATAACACATTTTTATTCAGGAAACTGCCTTTAACAGGAGGTGGTGTTTCCCTATGAAATTTATTGAGGGAAAGGGTTTTCACAGCACTGCATCCACCTCTCACCCAGGAGGAGAGAGTTCAGGCCTGAATAACCAACATGTCTAAATTTGGTAGGCCCCACCCACTCTTAACCTTTGGCAGTTGTAGAGTCACTAGACTAAAAGGTTCATTGACTAAAAGGAAGAGCAGTGTTCTTATTTTCATGGCTATTAGTGTAATGTTTGCACCAGCAGTTTTAATTCTTCCATGACTTGCAAGTCATTACATTGTGCTTTGGAAGCAACTTGGAAACAAGTTGAGGAAGTAAAGATTTCCCTGACTGAAGTGCTGAAACAATCTCGTCCACTTATATGGGAGATTCTAAAATAGTAACTTGATTCTCTGGTATCTGTGGAAAAGTTTTTTTATTTCTTAAATAAATTAACTTTTCCATAGATATCATAGTGGATGACTATTCTCATCCACTATGGCTGGAATAAAGGATTTTACCAGAGCATTCCTTGATAGCTGTGCTAATAGGCAGTTGGGTTTATTTGTCAGATATATACAAATATATAATCAGTCTGGAACACTGACAGATGTGGCGGACAATGTAATGTGTGCTGCTGTTCAAGGGGATTATGTTGCCTACATACAGCCAAGAGATCAAACTCCTTTGTTGTATTTAAAAGCGCATTAACATGTTTGGACTGAGCTACCTGTGATGGATACCTATCCAATATAGGGCATAATAAACAGTTGAAATCACCCCTGAGAATTGTATTGGTACAGTCCACATCAGCAAGTTGACAAAATAAGGATGCATAAAATTCTACCGGTTTTAGAACAATTCAATTATTCCAGTTATTTATTACAATTCCAGTCGTTCAAGTCCAATGAATAGTTGAAATGGTACAAAGGTAAGTGGTGAACTGACAGAGGCTAAAAAAAGGTAAGGTTATCCAAAACTGAAAAATAATGTACATTTCAGAATTATATAAAAAGGCCGTTTTCAAGGATGTTACGGCCCCCTCTGCTAGGGGACAGGGTGTCACGATCCTGGAGGGTCTGAGGAGTCTGTTCAGCCCACACCTGCTCCACCACCAGCGGCTTCCACATATCCTCCCTGGTGAATTTCATGTGTCGGTCCACTGAGTTAATGTGATCCGTGAATTGTGGAACTTCCTGAGATTTGATTTTCACCCAGGTGCCATCCACATACCTGAACCAATGACTTGCTGTTGTTCCAGGGTAGGATAGCAAGTAAGTAAGTAAAATTTATTTATTTCGCACTTTTCATAGACAAAAATCACAAAGTCCTTCACAATAAAACCAGAAATATAACTAAAATAATATACAATATTATAAACCAAAGGAAAAAGTTAATTAAAAGCTCATATGTAGAGAAATGTCTTTCTGCTTTTTAAAGGAGTCAATGGAGTTGACACAGCGTAAAGACAACAGAAGAGAGTTCCACAGCCTTGGTGCCTGAAAAGTCCGATCCCCACCAACTGTAACTTCTGTCCTAAAGACCTAAGTGCTGGGGAAGCAGCATGAGGTTTCAACTGGTCAAAGATATACTGGGGACTTTCGCCATGTAGACATCCAAAAGTTTAAACTCACATTTTAAAATTAAACTTAAAGTTTACTGGCAACCAATGAAGAGAAGCCAAAACTATTTTTACGCCCTCTTTTCCACTTCTTCCATGTACAAATTGGCCACGATGGGTGAAACTGGGGAGCCCATGTTTCTGCCTGTAGTACTGACCCTTGTATGTGAAGTAGGTGGAATTAAGACACAATTCAAGCACACTTCAGTTACACACTCCTGTCAGAGCACTTAGATCTGCTACCCAATTTCTTCTGGAGCAACCTCGTTCTCGGCTGACGCGACCGTGCGTTTGTGTAGCTGCTCCAGTCTTATGGAACAATCCTTCTGTTGCTATCCGGGCATCTGACTCTATGCCATTGTGTAAATCACGGTTAAAGACTTATTTATTTGATCTTGCTTTTCCACCTAGATAATATCTGCTGTGTGCTGATACATTTTTATCCTTTATGCTTTGTTAACTACTTTTATGTATTATGATTGTCATGGTTTTATAATTGATAAATGCCAGGTCCTTTCTCTTTCCCTTTTCCCTCCCATCTCCATCTCCTTATTTTGTCAAGCACCTTGGTATACCCTTGGTTTGTTAGTGTGCTTTATAAATAAAGTTCATTATTACTATTACCACCTGGAGACTCTGTTGTCCTGCTGGGAGACTTCAATGCTCACGTGGGTAACGACAGCGAGACCTGGAGGGGCGTGATTGGGAGGAACGGCCTCCCTGATCTGAACCCGAGCGGTGCTTTGTTATTGGACTTCTGTGCTAACCGCCATAACGAACACCCTGTTCGAACATAAGAGTGTCCATAAGTGCACGTGGCACCAGGACGCTCTAGGCCGTAGGTCGATGATCGATTTTGTAATCGTATCAGCAGACCTGCGACCATATGTTCTGGACACTCGGGTAAAGAGAGGGGCTGAGCTGTCAACTGATCACCACCTGGTGGTGAGTTGGATCAGGTGGCGGGGGAGGACGCTGGACAGACCTGGTGCACCTAAACGCGTAGTGAGGGTGTGCTGGGAACGTCTAGCAGAGGCTCCAGTCCGCGAGATCTTCAACGCACACCTCCGGCAGAGCTTCAACAGCATTCCGAGGGAGACTGGGGACATTGAGTCCGAATGGACCATGTTCAGCGTCTCCATTGCCGAAGCTGCTGCATTGAGCTGCGGCCGCAAGGTGGTTGGTGCCTGCCGTGGTGGTAATCCCCGAACCAAATGGTGGACACCAGAGGTGAAGGGAGCCACCAGGCTGAAGAAGGACTCCTATCGGGCTTGGTTAGCCTGTGGGACTCCGGAGGCAGCCGACAGGTATCGACAGGCCAAGCGGAATGCGGCTCGGGCAGTGGCTGAAGCAAAAACTCGGGTGTGGGAGGAGTTCGGAGAGGCCATGGAAAAAGACTTTCGGACTGCCTCGAAGAGATTCTGGCAAACCGTCAGACGTCTCAGGAGGGGAAAGCGGTGCTCTACCTGCACTGTGTATAGTGCTGGCGGAGCGCTGCTGACGTCGACTGAGAAAATTGTCAGGCGGTGGAAGGAATACTTCGAGGACCTCCTTAATCCCACTGACACGTCTTCCGAGGAGGAAGCAGAGTCTGGGGATGAGGGGAATGACCCGCCAATTTCCGGGGGCGAGGTCACTGAGGCAGTTAAACAACTCCTTGGTGGCAGAGCCCCTGGTGTTGATGAGGTCCGCCCCGAGTTCCTGAAGGCTCTGGACGTTGTAGGGCTGTCCTGGTTGACACGCCTCTGCAATGTTGCGTGGAGATCAGGGGCAGTACCTGTGGACTGGCAGACCGGGGTGGTGGTCCCCATCTTTAAGAAGGGGGACCGGAGGGTGTGTTCCAACTACAGGGGGATCACACTCCTCAGCCTCCCTGGGAAAGTCTATGCCAGGGTGCTGGAAAGGAGAGTTCGTCCGTTAGTCGAACCTCGGATACAGGAGGAACAATGCGGTTTTCGTCCTGGTCGCGGAACACTGGACCAGCTCTTTATCCTCTCGAGGATACTTGAGGGTGCATAGGAGTTTGCCCAACCAGTCTACATGTGTTTTGTGGACTTGGAGAAGGCATTCGACCGTGTCCCTCGGGGTGTCCTGTGGGAGGTGTTGCGGGAATATGGGGTGTCTGGCCCATTGCTACGGGCCATTCGATCCCTATACAACCGTTGCGAGAGCTTGGTTCGCATTGCCGGCAATAAGTCGGACTCGTTCCCGGTGGGTGATGGGCTCCGCCAGGGCTGCCCTTTGTCTCCGGTTCTGTTCATAATTTTTATGGACAGAATTTCTAGGCGCAGCCAAGTGGCGGAGGGCTTTCGCTTTGGTGGCCTCAGAATCTCATCTCTGATTTTTGCAGATGATGTGGTTCTGTTGGCTTCATCGGGTGAGGGCCTCCAGCTCGCACTGGAACGGTTCGCAGCCGAGTGTGAAGCAGCGGGAATGAGGATCAGCACCTCCAAATCTGAGGCCATGGTTCTCAGCCGGAAAAGGGTGGAGTGCCCACTCCGGGTCGGGGATGAATTCCTGCCCCAAGTGGAGGAGTTCAAGTATCTCGGGGTCTTGTTCGCGAGTGATGGGAGAAGGGAGCCGGAGATCGACAGACGGATTGGGGCTGCAGCTGCAGTAATGCGGACGCTGCACCGGTCCGTCGTGGTGAAGAGGGAGCTGAGTGTAAAAGCGAAGCTCTCAATTTACCGGTCGATCTACGTCCCTACGCTCACCTATGGCCACGAGCTGTGGGTAGTGACCGAAAGAACGTGATCGCTGATACAAGCGGCAGAAATGAGCTTCCTCCGAAGGGTGGCTGGCCTCTCCCTTAGAGATAGGGTGAGAAGTTCGGCCATCCGGGAGGGGCTCAGAGTAGAGCAGCTGCTGCTCCACATCGAAAGGAGCCAGCTGAGGTGGTTCGGGCATCTGACAAGGATGCCCCCTGGGCGCCTCCTGGGTGAGGTGTTCCAGGCATGTCCCACCGGGAGGAGGCCCCGGGGCAGACCCAGGACACGCTGGAGAGATTATATCTCTCGGCTGGCCTGGGAACGCCTTGGTATTCCCCTGGATAAGCTGGAGGAGGTGACTGGGGAGAGGGAGGTCTGGGCCTCTTTGCTTAGGCTGCTGCCCCCGCGACCCGGCCCCGGATAAAGCGGATGAAGATGGATGGATGGATATTACTATTATTATTATTTGGTCGATGCTGAGAGTGGTCCTGTTGCTGAGGTTGGACTATCTCCAACACTTCAATGGATGCAAGTGAAGAGAGATGTAACATCGTACGAGACCATGGTTTCATCTGCCTCCATAATGACATCTCTCACCTTCTCGACAAAATCCAGGGTGTTCAGGATGTGGTGTTCAGAGCTGCCCACCAGCAGGTTGAGGATCGAAGCCAAAAACTTTGACTTACAATGCTGTGATTGCAGCCATTCCCCAACTCTCTGTGATTGGTACTCATGGCCATTGATCAGTGGTTGTTAATCAATGGTCGTGACAATTTGCATATTGATGATCAAGGAAAGGACCTCACAGCCCATCGTTCATTCAGTTGTGCTAGTTTCAGTCATTGTGCAAATGTACTGTTGATAAGATTGGGGAAACCTGCTGAGACTGAAGAAGTCACCTGGATGAGTGACGAAACGTTTCTCCCACTGAAAACGTCCAGATGAACTGAATCAGCTTTTGGGATTTACTTACTTGGATGAGTGAGCATGCGTCAAGACAGACAAATCATTGGTTGTGATGGAAATTATATTAAAGTGTTTAAGTAAAATACTTTTGCTAAATGTCTTAATTTTGTGAATGAAAAAAATTTATAATAAAAAACATCAAGTAGTTACAAAGGCTTCTTTTCACACTTAAAACAAACAAACTGAACTGTCAGCCAATCACCTTACTTGAGACTGGCTGTCTTCAGAATTGGCTTCCCTTTACTGTGATTCTGTGCTGGCTAGCATGTGTTGTGCAGACAACAATAAACAAATATTTACTGGGAACCTATGCTATATGCAGGCTGCAATAAACTTTGCCAAAGGCCACATTTGTTATGGAAGCCTTGAGAATGAAACATGCGACCTTAGACAGATATCAAAGGAGTAGCTTCTCAGGCATCACCCATTAATTCTATCCACAGGCCACCAAATTTAAGTCAAATTTAATTTTTCAATTTTCAGTGGGATCATTTCCTTTGTAGACTTACATATACAAACACGTTTACAGACTGGTACAAATATTTCAACAGCTAATTTCCCCTTAGTGACAATTGTGCATGAGGAAACATTTTTAAAGAACTCACCTGTATATATCATATTAGTATTACACATACTGGATCATTTATTTCATTCTCCATAAATTTAAAACACGCAGCTTCTTATTTCAGCTTGTTGGAATCGTGGACTGAAGCCTTAAACTGTGACATCCTGTTGCAAAATCATTATGTGTAGGGATGCAAGTGGTTTGCTGGTTTTGTAACTAAAGGTGTAGCTTCATTCCCTGTACAGAGCAGCAACCTTATGTAATACTGATGTGACACACCATGGTTTAACAAACATTTAATGCTTGATTGTATCATGTATCTGCAAGAAGAAACCATGAGACTAAGAATATCGTACATTATTTTATTTTACATGAAGAGATTAAAATATTATAAATGCAATGGCTATACATTTACATTTTTAACCTGCAGAATTAAAGTTTATAACTATTGTGTAAACGTTACATCGACAGTAGCAATAAATAAGCATTCTGACAGGATTCAGCCAACAGTAGTTGATGAAGTATTCCCTTGGGGGAAGTTACAAAACATCCTCTGCTTGCTTTCACAAATCTTGCCGTTGGTACTTCGATCTTTTATGTACAGTCTGTGATATTGGCTTTCGATTTCACTGAGTCTAAAAATGGTGACATTTGTTTGTTTCCCTTGTATATATGCGTGGATATTTATAGTTGTTAATTTCAGTCTTCTGTGTTCTCTGATTCCAATTGTCAGGATATGGTGGACATCTGGTGTTTACTGGTGTCTGGTAGGAGGATGTTGCCAGTAGGTCTTCTGGAGTTGAAGGTTTGGCCCAGGGAATCAAGACTTCTCCCGGTATGTATTGCAGATGTTGAATTTGATTGGGATCCAGGGAGCTTAGCAGCTGGTGACAGTGTCTTTACTGGTTTGGCATGTTCCTTGAGTAAATTTCGTAGTATTGCAATGCATATTGTCCAGCTAGGTAAAACCAATGTCAGTGAGTCCCTATACCAAGATGTGGATAGTGGATCCCAAAATGAGATTTACATAAATGATTAACATGAAGCAGGACTGATTCACTTGTTACTAATGTGTTGCTTATTGGTGTCTATAAATAACATCCAGCAGTGCATCTGAAGTTCATTCAGCTACATATTTAACTTTTGCTCTGTTCATATATGATGGACTTTGACATGCTTTATTCTCTTTTTTGTCAATACGGTCTTCTGTTTCTCTGTCCACTTCACCCTCTCCTTTTCCCATCACTCTTAGTGGCAACTGTAGCATAGCATGCTGCTGGGTAGGGGTGTTTACTGCTTGGCAGCAGTGAGCTCCTCCTTTATCTTTAGTCAGAAAGTAAAGAAGGGCATTGAGCCATGCATTGAACGATGCTAAAGGTCTGGTAATCTTATAGCACATAGAGACTGCCGTCATGGTGTGACAGGGAACTCCCTTGGTCACTTTCAGCAAAAGAAAGATGGTTCTGGTAACATGAAAGGGGAAGAAACACAGAGCAAATAGCAGGGTGATAGTGATAATAGTTTTGATAGATTTACGCCTTCGACTGGCATATGGGGAGTGCGCGCCAAGTGAAATGGAAATCCCTTCATCTCGTCCCGCCATCTTCTGCAATCCATTGCTTCGTCTTCTTCCCGTTCTAACAACTGCTGAGGCTTTCCCATCTCTTTTCTCCATGCATTCATCCATTGGATTTCTGCACAGTGAGGGCTGAGAATGCAGTGTCCTAAATATGGTCAGAACTACGTGAGAGTAACAGTAAGCGATTATGGAAAATGGCACAAAAAAGCCCAGCAAATGGAGCGTAATGCCATAGGGTACATAATCAGGAAACTCCTTATCGATGGCATCATCCCAGCAGTTCTGGTACTCTTCAATTATCCCTTCCAATTTACCATAGCCCACATTACCATTTTCTGGTGATATGCTATTACTCGGGTTGTCAGTACTTACATTGCTTCCAAACCCTGTTAATCTTGTCACATGACCAGTCTGAGCAAAACGGAAGATGGGGCAAGTCAAAGCAAATACTATTATCCAAACAAGGACACAAGTGCACTTGACGGCCTTCTTGGTCTCCAGCGTTATCACTTTCATTGGATGGCAAATACCAAGGTATCTGTGCACAGAGATACAAGTGAGGAAGAAGATAGAGCAATAGAGGTTAAAGTAGAAGAGAAAACGAACCACACGGCACATGAAGTCCCCAAAAACCCAGCGGTCACGCATTATGTAACTTCCTACAAGAAATGGCAGTGACAGGCCGTACATAAAGTCTGTAGAGGCCAGGTTAACCATGTATATTAAAGAAGCATTCCAGCGTTTGGTCCGACGGAAAGAACGGTAGAGGATGACAGAGTTAAGAGAGATGCTAAAGATGAATGTGAAGGAATAACAAATGGGAAGGAAGATGTACTTGTACGACTCGTCTATGCTGCAAGACTGAGTTGGTGAGGATGGGGAGGAAGAGTTGAGGATATCGTGGAACGTATCCACATTGATATCTGAAGGAACCTCATGTCTTGATGACATCGTGAGAGCAAAAGTTATTTTGATATGAGAGAGAAGGATTCAGCATGTATGTTTGGACTTCTGGCAGGTTTCTCCTCTATCATCCTTGGTCCTGTCCATGTATGAGTGTTTACCTAGAAATAAACAAAGACAGCAGTCATTTATCGGAATTTTATTTCATCAGATTTTCTCTTATCTTAGTATTGAAAGTTTTGATCAAGTAGTGTTCCTGGTTCTGTGGGCATCTGCTATGATTTCAAAGGTACATTAAAACTTTTTCACAGTATTTTATGGAGTTCTGTTAAAAAACAAAGGACATTCCATTATTCAGTAGCTTGTAAACCATGCCTTTGTCAGTTCTTCAGATGGTTTCACACAGTCTTCTTAACATTTGTGCTTCAGTTCATTGAGATTCATGGACAGCTTCTTGTCATACTTACATGTTTCAGATCATTAAATTTTAATATTACTGTATTTTCTGCACTATAAGGCGCACTTAAAATCCTTTAATTTTCTCAAAAATCAACAGTGCCTCTTATAATCCGGTGTGCCTTAAGTATGAATTCTGGTTGTGCTTACTGACCTCGAACTGATTTTTATTTGGTAGGCTCAAAAATCTGTCAAAAAATGTTTTAGTATGACTTTGGTAAGCTACAAAGCCGCACCGCTTGATGGATTGACGTAGCATTACAGCTACCGCAGTCAGGAGCCTCGCGGAGCAAAACTCCGTAGGTTCAGGTCCCAAAGTCAAACGAACACTGCAGCATCACTGAGAGTTAAAAACTGTCTAAATTCTTTCATCTTTAATAAAATGATCAGTGTTGCTGCTTTACCAGGTGTAACTATGAAGTTTAACATCCAGGAATCCATGAAAACAGAATTTATTACATGTAACAGAGTTAGAAGTTAGCAGGAAGTTAGCTCGCTAGTTTCCACCTAAACATGATATAGCATGTTCTGACTGAGAGATTTCTGAGAAAATTCAAACGTACAGCTCTGCTATCACTTCCAACATAAATGAAGACAGAAAACTAAACAGCAGTGACGTTTGTAGGGTTACTGAAGTTGGGCTAGCTGGTATATAATGATGTGCTACGTGATCGCTAGCGACACAGCTATGTTAGCATAGCTGGAGGATGAACGCCAACTTTTTTCCACTCGATAAAAGTTAACGTGAGGGTTCCCGATGGTTAGGGACAAATGCAATCGCATGGCAGGATGCTGTAAACCAAACTTCAGTCAGGACAACAACTGAGATAATCCATCCACAATACGAGGTTTGTCATTAATGTACTGCAACAACATGGGAATAGAGCAGCTGCCAGAGAATTCAGCATTAATGAATCAATGATACGGAAGCAAGAAGAATGAGTTGAGTAAAGTCTGACTGTTTTGTTTCGCTTAGTCCACCTTATAATCCTGTGCACCTTATGGTCTGAAAAATATAGTAAATGCAACCTGTCTGACGAAATTTGGACTGGTACCTGTGACACCGTAAACGCAGGTCCATGAAAATATTGTCTGACATTAAACTGGTCTGTGGTGCAAAAAAGGTTGGGGACCGCTGTCTTACAAGGTGATCAGCAACACCAGAGCACCATAAGAGACCACTCTCTCCCCTTTCCTGTTCACCCTTAACACCGTAGACTCCGTCCACTGCAGGGATCTGCCACCTTCCAAGGCTTTTTCTCTGCGGTGGTTGGATGTATTGCTAGGGGTAATGCGATGGAGTACCAGGTTGTGGTGGACTCCTTTGTCGTGTGGTGCAAGAAGAATCATCCGTAGATCAATGTGACAAAGACCAAGGAAACAATTGCAGACTTTAAGGGGACCAGGAAAACAATGACCACTGTGTCAATTCAGGGAGTCAATGTGGACATAGAATATGAAGCTAGAGACACTAGCAACTACAGTCAATTGTTACTAATCAATGTTACTGTCAATTGTCTTTCAGGGGCCAGAGTTAGCAACATTAAGGGAAATTTAAAACTGCTGGCTAAGGGTAAACATAGAATTAATAATAAACTGGTGTGTAACTTTGCCAAAACACTGTCGTTTTTGCTGGTTTGCTTGCCAATTGGACCAGGAGTGACATGTTTAGCTGCATGTTCTCCTTAAATTTCTGGCTGTCAGAGTGGTGTCCAAAAAATGATGTGGGCTTCAAGATTCAATCGTCCTGTTATTCCCCCA
Organism: Diplotaxodon limnothrissa; assembly: GCF_057381915.1. Taxonomy (NCBI): domain Eukaryota; kingdom Metazoa; phylum Chordata; class Actinopteri; order Cichliformes; family Cichlidae; genus Diplotaxodon; species Diplotaxodon limnothrissa. Next base: position 70,956,639 of record NC_140598.1, on the reverse strand, counting down.
GAACCACATCCCCTTAGAGACTGTCTCAGCTCCCAGACAAAAAACAAACCAAAAATCACAAAAAACCTAATTTAACACAAAAAAACTACAAAGAAAGAACAATATAGCACCCACATCTCCACATAGAATAAAGCAGTGAAATTAACTGAACATTAATTCATAATTGATCAACAAATCGATCTACTCTGCCTGACAGAAACCTGGTAACAGCAGGATGTCAGTTTAAATGAATGAACACCCCCGAGTTATACTAACTGTCAGAATCCATGAAGGGGGTGCACCAGTCTTTCACACCAGCTTATTAATCAACCAAAGACAGAGTTTTGAATCTTTTGAAAGCCTGATGCTTAGCCTCGTCCACTCTAACTGGAAAACTCAAAAACCAGTTTTATTTCTTGTTATCACTGGTTAGCACAGATTAGAGAGAAATGATACAAATCCACACAATTTTTAATCTATAACATAGATTTGTTTTTTTCTGCTAATTAAACTTTTAGTAACTTTCGTCCCCTAAGGATGGAGACACTGTGTTTGTAAAAGGATCTGCTCCCATCAGAAACAGAAACGTTTTCTCATACGCTGTTTGCTCAGAACAACTTTGCATCAGCTTACAATGAAACCATGCCTGCAATCTAAATCTGTCACCTGTCTATAGCTAAAAGCATAAAAGTCCTTTAAAAAATGTTTTCTTATCTTATCTTATCATTATATTGAGGGCAATATAATAAAGAGCTACTGCTTTCCAACCCCACCCCTCCCATTAACTGTTCACTGGGGCCTTTGCACAATCTGTTTGTCCCCCTGTTGTATGCTGCTCATTCGCAGTGCTTGTTTGCCTTCCTGTGTACAAGGGTATGTTGCTGATTCAGATCCTTCTCACTCCATTAACTCAGCAATAAGTAACCACACTTTCCCTACGTGTCTTTATGCATCCCTCTGTACATTGGTCTCTCTCACTCCACTGATTACATATTACCCATTCCTGTCATCACAATCCCTGAGTAATTTCATGTCATGCAGTCAGCAACAGCATCAGCAAAGTCAACAGTTTCTAACTAAACAGGGTTCACTCAGGCAACATTGTAGTTTCTTCACTGAAAGAGTCACATCAGGTGTACCTCTGCATATTAGTTTGTTATAGAGTTCCAGTAAACTAAAGGAATATGTTTGTTTCGAGTTAAAATGACCATCTGCATCTAAACTAATTTTCAGTAAGAAAACGTTTTTGTATCAAACACCGAAAAGGGGAATAAATATATCTTGAAAGTGTGACGATAGGTTCAATATTTGAAGCATTAGTTTCAAGGCCATAAATGTGTCGTGGTGTTTCTGGTGGCGCCTTACTTTTAATGTGTCTCAGATCTGTAGCTTTCTCAGATATATGACATTTTCAAAAATATAAAAGTGCACAAAGCCAGCCTAACACAAGAAAATGTGTATCCACTGACAAATGAAAAACATTTTCATGAGTCTTTCACAATTATACAATACAAAGATATGTGCCAGAAATACATGTTTCCTGCAAATCACAAAGATTGTATATTGCAGCTATTCCTTTTGCAAAGCATGTTGCAACACCCCATAAACTTTTGGTGCTTCTTTATTTACTTTTATGTTAGCTCCCTTACGTTTTTCAGAACTATGAAGAACAGTTTGCAGACACCTGAACTGTTCTGTCTAATCATAGTAGCATGATAGAACACGATATGCTAACACATTTTCATGCTGTATGGGTGTTGATTGAATCCAATCTTTACATTGAGTATCAGGAAAAAATTAGATATAAAAAGTAGCTTCTGGAAAAGCCTAAAACTCTCAAACCGTTTGCCTCTGAACTCATATTGAGTTCCAGAGTGAGGCATGCAGTTACATAAGGCTAACTAAGAAAATGTGTTTTTGAATGGATGTTTAAAAAGATATTACTGCTTTGGAAAATGTTCTGGAACAAAAATAACAATTCTCCCGTGTCTGGAGGTTCATTAGTTGTTGTGTAAATGCAACAGCATCGAACTCATAAATACCTGCATCACTACAATCTGCTGTAAGACAAAGAGCTTACCCCTGCCAGCGATGACTCTTACTCCATATGGCTTCTATTCTGTTGCCCATCAGAATAGCTGAGAAACTGCATTGATTGACACCACGACTGCAACCTTTCCCTGTATTTCAACAACAAGTGAACATTAGCTGCAATCAGTCATCAGCAGAGCGGCTTGGTTGATCTGTGACCCTGACGATTGGACCAATACAGCTTTCACCTTTTTGCCTGCTTCTCTGAGCAGTCAGAGCAGTTTCTATGGTAATCCAGTCCCTCCCTCTGTCCCTCATTGTGTGTCATCCAATTCTTCTCCCCACTTCACCTCTGTGTGTGTGTGTGTGTGTGTGTGTGTGTGTGCGTGTGTGTGTGTGTGTCTGTGTGTGTTCCTCACTACTTTTTAAACAACTACCCTGAAAACAAATCAAGTTACGACACGTCCATTTAAGTTTAAAGCTTTTTATGAATAACCTCTGTACACTTAAAGATTCCTGGGTTTGATTCCCAAACTCCCTTTTGTTTTACAGAAAACTCACCAATCATCTTAAGTTCATGAGTTGTCTTTTTATAAAGACAACTCATGAACACTCTACGCTCAACCCCAAAACAAAAATGCCTCATTGAAAGAAAGGCAACAGTAACTCAAATAACAAAGTTCTACAGTGTAAAGGTTTACACATTCTCCTGACAGGAATCCCTATTTGATCCCTGGAAAAGAGGCAAATCCCTTTGGGCCCAGAAAAGTATCTGCACTACTTGATGTGTGAATACAAAACACGTTCTCACTCCCAAAGCGTAATATTTTACAATAGGTGACAAATCGTCAACATATTATGCTTCCGGGCACCCAACACGTCCCTGACGAGATCGAAAAAATAAGGAAACACGAGAACCGTTTAGAATCAATCTACACATGTTCGTTCATTTTCCTCAAAGTTACTTTGGAAAAGACTATTTAACGTCATTAAAGTGCTGGTTAAGGTTAGACAGTGACTCCTGAGATTAGGGACAAAACAGGTTTTAATTTTCTAAAATATATTTTTTGATTTTTCAAAAACATATTTACTTATAATTGTTACACAAAGTTTTGGCTGTCTCACCATGTTTTGGTCTCCCAGGTGTAACATTTTTTAATAATTTAGGTTTTTGCTGGAGCAGTGCAAGGTTTTTGTCAACACTGTCAGACACAAAGAAATGCAGAAATATATATTTTAAATTAAGTTGTTTCAGCTATTCTGACTATTAGCAGCTTCTCTATTCTTCTCTGGTCTATTGTTTATGCACATTTATGCACATGAATTAGTTATATACATATATGTGTGCAGTGTTGGGGAGTAACGGAATACATGTACCGCCTCTACGTATTTAAAATACAAAATATAAGTAACTGTATTCCGTTACAGTTACCGTTTAAAAAGGTGGTATTCAGAATACAGTTACTTTGTTGAAATAAATGGATTACACTGCGGTACTTTCCTGTTTCATTTTGTCGCGGGTCAGGACTGTTTGGTTTTGTTTGACAGCTACGTTCTGTTGTTCCAGGCGGCAGCGTTACGGTTGCCATGGTTACAGGGAGACGCTCTCTCTCTCTCTCTCTCTCTCTCTGCGACTGTGTGTTTCCTGGGTGAGAGAGCGCATTTTCGTTGTTGTTGTGCTAAGCTAACAGGCAGAATGCTACAAGCATAGCTCTAAAGAATGTAGCATCATGGGCAGTGTAGTCCGTGCTGCAGGGAGAATGGACTGCCATACACGTTATGTGTCTGTGAGCGCGAGGAGGGAGAAAAAGGGGAGTGGAAAGGTACGAGTTGTCATCGAGGAAAAACGGGAGCTGGAAGCATGTAAATATAATAATAACCACTTCAGCCAAGAAGAGTGCCTGACGAGCCCAGTTGTAAGTAAGCTATTAAGACTCGACTGTACACCGTGTTAGTGTTTTCCTCCGAAAACAATAAGTTCCGTTGGAGCAGTCTTTCAACGCCTCTCTCTGTCTCTGGCAAGAAAAGTTGACCCACACAACAAAGTAAAGCTATTTTTCGGCTACGAGCCGACAGGGACCCCGCCGTATCAGTCAGAGGTCCCTTTACTACAGTTCGGAGTCGCGGACCTTCAGTAATAGTAATAAATCACACAGCAATAGTACATTCACGTTGTTGTAAAAAGCATGATAATATATTAAGTATTCCAAAGTATTCAGAATACGTTACTCTCACTGAGTAACGTAACGGAATACGTTACAGAATACATTTTGGGGCATGTATTCTGTATTCTGTAATGGAATACATTTTAAAAGTAACCTTCCCAACACTGTGTGTGTGTGTGTGTGTGTGTGTGTGTGTGTGTGTGTTATACACTGGTTCACCAAAATCATCACCAAAGTAACCACCAATGAGTCGTCTCCTTATGTCACTGCTTCAGGACCTGATTATAAAGCACTGAATCAGGTCCTGAAGCAGTGACATACAGGATGACGCTTTGGACGTCATTAGTCACGTGACTCTGGCCAGCCGACCTCAGCCTCGACACAGTGTTTCTGAAGCACTGTCTTTATGACACTTTAGCTCCACAGACCATCACTACAGTTAACATCAGATGTCCCACCAGTGGGCTGCATTGATTGTGTTACATTTTAGTGGCCGTCAGTGTTGGTGAATAAGCACGCGGCTGGTCTGCACCTCATCTCTGCCTCAATTCTCCTATTTTCAACACAATTGTACTGTATAAAGTGTTGTCAGGAGTAGGACCTTCATTACACTACATCCCCAAATTATCATAACTGGCCAGTAAAACCAGTTTTGATCATCATATGATGAACAGAAATCAGTAACTGTTTTAAAACAAGGTTTTAGAACAGTTTTAGTTTGTTTTACGTTGCTTTTCTTGAGTATTTGTAATTGACAAGCAAAGAAGAACATTGTCTTCCACACCTACACCTATGTGAGACTTGGTTGTTGGCTGGTTATCCTCCGTCAGTGCAGGCACAAGCATGGGTAAAGGCATAATCAACACTTACATTCTAGGTTGGTCAATAGAGAAAGTGAGAGAAATAAACATCAAAATGGGTATAACTTTATTTTGTAGTTGTAAAGTTAATTCTGACCTTCTGCATAAATGTTTAGATGGAGCACCTCTCCATCTAAACAGCCTGATTCATCTCTGCTATCACCAAGACACATATAGGAAATCTTTTGTCCCATAATGTTTAATGCAAAAACAAACTTATTCATACACAAATCTAGACGGTTCTACCACGGGGTAGGACTCTTCCTTTCTACACCGTGGTAGAAGAATGGATTATGTGAAGAGTTGTGTTGGTGTTTTTAGAGCATGTGCTCCACAAATTGGAGGTGAGGAGAGCAACCTGGTTACAGGGAGATGAACGTGTTAGCTTAAACGAATCAACACTGCCAGTCACTGACAGTTAGTCACAATAACTGTCAGAGGTCTGAAAGCACAAACTGAGGAACAGGAGCAGTAATCTTTCACTCCAGCTTATTAACCAACCATCCTTTGAGTCATTTTAGTCCATGACTCAACCAAAGACCTACACAGAGCTTTTTTTGCAGTTCATTTCCTGAGGACAAAGCTGTCAGTGTGTACACACATAAAATATTTGCACCTCGAAAATGTTTTATCTACTTGGTGTGTAAAGGGCTTTACTCTTGTCTTGTCCATTTGAAGCAAAGGTCCGGCACAGACGGGGTTTTGAAAGAGAAAATGGCCAGATTTGTGAAGCTGAACGTAATAACTGGTGTGGAATCATCAGTATTTATTTAGGTTTGGATAGTTGCATTTGTAAAGTAGTTATACATGTGGTCAGCACATTCCTGCAAGCCCTCAAAGGTTATACACAAATCATTGTGCACATTTGTAAGTCTTTGTTTATGCTTATGGATCATATCATATGCATTTGCAACACTTTTGAGGCAGATTTCTCTCCATATTCAACTCCCCCGGTTTTTCTGCTCAGTCAGTGAATTCAGCTCTAGTTTGTCAAAAACCCACTAACTGTGACAAACTCTAAACATTGATTATGAAAGATTCTACAGTCATTGGTCGCATCAGTCAGGATTTGGCCCAGAAGTTGATTGACAGCACACAAGGGGGAATTGCAGAGGTCTTGAAAAAGACGGCCAACAGTGCTGACCCCCTGTTTCAATCCAGGGGGTCAGTGTTGACATTGTGGAGGACTATAAATACCTTGGAGTACACATTGACAATAAACTGGACTGGGCTAAAAACACCACAGCACTTTACAGAAAGGGCCAGAGTCGTCTCTATTTTTTGAGGCGACTGAGGTCCTTCAATATCTGCCAGAAAATTCTCAGGATTTTCTACGAGTCTGTTGTGGCCAGTGCGATCCTCTATGCTGTTGCATGCTGGGGGAGCAGGCTGAGGGTCGCAGACGCCAACAGACTCGATAAACTGATTCGCAAGGCCAGCAATGTTGTGGGGACGGAGCTGGACTCCCTCAAGGTGGTGTCGGAGAGGCGGATGCTGTCCAAGACAAAGACAATGTTGGATAACACCTCCCACCCACTCCATGACATGCTGGTCAGTCACAGGAGCACGTTCAGTGAGAGACTGAAATTACCGAAAAGCACCACTGAACCTGTGGCCATCTCCATCTCCCTGTACAACTCATCCATGTTTACTGCTACACCCTTCTTGCACATGTTCTTTTTCAGCTATTTATTAATAAGTGACTTTTATGTACATATATGCCTGTATATATTGTGCTATTCTTAGTGTATTGTCTGTCTCTGTTAATGTTTGTTTATAATGGAGCACTGTAACGACAAATAATTTCCCCCAGGGATCAATAAAGTATTCTGACTCTGATTAGATGTGCCTTCTCGAAGAGAGGGACCTTGTAGGCACGGCAACATTTCAATCCATGACAGCTTAGTGTGTTGCCAGTTCTTGGTGACTATGGCGCCAACTGCTTTAGATCATTAAACTCCTCCCATGTAGCTTTGGGCTGATCCACTACCTTTCTCATGATCATGCTCACCCCATGAGGCAACGTCTTGCACTGAGCAGCAGACCCAGGGCGGCTGATGGTCCTTTCGTATTCTTTCAGGCCTCATCAGAGGAAGAGAGACAGTTTCCTTGTGCTGCTTTGCCCACCAGAGAGAAGTTGATCTTTGGGAGCTTCATTTCTGGGCTCCTTTCAGTCAGACTTGTCGAGGCTGGATTGATCTCCATGCCCACTTGTGTTTACCACCTAGGCGGTCATCTGAAAGCGTGGAAACCCGTGCAGCTTACACCATCGTCCGTACTCTGTTCCAGGCTCCTCTACACCTGTGCTGGTGGGACGCAACATTTAAATGATGATAATGATAAAAAGCAGTGCTCCACTGAGACCGCTCTCTTGAAGGTCTAATGATCTAATGATCTAATTTTTTGGCTAGTGCATCTGGCTCTGCCTTGGTTTTCTTCCTGTTTATAGGGCCTCTCCTAGAACAGACAGGTTTTCCTCCAACATTGCCTTCATAAGTGGGAACGGGGTTCCACACGGTTCAGTTTTAGGTCCACCACTATTTTCTTTCTACATGGCTGCTTTATCTGGCATTATTCAATCTTTCAGTGACATTTCTTATCATCTCTATGATAATGTCGTTTAAGCCTCATCAGCTGGATAGGTTGTCCACCCTAGTCCACTGCTTAACTGGTGCTACTGATTGGCTCTCTGGCATTTACCTTGTTTTAAACACCAAAAAGACTGAGGCCGTGATCATAGCTCCTCCTGAACTCGATTCTAAAATCAGTCAGGTTTTTGCGTCTTTCTGTCCTGCTGCCAAGTCAAACATTTGAAATCTTGGTGTAATATCTGATTCTTCTCTGGGCCTCGACTTGCGTGTAAAATCTTTGTCTTGTTCCTGTTTCTTTTATTTAAGGAACATTTTCTGAACTGCGACATATGGTCTCCTTAGCTGAACTGGAAAAAAATGTTCATACGTTTGTGTCATTGCGTTTAGGTTGTAATGCCCTGTTTACCAGCTTGGGCAAATAGTCTTTTTCTCGCCAAGCTATACAAAACGCTGTGGCCAGACTATTAACAAGGTCTAGCAATCGAGCTCACATTACTCCTATTTTATATTCATTATATTGGCTCCCAATAGAGTTTGAAAGTTCTTGTCTTAGCATACAGAGCGCTAAATGGCCAGGCCCCAGATTATTTATCCAAGCTTCTTACAAAATATTCTGTTCACAGGCTCAGTTTGTCGGTTGTTCCCTGAACACGACTAAATCCTAAAATCCACAGAGCCTTCCAGTCTGTGGGACAGCCCACCACCACAACTACATTTGGTTGGCTCTGTGGATTCTTTTAAAAAGCGGTTAAAAACTTTTCTATTCAAACAGGCTTTGTGTTAAGAATTTGTTTCATTTTAAAACTAAAACTTTTTAAACTGTTAATTTTTGTGTTTTATTTAATCATTCGTATTGTCTGTTTTGGCACCTAATGTTCTCGATTATTTTAGCCTTTTGTGTAGAGCTCTTTGTGACTGCCTGTGAAAAGTGCTTTATAAACAACCTACAGTTGTCACCATTCCAGCTGTTGAGCCTTCGTCTTGTCCACAGCAGAGAGGTTGGAATGGAAGAAATGGATTCTGTGCACAGGTTTGGAAACTAAGGAGACCAACTGCAATAAACTTTATTTTATAATTACTAATTTTATTTCTTGGCCATTATAAATGCCCACACTGATAGTACATAGCTATATAAAAATAGCTAATATTGGTCGATAACATCAACCAGAAGATTGAAACCAGATTCTGTGACTTCAAAAAAAGCTTCCCAAGTGTTAACGTCTTCAACACTACACTATCTGTCCTGCTGAGGAAACGACAGGCTTTAATCCACAGCTCATAATTTGCAAAACTCAGTACAAATCAGCAGAATGGATACTGACTGTGAAAAGCATCACAGTGGACTGGAGGAGCTGTGGACCTCCTTTTCCACTTAAAGCAATCTCAAAAACTCAGAATGAAACAAACGCTCGTGTTGCTGACCGTGGTAACAATTATTCTAGTTAGTTTTAATTTTTCCAGGTTTTGATGTGCTTTGTTTAAACTTTTAAAAAATCATTTATTTATTTAAAGATGGCATTGCACTCCAAGAGAACATTTCAATAACAGTGGTCTCCATTCAACACCTGGTATATTGTAAGACACTGATGGTTTACAAATAAATGTGTACTGTTCATATTTACATTCAACTTTTAAAAAGTTTGCTGTTTTTAAACTTGATATCAACAGCTCATCAGGAATGAGATGAAATACTTTCACTGTGACCAAAAACACGAACAAAAAATAGTAAATTACAATTTACAGGTTAGTCAAGTCAACAAGTTAACTCATTCACTGCCAGCCATTGGCAGTGAATGAGTTAAACCCATTGACTCATTCACTGCCATTGACGGCTATAGACGTCAATGGCAGTGAATGAGTTAAAAGTGTCAAAATTTAGATTAATACTAAAGATATCGTTTTGTTGTACAAAAGAGCACATTTCATTTATTAACCAACATCAATTAAAAAGTGTAGACAGAAAAGCATGAATAAGACTTTATGCCAGGATCAAAAGACTATATCGAAACAGAGCAAAGAACAGATGTTAATGAGCTTTTCCATATTGGTCCCTTTTGCACTGCAGAGTTAAGAGTTTTGAAGTTTCACTCGCCAGGTGGATATTTTACACAGGACTGCTGGAAGGCTTCTTACTACTGTGTTAAGGACCGTCTCACTATTATGCAGAAATGACTGTCTCTACTGTATCTGTGGGAGAAATGATGTGAAGTACAAGTAGGATTTTCAAGTTAATAAATGAACATAATGGAAACAATCTGGTGCTAAAACTATTGTTTTTAATAAAAACAGCCCCTCTTTTGAAATGTGCATGACCCTGCTCATCATTTAGCCTGTACAGACACTGACCTGGGTTCAGTGCTTGCAGCTTGAAGGCGGATGATCTAAGAGCGCTTTCCAGAGAGACGGGAATTCCAGTAACACTCGTGAAACCTTTCACCTTTCCACGTGGATCACAATCATTTCCACAAACAGACAAAGCCAAACCTGGATGTCATATTTCCCTCTCATGCTTCTACCTTTGAGGTTTTGACCTTACACCCGTCCTGTAATGTAGCGGGTGTAAGGCACAGGTTTTTACTGACATGCAGTTCTCTGCTGGTTTTCGCTTCATATGTAAATCATCAGCTGATGGACGTCTTTAGCAGGTCAAAGTTTCCCTTACACACCTAAAAACACAGAACATTAAAAAAGTCCCAGTATTTATAGAGACCAACACTTCACAGTGAGTGACCAGTCCGGCCAACAGCAGCAGGGAATGTCTCAGATGTCGTGGAGAACTTTGTGGCGTTACCCTAATAATGTTTAAGTCTCATAACCACTCCTCCCAGCTGCTCACATGTGGACGTGATGTCACAGTGACGTTAGATCCTGTACCTCCAGCAGCATGGCGTCCTGCTCCGTCCTTAGCTGGTCTCGGACCTGGAGGCGACCCACCAGCTCTGAGCTCAGATCTAACACGGATGAAAAGTTAACCATTAAAATTCACTCTTCAATGCATCAGAGAAAACGGCGCTTTTATTTTTAAACGACGGGGCTAAGGTTATATAGTACCTTGTATAGCCTGGCTGAGAGACGCACAGAGAGCATTCAGCTCCTTGATAGTGAAGCCCTGCAGATCGCTGTGCTCCAAATGTCTCCTCTGGTTTACAGGATCACTCCGCGCTGTGCTCTGAGGAGAGTTTACACATCTTTTAATGAAACAAATCATGATTAACAGCCAAACAAAGAAACACAAAAATATTACTGCACATATTCACAACCTCGTCCCCCCCACAGACAGACAACATTTCAAAATCTGACAAGAAAATCAGTGTCGACTTCCCTAAACAGAGATGAAATGCCACACATCTGCCACAGTGTTATAACAGGTACAAGCAGACACGCGACCCTTGAACATAAGTTTAACATCTGTATTTAATTATATTTTATTTATATGGTGCCAAATCACAATAAAAGTTGCCTTAATGCACTTTACATTGTAAGGTGAAGACCCTAAATCAGCACAGAGAAAACAGAAGTCCTCCTGTGAGCAAGCGCTTTGGTGACAGTGGGAGGGAAACACCTCCGTCACACCCAGGCTCAGGGAGGGCGCCATCTGCTGGGAGGAGGAAGAAGACGGGGCCGTTCCTTTCATTTTGTTCCCAACAAATGGGAAAATTGACCGGGCAAATCCGATTGAAGTGCTGCACTGTACTTAGGGCCATAAAATGAAAACTGTCTTCCAAAAACCCACAAATGTTGGAAGGTTTCCTTAGCAAAACACAGAGTGACCCTCTACTCTTTAGTCCATATGTGCCACATGTCTGTATGTGGCCATGGGCCCGCCCTCCGCTGGAGCCTCCACTGAAGATCCACACTGCATTTCTCTGTGGGATGTTTGCACAAGAACCTGGTGCAAGAGCACCAGACCACCTCACCTCTCGAAAAACAGAGTCTCTTGGTTTTGTTGAGAACTTTCATGCTTACAGGATGTAAGGATTTGTTATCGCTGATGTTTTAAAAGACAGAATTATTTCTTCCTCCTCCTCCTGTGGAAAATCAGCGCAAACTACTGGCTGAGACCCTCCAGCTGATGCTCACTAACAGAAACCAGGAAGAGCAGCCCCCACGTGCTCCACCAGAATGACACCCATCGACCTGAGGATGGCAGCAGATTTCTACTGCCCTCCCAGTCACAACCCTGTCAGCTTTGGCAGCCCAGATGTTGCTAATACTGCTCAAGCTGGTAGAACCAAGCAGTTTTAGTCCATAACTGTGGATTGTGTATGTGGAGCTCAACATCATCAGAAGAAAACTTAGCATTGATACAGTCATCAATAAAGCTCCTGCTCCTGATACAGACTTGGGGAAAAGACGCTGAGCTGCAACATACATTCAAAGAGACCAACTTATGGTCAATGAAAACAACTTCGATTGTGTCCAGATGGTGAAGGGAAACTCCATAAGTGACGGCCAATTTAATAGCACAAGTTATGAAGTTAAGATCCGAGGTGCACAGAGAAATGAGCAGACTGTGGGACTGACGCTGCCATGTCTCAGAGGTGAACATAATATCAGGCTTCTCTGCTCAGAACAATCATGTAAGATTTAAGACTTGTTGGCAGTTTGGTGAGGCCCACGGGGACAGGTGCAGAGGGGCCTGGAGTCCCGAATTTGGGCTACGCTGCACAGCAAATCCTACCATGATGAGCCGTGGCTTTCCACGCTTTCACATGACTGCCCAAGGTGGCAAACACAAGTGGGCATGGAGATCAATCCAGCCCCACAAGTCTCAGGCGAACCTGACCGGCGGCACACCAGGAGTGAAGCTCCCAAAGATCCTCTTCCTCTCTCAGAGGCTGACGAAGCAGCGCAAGAAAACCAGCGCTCTTCCCGCACTTCCACCGATGAGGCCTCCGAATCAAAAACGAGATGACTGGCAAGAGGGGAAGTAGCACCCGGAAGTATACCGGGAGCTGCGCTCCAGCGCCGTTGGAAAAACAACCTCAATACGTTGACTGAAAATTATCCATAGCAGATTTAATCACCAATAATGCACAAAACAGCCGAAGGGAGATGATGCCGGACAAAACTGTAGCAAAACCACTTGCACAACACGGAAACACACAAACACACAAACACAGGTGAGAGATAAAAGCGTCCCAACCACAACCTCCATGCACTCACTCCTTAAAGCAGCTGTTGCTGTAATCTGGCATCATATCAATGTTTACACTCCCAGCATGCAGTGCAGGGAGCAGAGGACAGATTCCTATAACTCGAACTCGGTTATATGATAACATAGTTTGTTCCACCTTTGAATATTTGTCTCACCAAAGACTTGTGGTCCGTCCTTAGTCGGTCTCGCAGGTTCTTCAGAGTGTTCCTGAAGCCTCTCGACTTTTGTTTCTCTGGTTTGCTTGAAGGCTGAGGATCCTTGTGAATCTGAACACTTCCTCTCTTCAGCAGAAAACAGACGGCAAATCTGAGCACACTTATGAAATGAGGCCATGTGACAGCGCTGCTACTTCAGCTCTGCATCACATTTTGCAACTACATATTAACTGTAAGTAATTTGGAACAATCTGCTGTGTTGTACATGAAGTGGTTACCCATGAGCTGCTTTCTTTCTTTCTAACATCTCCTTTCTTCTCCTCTTCCTCCTCCTCTTCACTTTCACTGTTGTTGATGAAGCAGAGCTGGAGATTCATCCGTGTCTGCAGGCTGAGGGTTAGACACCAGTCAGTGGACCATCATGAACACATATCCAATCTCACATCACAGCTGGTTGCTTAGCATCTAGCTAGCAGCACAAAAGAGGAGCGAACATAAAAGGAGTAATATTTTTAAAGTGTGGGGTGATTGCATATGCAACATTTCTATCAGCTCAACAAAAGTCATCAACACACAACCTGTGTGTGCAGTTTGTGTGTTGATGAGCTGAGACAGAAGAAAAAGCCGACTTCACTCAGAGATGAGAAAGATAAAGACGGGACAGGAACAGCTGACTGCTCAGTGGGATTTGATAAACTGCACATTTAACGCTTGTTCTCATGTTTTCAAATAATAATTTCATTGTACATGTACAGTGACAATAGAAGCTATTCTATTCTGTTTTATTCTAAACCACATGTTGTGTTTGTGACATTATTTGTTTCATGCTGCAAATCAAACTGAAGCAGACTAACTGTGTCATTTAAAAACTGCATGAAATCCTCTGCAGGCTAGTTTGCTGTAGTGTGATGGACGTGTGCGATTGGTGCACAGTGGCCCTCGAGTATAAAGGCAGCATGAGCAGTGCGCTGTCAGTGTGGAGGATGGAAGAGCAACTCATGAAACATCTGCTCACATCTGGCTGAATTCACATGCATAAATCTGCAAAGAGCAGCAGGTCAGCTGATCAGAACCTGTACATTAAGAAAATCTGTTGGAGCTCACGTTAGAAATTACTGTGAGCGGTGCTTCGTTTCCCCACATGAGCCATCAAAGCTCATTTTAGGGAGTTCCCCACTTGCCGAATCCCACTTTAACCTGCCCTGTACTCACGTTCCTGCTTAGAGGTAAAGTCTCCCTCTCCAACGTGACCAAACGAAAACAAAGCTTAACTTTTGTTGTTAATAAATTCCTTCATTTTGTCAGATCATGCAGTATGAGGAAAGCATGGTTGCAGCTCATACTGCACCAGAATCTCCACCCAAAAGACTTTGACTGTGTGCAAACTGGAACTTGCAACAGATGCGAGCAGACTGCAGCGACCGCACACTGAGAGACAAACACGGTGTTAACAGACATCCAGTAAGAAATAAGAGGCGCGCCTGTACCGAGAGGTCAGTGCCAGCACGTGACTATTGCAGGCGTCGTCGCCGTCCTCCCAGCTCTCCGTTCTCCTCCCTCGCTCCTCTTTCCAGCTGACTGGGGCTCCTCCTTGCTCCAGAGAAAGGCCAGTCTGACAAGCACAGCAGCCACATGTTAAAACCATTTCAACAAACCGCGTTACATCGGTAAATATCACTGAACAGTTCTGATCAGCCTACAGGTGAAACTCTTGAGATAAGTGCTTTCTATCTTACATTCACGCTCACGTGGATTCAGAGATGGGCGTCTCTATGTATCCCATCATCGCTCACACCTCTGCAATTGTCAAAGTCAACGTGTACACAAACACCATCTTTCAGCAAGACAACATCTCTGACCTTTAACCTCTTCTCCTTCTTCTCTTCTTCCTGCTTCTCAAGCTCGGCAATGCGCAGGCTCAGGGCCTCCCAGTGCATGATGGGAAGGCCCAGATTGTCCTCGCCGTAGCGTTCCTGCCAGACCAGTGCTGCCCCCACCAAGTCTTCCCCATCTTCCTCGACCTTGTCTTTGTCGTCGTCACACTTGCCGTAATCATCTGCTTCGTTGCTCTCCTTCTCATCCCGATGTTGTCTCAGTCGTTCCTTCTCTCCCTCCATCTGGACAGCAGGGAAGCACTGGGTTAAAATGCTCGCAGCTTTACAACAGACCGCCTGCTTCAATCACATCCTGATGAATGAAATATTCATGTTGACAATCTTCACTGGGATAAAACAAATCTTTACTGGGATAGAGATCGTTTTATCCCAGTGAACATTGCATGTAGTCACAATTATAAAACTCGGCCTCTACCATAGTTTGCCTTTTGTGGTGTCTCTTTCTGACCCAACCAGCCAATCACATGGCCAACCACAACCAGATGGCCCCTCCCCTTCCTGAGCCTCGTCCTGCCAGAGGTGTCTTCCTGTTAAAAGGCAGTTTTTCCTTCTTACTGTCACCAAGTGCTTGTTCATAGATCATCTGATTGTTAGATCATAGGCTGTACAATGAGGCACTTAGGAAGGCCTGTCATTAACAGTCTGCAATCAACAGACAACTTCATGAAAGGAAGTACAGAAGCTTCATAACAAGGTGGAACCCACTGGTTACGCTGAAGGATGGGAAGCCTGAGGAATGCCACAACGTGCCCAGTTCTGGAAAAGATTATTGTAAGTGGACAGAGGAGGCGAAAATGAACGTGCACCAGAATGTTGGGAGCACATTGGTGTAGCTCAGACTGAGCAGGCAAACAGCTACAAGGCTCAGTGCAGCAGCCTGAGGCCCTTTGCTGGCGTCTTCTTCTCGCTCTCTCCTTCCGGTCACCTCTTCACTGTATTAGCTAATAAACAACAGGAAGATGCAGTGTTTGGTTCCATCTACGAGCTCTCTTCTTAAGCAGTATCTGACTGCAGAGGACTAAAGAAAAACTAACATTAAAATCATCTTCATTTGTCCGGGATTACAAAACAGCTATAATTCCTACATTATTAGTGAAATACTTTTTAAACCCTTTGAATTCAATCACATCGATCGTTTGATTTCAGATCTACGGTGTTGTGAACAGAAACAAGTTTAAAATAAACGTATCATTGCCAAATATGAATCGAGCTAATTGTATAACCGGTATGAGCAGTTAAATATTCAAAGATCGGCACTTTTTAAAAAAGGAAAACGTGAGCAACAGAAACAGGACGTTTTGTGATGAGCACCGAAACACTCAGGGTGCAGCCACGGTTTCATCCGGAAAACAAGACAACATGTCACATGTGGAAGAAGTTTGTTTAAATAGATTAAATAAACAGCAGTAATGTGAGGTACTGTACTGCTGAATTACAGCAGCAGGGCCTGACTCTGTCCTCAGGTTTAACTCGCTGGAGGAACTTCCACAGCCTAGCTTGAAGCTTCGGCCCTTCCTCTGAAACTTTTCCCCCGCGTGGATTCAAAGTTTGGAGGAAACATCAGACCAGTTCACCGTGTCAGGCCCACTGCGATTCCAACTCACCACTTTTTCGAAATAAAGGCGGCTCTGCTGCTTTCACGGACGGAGAAGTTCTTCAGAGATTTGCCACATAGCTCAGCTCCGTCCTCGGCTCCTCCTAGTCATCTTCCCTCTCTTTCCATTAGGAGCTTCGTCCCTCTGCCTTTTCACCGAGAACTCCTCGTTGTGTCCACAGACGCTTCCTCCTCCTCACTCAGCTGATGTTATTAACTTCTGGTTTATTTCATGCCATATACCCACTTTCTCCCGGTCCAAACCCACGAACAAAGGAATCCCTTGAGAAACTTTCCTGCAGAGGTCCACTTTGGAATTAGGGGTTTACTTCCTGTCGATGCCTTCAAAATAAGTGTGCACACAGCCAAAGGTGGGAGGAGGAGACAAGCTGAGGATTCCAACAAAGCTACAGCTGGCGCTGTGAGCGGGCGATAAAACCACGGTTTCTTATTTTTCCTTCTAAAATATCTTTGTAGAATCAAAGGAGCTTGCAAAGAAAAGCGTCTGGACTTCTTTAAGTTGCTTGAAGACGTTTCACCTCTCATCCCAGAAGCTTCTTCAGTTCTAAGGTCACATGGTGGAGAGTCCCAGATTTTAAGCTCTATGGGAGTGTCCCTAAGAGGGTCATGGGTGTGGGTCCCAATCAGCCAGGGTTTCGGGTGAGCTCATTGTGAAACCTGGCCCCACCTTATCATGCGATTTCTGCGATTTTTAACTGCTGTAAACCCTGGCTGCCACGTTCTGTCTGGCAACTCCCAGGGCTCATCACAGGTGAAGGAAACGAAGATTAGACAAAATCAAGAATAAGAAATGAATTGGTGTAAATACATAGATAAACTAAATGTGCGTGCTTACAAATAGAACAAATGTATCCAAACCAATCAATAAACTTACTGCAAACTAAAGTGTGTTATTTAAATCAAAAATAACGAATACATAAGAGTTACTGACTTTTAGAGTGTGGCCATGGCTTTGGCCATCACAGTAACACAGAGACACACAAGTATTCACATCCACACCTAGGGCCAATTTAGAACTGCCAGGTAACCTAATCTCCATTCATGTCTTTGGACTGTAGGAGGAAGCCAGAGTGCTCAAGAGAAAACCCTCGCAAGATGGGGGAGAACATGCAAGCTCCATAGAAGGCCCCAGTCAGCTAATGGATTTGTACTCGGGACCCTCTTGATGCATGTTCAATCATCCAGGTAAGCAAATCCACAAAAGCTGATTCTGTTCATCTGGATGTTTTCAGTGGGAGAAACGTCTCAGGACCTTCTTGCTGTGGTGCTTGGGACAGTGCCAAGCACCACAATCAGTTACTGCTAACATTTCGGTAGCCCTTGATTAATTCCATTGAATCGTAAGAATAGCTTCTTCTGTGTGAAAACTAAACGTGGATCCTGTGTTTTGCAGGAAGGTGAATAATAGGCCATTTTATTATGGGCTCTGACAGTGGACTCATCTGTGCTAGTCCTCAGCACTGTTGACTTAGTATTTTATTACAGAGATTAGGCCATACCTATGAATTAAAGGTTGGTTGCTGCAGTGGTTTAAATCATATCTACCTGATGGAGACCAATTTGTTAATAGAAACACACTCAGGTTAATTATGGTGTTCCACAGCATAATGAACAGGCAATGTGAAGGCATAGCATACATGTTCATTAATGTGAAAGCTCCATACCACATAGCAGTTATTTAAACTGCATTAAGGTCTTAAAGACATGAAAACCTGGATGAGCTCTAATTTTGTGCTTCTAAATTCAGATCAAACTGAGGTTATTGTACTGGGCCCTAAAAATCTTGCAAATATAATATCTAACCACACGTGTGTTTCCAGCCATCCAGGTCATGGTGGTCTAAGGAGCTTGGAAATAAAAGCGTCTGGACTTCTTTAAGGTCTGTGAAGACATTTCACCTCTCATCCAAGAAGCTTCTTCAGTTCTTCGAGCAATTGGTGGAGAGTCCCAGATTTAAGCCCTATGGGAGTGTCCCTAAGAGGGTCATGGACCCCCTGTTGATCCTCTGTTTGTTTTTTGTTTTGTTCCCCTCCCTTAGCCTGGTTCTGCCACATGATTCTTCATGTTACAATCGAGTTTTGCTTTTCTCCAAGTGCTTGCTCATCAGGGGTTGTTAGGTTGTTGGTGTTGTCTCTGGATCATTGTTGGCCTCACAATATGAAGCACATTGGATGGACTGCTGTTGTGATTTGGTGCTGTAAAAATTAGATGGCCATTAGAGAACACCAAGGCCTTCCCAGGCCAGCCGAGATATAATCTCTCCAGCGTGTCCTGACAATGGGTGAGAGTAGGGATATACATCGACTGGTAAATATAGAGTTTCGCTTTTACGCTCAGCTCTTTGTTCACCACGATAGACCGGTAGAGCATCCATATCGCTGCATCCGCATCACCAATCCGTCTGTCAATCTCCTGGTCCTTCCTCCCATTACTCGTGAATATGACCCTGAGATACTTGAACTGATCACCCCTCTCAGAGTCTTTGTCTCTAAGGTGTAGCTCATTGTTCCTCACTTGTTGCCTCAATAAGTTACAGGAAACATCGATAAAATGGTTACTGATACTTAATTCTTACGGAGCAGTGTGAGCAATGCATCACCTGCTGCCTCTGTGCCAGAACTTGTGTGGAGCGCACTTTATGATATCAGCAGCGAACAGATAAGGAGCAATAACAACATATTTTTGTCCTCCTTTTGCTCCTCCTCCAGATGGTGGCTCCCAAGGCAGCTATTAATCAGATAGATTAACAGTAGTTTTAGTGGCTTATTGACAACTAAAACTACTGTTAATCTATCTGAATATGACCTAAATTTACCATTTAGGTCATATTTGTAAATATTGTTTTTCTTATTCAGTCTTTTTTTCCCTCCGTTGCATATGAGCTGCTATTATACTATCCTGCTATACTACAGCGTAGTATTTGATCACATGGAACCTTTAAAAACAGCAGAAGGTAAGTTTCCTCATATTTGAGGCTGATTTATGTGAATTATTTTGGTTTAAGAAAGTAAGACACCGGGTTTGCTGCCCTCTGCTGGTGCTGCCGACATCAAAGAACCGAAAGAAAATTACTGGATTATTTTCAGTGCTCTCTAAGATTTTGGCATCAGATTTCCCTGAACATTCCTGCTCGCTTTAAATGCGTGAGTGAATGAATAATTCAGGATGCATAGAAACATTCTGCTGTTCATCACAAACTCAATCAAACAACACATTTGTTATTTCGGTCTTATTTGGATGAATCTACTTTATTATTTAGAAAAGTCGACTCCTGTGTTTTTGTCACAATTTCACAGCATCTCATGTTTACAAACTGTCATTTTGACATTAATATTAATCCAGCAGACCCACCGAGGCAGTTAATCCACGTCCTGATTGGACACAGTGGAACTCCAGCTTCCATATTTCCGCTCCAGAAAGCTTTGACGTTTTTGTTAGTCATTATTGTGTGTGTGCCAGTTTTACCAAACTTTATTAGTTCTCATTTGGTTCAGTCCCACACGGTTTAAAGTGATAATTCAAAACTAATTTCTTGTTCAAAGGATTAAACAGCATCACAGAAATGTTTGCCTTATCCTGTGCTGCTCGATGATAAACCAGGAGGCTCAACTACTCACAAGGTTCAGAGTGAGTCAGTATTAAACTATTAGGGGTGCAACGATATTCGTATCGATATTGAACCGTTCGATACAGTGCTTTCGGTTCGGTACGCATATGTATCGAACAATACAACATTTGTAATTTATTTTATCAATTTTCCTTCTGACGATGCTGTCTGTGTTGAGCGCTCAGTGAATCTGTGTTCGACTACTCCGCCTAGGCTGCACTGTCGAGCGCAGATCCACTGAGCGCTCAACACAGACAGCATAGTCAGAAGGAAGAGCACAGGGCAAGCTAGCGAGACAGAAGTTAAGCTCTACTTGCAACAGGCAAATTGAACCTCATTCAGATCTGGCGTTTGGAATTACTTTGGTTTTCATGTGACGTATGACCCTGAAGGTAAGCGAGTCATGGACTAAAGTAAAACAGTATGTTGGATGTGCCATGCAATGCTCAATTACATTGGTGTGAACTAGTGTGTTAGCGCAGTTAGCTCGTTAACGTGTTGGCCGTCTAGCCCCATGCACGGAGCGATCGGCGGTAGCTCGTTAACGGAGATTTGCCGTGTTGTGGCGTTAAGGTAATTTCAACGAGATTAACCTGAAAGCACTAGTGGGAACACAACGAATATGACTGCACATTTACGCCGACATCATCCTAGTGCAAAGACAAGTGGAAGCAGAAAAAAAACAAGCAAGCATGCTACTAACTTTAGCCGAGTCATTTAGACAGCTGTTAGCACATGATTCTCCTTATGCTGCTGAGAATATAGCCCAGAAGAAGCGGATAGTATAGCTTTTATTTTGGAAAGAGACATTTCTCTGTAATAAACTCTCTTTTCCAAAGATGAGTGATTCCTCAATCAGATACAGGGCTCGCAATATCGCTAGCCCGACGTCCTGGAGCTAGCGATTTTTTTAGTCGGGCTACCAAAATCTATCTCTGCCCTGCCCGTCGGGCTATTGTAGGAAAAATATATGTCAATGCTTTTGCATTCTTTCAGAAATGTAGCTGGGTAATTATGTCATTGGCATCGGTGAGCCACTGTCAATATGTGACATATTGAAGTCGCGTTTGAATTTGCGCTTGTTTTTTTGCTTTCACTTTGCAATCGTGCGAACTGTGTATAGAGAGCGACAGCACTGATCTGTGAGTGATGATAATTTGTGCACCAATTCCTCTGACATCGTCTTATTAATCGTTAGCTCACTATGCAAACATGACAAGTGAAATCTCCCGCAGCTTAAACATGTGAGAGGTTGATCGCGCAGAGAATCGCTGAGCTTATGTGAGTGAGTGTGTAAAAGCATTTCAGTTCTGCTGAGCCAAATAAGACAGGTCAGGGTGAAGAAGTGACAGCCAAAGAAAAGCTTACCACAAAACGGAGAAGTTATGACAAATCAGACTATAAGGCAAAAAGAAAGTGCAGCTTTATGGTTTCATGGACAAAAGAATTTCTGTGGCTGCAATATAACGAGCTAAATAACCAGGGCTGCACATAAGTGGTCCGCAGGTGCGCATTCGCTGTCAAAATAAAAAACACGCACAAGGGTTAGGGTTAAATTTAAAAACTGTACTTTTGAGTTAAAATATATATTTATAATTTTAATAAATGACAAATTAAAAATGCATGAACATTTTTTTGTATCGAAAAAATATCGAACCGTGACACCAAAGTATCGAACCGAACCGAACCGTGAATTTTGTGTATCGTTGCACCCCTATAAACTATATGTTCATATATTTCAGCAGATGACAGAGTAGCTGTGAAACGTTTGCACACATCGTCAATCATTTGCAACAATGTATTTGCATTCACACATTCATTATTAACTTTGTGTGAATGACTTCAAGACTGTGATGTCTTTATTGTCACAACAACTGATGGATTTTATTCTCATTTCTAGGCGACAGTACTATTCAAATACTGTTGGAGCAGCAAGGCTGGCTCAGTGTTTTGCATCACCTAAACTATTAAAAGTTGAGAGATAATCAAACGACTGAAATGTTTAGTAGTTGTGTTCTGCACGGTCTTATTCTGAAGTGTGTCTGTTTCAGTGCTGCAGACTAAAAATCTTCACACGGGACACTTTTTATAGTCCAGACGGAGACTAAAACTTGTGTGTCTGTCGGTACATGCTGAGATTCAATAAAAAACTTGAGATCGACAGCAGGCTCCCTTTATTTCTGTTGCTATAGCTTAATAAAGTCAGCGTTCGTCATACACAGAGACATACTGGGAAGCTACAGAAGCCTTCAACACTTACAGTACCAGTGACTGAAACAAACAACGATGAGGCAGAGGACTGAAAAGGAGTCAAACAAACAGTTTATACAAGAAAATAGTCATCGGCACTCATATTAAGTTCATACTTTGAATAAATATTGCTTTTAAAATGACTCTGCCCCTCATCGTTGCTGTTTTATCACGTTTTATTTTCACTGCGTTAAATATCAAATATATTCCTTTACTGATGCATTTCTGTTATTGCTAACATCAAACGTACCTTACATGAGATACTGGATAATAGGCTTGTTGAAAGTACAAATTTCACAGAATATAACAGTCAGAGTTTGGTAGGATACACTGCAGATGATGGGCTTCTGGACATGCACAAGGACTCGATAGAAGTGGCTTAAGCAGGATCTCTCTGTCCGAGAGGAGCTGGAGGGAGGAGGTGTCAGTCACATGGCCTTTCAAACATGCACTCTTTACTGGTATTTTACACATGTACAATACTTTTTTTTGTCATATTTAGTTCTTTTTAAAGCTAGACTACACGACTGAGCCACAAATAGGAGCTTTACATGCCAACGGGGACACTGTGCTGGGGCAGCCAACAGCTAATCAGAGCGTCGCTTCAGCTCCCTCACAATACTCAAATGGAAATGTAAGAAAGGCTGACAGAAGTACAGTGATAACACACATACATACACAGTGATATGGGTGGTAGTGACTCATAACTCAGGCAGAGTTGCCCCAAAGTCTTGTACGATTATACTTTTAATGTAGAATATAATAGATTTGAATGCAAATATTACTTTAATAAATATTCACAAGTTATTTAGTGTGCAGAAAATATGGATGAATAACAACCTGCCAGGTGACCGAGCTCGTATCACAGGTCTTGTGTAAACAAGACAACTGGATGTAAAGTGAATCATTTACTGCTAAACTAATAATAACTCATGAGGCAACATATCTTAACAAAGATAAGGGGAACAAACGGTATCTGGATCCTACGCAAACAAGGTTGTAATCTGACTAAACTGTCTTGATTCTTCAGTATAACATGCTCACAACACGGGGAACGATGCAGGCTCCGACTTCTTTCATAAGATATGCAAATATAAGATTATCGTCATTAAGTAAGAGTAAGAGGCGGCTTGGGTCACCGAAGCACCCAGAAATGGGAAAATTGTGAGCATCAAGTTAAAGGTTAAAAGTCTTTTTCTTGATTTTCTTTCAAATGCAGGTGAATGCTGCCACACATGAGTGTTTGCAACCAAATCACAGGATCGAACATGCAAACGTCTTTTTATGGCCCTGGATGTAACAAAATGCGCATCTGAGTTTTCAAATGATCAGTGCATATCTGTATTACTTTTGTGACATAGGAGTGCATTTCTCCGTCTTGTCATTTTCCCATCACTTCTCCACCTCTGCATTCAGCAGGTCCTGTTGGCTAGCAGGCCAGAGGCTGAGCCAGTACTCTGCCACATTATCCTGCAGCTGAGTGAATTACTCTACCTCCATTAGACTAACAACAAAGCAGGAGCACCAAGGAAGGGGGAAGGGAGAGGGAGCAGTGATGTAACAGAGCCGACAAGGAAGGAGGGACAGATACGGCAGATGATGAATAAGGAATAACTAAAAGGAGGGAGCGAAAGGAAACAAACGAGGAATGGAAAAGGCCTAACATAAAAGTGAGAAACAGGAAGGGAGAGGCGGGAATAATGGATAAAGGAAAAGAGTAAGAAAGAAATGAGGGTGGGTGGAGGTTTATTAGAGATGAAGATGACAACTAGAGTGGAGAGGACAATAAAAGGGAAGGAAGATGGAGAGGCAGAAAACAGAGAGAGGGACTGGATGAAGGGTTGTTGTGGTGGAAGACAAACAGGAGTGACAGAAAAAAGGAGGAAAAGAAAGATCGAGCTTACTGTCTCACACATGAGTGGCACACGGGACCCCTGTGAAGGACACTGGGTGGCCACGCACACATGCACAATTCAGTGCAGTTGTGCAGAAGAATCGACCCTCACAGGAAGGCTGAACATTTAGAAGAATTGAGCACCGACGCGCTTCAACAGACAGGCGATGCTCAAGAGGACCCATAAACATCAACGGGACTCGTTTCTGTTTCCATTCAACTGTGAAACTGAGTGAACTTGTAATATAATGCGAGTTAGGCACCAGTCAGTTGGTCTGGATGTAATATACTATCTACATCTCACATCAAACTAGAATACAGCAGTTTTAACATTGAGTAAAATGTGAGGAATCAGATATTTTCACACACAGCAACAGTTAGATAAATGCAAAATAGTATATGGCTTACCACAGGAGAAACACACAAACAAAGCAAGACCAGTACAGGTAATGGGAGTAGTGGTTGTAACAGTATTAATAAAAACAACTAAATAAATAAAAGAGAAACAAAACAGTGATGAGACCAAAAATACAACTGATATGTTGGAAAGAAGAAATCCCCAGAAAGCAAAAAAAGTGACGAGATGACCACAGAGATGAGTGAGGTTACAGTAAATCCGTAGTGGAGCAGTGTGACGGGTCAGTTAAGTTATCTGAGTCAAACTGGGCGGTTTCTGAGACGCACACATAGTTACGCACACACATTCGAGGTAATGACGCATCTTTACTCCTCCAATGACAAGTTTTACTCCACAGCCCTTAAGTTCCACAGACACACATACACAAATAAAAAAACAAAACAATAAATATTATAAATAATATAAATAAATGACAACAGTGCCTCTGCTTGTGTATGCTGTGAACCAAAAGAACCACAAAAAGATGTCAGCCTTCACTCAGGAACTATGGAGGAAAACAGCCACGGCTCGCTCGCCGCTCTTCTCTCCGTCGTCTCCTCGCTGAGGCGCTCAGAGGTCAGTGCAGCGCTCCTGCTTGCTGTAGTGGTCAAACTGACTCTTCCAGTGCATCATGTAGGAAGACCAGCGGTGAAACTCCACCTTCCACTGACGTTCTGCCTCATCTATGTTGTCTGAGAGAAGAAACAGAGACAGAACAGCAAAAACGGTTAGCAGTTGAGCTTGAAGTAGGGCTGCCACGATTTGTCGACTAGTCACGATTCGTTGATAGTTTTAATAGTCGATCCGTCATTTGAAGCTTTGTAAGATCCCAAAAGACGCAGGAATAAGTAGTAGGATTTAAGAGTGTAATAACGGACTGAAACAGAAGATGGCAGCACTGCATGTACAAGGATGCCAGCTGCCGTTAAACCCGAAGAAGAAGAAGCAGCAGTGACTGGTATCGGAGCTGTGTCCAAATTCAGGAACCGCATTTGTAGCCCAATTACGTTTCAGTGACGCGAGGAAGGCTGTGCAAATTCAAAAACTCCTCCAAATGGGTCTGACGAATGCGTCCTTCATTTCCCCAGATTTGAAGGATGGGTCGGGTGAATCCTTCGTGGCCAACCTATCCCATCTTCCAAACCTAATGCGCACCTTGTTCTTTGCCTTTTTTTTTTTTAAATTAGCTAAGGCCAATTGCAGTTTCCAACAATGGTGGCAGCTAGTTAGTTTTAATATTACTCTTATTACTCTTTCTGGGTCACAAAATAAACTTTTAAGATATTTTCAGGCGAGAATGTAGCTGTGTAAACTTCAAATATCTGCTCAGTTTATCAAGACACCACATATTTGGAAAAGTTCGGCGATGTTTTCGGAGACGTTACCCACCAGCTCGATAACTAGAGGGTTCAAGGCTCACTAGAGCCGGTGAGAACACCGGACTCCCGGCACATCGTTTTCAGACCCCCGCGGTCTTTCGCCACTCAGGTTAAACATGATATACAAGTCACTTAGATAACTTATGATCAGTGTTGGGACTAACGCGTTATTAAGTAACGCGTTACAGTAACTACGTTATTATTGTGGTAACGAGCACAGTAACTAGTTATTATGCCAAAACCGGGAATGCGTTACTCGTTACTGGGATTTAGATGGGCTCGTTATTCGTTACTTCGTGTGGTGGCTATCGCGGAGCTTCCACAGATTCAATAACATTAGCAAGTGGTGGAAGCCAGCAGGTGGATGAAGGAAAAGGGAGGCAAGAGGAGAGACCCGAAGCGGCCGCCGGTCCGAGTATCAGGTGAACTGAACTTCAGGTAAGAAGTTATAAACTGCAGTCTCTCTGGGTCAGATATAAACCAAGTTTAGGTGGAGTTTATTTTCGTTATGCTGACTTTTTCGTACTGCGTGTTAGCTAGCATGACGGAGTTTCTATACAGCTGGGTGGGTGCTATGTTACTGATGTTGAACTTTATTTTGTTCATAAGGTTAATTACTGCCAACCGTCCTGTAAAAAAACGGAATCGTCTGGTATTCAGAGAAAATATTACGCGTTTCTTATTGAGGTGAAAAGAAACACAGTTTGTCCCGGACTTCAGCTACAATGAAAAAGGCACAAAGCTGGAGTTACTCTGTGTCTTTGCTGCACAGCTGCCTCTTCTTCTCTCATCCTCTCACCCTCCCTCTCCTGTTTGTACTTCAGTCATGAAACTGATCAGTGATCAGCTGATCGGCTTTTCTCTCTTGTTTGTTTATCGCCCACTTTGCGCCAGAAAGAGGAAACCAGCGGATGTCGCGCTAAACAACAGCAGCATGTTTGATCAGCTGTTGTTAGAATTTATTTAATATTAATTTCTAGTATCAGCTGATGTTTGCTGGAGCCACAGCTGTAAAGCTGCTGGTCATGATGTCGGTTTGGTTATGTGATGAGAGGGAAACATGAAGATGAAACCAGGAGATGTCCTTACTGGATCATCAGAGCTGAGCAGGTGATGGAGAAACAGGTTTACCTTTTAGGTGACATGAATGAGTTGAAGGGAAGTTATGAACTGTTTCTGAGAGACAAATAACACCAGCATCCTTTTCTAAGTATCTGACAGCTGGTAACTGTGCAGGGGCGGGTCTAGCAAAGTGTTGCCAGGGGTCCATGTAGGGCATTAAAAGGGAGAGGGGGGCACAAAGAAATACTTTCTTATTCTCATTTAAAATGTCTCACTTTTAAAAAAATAATTATCTGAGTCTTACAACAAACGATTGATAGATTGATGCATATATACCATCAAAACAGTGTACATCACTGTCACAACAGTGTTTATTTTCATTCAAAGGCTTTATGATTTTTCCTATAATGGTGGGCTGGTCTCTAGTCAAAATGCCCGGGACAATTTTTTTGTCCCAGTCCAGCCCTGTATGCAGCTCATCTGCAGTCTGGTGTTACCTACATCTTCCTATTCAGAAGGCAGAATTTCCGAGTTCTGAGTACAATCGAAAGCACCACGACTGCAGTTTTTGTGTTGGATGTAAAAAGCGAGGATAGAATGGCTAGGATACAATCAGGCGTGGGATTTCTCTCGTGGAAATGTGCACATTATTTTTTCCTTTCTATTGGTAGGTGGCACAGTGCACTGTGGCAAGTAAGCAAGCTAGAAGACTGGCAGAAAACATATCAAATGCTTAAAATGAGAACATGAGTAACATTTTAGAAAGAAAAAATATAGTCATTTTAAATTTGATGACAGCAATGCATCTTGAAGTTGGGACAGGACCAAGTTTAAAGAGTTTATTTGCTCTAAATGCTGTACATACCTTTTAGCATTGATAAAAGGTCTGTGTAACATACCAAATCCATGCTAAACAAACCAGATACCTCCTTAGGTCAAGAGATGCAGGGTCCATGTTTTCCTAAACGAATTTGAAATTTTGATTCATCTGACCACAGTTCTCCATGTTCCCCCAGACCATATTGGATTAGTTTTTCTATGGCAGAGGTTTAACCTGCATTTGTGGATGGTATGGTAAACTCCTTTTACATACTGTGATTTCTGGATAAATATCAGAATCATGTCTGTTTTTTTTAATGCAGTGCTGCCTGATCAGTATCCAAGATTGATTTTCACGTTGTCCCTCGTGCACAGAGATTTCTCCCATGATCTTTTAAGGACATACAGTAATATACTGTAAGTAATAAGACATCCAAATCTTTGCAATTTTACATTGAGGACTATTAAGTAGACACTCTTCCACAATCTGTAGATGCAGCTTTCTGCAGACTGGCGAAGCTCCATTTCACTGTCACGTGACAGAAAAAGCTTGGAGAACACTGCCCGTCTTTACTTCTGAGAAATTCCGCCTGCCTTTTAATATCCAGTCATGTTACTGTGCTGGTGCCAGTTAACCTAATTAGTTGCAAAATGATCTTCAAGCTGTTCTATTTTTAGAAGCTCTTGCTTTCTAAGCCTTTAGAGTTAGTGTTTCCAACTTTTGATATGTATTGCTGCAATCAACTTCAAACAGAGCTAATGTTTTTCACAAAATAGAAAGTGTCTCTTTTTACTGTTTAGCAGCTTGAATCCTGTACCAGACATCAATGGGAGAGCTTTCCCCTCCCAAAAGTCCAGCAACTGCTCTCCTCAGAGTGTCGTTCAATACAGAGGGAATGAACTGGTCCGTAAATAGCACTTTTTACTCTACTTGAGCCGTCAAAGTGCTTTAAACCACCAACTTTACTACCTTCTCAGCCACAGCCACCCCAATAGTTGATGTGTCTGCAACTGGCCCATGGCTGCACACAACTTACACATGACCCACATACTGCAAAGAATGACGGCCCTTTGGTGGCCCAGATCTGGTTTGCCAGAGGTGGCCCCCACATGGGCCAGTTGCAGACACACTGGTGGTCCT
Organism: Diplotaxodon limnothrissa; assembly: GCF_057381915.1. Taxonomy (NCBI): domain Eukaryota; kingdom Metazoa; phylum Chordata; class Actinopteri; order Cichliformes; family Cichlidae; genus Diplotaxodon; species Diplotaxodon limnothrissa. Next base: position 70,927,641 of record NC_140598.1, on the reverse strand, counting down.
GTGCTGGCCCAGAACAGTTTCAGCTCTGGCCCCAGATGTCAGCCTAATGTGTACCTTAATCAAGCCATGTAATAACAACATGTGCCGGAACATAATAGTGCAAAAGTAACATGACGAAACTCTGTTGAGACAGTGAATGGCCTGATTCTTATATAGCACTTTTCTACTCTCCCGGATTACTCAAAGTGCTCTATACAACATGCCACATTCACCCAATCACACACTTTCTCTGAACCGAGCGCTTCCTAACTGCATTCATTCACATTCACACTCTTGACATGCCGACTGGAGGAGCCAGGGATCGAACCACTAACCTTCCAATCAGTAGGTGATCTGCTCTACTTCCTGAGCTACAGCCACCCGGTGGTGACCTTGAGTAAACCGTCACTAGGTTTTGGATAAAGTGTAAACTAACAAACCTGTCAAACCTGCATTTGAAACGTTGGCATTTGGGTCCTCTAACTAAAATAGGAAAATAGGAACATAAACAGCGCCATCACTGCCAGACCTGGCCCACATCTGGTTGACATACACCCTGCCATGACACCAGTCAGTCAGAAGTGCCAGCTTGATGCCGGATCCGGGCCAGACCTGTTTTTTATGAGCATGCCATCACATAAACAGTGCCATCTACGCCAGGCCTGGCCCATATCTGGATGACATACCACTTACCGTGCCAGAAGTCAGCCAGCAGTGCCGGCTTGACACCAGATCCGGGCCAGACCTGCCTGCTATGTGGGAAAGCTCCACTTTAGTTTAAAATAATTCTTGTATCATGCATCCAGTGAGAAGTGTCATAATTTTAAGTGGAACATAAGTGAAGACCTGCATTCAGTACAGATTTCAAGTGTAGAGATGAAGTAATATTTAATAGTATTTACCAGTAATATTGAGAAGGCGTGGCAGGAAGCGATTCCAGAATGCGCACATCTGGTTTCGCAAACCTTTGTGAATCTTGAGTGATTCGGTGTTGAGGCCAACGTGTTTTTGTTCGCTGACGGTAAACACAGGCCAGCGTTTCCCTCTATCTCCCTGCACGTCATTGGGATTTCTGATACAGACAGAACAAGAAAGGATATTACAATTACAACTAAATCAAACGAAAAAGCAGTAAAATGATCTCCAAACTAACTGTTAGATTCACAACAATTCTGCTTGCAGTCGATGTCGGTACTCGTAGTACATCACTACTTCATGTTCCATTGCAGCATGGCGCAGAACAAAGCCATTTTGCTCACTGAGAAACATATTCAGATAATCATATCTGAGTTGTTTCAAGCTCAAACATGTAGGTGCTCACTAAGGATCACTAAATTTTATTTCATTTCATTTCATTTTTGTCTGTATTATTGTAGGGTCTACCTTACAATATAAAGCGCCTTGAGGCGACTGTTGTTGTGATTTGGCGCTGTATAAATAAAACTGAATTGAATTGAATACAGGAAATGTCTGACAGTGTTTCTTGCTGCAGTCATTCCACCAAGTACTGAATTGTCTTCCAAGCTGATTAAATACTGATCACTCACTAAAATGCACATGAATTTGTAACTGTTACAGAATGTTTTGTTTTTGCTGACAGTTTATGCTACTATTAAAATAAATTGTAGCTTTCTCAATTCTTTGTAACTGGATACAATTTCAAAAGGAGATCAAATAATTTAATTTCCCCCACTGTGTACCTCACAGTGTTAACATTTACTTATTAAAGCCTTTCCTTTAAGCCAAGTAGCATGAGGGTTAACTGTCAGGAGAAGCTCTCTGTGCCTCCAAATTCATGTCAAGACTCATTAACCTGCAGTCTCACAGGAATTAAAGGGCTGCTTACTCATACAGCTTTTCCTGCATTATTTATTTTGACTGAAAAACATGGCTGCTGAGGTGCATTTGCATAAAAAAGACTGGACGTGGACATAGACCCTGATTCCATAGGTAGTTTTTTTTTGTGGCCTCACCCAGTCCGAGCAAAGTTGGCCCAATATTTCATCATACGTCGGCTTAGCTTCTCCTCATCTCGGGTGTAGTTGAGTCTCTTCACCAGTGGCAGCCCGAAAACAAATTCAATCTCATAGCCATGGATCACCCCCATCCATTCTGGCCAGGCCAGATTGGATGCCCGGTGATCGAAAAGGTAAAGATACATCCCTCCTTAAGAAATAAATGGTGGAAGAAAATGCATGAAAATTACAATTATAAATAATTAATCATCATTATTATTTCATTTTTACTCAGAAACTACAGATATGTTTTAATCTTTTACAAGGACAGTTAAAAAATAAATCATTTTTCCAACTAGAATATTTTACTGATCTATCATCAGAGTATCAACAGTTTCGCTTACATGACAAATGCAGATTAAATTGTTGTAAAGTTGTCCTGCACATTATAGCATATTTTAAACAGCTATCATCTGCATTAAAAAGTGAAAACATGAAATTTAACGCACAGTTTAATTTAAGTATCGTACCAAATTGTTCTATCAACAGAAAGCAGGTCATTCAAACAGTAGCGTGTCTGGGTATGGGATATATATACTTCTAGATCTGTCAGACCACACTGGTACTCGGGTATCCTACCTTGTGAGTTTCCACTGTTCACCCCACCAAAGTTGATGCCACCCACATTAGCCTTGAGGGCATTGTGTTGTGCATAAGAGCGAGCGAAGTGGGCCAGCGGGCAGATGACGTTGTGGTCACCGACAATGTCATCCATGGCATCACGGTTTTTTATCTCATTATTCTCATCCATCCAGTCGGTGTACTGCAGCACCACTGCTTCCAGGCCGATATCATTAGCATGAGGTACGCTCAGCCTAACACCTGGAAGAGTGACACTGAAGTTTTTAACAAGATAGAAGTAAAACTGTGCCGTAATAACCTGAAGCAGAATTAACTTGAATGTTTTGGATGGATTTATACAATTCTCTCTGCTCAGTTACATATATCCATCCAAAAAACAAACATGATTTTGGAGAACTTACTTTCCAGGAAGTCCTCTCTGGAGATCAGACTGTCGTTGTCCTTGCTGAAGCCTGGTGCTCCATACAGCAGGAAGTAGGAGCCTTCATTCTGATTAACGCCGAGGAGAATTTGCGTGTCTTTAAAGTTCCCTGAGTTGAGCATGGCCTCAGGAGTGTCGGGCAGAAACTCGCCATCCACAAGAGGCACAAATGAAAATCGGAACAGAGCGGACCATGGCAGAACCTGCATGGATTACAAACCCACATGGGACTGTGAAATAACGCAACATTGAACACCAAGAAGTGCTACTTTCTACTCCAGAACCAAGCTACTCCTTTTGTGTGACTTTTACATACTGGTACTGGGGCTGCAACGATTCGTCAACATGACGTCGTCGATTATAAAGATTTGGCAACGGGGAGATTTAAAAAAATGTGGAAGCATGTAACAGCAAACAAAGTTAAATGCAGACTGTGCAAAGCAGAGCTTTCCTTCCATGACAGCACTGATGCAGTGCACGAGCATTTAAAACGCTGGCACGCTGGAGCTGCGATGTCCAAATGGGTCAGTTTTATGAAGTTAGTGGGTTGTCTGTGAAGGTTCTCAGTCATCCAGGTCATCGTAGTCAAAGGAGCTTGCAAAGAAAAGCGTCTGGACTTCTTTAAGTTGCTTGAAGACGTTTCACCTCTCATCCGAGAAGCTTCTTCAGTTCTGAGGTCAAATGGTGGAGAGTCCCAGATATAAACCTAGTGGGAGAATCCCCCCACAGAGGGACAAGCAACTTAAAGAAGTCCAGACGCTTTTCTTTGCAAGCTCCTTTGACAAGTTAGTGGGTTGCATTGACATGTTGTTTATATGAATGTTTTTACAGTAATGTTTACATTAGCTGTCGGAAACTTCTCAGGATGAAACGTGATAGTAAATCTTTAAATCTCACACTTTAATATTGCAGTAAACCTCTTCCACCTAATGAGAAACTATGATCTATAACCAAATATGTGATGAGCAACGGTCTTTTCTAAATCTGTTTTGTTGGTAAATGATCGTGATGAACATGTTCAGAGTAATTGTGGATTCATGAACTGAATCATCTGTAAACTTTGTTAACCCTGTCAGACCCAACCCGTCAAAAAATAGCCAGAAAATTCAGATTTTTTTGAACTGAGATGTTTATTAACCCTTAAAACAAAATCCACAATATTTTTTTTGCTATATCGTGTTGTGTATGATATATTTTTATTATATATTTTTTGTATCGCATTCGATACATTGGGCATTTTTGGCAACAATGTTAATTTTAGACAAAAAAGAGTTTTGTCCACAACATTTTGAAATTATGGGAAGTACTGATCATGTTGATGTGACAGAGGTCTCAGAAACTTATAGCATTACAGGGTTAACCTGTTATTTTGGACTAGAAAGCAAATTAGTTTCCTATTTGCACATTATTTTGTATTTAAATACTAATAGCACTTTAATTTGTGCAACCAATATTTTTATTTATATGATTTTTATTTTGACAGTCCTATTGAGTCCTTTTAAAAATACATTTGATTATTTTCAAATTCATGTGTTTCATTATTTTAATTTTCTGTGGAACGAGACAGCAGAATGGGCAGATTTGAGCAGGTGAGGACTGAAGACTAGAACAGGTTTGCCCACAGCACTGTGAGAGTTGTTGAAATAATCGCTGGCTAACTGACTAATGGAAGGAAAATTGGCAGATTGTTCAACTACCAACATAATCTTCAGTTGCAGCCCTGACTGATACAGGTACATACTGGCATGGTCCCTCTGTCCTCGTTAGTCTGACCTCCCATTTCGGTCTTCAGTTACTGAAACACGGCTCCTTATATCCGTGTTTGTGCAACTTGGCTTTGAATGAGAAAAACTTACTAACTACATGCCCTTGGTTGGAGAAGCCCGTGCTGGAGAGCAGTGGGCTGTTTTGTGTTCTTAGGAGCACTCTCCTGAACTGTTTGAGAGAGTCTTGCGTTTGAGTCCGGTCTGATTTTGATCCTTAACAACATATTGTGCACTTAGTAGGAACCACAGGTAATAAACCATGTCATTGCATCACAGAGCCAGTGGTTTGAAATAAGTCTCTCGTCCACGTTGCAAACAACACGATAAGTCAAGCAGAATTTGTGTAAATTACCTGCCACTCATGATCGATAAGTTGCTGTGGACTTTTACTGCGCAGACAGTCTATTATCTCGGTGTCATTGCCTCCGTTGCAACCGACGAACTTTGCCAGCTGTGTAGCACGTCTGCGGGCTTCAGCGGGACTCACTGAGGCCCAGGGGCAGTTGGGGACCCCGCTCTGGAGGATGGCTCTAGTGAAAGTGGGTCGGCTGTCTGGAGACAACAGGTGGAATCCTACTGAAGCTCCGCCAGCACTCTCGCCAAAGATCGTAACCTGTTTCACAGAGAGAACAAACAGAAAACTAAATCAAAACAGGCTCATAATTATTCTAGCATAACAGAGGCTAGGCAAATAAAGCAATAAGAAACACACCTGTTTAGGGTTTCCACCAAAGAAATGGATGTTGTCTTGTACCCACTGCAGCGCCATCCTCTGGTCAAGGAGGCCGACATTGCCAGGAGCCTCGGAGGAGCCATGCAGAGCCAGGAAGCCGAAAGCACCGATCCGGTAGTTCATCGAAACCACAATGACTGTCTCGCTGTGAGCTAGGTAACGACCATCATACACATCCAGAGAAGAAGATCCACTGTAGAAGCCTGGAAACGTGGAATATCACAGCATTAACCTACAATATTAGAGCGTACTACAACAATTCATCACTGTTATTCAAGACGTTTAATGATTAGAATTCCAGCGTAATATCCTCAGTCCTTCTACATAAAAAATAATCTGACAGACGAGGAATTTTCTAATGTAATATATCAGGAACGGCTAACCCAGTGCTCCAATGACAATTGGAGTGATATTCCCAGTATGGTTTGTGAATTCTTAAGTACCTCCACCATAGATCCACACCATGACAGTGAGGTTGTGAGGTCTGGGCGAGGAGGGCACCCAGACATTGAGGTAGAGGCAGTCCTCATTCATGTCTCTGTTAGGATTCCACATCTCACTGCCCTGGAAGCCTGGGAATGCTGTGTCCACATACTGATAGCACGCGTTGGGGTATTCCTTGGCCTCGATCACTCCAGTCCACGGACGTTTGGGTTCTGGAGGACGGAAACGGCGGTTCCCCAGTGGGGGCTCAGCAAAGGGGATGCCCAGAAAAGCAGTTATGTAGCTCTGATCCGGCACCAGCTGGCGGATGCCTCGAACTCGACCGGTACGTGTCTGAACAACCAGGTCTCCCTCGTTCTGGGAGAAGCAGAATGGGATGATGAAAGCCAGGAGGAAGATCGAGGAGAAGAGAAGAACCACAGTGGGCTGCATCTTTGTATGCGAATATGGTCTGTGTATCTGAAGCAGATGTCGTGACTCTTTCATCAGACAAGGATGGCAGGGTATGCTCTGTGTACGCTCAGATCTACAGAGAAGACAGAGAGAGAGTAATGTGATTACAGTACAGGCGAGGACGGAGAACAGGCAGAATCAGGGAGGGAGAGATGAGACGAGAAAAGACAGAAGTATGAAAGTTTCACCAGTGTGGATTTAAGATTGGATAGGACAGACAACCCCGAACAGCCAATAGAATCATATGCAATAAAATAAATAATCATCTCAAGGGTGGATTGAATGCTCTATCTTTAGCAACTAGTGAATCTATGTGAGACTTTCTCAGTGCGTGTGCACGTCCTGGTGTAGTTTATCAGTGTGCAGCATGGCCAGCGTCGATGTGACCTGCTGCGGTTTCTGAGAAAAGACTTATTAAATATTCAACACCGAGACAACAGCAGTCTGACAGAGTCCGAGCTTCACCAGCATAAACAGCTTTTTGTTCTGTTACTGCAGATTAAAAAGCTAATCATTCAAATCTGCTTATGTTTAATAGAGACTAACATTTGCAGGATAAATATGTCTAGGTGGTGAATATCAATTTACTAAGAAGAGTATATCATGTTTTTGGTGAAGGACTGAATGTAATTACACTTAGTTGGTAGCAAACATTAAAATATTTCACAGCTCTAGGATAAGAAGACCTGTAACTGTAATGATGCTGCTTGGGTTTGGTGGGTTTCTGTGCTAATAGGTCGACTAACAGACACAGTTTATTTCAATAAAGAGTAGTCCACATTAGTATGTGAAAAACAAGATGCAGTCATTCAAATCAAGTGTCAGGGAAGTGAGGAGTGACTCGCTTTTGACATGAGGGGGAACTCTTTCACCTCCCCGGATACAGCTGACACACAACAGAATCATAATAAGAATGCAATAAAATAAGATATTTAGGCTACGTCCACACGTGCATTTCAAATGTTAATAACTAAAGACAGAAGCTTGGCTGTTGTGTAGACTCGCAACTTAATAATGAACAAAATGCATACAGCATACATACATTTAATTTTTTACAAATTCAATTTATTCAAAATCGACATTGGGATTTGAGTTGTGAGAGCGTCTGTGTTGAATGTAGAAGCCACGTGCGCCTCTGCCTTTCTAAATGGAGGGACAGTAACTGTGTGTGTGTCAGTGTTTAAAAACTGCAGACAGATTAACAGCAACAGTATTTTGTCTCTGTCCACCATTGTAGAAATTAATCTCATGTAAACAATAACGTGAGCACAGCGTGAGGTCAAAAACGGTGCACGCCTTTGACATTGCGCGACTAAATCTCAGTTTTCCTCGTCCACACGTAAACGCAAAAACTAAGTTTTAAAAATCTCCATTTTCAGTGACCCAAGACGCCGTTTACGTGTAGACGAAAAGATCAAACATAGAAAAATCTGTGTTTTCAAAAATACCCGTGTGCGTGTGGACGTAGCCTTAGAAACAGCTGTTTTATTACAAACTAGTCCACCACCTCTCACTATATGATCTCAGCATATATGTGAATATATGTTGGAACAAAACTTCATTTTCATGTGTCACATTCAACATGTGTCACTTGTACGTGACTTAATGGTCACCAAAATCTGGATTACCAGTAAATGCTGAATGAAAATTTTGAAAAAGCACTACAGGTCTGGCAGAATCCAGAGATTTCAACCATATGAACTTATTTTCTTTTTAACAAGTTTTTATTTATATAGCACTAAATCACAACAAAGGTTTACTCAAGGTGCTAAATGGAACAAAATAAAATATTTAATAATGATAAGTTTATTTGTACACTTAATAAAACCTGCAAACCCTGGACCTGCTGTCAGTCGTCGTGTGGAGGCGAGGAAGAAGGAACCCAAACGCAGGACTCGCAGGTAGGTGCAGATTTATTATGAGGAGTGGATGAACAGAACAAAGGGAGAAAATGGCTGGCTGGCTGGACAACTGACTGGAAGGCTGAATGGCTGGCTGGCTGAACGCAGGCGGAAACGGCAACAGAACATCACATGAACATCAACATCAATGACACGACAGAGAACTGGTGAAACCGAGGAACTTAAATACACAGGTTGAATGATGACAATGATTGGAAACAGGTGAGTACAGGGCTGAACATAATCTGACTAATGACACGGGAGACAAGCTGACACGGGAAAAGACAGGAAGTAAGAACATTAATGTGGCGAACCAAACTGAACATGAACAAACTGAAATCACTGGGTCAACGACCCAGGAACCCTGACAGTACCCCCCCCTTCAAAGGCCGGCACCCGACGGCCAAAAGAGAAAGAAAAAAAAACCAGAACAGGGCGGGCGGAGGGGGCCCAGGACGGAGGGACGGAGTCCACACCAAGACAGTTCAGGTGGGCGCCCCCGCGGCCCGTGGCCGAGACGAGACAGTTCAGGTGGGCGCCCACGCGGCCCGTGGCCGAGACGAGACAGTTCAGGTGGGCGTCCACGCGGCCCGTGGCCGAGACGAGACAGTTCAGGTGGGCGTCCACGCGGCCCGTGGCCGAGACGAGACAGTTCAGGGGGCCGACCGTGCGGACGGCAACGGCGACAGCACTGGTCCGGGGGCCGACCGCGTGGAAAGCAACGGCGGCGACGTGGGCACAGTTCGGGGGGCCGGCCGTGCGGAAGGCGACGGCGGCCACTCAGGCGAAGGCGGTCCGGGGGCCGGCCGTGCGGAAGGCGACGGCGGCCACTCAGGCGAAGAGGGTCCGGGGGCCGGCCGTGCGGAAGGCGACGGCGGCCACTCAGGCGAAGAGGGTCTGTGGGCCGCCCACGACGGCGATGGCGCCCGGCCAGTGGCCCAGCCAGCGGTCTAGAAAATGGCCGTTCAGCTCCAGACCCAAACGAGGCTGGGCCAGGCGAGGCTGAAGGCACGGAGGCTGGGCCAGGCGAGGCTGAAGGCGCTGAGGCTGGGCCAGGCGAGGCTGAAGGCGCTGAGGCTGGGCCAGGCGAGGCTGAAGGCGCTGAGGCTGGGCCAGGCGAGGCTGAAGGCGCTGAGGCTGGGCCAGGCGAGGCTGAAGGCGCTGAGGCTGAAGGCGCTGAGGCTGGGCCAGGCGAGGCTGAAGGCGCTGAGGCTGAAGGCGCTGAGGCTGGGCCAGGCGAGGCTGAAGGCGCTGAGGCTGGGCCAGGCGCTGAGGCTGAAGGCGCTGAGGCTGAAGGCGCTGAGGCTGAAGGCGCTGAGGCTGAAGGCGCTGAGGCTGAAGGCGCTGAGGCCGGGCCGGGCGTGGGTGCAGCTGAGGCAGAGGCCGGGCCGGGCGTGGGTGCAGCTGAGGCAGAGGCCGGGCCGGGCGTGGGTGCAGCTGAGGCAGAGGCCGGGCCGGGCGTGGGTGCAGCTGAGGCAGAGGCCGGGCCGGGCGTGGGTGCAGCTGAGGCAGAGGCCGGGCCGGGCGTGGGTGCAGCTGAGGCAGAGGCCTGACCAGGCGATGCAGGCGCGGAGGCCTCTGGCCGGAGACAGGCAGGGCCAGTAGGCGCGGAAACCCCTGGCTGAGGAGCGGCCGGGCCAGCGGGTGCGGAAACCCCTGGCTGAGGAGCGGCCGGGCCAGCGGGTGCGGAAACCCCTGGCTGAGGAGCGGCCGGGCCAGCGGGTGCGGAAACCCCTGGCTGAGAAGCAGGAAGGCTCACAGCTGGCTCTGGGTGCTGTGGCTGCAGGTCCGGGGACTGGACGGGATGGTGGACAGGTGACTGGGGAACAGGAGGCGACTGGACTACAGGGCACTGGGCGGCAGACTGGACTACAGAAGAGTGGAGGACAGGTGGAGGCTGGACTACAGGTGACTGGGGGACAGGTGGAGACTGGGCTACAGGTGACTGGGGGACAGGTGGAGACTGGGCTACAGGTGACTGGGGGACAGGTGGAGACTGGGCTACAGGTGACTGGGGGACAGGTGGAGACTGAGCTACAGGTGACTGGAGGACAGGTGGAGACTGGACAGCAGGTGAGGGAACTGATTGGACTAAGGAGACTGACGGATAAACAGAGGCCGGTGAGGCTAATGGCTGAGCTAAAGAGTGAGCTAGTGACGGAGATAAAATTACGGCTTGGGCTCGTAAGGCTGGTGCCTGGGCAGGGGACAGTTCAGCTAGTCTAACCAGTGATACTGCGAGGGCGTGAAAAGCTGGATCAGGAGGTGGATGAAAGGGTGAAGTAATAGGTGGACCGGTTAGCTCTTCCAAGCCTCCAGGGAGGTCAGGCTGGGTTCTGGCTGCCCTCAGCCTGGGCGCTGGGACAGGCACAGAAGGTGGCTGGACACCAGTCACCCCCACCCGAGAAACAGGAGCGGGTGTGGAGGTAGACTGGGTCGCAGCTGCCCTCCTCCTGGGAGCTGGCACTGGTGTGGGCATAGACTGGGCCCCCATGCTGGTGGGCAATGGCTCAATAATGGGTGTGGAAATAGTGACGGTGTGTGTGTTACTGGCAGGTGTATGGGAGAATGTTCGGGTTTTCCTGCCACCACTATCTACAGTCTTTGGAGGAGCAGAGCAGAAAAACTTTTCCCAGTCCACTTCCTCCTCTAGGAGGGAAACGTCCCATGAATCAAAGACGGGTTTATTATTGGGTTGAAGTGGAGAGTCAAACGAGGGTGGAAAACAGTCGCTGGAACTCACCACCGGGAATTGCTGAAAATAGTCCATTTTATGGCGGCGTGTGCGCCGCTTTCTCCGGGAAGAGGAAGCGGCCGGGATAAACAGCTGAGCCTCTGGCGCGGTAGCCTCCGTCGAGCTGAGGTGGGAGGCGTAGCCGTTGTGCCGCGGCGATGGTGGAGGTCCGGCGGATGAGGCGGCGGGTGTGGGAGCGAGGAGCGGAGTGGCGAGAGAGGGAGTGGCCGAAGCGCGGCGTGGAACGTCCACTCTCCACGGCAAATGCTCCGGTACAGGTGAGGCAGCAGGTGGGGGAACGCGGCGTCTCCGAGGCCCGCCCAGAGCCAAGCGAGTGCCCTCGAAGACGTGCTCTCGCTCCGCGAAGAGCCGCTGTTTTCCCCTGAGCTCCTTTGCCCAACGGGAAAGCGCTGCCTCCTGCCGCTCGTAGAGGTCCGAGTCTGCTGGGTTCCAATCGTGTCTTCGTGGCACGGGTCGTGTCATTCTGTCAGTCGTCGTGTGGAGGCGAGGAAGAAGGAACCCAAACGCAGGACTCGCAGGTAGGTGCAGATTTATTATGAGGAGTGGATGAACAGAACAAAGGGAGAAAATGGCTGGCTGGCTGGACAACTGACTGGAAGGCTGAATGGCTGGCTGGCTGAACGCAGGCGGAAACGGCAACAGAACATCACATGAACATCAACATCAATGACACGACAGAGAACTGGTGAAACCGAGGAACTTAAATACACAGGTTGAATGATGACAATGATTGGAAACAGGTGAGTACAGGGCTGAACATAATCTGACTAATGACACGGGAGACAAGCTGACACGGGAAAAGACAGGAAGTAAGAACATTAATGTGGCGAACCAAACTGAACATGAACAAACTGAAATCACTGGGTCAACGACCCAGGAACCCTGACACCTGCAAGGAGTGTCATAATAAAGTTAAACATTCACACTCCAATGGGTGTGTCAGAGAGCAACATGAGGTTACTATCATCTCCCAGGATATTCGGCACGCAGACTGGATTGAAACACCAACCTTTCGGGTAGTCGGTGGCCTGCTCTACCACCTGAGGTACAGCCGCTTAATAGCTGGATTAAGCACAGGCATATAAGTGAGTCTCTCCTGAAAGGAGGCTCATGCACCTCAAATTGCTCAAGTCATGACAGAGAGAATCTTTAGCACTGTTATCAGGAACTGGGAACATCATCTCAAAGATAAGAGCAAGCCTCACTCCAGAGCATGTCCAGTGCAATCGTGAGTTCATGACCTGCGAACTCCAGGAAGCTCTGATAAGTCTGCCCAATAATAAGGTCCAGATGGATTTCCAACATAATTCTACAAAGAATTCTGGACGATTCTGGCACCAGTACTCCACAGACCATTGCAGGAAATCAAGGAAAACAGCAGACTACCATCAAATATGAATTCTGCCAACATTAGTCTCCTGCTAAAACCAGCAAACACCCTGTGTTTCCCACGAATGTTGACCATAAAATAATCTGCAAAGCTCTCTCAGAGAGATTAGAGAAGATAACCCCCCTCTTAACTCATCCTGACCAACTGGTTTCATTAAAGGTAGGCCCTCATCAACAAATACACGTAGATTAATTTAATAGACTACTCATCCAGTAAAAAACACAATATTGTCTCTAAATGCAGAAAAAACTCTTTGATAAACTGGTTAAAAATATTAAATAATCCCCCAACAGCTTGTTTCAGAACAAATGACCAAACATCCTCCAGCTTCAGTCTCCAGAGGGCACCAGGCAGCGATGCCCGCTCGCCCCTCACTGTCTGCAGCTTTCATCAAACCAGTAGCAGATGGTCTTGCCAAGAATCAATTATTTATTTTCAATGATGTAAACCATCACCAGACCGGTTAGATCTCTGGAAAGATCTAAACATTCCAGGGTCCACTCGTCTTCTATGTTCAAGACACTCCTAAATACAATTCAAAGTGTTACACAGGTTACTCAAAAGCTAAACTAGCGACAATATTTCCAAACATTGACCCATCGTGTGTTAGATGTAAACAGACTCCAGCTACGTCCCTTCATATGTTTTGGTCCTGTCTGAAAATTGCTCTTTTCTGGTCATCATGTTTTGAAGTCATCTCTAAAGCCTGTGCCTATAACATCTCGCCTTGGTGGCAATTTTTGGTTGTTTCTCTGGTATAGCGACTTCTGTTTCTGGTCATTGCCTTTTTGTCATTATTAGCGAGACGCCTGATTTTATTTAAAAGCCTACTACTGCTCCATCACATCACCACTGGATAAGGGATGTTATGCAAAATGTCAAGCTGAAAAATCAGATGTACTCTCCACGGATCCATCAGCAAATTCCACACAACATGGGAGCCTCTGTTAACATACGACAACAATCCACCTGGTCTGGAACGGGAACCTTGAATGTTTCTGTCTGTCCTTGAACAGGCCTGTAAAAACTGAGAGGTGCACCCCTGTTTTCTTTTCTCTCTTCTTGTCTTGGTGTTATCTGTCTTTATGATTTGTGGGGATGTGGCTATCTGTAAAATAATACGAATGTTCTGTATGATAATTGGAAAAATACAAGTAAAGTGTTTAAAAGATGTTAAAATTTATCGCTATATGCTGTATTAATAAATCACAGAAAAACTGAAGAGATTATTTGCTGTGAAACCCAAAGATACATTTAATCAGTTTCATCATTTGAAATGCAAATACAAATTGAAAATTTCAAGCAATTAAATACAAATTTAGCAAACAATGACTACATGACACAATAACTATGCACTCTAAACACACTAATCTAAAGACTCACTATTAAAATCACCGTTATTGATTTTGAAGCCACTCCCACAACGTCCCCTTTTTTTCCAGAGCCACCAAATGTTCCCATATAATCTTGTGATTGGCTACTGAGGTGCTTTTTTCCACTGATACGAGAGTGAAGTCATAGTTTCTTCTACTCTGTCCTTAAAAAATATTTTTATGGTTTCTTCCTGCATTGAATGTGACTTCAACACAAATTAGAAAATGGTAGTTTGACTTAAATGAGTAAGTGATATGTGTATCCATCAACTCTAGAGGGTCAACAATGTTATTTTTACTGTAGATTATACAATCTTTTTTTACATTTTTATTCTTTATTGTAGGACAGTAAGTCCTCCTGCAGGATCACGGCTAAAGTCTGTGTTTTCAAACTTACACGTGTTCCTCGTGTCTTTCCAGCTCAGTCACACCAAGTTTCCACTGTGATGGAGGGAAAGTTATTTTCTGTCTCCACACAGACATTTGAAGACCCTCATAGCTAAGCCACAAAGGCTGAGACAGGTGTTTGGTCACACGGCCACTATAAAAAGGCATCAAAGTAAAACCCTAGTAAATGCCACACCGTCTCATGGATTAGTGGGGCTCTGGGTTTATACTAGAAATGCATCTCCTCACAGCTAGAAACTTTAAACATTTGTGAAAATAACATACAGGAGATTGTGGAATTAGAAAGAGGATTTGGGTTTCTAAAGGTCAGAGAACATTAAGTTTAATAAACTCAAAGACTTTTTATTTTGCTTCATATTGCAAAAATGGAAACCTGGCAACCTCTACCGCTCACCCGGGTCAGTTCACCTGGTGCCAAATGACTTGAGCTAACCTAGAGCTTGACATTAAATTTAGCTAGTTTGTCGTATCAATGTTTAATTATTATAAAATTGTGTCAACACATCGTGTACGGTAACAGTTTCAACAAATGCTTTCATTTAAAGTGCTAACAGTGATACAATGGTAGCATTTTGAGCCCAGGCCTCATTTTTTGGTGGTTTCTGTGTAACTGATGCAGTCCTGCACCTTTTACTGCAGGTGACAAGTGAACGGTGACAATGCAAAAATACATTCTTTATACTGAGGAAGAGTGCTCAGAAATAGTATTCATGCACTCAATTACCGCCCCACTACTCCTCCTGTGTGACAGTTATCCTCTATTCCTTACAGTCTAAGTTTCTGTCTCCAGCCTGACTGGTGTGTCAACTGTGTCCAGCCACTGCAGCACAATTATTCATTTCAATTTTATACATAAAACACCAAAATCACAACAACAGTCACCTCAGGGCACTTTATACTGCAAGGTAAAGGCCCAATAATAATGCAGAGAGAACCTCAACAATCAGTCGATCCCCTCTGAGCAAGAACTTAGTGAGGAGGAAGAAAAGCTCTGAGAAACCAGACCAGACTGCCGTGACCGGTCTGGGGTGAAGGGAGGAAGACAGAACGAAAGACGCAGCGTGGAAGACAGAAAGAGATCAATAATAACTAATGAATAAATGCAGAATGGTGTATAAACACATAGTGAGTGAATAAGAAACACTAGTGCACAGTCCTCTGCAGCCTGGACCTATTGCAGCATCACTAAGGGAGGATTCAGGGTCACCTGATCCAACCCAACTATATGCTTTAGCAAAAAGGGAAGTGTTAAGTATGAAAGTAGAGAGGATGGATGTCTCTCGAATCCCGACTGGCAGCTGGTTTCTGCAGAAGAGACTCTGAAAGCTCTGCCTCCCGTTTTACTTTTTAAAACCCAGGAGCCACAAGTAAGACAAGTCTGACAGCAAAGTGCTCTAATGGGGTTATGCGATACTGTGAGTTTTACTAAAGTAAACATAAAACGTGTCAGGGTCACAAGGTTGCGTGTGTTAAGTCAAATTTATTCATATAGCACATTGACCAAGGTGCTGTACATTTAAGATAATCAACAGAGACAAAAACATAGGAAGACATGGCAAAAGTTAGGAAACAAGAATCATAAAATTAGAAGATTTGAGTGAGAAATAAGACCAATACAAGCAGTACCAACTGATTGTGATTTAAAAGCCAAAGAATAAAAGTGGGTTTGTAGACGGGTTTGAAAGTGTTGGGGAGGTCCTGATGTGAAGGAGCAGTCACAGCAAAGGCTCGGTCTCCTCTGAGCTTTGGTCCGCAGACCTCAGTGATCTTGCAGGAGCGTACCAATTCAACAGATCAGAAAGGTACGAGGGTGCTAACCCGTGCAACGCCTCAAAAACAAATAATAAAATCTTAAAATTAATTCAAAAACTAACTGGCAGCCAGTGTAAGGATGCCAGTATGGGAGATATGTGGTCTCACCTCCCAGTTAGTAACTGTGCTGCAGCGTTTTGGACCAGCTACAGTCGGCTAACTGATGACAGGCTAACACCAGAGTAAAGACTATTACAGAGAGTCGAGGAGAGATGAAATGAAGGCATGAACAGCTCTGTCAAAGTCTCTGAAACAGAGAAATGGCTTCACTTTAGCAAGAAGATGAAAGAAACTGGACTTGATTACAGCATTGATCTGTTTATCAAACATTAGAGTCAAAAATCCCTCCTGGGTTCCTCTTAACCTCCTCCAAACAATCTAGCAAACCCTTCAGACGACTCACAGATCTACAAATATTTCAGGTGTAAAAAAATCACCTAACATGAGAGGCTGAATGTTGTGTTTAAAGATTGCAGAAAACTGCAAGAAATCACATTTAAACAATGTTGGGCAAGTTACTTTGAATTCTAGTTACTAGTTACTTCTTCAAAAAAAGTAACTGAGTTAGTAACTGAGTTACAAGATTCTAAAAGTAATTAATTACTTGAAAAGTAATTAATTACTTAAAAAGTAACTATTGCGTTACTTTAAAAAAACGTTTAACCCTCTGGGGTCCAGGTTGTAACTGGCCATTTTTAACTACTTTTGATGTTTCCTCCACATTTCACCGTTAAAAGCTATTTCCTTTGCCTTGTTTGGTACCATCCTTTTCAGCACAACCTCACATGTCTGAATTTACAGTCATGTTTTCATTTTGACAAACTGTATTAACACAATTGATCTAAAATCAGACAGAAAACATAAAATCCGAGTAGAAAAAGTTCTATTTTTACTGTAACAACCACAAACATGTTTATTGAATCATATTTCATAACTTTAAATGCAAATATAAATTGTCAATTTTAAAACCACATGCACAAGTTTTGCAAACAACAAAGTTATTTGCATCCATTTACCTTTTACCTTGATTTTTTTAAATAACCATTTCAAACTATTTATAGAACAATCATCTGTTCTTCAATGAGATGCCACAAATTATTTGTGCCACTGCAAAAAAATAATTTCTGTCCACTATAAAGGAAACATCACAGCCTGAGACCTGCAGGTCTGACAGCAGCAGGTGTATCACTGCTGTTTCTACCTGGAGACAGCAGTCGCCTCATTGTTCTGACACACAACACAAAACTGTTTGTTGAAAATCTGTAACGCGACCGGACCGCATTTTATTGTTAGTAACTGTAACGCCGTTGTAACAATAGAAATAGTAATTAGTTAGATTACTCGTCACTGAAAAAGGTAACGCCGTTACCTGTAACGCCGTTATTCCCATCACTGCGTTTAAATTGTATTTTAGGCACCCCGCTACAAGCAGACGGTTACAAAAAGAATGTCATTTGTTTCCATTTCTTTAATTGTATCTATGAAAATGATTGATGATAACAGTTCAACAGGCATACAATATTAAAATTAACACAAAATTTGTGGTTTTCAGAGAACTATTAGCTGGAAACATCTCAGCATGCTGTGCAGTATAGAAATGTCCTGACTCCAGCTCTATACCCAGTATGTCGGCTTCAGTGTTCATTGCTTCCTGTAGTTTAACACAGACACAATAGTTTCCTCTAGAATTTGGATGCTAACTAGTAATCGCTGTTTTGTGTCGCTCCTATCACGTACAGAACTTTGGAGTTGTAAGTTTCTTCATCCATTTTCTTAATTATTCGTTCTACTCAGGTTTGTGCAGCTGTCACTGGACAAAACATGGGGCACACCTTGGACTGGTTGCCAGTCCACCACAGGGTAACACATACAGAATGACCAGTTTAGAATCAGAAGATCAAATTAATGTCTTTGAATTGTGGTGGGACGATGGAGTACTAACCCAATCAAGTAACAACTGCGACAGTGCACACCGTGGACCATCTACCTCCACAACCACATCTGGTTTGTCCACAGATCACAAGGTCTGTAGTACAATTCCTAGCTCCTCCTTTCTACATCCTGAAGCCCAGGTTTTGTCCTACACATCCATCCCACTGTGAGTGTGCATGTGTCAATATTAGATACAAAAAATGAATATGTGCGTGGTCATGTGACTATGATGTGTAGTGCAAAGTGCTTTGAGCGCAGCTCAGTTACTTCCTTTTGTTCCACTGTGGAATTTCAGGAGGACTGAACAATACAGTGAGCTGGGATGATTTTACACCGAAACAGATCAAATATCAATTCTGCAATTATACTCGCTGAAATATCGCTCCACCACATCACCACCTTGAAATTATTTGTGAAGACCAGGGACGGAAAAAACAAAGATAAAAAAGTGATGGTGGAAAGATTGGTTCCAGTGGGGTGAAGAAGGGTAGAGAAACACAGTGAGAGTGGGGCCAGGCCATGGGCGGGGAGAACGTGTGTCACCTCTCAAATTAGACCGAGGAATTTGTGCATAAGGTTGACAGAAGGATTGGTTTCACTGGGGGTGGGTTCAAGTTATGGCTCATGACTCTCAGGATAAAACACTGGAGGAGGAACCTAATATCAATTAAAATCAATAAATAAATCAGCCCTGATATGATTGAGGAATGCTGAAAATAATTAAATCAATTTATGAAAAAAATATAATCAGACTGAAGAGTCTCCAGTGCACAGATGGAGGACGAGGAGAAAAGATGATAAAAATGAGAAAACAAGCGATTACTCAACCAGTACACTTAGTTATACAGCTCGTGGTGATTGTGCATGTTCATCCTTAGTGTGGTCAGACCAGCGACCAGTCCAGGGTGCAACATCTGTGCTCGACTTATTTTATTTAAAAAGTGATACAAGTATGTCACCAGGTCAGCTCAGAGGAGTTGCAGGGCACTGATTTTTAATCAAATGCCTGTTCCTCGTGTGTACGTCCATCATTTGGTGTTATTTAAGCCACACTTACATGATTGTTGTCCCCACATCTCTACCACCACAGAAACAGGTGCACTGACTTTCCACTTACAATGGTGCATGTATAGAAATGCTCCTATGTGCAACTGTTAGTCATGGCTGTGGCTATTCATAGTGAGTGCACCACTGTTTAAACGCGTAAACACAATCTCATAAGTGTCTTTGCTGTATGAAATCTGACACTTTACTAGTTAGTCAAAGATAATATTCATTTTGCTCTATCGAAGCATATTAGCAACTGTAAACAGGATCTAGATGTTCTGTGGTACATGTGTGGCACTGCAGGGGTGTCACAATACCAGAAATCCAAACTCAGTGCAAACACCCAGTGGCGGTCCTAGCCTGTTTGGCGCCCCGGGCAAACACTCCCCCCACACACACACACACACACACACACACACACACACACACACAAAACACATCAAGGATTATACATTAACATAAAACTGTTGTCGGAACCATACTGAATTTCGCCAGAGACACACACACACACACATATGAAAAGAGAGAGAGTATGCATTGTATGCAAAGAGCTACCAAACAGCCATCATAATTCGTCATACAATGAGAACAGGACAAATCAACAACTGACAATGACTAATTAATATTAAAATCTGTAACATAATATTTGGAGTTTAGTCTGTTACTGTTACTATTTTTACCATTTATTTTTGGAGCAACTGTAACCCACATAATTTCCTTAGGGATTAATAAAGTATTCTGATTCTGATAGTTTCAGGATGACCTGCCATTATCCAATGACACATCTGCTTACCTGTATCTTTTGCTCGTTTCTCCTCCTCTTCTTTTCTCTTTTTTCTAAACTGAGGACCTGATGGCTTTGAACTTTTCTTGTCCATCTTCCATTGGTTTTAATTTTGCACTCCAGTATGAACACCCATCCCCCAACTCAGGGATCACCACAACATAACCTAATAGACCAACACCTTAGTTCACAGATTCACTTAGTCTAAGGTGTATCTGGGATTTCACACAACCCAGGATTCAAATCATGAATACATAATTTACAACATTATGAATGAAATGTGCTCTACTTGGAAGCAGCCGGCCCCTCCCCTTTCGACGGGTTGTGTGTGAGACTTTAAATCATCAAACTGTAAATTATACATTTTAAATTGTTATTGATCCTTTACCACGAGTCCTAAAGTGTATATTTATCTTCTTACTCTTCTTATATTTATTGTTTGTTTACTTGCACTGCTGTAACTGGAGCCTCGTCGTCTCTCTATATACTGGACTGTAGCGGAGATGACAATAAAGTTTACTTTGACTTCGGCAGCGAGCAGGCGCACCGAGGGCTCTCGCGCTCACTTTTCTCGTATAGAATTTCGAAAAAACATCGGTGCAAATTATAAGTCTGTATCACGTCTGGTGTTTTCGTGTTTGTTGTTTTGTTTTTATTTTGTTTTATTTGGCGAGTTGGTTATTAGATGCTGCTCCAGCCGGTCAGAGAATCCCCCGCCGCCCCGCCCTCTCCTCCCTGTGCCGCAAGCAGCAGGCGCACCTCGCAAACGGAGGGCGCCCTTACTCCCAGCAAATGGGCGATAGAAAACCGATCGGTGCCTCTGCCATTCCCAATATGCGCTGCCTGATGTCGGGGCAGCATGAGTATGAGCAATTTTTTTTTGCTGATGCCTGTGATGCTGCCCCGCACCACGATGCCACCCCAGGCAACCGCCCATGTCGCCCGTATCAAAAACCGCTACTGCAAATCCCCAGGAAAACACTCAATGGTTGATACCATTTTCTGTAGCACAGGGGGGAAATTTGACCCCATCCCACAACAACAGAAGTAACGGCAAAGAAGTGACACCTCGGAAAATATCAGTGCGTTATTGTAAAAACAGAAAAGTTCAAGTTGCCTCAACCTGCCCCCCCGTTCACTCTGCTCCACCTCAAGCTGCAGCTCTTCAGCCTACAACTGTCGCCTGCTCCAGATTTCACTCTGTATTTGCTCTGATTAGCTCTCCACACTCTGTTCAGCTCAGCTGCAGCCTCCCCTCTGCTCTGCACAGCTAATGCTCATATGCATGGCAGCTAGGTTAACATTTTTGATAAAAGTTTAATATTTCAGTTGAAATGAGAGTTTTACTGAGCTCTGAGTTTAAGTGTTAAGCATGTTAACTACATCAGCTGTCAGGGGGGAGGAGCTCTCTGTCTGCAGCAGTTGTGTGTGAAGTTGTGTGTCAGCTGCAGGAGGCAATGATGAGGCTGTTGGCACTGACACTGTCGCAGGGCTGAACTGAGAGAAGCATCCAAAAATGAAATGACTGTGCAACATCTGTAGGGTCCATGTATCACATGATGCTACCAGTAGTGACACCAACCCTAGCCAACCCCCTCTGCTGCTTAACAGACCAGATCAATAACCCAGCAGTCTGATTGGCCTGATGCTACAGTATGATAACAAATAGTTGTTTTTTCACACATAGAGCAGTTATTAAGATCTATATTACGAATCTTTATACTTTTGCATATATCATAACCATTTAATCGTTTGTGTTTCTCTTCCGTGTCATCTTAAACGTTCACTGCCTGCATGTAACGTAAGGGTCGCCAAAATCTGCATCGTGACACAATTTTGTTCACATGACCACAAAATACAGAGAGAAGGTTCTGAAAAAGCCCTGCAGGCCTGGCAGAAATCGCCTGCTAGTTACATACAAAAATATGACTCTTTATGTCCTAATGTTGTGGTTTTTATGATTAAAAGACATCCCTGCTCCCGAAGATGGCTGCACAGTATCTATCACAGCGTCGTCCCCTCCCACAGGAAGCTGCATTTTCCTGTCTCCACACTCGGCACACACACGCAGGCTGTACAGGTTACTGGCAAACCCGGTTTTTAATATGTTAACAATAAACAGTAGCGCTTCAAGATAAATGCTACAATGAGAACATAACCCTTCTGCTTAAAAAATAAATATGATATCAAAATACTTCACCAGATGAATATTTATTAAGTGACAGCTATAGGCCTTTTTTGTTCCACAGATAAATGACTTCAAAGAGATTTACGAAAACAAAGCAAGTCACAATGTGCAAAAAATACACAGTATTAGCTCTGATAATAAGTCTAAAAAGGGGTAAAATCATAAAAGTATTATTTTTATTAAATTAAATTACACAAAAGACAAGAATTAGTATTTAACATAGTGCACAAGCATCGTCTGTTGAATACAAAAACTGGAACAACTGGAAATAACGTACTAATAATTATATATTAATAGTTTTATAATAATTCATACATTCAAAATTTAATGATGAGCAAACAAAAGGAAACTAGCAACACGGCTGCACAGCCTGATGCTCCACGAACAAAAGCATGCTCTAAAGTTCAGCTTTGTTTCTACCCCAAAAGTGGGGATAGTGACACTCCACTCAAGTCACCCACTCAAATGAAATATAAATCCACTTGCATTAAATAACTGTCTTTCACAGCAGTGTTTATCTTTCTCACAGCTACCAGAGATAAAGAAATCTTCAGTTTGGTTTAAGCAAGAGTGCAGCCTGAGTACAGTGTAGGTCAGGGGTGCTCACACTTTTTCCGCATGTGAGCTACTTATAAAATGACCAAGTCAAAATGATCTACCCACTACAAAAATCCAAAACATATACTTATTTATAAATATATTGAGGATTCTTTATATCTACAATGTATATACATGCATAACCGCAATATCCAATATTTCACAACACAATTAACTATGTAAATTTTTTGTCATTACCTGAGTTTACTCTGATGACTTGCACTGAATTGAATCAGCCAGGGATGCATAGTCCGGACAGTAGCTGCTGACGGCCAGGTTTAAGAGAAAAAACCGAGAGCTAAAAATTGGAGTTAACTCGCTGACTAGCTTGTCAGTTTTACTACACTTCGCGCCGCTGTTTGCGCATGCGCAGCGACCTAAGCGTCAGAAAAAATCTGCTGTCATCTGACTGGCTTCCCTGTATCAATCAAGTGACGGGATGGATGATAGGCTGGCATCTATTTTTTTAATGCCATGCGATCTACCAATACTACCTTTGCGATCGACTGGTCGATCGCGATCGACGTATTGAGCACCCCTGGTGTAGGTGCTGGGACACGAGCTAGAAACTCACCTTATTATTACCTGTAAAGATTTCTAACTTGAGTGCAAAATAACAGGCTGGAATAATAGGAACAAATTAAAGTGAAAATAATCGTCTTGAATCCTCTATGCTCGCCAAAGCAGCAAAGCAGCAGAGCAACCAGAGTTTGGATCCAGAAATGTGCAGAGCCAGAATCACTTACAGATATTAACTTGTGTGATAAAACTGCACGCACATGCAAGTTTTATTAAATGAACACATTCAGTAAAACCTGCAGCGCTGATTAAACTTTGGCAATCATCCCACTGACATTGTATAAGGACTGAGTGCTGTCTGCTGCCAAAATAGCTTTTACTGTTATGACTTGGAAAAGAAATACATTCAAGCTACCGAGACCTGCAGATACAGAGAGGCAGGAGAAAATGGTTGCTTTGTTTTTAACTGCAGATATCATTCATTAAGGCAGGACTGGCTTGGTTTCAGGCTTTAGTGCTCTCGCTTCTCTTCCACTTTCAATGTGCTGCCGGCACATGTTACCAATCTGAATTATGGATCTATAGATTTTTGCTTAAAGCTGAAAGAAATTCAACTTGTGGAAGCTTCAGTGCATTAGTGCAGGATCAGCCTATCACATCATGTTTATCCAAATCCTCCAGCACGGCCGTTAGCCAAGCAAATCACATTATGCAGAGATCCTGAAAAAGTCATGTAGCCTCTTATAATTTAGCATCACATTGTAAGGAGAAAATGATAACAGGGGGAGTAAATAATCAGCTTCTTATATGAACACAATTTCTAGCAGGCAGCTAGCTTGACTAATTTTACCTCCTAATCGAAACTTCTCATGACTGATTATGGCAATAATATGACGGTCAGTCTGGGCCTCTGTTGGTCACAAGATCAACATCTGTCCCTGTTTAGTTTCTGCCATCATACCACAACCAGTTTTGAATGGGGAGAAACAGCCTTGAAATCTGAAGAAAAACACGAATTTGTTACTGTCAGCATGACTTATAAACTCTTTGGATGTGCATGAAACAGCCTGGAAAGAAACTTTAAAACAGTGCATGATTTTTAAACTTAGCCAAGTATTTTAATGCTTAAACCTAAATGAGAACTTACTGTACTTAAATCTAAACAAGTTCTTTTTAGTGTGTATTAATAATAATCCATTTAAAAACGTACTAATAGTGTATTACAGAATAATATATGTGAAATGTAAACATCTGTCACATGTATGACCGGAACTGTGGTCTCTGTAGTTGTTCATCAGATAACGGATTAATCTGTGCCCATAAATGCAAATCAACAGATCAGAAGTCGTGACTATTTTCTGAAGCGCACGGAGCCTGTGTTTGACCAGTGCTGCTGTTTCAGCCACTGCTTTGACCACATACGAATCTAATGCTGTCAAATACATTTGCTAAAAGGGAATAAAATTATCAAGCAACAACACTGCCACTGGTTCAAATGTTGTACTGTTAGAAAGGTGTACATTTAATGCAAAGAAAAAGAAGCATTTTGTATCAGCAATTTTCTAAAAACACCATCATACCTGCACAGACGCACCTTTACAGACACGGTTCTGCAAACCAAACAAAGTTACAGTAGAATTTTACTAAAATCTCTTACATATTTGCCACAATATGAGCCCGGATGGTATCCTGCCATGTTTCCCGAGCTCTGTAGTTCTGCTTACAGACACGGGAGCCTTAAAGTGCCAGTATGTAACACTGAGTTTGGCCTGGCGCTCTGCCCGTGCCGGAGAACCGCATCTACAGCGCACAGTCTAACCCGGTACCGGTGTTGTGGAGCAAAAAGAAAAAAGAAAAGGCCTGTAACCATGACCACCTTTGATGTAGCAACGATTAAACGGAATAACGTCAGTCGTGCAACACAAATACTGGTGACTTATTGCTCGAGTTTGAGAGCAGCTTCCTCGGTGTCAAAATCAAAGACGCACACAGAGCGCAGAAATGCTTCATTGTTATGGTTTTAATATAGCGCTGCCTCTTCGTGTCAGCTGTCAAGTGGCTCGCTGAATAATAATAGCTTCAGTTTTTCGGTCTTACCCGCCTATTCCTTCGAAGAGAACCCGAGGCGACGACTTGGTGCCTGCTTTCTTTCGTTCCTTGCTCTGCCTGGGCAGCGATAATTACCCCGAAGAAAAGCAGAGGCTGTGAAAATGTCGATAGTAGCGCATTAAAGCAGCGGCGAGTTTACGGACACACTCGGTCGGTTAGACCGTAAAGCACTGACAGTAGGGGGAGACTGCTCCTAATAAATACCGCTTGTAAACATGGAGCTGACAGTTACTCTCGCGAGAGCACCTGTAGTGCTTTAAACTACTCCCCGATGAAAAAAACCACATATGGTGCCAAATTAGACACGTCTAAAATAAAGTGTCTGTGCAGAGACCAAAGAACTCATGGCTACATATCGTACACCATGCATCAAGCTGCAGATTCATGTAAATATTATTTCCTTTTATTTTCGTTAGGTTTTGTTACTCTTTCTGGCCTCACATCACTAAAAACTCAGCAAGGCCCTTGGTTGGCTGCTTGTTTTAGGAAGGACCACCCAGCTTCTGTTTCCATGGCGAATGATAAAAGCAGAAAATGATATATACCGTGAACTGAATTTTGTAAATATACACTCAGTTATGCATACCTGTGAAATCTAATGAAATGCAGTGTGAGAGCTCTACCACATTATTCTACTGTCACCCACCACATGTTTTTGCCACGTTATAGAAGAAAGATTGAGGCACCTACTGTGGCAGACACGAGGCAACTGAAAAAGCCAGTCATAGTTTGTGTTTTGTCTTTGTCTGTCTATCTACATTCCTGCTTACTGTCCCCAAATGCTTCTTCATATTGATGATCCTTGGCAGTCTGATTGTCTAACATCCGTCAACTATCGATCGATTACATTGATCCCTTTTCTGCCACTGATCCATATTGTGAGGGCAGCGGTCTACGTCGAGACCCAGAGGCCTTCCTTTCTGGGGACGCCACCCTAAAGCTGGTTCTATGGTCGAGCACAGAGAGCACGGTCGTCTGCCTGCAGCGAGCGCTGTTCTCAGAGGGAGGCAGTGTTACAACCGGTCTGTGGCCACTCTTGCTTGTGCTGTTGTCGCTCTGTCAGCCGGCCACAAAGGAGAGCAAAACTATAACACTTGAATTTGAATTTAACCTTATTGTGATCATAAATACATGAAATGTAACGAGAGTAGGTGCCTTCCTTATGGTGATAGTCATTCACACAATACACCATTGCATGTGGCATATAACACTATTGCATGAAAACACACATGTGTGGCATTATTGTACATAATATCAACTATTATATATGGTGCTAGGTGGTGAGTAATGCCCTGATGGCTCTCAGATAGAAACTGTTCTCCAGCCTGGAACAAACTATGATGGGATGTGAGGAATCTTTTAAAATGTGGAGTTCACCAGCTGATGGTCTCCTGGGTATCTTTATTGTAGATGCTCCGCAGTCCTCTTCTTGTAGTCCCTCTTAGCCTTTTAATGCCTCTCTTTAGGTTGGTCCATGCCATGCTGTAGAGGGCCTTGACACCAGACTTGATGTTCCTCTCTTGAAGCAGCTGCTGGACCTTCCTAGTCTTGGTTGGGAAAGACTGGGATGTGTTTCATCACAGTAACAGTCGGTGCAGGTCTTGAAATAGCATGCAAAGCGTTCAAGTGAAACCAGTGGTAAAAAGTGAAAAAGTGACCGTGCAACCACTCTTTGTGATTTTCATACTGTAGTTTTTTTATCATTGAAGTTTTTTTGTTCCCAGTGAACATTATATTGGAGGACTGCATGGAAGAACATCTTGGATGGGTGAAAACCTCTCTCCGCCTCGGTCCAACCAAAAAGTCTACACAGACGGACACATTTGTGGGACCATAAATTTAACCTCATTCCCAACAGCCAGTCTTGGCAGGATGGGACTGGACTGTTTGCCAGTCTACACGACGCTACACTCTCTCTACCCTGGAGATGCTAGAGAAACACTACACGAGGGCCTATATCTTACAATAGCAGCTTGAAGCAACCGTTGTTGTGAAGTGGTGCACTATAATTAACATGTGAGGAGTTTATACTGTCAGACTATGTCTGTCCCCAAAACTTAAAAGCATGTAGTAGAGTAAAATGTAACAAAAGTGGTATAAATAGTATATAATAGTAATGTCATTTTAAATTCTATGTTTATTAATGAGGTCAGAGTAGGTGGTTCACATTTCACAAACAGAGAGGCCGTCTGTCTCGTTGTAAGTTCATGTTTACATTTGAGCCTATAATACTTAAAAGAATGTTTTACAACCAGACACTCGTCTCAGACGGCATTAACTCTGACTTTAGCTCTCCTGTCACAGATGTTCTGTAACTTGCACACAAAGTTGAGGAATATATTGTCTGGTATGTGTTTCCGTGTGTGTTTGTTCAACTCGGCATCAGACACATTTCCACTTTTCCACAAATTTGCAAAAACATTAACAAACACATAATAATTGAGCAGTAGGATACTCGTAGGTTTTCCTTTATTTTACATAGAAAATATTTAAACACAGTAGTAATTACATCTATTCAATTCAATTCAATTCAATTCAATTTTATTTATATAGCGCCAAATCACAACAAAAGTCGCCTCAAGGCGTTCCATAGATACAGAGAAAAACCCAACAATCATATGACCCCCTATGAGCAAGCACTTTGGCGACAGTGGGAAGGAAAAACTCCCTTTTAACAGGAAGAAACCTCTGGCAGAACCAGGCTCAGGGAGGGGCGGGGCCATCTGCTGCGACCGGTTGGGGTGAGAGAAGGAAGACAGGATAAAGACATGCTGTGGAAGAGAGACAGAGGTTAATAACAGATATGATTCAATGCAGAGAGGTCTGTTAACACATAGTGAGTGAGAAAGGTGACTGGAAAGGAAAAACTCAATGCATCAGACATCTGAATGGTCTTTGTACATTAATCATTAGTTGCATTGTTTATGATAAAATGAAAAACAGACCTCCAGCCAACATACAAAGAAGCCCACTGTGTGCTTTGCCTCCCACAGTCCCCAGACATGCATCTTAGGTTTAATTATTCTGGTAGGTTGTGGTCTAAAGCGCTTTGAGTGAGACTAGAAAAAAGTTATACAAATGCAAGTACATTGTATTGTTCACAACTTGCCAGTTTAACTTAGTTCTAATGAAGTGGTTGGATAGTTTTTTAAAACACAACCAGCTGTTCTATTTTTACATTAAGTACATATTCACATCACAGTGAAGATCCTTTGCAAAGCCAGCCATCCAGTGCATGCACACTGTTATAATAATAACATTGTTAACTCCATAAAACTACCGTGTCTTCTAAATATGTATCAATACTTCAAAAGGTAGCTCACAGAACCACAATGTCAGTCCATGTTCATTGTTTGCACACAGTCAAGGACAGACCAACATTCCTCTAATTCTAAGCGTGACTTCTGCTGCAGCTGTGGGATGTTTGTCAGGAAAGTTGTCTTCTATAAAAGTCAGCTGTTGCCTCTTTACAGTTTTTCTATTCGTGCAACAAACCCCCTGATAAAATCAGGAGGTTGAAAGTTTCTGCGTACGTATATTTACCATGAAAAAAATGGTTGTTTGCTCTGTCAAACAGATCTAAGCAGCCCTGTGGCTTTGCATTAACATCAAGGAGTCTAATACTAATATCTGCAGCTGTATTAACGTAATTCAATACTAAACAGTTTACGGATGCAGTGGCTTGTTCGCAGGCAGAGTATAAAACTAATAACAGTTGGCTGTTAGAGGCCCTGCTGCTCTGGGTTGGATCTTATTTATGGTTTTGTTGCTATACTGTCAACAAACACCTTCACATGAGCCCCTCAGCTGCCATCTTTCAAACCTTCACTATGTAATGTTTAAAATAATTCGACACTTGAACAAAGCTGTGCGGCTGCATGGCAGGGTTGGAATGAGTGACCTATAATGAAGATATAACAAGCCTAATCTAAATTAAGCAAATTTATTATTTTATAAATGCTAAATGGAGGTTCTTATATCGCACGTGACAAAACTTGCCTGATTCACACAAGCGCCTTCTATCTAACTTAGGCGAGGAGCAGACGAGGACTGAACCATCGACCTTCTAATTACTAAGTGACCTGCTCTACCGCCTGAGCTTTAGCCAAACCGTGTCAGGTGTGTTCATTTATTTCTTACAATCAATTCCCTACATGCGGCGGGTGTGGTTTGTGGCTCAGTTGCAGGGGAGGGGAGGGGTGGAGCAATCATCTCACCATGGCGCCCCTATAAAAGATGTGCTGGGACCTGAGGTGGACCTGAGGTGGACAAGTGTGTGTGTGCTACAAAGAGGGCAGCTGTGTGCAACTGTAAACGCTGTTGGTGTGTCATTTCCACACTACACTTTTTAATGTTGGGTTTAATTTATGAATAATTTAAAACAAATAGAAGTTACATAGCTGAAAATCCATCCATGCATTTTCTTACATTTACCTGGGGCCTGACCTGGGGCCTGGTCACAGCGGCAGCAGCCTAGGCAGAGAATCCCAGACCTCCCTCTCCCCAGCCACCTCCATCAGGCTGTTCCATGAGTTCATCTGAGCGGGTCAGTACCCTCGAGTTTTGGACAACCTGGAGATGAGCCAGCCCTTTCTTGTTTTAAACAAGTAAACAGACAAATGAAAAAAGAAGGTTCTTACTCCATTTTAAGTCAAGGAAGCTTCGTCAAAAGTAACATCTAAATTTCTAAGGCTACGCTTCTGCAAGAGACCCGAATCACCCAGGTGGTGTTTAATGTCAGACATTGCTCTGCCCGGTGCAATAATCAAAGTTTCAGTTTTGTCTCGGTTTAGCTGTAAATAGCTGTTGTTCAACCATTGCCTAATATTTGTTAAGCAGTCAAAATGCAGAGTTTGTGAACTTCAGAAGCCTTAAATGAGCAGTATAGCTAAATATCTTTAGCAAAAAGAAGAAATATCAATAAACTGCTGTATTATCTGGCCTAAAGGAAGAATGTATATTAAAAACAGAATAGGTCCCAGCACGGAGCCTCGAGGAACTCCATATAGCAGCTCTGTACATTCAGACATGATCTGCTTTGCATACACACTAAAACTCCTGACATTATGTAGGATGGAAACCACAGAAGAACAGAGCCAGACGTGCCAACCAGATCGCTCGGTTTGTTTATCAGGACGACGATTAACTGTGTCAAAGGCTGAGGAGAGGTCTAACCTAAGACCAGGACGTATTCTCCAGAATCTGCTGACTTCATAATATCACTGGTAACTTTAAGTAGTGATGTTTCAGTGGAATGCATTTCAAGAAAACCAGATTGGAAATAGTCATAGATGTTATGTTTATCCAAGTTGGCTGCAACGTGAGCAGCAACTGGCTTCTCGAAGTCTTTTCATAAAAGGGAGTTTATAAGTATATAATTTGGTAGTAATGTTGGATCCAAGCAGTGTTGGGCAAGTTACTTTGAAAAAGTAATTAATTATAGTTACTAGTTACTAAAGTAACTGAGTTAGTAACTGAGTTACACGATTCTAAATTACTTGAAAAGTAACTATTGCGTTACTTTAACCCTCTGGGGTCCAGGGTAGAATTGGCCATTTTTAACCACTTTTGATGTTTCCTCCACATTTCACCGTTAAAAGCTATTTCCTTTGCCTTGTTTGGTATCATCCTTTTCAGCACAGCCTCACGTGTCTGAATTTACAGTCATGTTTTCATTTTGACATACTGTATTAACACAATTGATCTAAAATCAGACAAAAAACATAAAATCCAAGTAGAAAAAGTTATATTTTTTACTGTAACAACCACAAACATGTTTAATGATCATATTTCATAACTTTAAATGCAAATATAAATGTCAATTTTAAAATCCTATGCACAAGTTTTACAAACAACAAAGTTATTTGCATCCATTTACCTTTTACCTTGTTTTTTTAAATAACCATTTCAAACTATTTACAGAACAATCAGCTGTTCTTCAATAAGATGCCACAAATTATTTGTGCCACTGCAAAAAAATAATTTCTGTCCACTATAAAGGAAACATCACAGCCTGATACCTGCAGGTCTGACAGCAGCAGGTGTATCACTGCTGTTTCTACCTGGAGACAGCAGTGGCCTCATTGTTCTGACACACAACACAAAACTATCCACAACACTACACACTAACTACACAAGACGACACATTAACTACACACTCCAAACACAATCTCTCACATCTCAAAATTCACTCTCTTTCTTTTTCTGCTGTCTCTCTCTCTCGCCCAGATTACTTACAACTTATATATAAGCTGCGGTGAGCTGAACACAGCTTCAACCCTCTGTTTGTTGAAAAATAGTAACGGACCGCATTTTCTTGTTAGTTACGGTAACAGCGTTTCAACAATAGTAGTAGTAATTAGTTAGATAACTCGTTACTGAAAAAGGTAAAGCCGTTACCTGTAACCCATGGTTGGGTTTTTTTTGAGCCTTGGTTTCACAATGGCATGTTTTAAAAAGCTGGGGAACCCCGCAGTCTGAAGAGAAACAGTAAAAAGGTTCACAACCCAAGGACCAACAGTATCAAAACGCTGGTAAAAAGCTTGGTGGGGAGGATATATGAGGGGCATGAAGACGACTTCATTTTATCTATGAGGGTTGTCATATTATCAAATTTCACAGGTGTAAAAGTAGACCAGGAGTGCTACACTGGGAGAACATGAAAGCTTTGGGGGAGATCGACAAAATTGATCGACCTGTTCCCAAATCAATCTTGGGTGTCGTGGCACCACAGGCACTTATGGATACCCATTCAGGTTCAGATCCGGCAGGCGGTTCCTCCCGATCATGCGCTTCCAGGTCTCGCTGTTGTTGCCCACATGAGCATTAAAGTCTCGCAGTAGGCCACAGAGTCTCCAGTTGAAGCACCCTCGAGCACTCCATCCAAGGAATCTAGGAAGGCCAGGTACTCTGCACTCAGGACCATTCCCCAAACCTAAGGCGCAAGGAACAAAAATCTCTAGTCCACAAGGAAAAACTACGAGGTACAGGCCACAAGCCAAGGGGATGCCAAGATATTCAGCCCAGTTCACTACCTCTCACGGAGGGCAACTCCAGACTGGAACAGAGTCCAAGCCATGCATTGAGGTGATCCTGACTATATTTAGCCTCCTTCCCCACCAGAGAGGTGACATTAAATTTCCCAGAATTTGTAGCTGGGAATCGATCTGCCAGGGTCTACACCCTTTGCTGCTATCCAGAACACACTGCAACCTCCTCTGATGCACTTCTTGTGGGTGGTGGGCCTACAAGAAGGAAGGCCCATGGCTCCTTTTTTGGGCTGTGCCCAGCCAGACCGCATGGGTAAGGCTCACACACTATGCACTCTCCCTCCAGCACCCTCCCAGGCCTGGTTCAGTAACCCTGTCCCAGCCATTTTGAACTGTTCTCTTCTTTTTATAGTGATAAGGTTCTTCTAAATCACTCTTTGTGCCGTTCAACAACAGATCTTCTGGGATCCCTGGCACACACAAACCCCTTCACCATGATAAGGTAGCCCCTTTGGATCTTGCCCAACATACAAAGGGGCTTCAATTCACAGAGAGGCCTGTATTTTCATAACTGAAAATAATCAACTTACTGTATTTTGCGCACTATAATGCACACTTAAAATCCTTTAACTTTCTCGAAAATCGACAGAGTGCCTTCTGTATGAATTCTGGTTGTGCTTACTGACCTCGAATCGATTTTATGTGGTACACGGCGCTCAAAAATCTGTCAAAAAATGTTTTAGTACGACTTTGGTAAGCTATGAAGCCGCACCGCCTGATGGATTGTTGGAGCATTATGGCTACTGTAGTCAGGAGCCTCGCAGAGTCATCTGGGTCCTAAACTCCGTCCACTTTAGGGGCCCAAAGTCAAACTAACACTGCAACATCACTGAGAGTTACAAACTGTCTTTCATCTTTAAATAAATGATCTGCATTGCTGCTTTACCAGGTGTAACAATTAAGTTTAACATCCAGGCATCCATGAAAACAGAATTTATTAAATTTAACGGAGTTAGCAGTTAGCAGGAAGTTAGCTCGCTAGTTTCCACCTTGTGGTAAGACTTGACTTAAGTGGCTAAAGAAGTGCAGGAGACAGATGCTGTCCAGTGTAGCGAGTGGTTTATTCACTATTTTGTGACCAAACAATATTTACAAAAAAAAGAAACTCAACTCCATAGTTAACTCAGTACAAATAAACATAACATAAGGTCACACTGTACCCAGCCACACCAACCTGGCCCTTTCTTCCCTGAACACCTGCATTCATCTGTTTAAATAGTCCATTCACCCCTGGACTACTCCATTCAGTAGGTAAGATGAACATTATCATACTCAAACCTATACTGCTACTCTTCACTAGCAATAAAATCTCTACAGTGTAATCAATACATATTTCACCAATAAATCCATTTCTGTATAAACACAGTCTAAAATCAGCTTTATTAAATTACAAAGATTCTCCCCGTTCTTCACCTGGTCTATCCTGTGACCTCAGATTAACCAGGAAGCTATAAATACAGGAAGTGAAACTATATTTCCTCCTTTTGTTCCTGGAACACAGGTAAGTAAGGTGAGTTCAAACTAAACCAGTTAACAGTTGAATTAAATAACGTGTTAACTTAACAAACTTGTCAGAATTGATTTAAACAAAGATGTTATGTTACATAATCTGTAAAAGTGCAAAACATAAACACGATATAGTAGATGTTTGCCTATTGCAGACTACATATGAGATATGGCTAAATCAAAACAAGCATGTTAACTAAGCGTTACATCCCCACGACGTATGTGTTCTCACCCATTTTGCCACACACCTAAACATGATGTAGCATGTTCTGACTGAGAGGTTTCTGCAAAATTCAAATGTACAGCTCTGCTGTCACTTCCAACATAAATGAAGACAGGAAACTAAACAGCAGTGACTTCTGTAGGGTTACTGAAGTTGGACTAGCTGGTATATAATGATGTGCTATGATCACTAGCTACACGCTATGTTAGCATAGCATAAACACAGTGAAGCTGGAGGATGAACTCCCAATGGTTAGGGACAATACAGGCTTTAAACCTCACTAAATCCTAGCCACTGATGAAATATTGCAATATTTTCACATGTTTATAATAATGTAAAAAAAAACTAACATTTTGTTCTTTCTTCTTCTATTTATCTTTATATTTATAAAACAAAATTATTCTGGGGATATTAATGATGGGTTCTTTATTGAGTTTGAGGTTCAGCAAGCAGAAAACAGTTATTTGGATAGTTTTGAAGGCGACTGACTGCAAAGAGCACTAGAATGTCTGTCTTTAGCTTAAACTACATGAAAAACAATACATTATTTACATCAGGCCTTCTATCTGAGCTTCAACAGTCATAATTCTGATGCTTTTGGTCAGAAATGTTTGTGTATCGCTGCAGTTGCTTGCAGAAAGGAGAGCAGCGAGAAGGAAATGAGAAGAGTGAGAAAGCAATAGAGGAGAGAAGGCACGGTGGCAAAGACATTTTAATCAACTTGAGTGCCTCGAATTTGACCTGCCTCACCTTTTTCCTCCCCACATGATGCATCTCTCTCTCACACGCATACACACATGCACACAGACATTAACGAACATCTACTCATATACACACAAACATACCCCTCATGTGGTCATGTAAGGCATGTCCTTTAAAAGTCTCTGTCCTGGATGTAACTGCTTCTCTGAACACAAGGCAGCTCAAAAATTATTGACCTCCACCTTCTAATTTCTCGTTATTACGTTACAAATAATCGTGTCCCTGAGTTGAGCCGTCACTGTCAAATCTTTGGACCCATTTGCATCATAGCCTTGTTTTTTCTCCTTTTGTCTACAGATGATGTCATATGCAGCCAGAGACTCATAAATATCTGCACCCTGTCTGATCGCCCATAGCTGCTTTTTTAAATATCAATATGTCTGACTCCAAATAAAATTACTCATCAGATTTGTGCCATATGTGTTTTTCCTGTGTGAGTATAATTGATTTGCTGAAAAAAATACAATACAACGTATAGATATGCACCATCGACCACACAGATGGATCCGCGACTCACACAACACGCTAGAATTTGATGGATTGATCTAATTCTGTGCTTCTGTTCCTCTTCATCTCCATCCTCTCCCTCACTCTCTCAATTACAGTGTCTGCCTCAGCACAGTGGCTCTCAGAGAATTAAGGAGACACTGCAGCACAACTGGTTGTAAATTACATAATCAATATGGTTTGATCTAAAGTGCAGACAGTGTTCACTACCATCCTACTACTGCATGCAAGAGTTTATCCGCTTGCTAAACAACCTAAGCATACATTTATTATTTGAGTGTATTTGTCTGCCTCTAACCTAACAGAGTGACTGGTTATGAAAAATATGAAGAGTCAGAGCTACAGTTTCTGTGTAGCAGGTGTTATGCTGTGCTGTTTACCTTGAAAAAGCTGTATTGACAAAGATGCTGTAGCAGCCACTTCCCAGCTGCTGACTGCTGGAGTTCATAAATCAAATCCTTATAATCCTTTTCATCTTTACGGACCTTATGCCCAAAGATTTGTAGTTTTGGTCTTGTCTTCACAGAGCATATTGTTCCAGACATCTTGTGTTTGCACAGATAAAATTTTGCAAACCTAAGCCTTTTATAGAGAATTTGTTTTCTCCTGAAAACCTTTTCAAACCTGGCATAACTGTTCAAATTGTTTAGAAATAACAAAATATCCTCCACAGATTGATGGACAACAATAGTTTATTCTCTAAGATCACTGCTGATCTCCATTGTGTGGCATTGTGTCACCACACAAATATGCACAAAAACTTGGACTGACATTTAAATAGTTGCTCACACCAGTACTGCATTTCATTATCAGCAGCTGAATGCCACTTCTGCTTTTAATTACTATGGAAGGAGTAAGGGTGTAGTTGGTTCTTCAGCTTTTGTGATTATGCTGTTGACATGTAGTATTGTATGGGGAAGAAACAGACATGGGAACATAGCCAACTGGGGAGACAGACAAGAAACACAGAAAACAGACATATAAATAATAAACGAAGATGAAGACGAGGGAGACTAGAAATGAAATGAGGAATGTAAGAGAGGAACAGTAACAAACCTAAATACAAGAACGTAGAAGCTTAGCAGGAAATAACTAAAAGATCTGGAAAAAAATATGAAACTAGAAACCTAAACAATGCCAGAAAAAGCCTAAGAAACTGAAACACTGGGTCATAATTGTGCACTGCTGGCACGTCTCTGCCCACAAAAAAAAATCTAACCTGAATTGAAATTAAAATGAAAACTTTAACAATTCTGTTTGGCAGTGTTAGTCAGTAAGTGACTGGCTGCTCCTGTATGGGATCAGAACGATGCCACCTTATCCCGTACTCCAGCCAATAATGCGATTCACATTCGTATATACGCAGCTAATCAACGTGGTTGACAGGCTATGACAGCGTCCTTATGTGCTGACACCGGTGTTTTAGCGAGCAAAGCGGCGTGGCTGCTGTGGAGTGAAGCCACGTTAAATCCAGTGTATTATGGATCATGCCACCAAAACAAAACAAATTATTCTTTACACTATATGCTTATAGAGGTTTTACACTGAACGAGACACAAAAGCATAGAATCATCACTTTGTTGTGATAGAGGGTTTGTGTGTGCCAGTTATCCCAAGAGCTTTGTTGTCAGGGGTCTTTGGGCCCTTGGTAGGGTCTCAAGGCAAATCGATGCTGGGTGGGGGCGGGCTAACGTACAGCGATTCAGATGGTCTGTCACCTCTCAGGTAGAGACGGACCCTGAGGTTAGATATACACTGTGTGCACAATTATTAGGCAAGTGAGTATTTTGGCCATACCAAAATTGCAAAATTATGCTTATTTTGCAACTTCAAGCTGTATAAACTTTGGGTGCCTTTTGGATTTAAGCATGTTGGATGAAGTGTATTTGCGTAATGGTGTGCATAATTTTTAGACAGCTTCTCTTTCTTGGGCAAAATGGGCCAAAAAGGAGATTTAAAGGACTCTGAAAATTGTAAAAGGTCTTTCAGAGGGATGCAGCACCCTTGAAATTGATATTAGGGCGTGACCACAGAACCATCAAACCTTTTCTTGGAAATAGCAAACAGAGTCGCAAGAAACATATTGAGAGAAAAAGATGCAAATTAACTGCCAAAGATTTGAGAAGAATCAAACATGAAGCTGCCAGGAACCCATTATCCTACACTGCTGCCATATTTCAGAACTGCAACCTACCCGGAGTGTCCAGAAGTACAAGGTGTTCAGTGCTTAGAGACATGGCCAAGGTAAGGAAGGCTGACATGGAAAGAGACTGCGGTCTGCCTTGAAGGGATTCTGGCCAACCTTCAGCTGACTCAGGAAGGGGAAACTGGTGCTCTGCTCACGCGATGCAGTTGCAGTTGATGACTTCAGCTGAGGATATAGTTTGGTAGATGAGATCCACCATAAGTTTATTAAGACTCTGAATGTTGTAGGGCTGTCCCGGTCTTCATCCTCATTATACTGAATGTGAAGAAGAAACATTCAGTGCATCATGAGAGTCTCTCTCTGTGCACATATTTGTGTATTCCAAAGATGGCGGTGTCTTCTGGCTGTGGTTAGCGTTCTTGACACACCTGCAGGCCAACCCCTACCAACCACCTGACCTAACTATCCATATTTCCTTGGACGGTGTCACCTCCACACTCCCAAGGTAACTCCACCATACTCTCCATTATCTGTTAAAAAATTTTTGGCCTTTTTTTCAACTTCATTAGACACAGTGTGGAGAGGGCAGAAAGCGGCAGCAGAGAGAGAGGGGAAGACATGCGGCAAAGGGTTCGAACCCCGGCTGGCCGCTTTCAGCCGTATGGGATGTGGTCGCCCACTCAACGCACTGAGCTAAGCCCACCATGCTCCCCATTATTGATTGAATTTCTAAAGCTGTGCATTTTGTACCCCTCCCTAAGTTGCCCTCAGTTCTATAGTGTTTCTTCTGGTTTCGACTAACAGAGTAATGGACAGACTGAGCGAGGCAGTCACAGGCACTAACCACTCTGCCTGATATCCTAGGGATACTTTGAAAAGCGAGAGACTAGTAGCAGATGAGGTGAGTGAATTGTGTTTGCACTCTTCCCATGGGAGCTGCGAGGACGAGGTACAACTAGAGCACAAGGAAAAACAGGGTAAGTATTAACAAGATTAGACCAGGCCCCCTCATCCCGTAACCAGTCCATGTTCGCCGCATTCCCTTGCCAAGTTGTTAACACGTTGTACACGTTGTTACGATTAATGATTCCTCTGTGTCTCGGCTCAAGCCAAATAAAGTTTGTTAAAAGCTCCGCACTGGATTTCTGCACTTGGGTTCAGTTTTGGTGCCTTCAGCCCCTCTTTGACACTTTGTTTTTATATTTTCACTCTACTTCAGGATATCAGCCACTCCTGTTTCTAGCCCCAAAGTGTGAAGATGTTAAACAGCATCTGCAACTCTTGCTGACAACCATTTACTAGTTATAGACCGGACCAATTGTTTCCACGTTTCAGTGGCTATTTTGAGGGTGACTGTCACTAAAACTTCCACTGTCCATCTCAAACATCACTCTATCCTTTGCATCATCTTTTCTCACGCCAACCTTCTGTATATCCTCCTACATCAAAGAATCTTTGTTATCCTGCATGGCAGCTCCATTTTCTGCATCTTTTGCCTAATATCCAATGGGTATTCATATTCTGCCAAGCTTCCCCAGAATATAAACACCCATCTATCTTCCATTCTCCCAGTTGAACATTGTTCACTCTCGTCGTCTGTCTTTCAGTCTCAGTGCTGTGACAAAGTCAAAGTCCCAAATATTGTTTAGTGCCAGTTTTGTGATCCATCAGTGATGTCTCTAGTTTCTTTATTTTAAAAAGTGGATTGAAAACAGAAGAGTCCAGGCCTAAAGAACCTAGAATGATGGTACAGATGGTGCTGATTGATTGTTTTTTGCAGGTCTGATTTCATGTGGCCAGTTTCCACAGCATGTAGGAACAGGCAGCAGCATCTCTGGTACTGTGGGATTCTCAGGGTTGGACTGCTGCAGATGTGAACACCGCTCTGTGGAAAATCCTGCTTCCAGTATTACTAAAACCAGTGAGATAATCTATGTCACTGAAACAATTTGTAATGGTACCGGGCAATGTTCCCTCTAATTTTTCATGTGTCTGAGCGAACACACAAACTCCCTGAGCGGTCCCTTGGACCACTGTGAGCAACAGCAGACGTGTGCACTGTGGTCACAGCAGCATCGAATGCATCCAAGTTACATGGTTTATTAAAATAATCAAATTACAGCGTTTACATTTATGTTAGACTACTTTTTTCCCTCTTTATTTATAGAGTTTTTACATGTAATTTGACATATCAGGCCCAATAAAGCAAGTACCAACCGATACAAAGACATATCTCAATAAAGATTAGGCCATCACACATCTGTGAGAACTTGTTAACATTTCCTCTGAGTCTGAATTTTATTTTCTCCATTTTTAAAAAGAACATAACATGTTCCAGCCAACGTGATCGGGCTGGAGGGTGAGGAGCTTTCCAAGACAGCAAA
Organism: Diplotaxodon limnothrissa; assembly: GCF_057381915.1. Lineage (NCBI taxonomy): Eukaryota > Metazoa > Chordata > Actinopteri > Cichliformes > Cichlidae > Diplotaxodon > Diplotaxodon limnothrissa. The sequence continues at coordinate 70,887,856 of NC_140598.1, read as the reverse complement.
ATTCGACGCCGTGCCAGCAGTGAAGTGAAAGCGATAACATCCAGCTGCTTACGACTAAGGTTTAGGGTGGCGTCTTCAGAAACACCAAAAATGGCAACTAGTGGGCATGGTTTGAGTGTAACGCTCAGAACATGAGAGAGCATTTCAAAATAAAATGTTCATCATCATTGAAGTGTCGGGCAGGCAAAAAACATGTGAGTTAAATCACAGAGGGAGGTGTTGCATCTGTTGCACCGCTCAGGAATGCTGGGATATATTTTAGATAGTCTGGGTCTTGAGAAGTGTAATCTGTATACCGTCTTAAACTGAATAAGGGAGAGTCTTGCACATGAGGCTGAGGTATGAATTTTGTCAATTACTTCCCAGTAACCTTCCCCAAACTTAAGACCCAGTTCCTGTTCCCAACTTGAAGCAGTTTTTTTGGTTGAGTAATTGCCAAATGCCATAATTAAAATTTGTGATATTAGAGCCTTACTGTGAGGCTTCAGCTGGAATAAGTCTTCTCACCAAGGCTTGAGAGGCTGACTTGGAAACTCTGGCAAGATAGAAGATGCACAGTGTCTTATTTGAAAGTAGCAGAACAAATGATACGAGGGCAAATCATACAGAGAACATAGGTCACTAAAGCTGGAAAAATGTTATCTTTGAAAAAGTCATAAAAACATTTGATACCTTTTCTTACCCATATACAGAAGGAGGAGTCCACCAGGGACGGGGGGAAGAGGTGGTTTTTGCAGACTGGGGTCAGAGCAGAAGCAGAGACTGAATTGAAGTGACGCTGGAATTGATACCATATTTTTAGAGAGCCAATTAAAACAGGGTTGTCTGTGAATCGTAACAGGGAAACAGGAAGGGATGAAAATAATAGTGCTGGGAGTGAGGAAGAGAAACATGATTGAGCCTCAAGGCAACACCAAGAAGCCTGAGGATCATTCAGCCAATAGGTATACTTCTGAATGTTGGCTGCCCAATAATAAAACATCAAGTTGGGCAGAGCAAGACCCCCACTGAGCTTACCCTGTTGTAGTGAGGTCATACTAATCCTGGGGGTCTTATTTGCCCATATAAATGATGAAATCATTCGATTCACAGATTTGAAAAAGGACTTAGGGTTAAACAATGGGATACACTGAAAAAGGTAGAGGAATTTAGGTAGAATATTCATTTTTATAATATTAATCCTGCCAAGCAGTGATACAGGAAGGTTTGCCCACCTTTGAAAAGCCAACCTTACACAGGTCAGCAAAGGGTTAAAATTTGCTGTTCGCAAAGCTTTAAATGAACTGGTAATATGCACTCCTAGATATCTAAAACCTGAAGAAGCTAAATGGAAATTAAAATCTGTCTGTCTAAGCTCTTGTGCAGCTGGGTTTATAGGAAAACATTCACTTTTTGTATATTAATCTTGTACCCAGAGAAAGAGCCAAAATTTAGAAGTATTTTCAGCATAGAGGATAAATGAATTGTTGGATTTGTAACATATAGTAATAAGTCATCTGCATACAGAGCAACCCTATGATCCGTACCACCACGAATAACCCCTTGAAACAGAGGCGAGGTTCTGAGAGTCACAGAGAGAGGCTCTATTGCTAAAGTGAAAAGTAAAGCTGAGAGTGGGCAACCTTGAAATGTACCACGTCATAGAGTAAAATATTCAGAATTCACAGTATTAGTACAAACAGATGCCAGTGGTGTAGTATATAAAAGATGAATCCAAGATATAAAACTGTCACCAAAACCAAATTTCCTCAAGACCGCAAAAAGATACTCCCATTCCACTCGATCGAATGCTTTTTCAGCATCCAATGAGATCACCACCTCAGGAACGGTGCTATGATTTTTGGAACATATTATATTAAGAAGGGACCGTATATTAAAAAAGGAATGTCTTCCTTTAATAAAGCCTGTCTGTTCGTCGGATATAATAGAAGAGAGAACTCTTTCCAAACGGGTTGCTAGCAGTTTGGATAAGTTTTAAAGTCTACATTAAGAAGGCTTATTGGTCGATAGGAGCCACAACAGGTAGGATCCTTTCCTTCTTTATGCAGTAATGAGACAGAAGCCTGTCTTAGTGTCTGAGGGAGAGAGCCTTGTTTCAATGACTCCTCAAAAACCGACATATGTTAGACTACTTTTAATTAACTGCTTCGGCCCACTTACAATGAAAATTAAAAAACAATCTTGTTCGTGACCTGTGTAGTATGTTAACACTATTGGAAGTAAAAATAACTTGAACTTCAGTAAAGCTCTGACTTGTATTATGAGTCTGAGTCTGTGGTCTGCGAGAGAGTCTGTAACTCTGTCTGCAAAATACAGTAAATAATGACCAATGTTGGGCAATTAATTACATAGTTACTTCTTCAAAAAAGTTACTGAGTTATGCAAATAACAACGTTTTTTGCAGCTGTTTACCTAAAAATGCAGCCAAGGCGTTTTTAAATAAACATTTCAAACTATTTACAGAACAATCAGCTGTTCTGCATCAAATCTGATGCCACACAAATTATTTGTGTCACTCCAAAAAATAATTTCTGTCCACTATGAGATAAAGGAGAACAACAGCCTGATACCTGCAGGCCTGACAACAGGAGATGTATCACTGCTGTAACACCTGTAACATTCAGCAGTCGCCTCATTGTTCTGACACACACAACAACACTATTGACTACACTACACACTAACTACACAAGATTTGCGCTAAACGTCGCAAATCTCTCACATCTCAAAACACCGCCGTCACTCCTAAAACTTCCCCCGTTTCTTAACAACTAGATGCCACGTTGCCATATCATTTTTTGATTGGTCGACATGGTACATTTTTCCACCAATAGAAAAGGGTGGTGGGGGGGGGGGGGGTTGGTGTTGTTTTTGCTCACAGGCTTTCGAGAGTTTTTCTTATAAAACGCCGTTTTTACCGTTTCTTCCCGCAGTAAATATAAACAACCAGTATTCAGGAAGAAAACCAAACATTGCAGATATTTTTATCATAACTGTGGTTTCACGTGGACGATCAACACAATTTAAAAACTGGTATAAAGTCCACACTTTTTCCGTCAATTGTTCCGTCTGTCCTGCTCACATCTCCAATGGTTGTACACGTTGTCATTAAGGGGAAGTTCCAGCATCCTGCAGCGCGATGCAAAACCCTCTGGTATGCACCTGGTTGGTCAGGGCGTCATCCTACAGCAGGATAATGACCCAAAACATCAGGCCAAGCTGTGCCAAACTACCTCAGGAAACAAGGACAAGACGTGGAGTGTCCAGCACAGTCTCCAGTCTCCATCGAGCTGGTTTGGGATGAACTGGTGAAAGCAAAGCAACCTGGTCCACATTTATGGGAACTTCTGCAGCAGATATGGGAGAATATTTGATTTCTATTGTAGAAAGAAGCCACGACTGTGTTCAGTTTCTTGCACTTGTGTCAGTGTTGATGGTGTACTTGCACATAAACCACTACACTGGACACTGATGTGTCCCTCCATACCTGCCCCCCACTAGTCAGCCAGTGTTGTCCACCTAAGTGGACATGTAAAAAACTCTTTCAAAAGTATGTTTAGAAAATGAAGTTTAAAAATCGTTCTTTCATGCCTAAAGATCAGTGTTGGGGAGTAACGGAATACATGTACCGCCGTTACGTATTTAAAATACAAAATATAAGTAACTGTATTCCGTTACAGTTACTTATATACTTAAAGGTGGTATTCAGAATACAGTTACTTTGTTGAAATAAATGGATTACACTGCGGTACTTTCCTGTTTCATTTTGTCGCGGGTCAGGACTGTTTGGGTTTTGTTTGACAGCTACGTTCTGTTGTTCCAGGCGGCAGGGTTACGGTTGCCATGGTTACAGGGCGACGCTCTCTCTCTCTCTCTCTCTCTCTGCGACTGTGTGTTTCCTGGGTGAGAGAGCGCATTTTCGTTGTTGTTGTGCTAAGCTAACAGGCAGAATGCTACAAGCATAGCTCTAAAGAATGTAGCATCATGGGCAGTGTAGTCCGTGCTGCAGGGAGAATGCACTGCCATACACGTTATGGGTCTGTGAGCGCGAGGAGGGAGAAAAAGGGGAGTGGAAAGGTACGAGTTGTCATCGAGGAAAAACGGGAGCTGGAAGCATGTAAATATAATAATAACCACTTCAGCCAAGAAGAGTGCCTGACGAGCCCAGTTGTAAGTAAGCTATTAAGACTCGACTGTACACCGTGTTAGTGTTTTCCTCCGAAAACAATAAGTTCCGTTGGAGCAGCCTTTCAACGCCTCTCTCTGTCTCTCGCAAGAAAAGTTGACCCACACAACAAAGTAAAGCTATTTTTCGGCTACGAGCCGACAGGGACCCCGCCGTATCAGTCAGAGGTCCCTTTACTACAGTTCGGAGTCGCGGACCTTCAGTAATAGTAATAAATCACACAGCAATAGTACATTCACGTTGTTGTAAAAAGCATGATAATATATTAAGTAATCCAAAGTATTCAGAATACGTTACTGTCATTGAGTAACGTAACGGAATACGTTACAGAATACATTTTGGGGCATGTATTCTGTATTCTGTAATGGAATACATTTTAAAAGTAACCTTCCCAACACTGCTAAAGATGAATAAAAATACTTAAGGAAAAATCCTGATTGAGGTTGTCATAATTCATGCATGAAAAGGTTAATGTATACAAGGTAACAGGTTTACAGATGAGATACAGAAAGCCAAGTGGCCATGGAAAGGTCTGCAATAAGCAGGCAGTGAAACAGCTTTCTCAGGCTAATCTTTAATGGTGTTGAGCCGGCCATGTGCTGCTGATCCAGACCTATTATCTAATTGCAACTGCAGCAACACTGACTGGGCATAACGCATCAATCTTCCCGTTCCCGCTCTCCCCTCTCTCCTTTCCTCTCATATCTGCTGTGTAAGAACAAAACTGTGCACATAACCTTTGTGCACATCATATTTGTTATTTCCTTCTTTCTCTGTTCTGTTCTCTTTATTTTTCTGCAAAATCTTTTTATCTGTGCCTGTCACAGTTTATTACATCTGAAAATAAACCTTGGCAGGCACAAGGATATGTATGTATGCATGATCTAAAATGGCATTTCTGCTTTTTAATCACAAGATATTTGATCTATCTATATTAACTGCTATTTTTAAGTTAAATAATAAGTCCTTTAACTGACATTGCTGTGTGAAGTGCTGCATATTTACCTGAAAGGTACGATACAATATAAAATAGAGCAAAATATGATGTAATGTCTTATTTAGCCACAGTTTAAGCAGTAAAACTGAAATCATCATTCTGGAGGTCAAAGTATAGTCCAGAATTTTTTAGTCTTTAGTCTATAACAAGACAACAGCGACCCCCAGAGACTCCACACAGTATACACTGTAGATTTGTTCAACTAAGTGCATTCACACAAGGGTGTGGACCCATGTTAGAAAACTGTCCGTAGGATTCTTATGGTCAGATTTTTTTAACATGTTGCACCAGCACAAACAGGGTTGTGCCATAAAAACGTTAAAAATAAAAACATAAAATAAAATAGTATGTGTATTTACAAAGTGCTGATTAAACGTAAGGTATGACTTGAAACTGTGACCGGGAATAAACGGACATGGAGACGTGACTGACTGTGGAGACAAAAAAGAGGAAACACAGAGAGATGAACATGGAAACAGGTAGCAAGAAAACAGAGAGACAAGCGCATTAACTCGACAAGACAAAGCACACGGACTGGGAAGATCGGAGCTAAACAACCATGGGGACAAGACACAGAGGTGGGACTAGCAACATACCGGACATGAAAGGGAATTATGTAATCAGGAACCAAGAACTGGAAATAACTGGACTATAAATGATGAAAAGACATTATTAAGAAGTACAAACTAATCCAGTTAGTATTAGTTTAGGGAGGCCTTACATTCCTTAATTCCAAAAGAAAGAATCACAAAAGCAAAACGAAACTCAAAATACTGGAACAAAGATGAGTGCTTCCAAAGACGACACATAATCAGACATTCATTCCAACACACACACACACACATGCAAATAGTTGCAAACTATGTCCAAAAGTGAAGGAAAAGGATTAAATTCAGGAAACACTAATGTTTAAAAATAACTACAATCTTGTTGTTAACATCCTTTGACTGTCGTGGCGTTTATGTTTTGAACTGTTCTGTGTTTGGGTGTAGTACGCTAAGCTGAGTTATACTCTTTGATTGATGCATGGTTGGTTTTGTTAGTGTTTTCTTTTCATCATTTAGTTTCTGTTTCAGTTCTTAGTTTTTCTGTCGACATGTTTAGAGAGTGTTTCTGTTGCCTTCAGTTCTTTGTGATTATATTGTCCCTCCCTCATTGTCTTGTCTCTGTGTCCTCATTCCCCCAGTCATCGTATCAAATCACGTGTCCTATCACGTCTCTTGTTTCCTGTTTTATTTTGATAGTCCTGTGTTAGTGTATTAAGTTTTGCTTAATGACTGCTAAACAAAGTGGATGACTAATGAGTTTGGTTTGATGAACTTGACTTGCATTCAACACAACCTGTCAATCTCAACATGAATAATCACTTACACACACAATAAAAACAATAGCATTACATGAAAGGAAAAATGGGTCCAAATAATGGAAAATAATAAACAAAACACCCCCACAGGGGATTCGACTCTCTGGTGTCATCTCACACCTGTAAGTGTGAGTCCAGCAATAAAGTCTCTCCTTTATTGTGCAAGGGAGCAATGAAGTGCAAAGTCCTACCACTTAAGCAGATTTTGTAAAGACCTAAGCTCAAAACCAATCATCTCAACAAATCCAGAATTCCAGTGGAACAAGTAATCAGATTGCATGGTGTCCGAGTGGAAATAGTGTTTGTCCCCGATTTACTTCTCAGGTGTGGAAGGCTTTCTGCACCGCTCTTGCAGCTAAGCCCTGCCTCAGCTCAGGTTATCAACCAACGGTCAGACAGAACACCTTCATCAGGAACTGGAGGCCACCCTCCGCTGCATCACCGCGCACAACCCGGCAACTTGGTCCACCTATCCTATGAGTATGCTTATAACTCACTCACCTCCTCTGCTACAGACCTGAAGCCTCCTCAGTATCAACTCTCATTGTTTTCAGAACATGAGGTTGAGCTCACAGTACCATCTGTCAAGCACCACCTCCAAGTCTGGAGATGCTGCTTCAGTCCGTCACATCTCTACGCCAATCATCAAAGGGCTCCAGCGCCCACCTACTCTCCTAGACACAAGGCTGGGCTCGCTGCTGAGGACATTCCACTCAGGGCAACTTCTCGCAAGCTGTTGCCACACTACATTGGACATTTCGAAGTGGACAGAATCATCAGCCCTTCAGCGGTTAAGCCAGTGCTTCTGTTTTTCCACAGGGTCGGGGACTCGACCTCTGGGTGGAGTCCAAATCATCACACCTGTCATCCTCACCTGTTTGTGATCCAGTTGGCAGTTTTAAGACCAGCGTACACAACTATTCTTCGCCAGTTCGTCCGCTATCCCACATCTGTGATACTGTAGGCCATTCATGCTTTCATGATTCATCCTAATCTTGTTAATACTTACCCTGTTTTTCCTTGTGCTCTAGTCATACCTCGTCCTCGCAGCTCCCGTGGGAAGAGTACAAACACAATTCACTCACCTCATCTGCTACTAGTCTCTCGTCTTATATCCCTAGGATATCAGCCGCCTCTTTTCCCTGAGGTAGAAGCTGACGTCACAGTTCCATCTGTCCAACATCACCTTTGATGTAGTTGATGCATTTGGGCCCAGACTCAGGAAGCTCTACTCAGAACCGTTCATTGGCAGCGCCACTATTTGGATCGCCTCCAAATGGCCGCTCCCAGATATGAACCTGGACAAAAGGAATGGCTAACAGCTAAGGACATCCCTCTGAAGGCCCTCTCCTCTAAGTTCAGTCCCCATTTTACTGACCCTTCAGTAGTCAGACTCAATCTTCCAGCATCCATGCACATTCACCACATGTTCCATGTCTCCCAGGTCAAGTTAGTCCACAACAATCCATTCCTCGAGGGCAAGCTTGATTGGCAGCTTAATGTCTGACATCATGCTTGTGCTGGGGAGAGACAACAAGAAAAACCACACAGGAATGGTTCCAAACATCCAACATGTACAGTCCTCACTCTCTCGCAGTCAGGCTCAGGCTCACCACACCAGGCATAGAAGTAGAGGAACCTGTTCACAGGGCACAGAGGGCCACAAATCCACAGCAGCAGAGCAAAAACACCCAGCATAACAGGAGCCAAGATTACAACCATTCAGTTCCAGCAAACACTGATCCTTCAGCCACTACCTTAAGTAGTGACCTCCACTAACCCGCGATGAGCACTGCCCATGAACACACACAAAGGAGGAGAGAGAAAAACTAGCATGCGACAAAGCCAGAGATGACTGAGGGACCATGACAGGGCTGAACTTAAACATGCTTACTTAACTCTACATTATAATTATCTAGATCTTTATCGTGTATTATTTTTCCTTATGCTTTGTGCATTTAATTGCAGTCATATACATTGTGCTACAGTGCTGTGTAGGTGTTCGGGGATTTCTACTCCATAAATTAAGACAAGATCGACTGTGGGATTAAAACAATGAGGCAGCTTATTTGCATTCTGACACTTTAAAGTAGCCCAATAATGAACTAAATGCACTGTTTCATCATCTACATTGATCAGAATGTTTTATTCATTCCAGAGGAAATTATTCAAATTTGAAAGTTATATAAGTGAATGTAAAAGTCACCCAGTGGAATTGAACTGGACACTAAATCTGATGAAAAATCTGAGTAATAACATGAAGCTCTTAATAAGATATTTGAAGTTTATACATCTACATTCTCACTTGAAAATATCTCAAAAGTTTATTTTGTGTCACAGAAAGATTATTAAATGAATGCATTTGAGCATATTTTAGAAGTAATCGCTTCACTTTTGGACGTGGGACAGAGTCATTGTGTCTGACGACTCTGTTTGAAACAGGTTGGTTCACATTCTGATGGCTTCAGTTTCAGGCTGCACTTCCTCTTCACAGTCATCTCGTTAGCCAGGGTTCCCAACTGCCTTGGAGGACCTGCTGAGTGACAGCTTACTGGGTTAAGCTGTTGTCCCTGCAGCAGTTACAGGGTCCTGGCTACTGGCCATACTGGTTTATTTTCAAGAGTTCACAGTCTAACTCCAGTTCACTGAGCCTGGCCTCCAAAGCTACAAAAAGGCCACATTTATTACAAGTAACATTAGATTTAAAGAGCATTGTTTTTATCGTTTTGTGTTTTACAATCAGTGAGTTTACAGAGCAGGATTCTTTGTTTTGAGGTTTTAGTGTTTGAAAATGTTTCATTTTAGTTGAGTTTTTATTAGTTTCGGGGGGGGGGGGGGGGGGGGGGGCATCCTAACATGTATGTTTGCCTCTTCAAAGCGTGAAATGCATACTCATGCAGAAGTTGCAGTAACAGCAGGGGGAGATATTGTTTAAGTCAACATGAAAATAATCAGAGGAAAGAGTTTAAACACACATTATTTACGCTTTTAGGGGAAAAAAATCTTTGAATGAATCCTTAAACAAACAGAAAGCCAGGGAAGGGAGCCGAGGACAGGACAAATGTACTCGTGTTTGCGAGTTAAAAGACAAGCTGCAGCATCTTGGACAAACAGTAAGGGGATCTTTTCAAAGGTCAAAACAGAGCACATTGCAGTAGTCCAGAGGTACTGTTTGAAGGTGGATTTGTGCTTGGATAAAAGTCTCAAATGATAAAAAGTAGCTTTGATGATGGATTTTATCTGCGTATCAAGAATAAATCACAGTTTGACACCAAGATTAGTCAGTGTTGGTTTAGCACATGGCTGCAGGGGATCCAGGTCGCAGCACACACACCACTGAACACGATGACTTCAGTATAACTTTCACTGAAATTTTAAAAATATAAAATGCCATTCAGGCTTTGATATCAAATAATTATAAAAAGTTCATGGTGAACTGGACTTTATGCCGAAGCAGAGCGTAAAGTGATTCACGAGCCAGCTGTCCCATGCAGAGTGCATGAGTTTCACATGCGGGTCATATCACACATAAGTGTAACAAACTAATGAGGGCTGGAGCATATCCCAGTTGCCACAGGGCAAGAGATGGAGTTCACCCTGGACAGGTCACCAATCTATCGCAGGGCTAACACATCGAAACAGACAACCATTCACATTCACACCTGGGCAAATCAGAATCCCCAGTTAACTTAACCCCGCTAACTGCAGCCTTTCGACTGTGGAGCGAACCCACACAGAGCGAACATGTAAAGTCCACACAGACTGGAACCCAGGACATCGCTGCTGTGCGGCAGCAGTGAGAACCACTGCGTTTCCCCTGTGTTGTATTTATGTCTCCTTATTCATTTCAGTTTTATTCAAATCACAACAGCAGTCACCTCGAGGTGGGGTTGGACGATATGAGGAAAATCTAATATAACAATATTTTTTTGACTATATCACACGATATGTGATATGTTTAAATAACCTCCTAAAACTGTTGTTTTCAGCCATATAGTGCTTAACTGGTACACTCATTCAAATAGACCACTCAGTGTTTATTTTCTACTTTAAATACCAAAAATCTGAATTGAAATGTTTTATTTTAACCATTTTTAACCATCAGTTGCAGACAGAGGTTTATTGCAAATGCCTGTACTGTCACACTAAGTCTCTTTCTGTAGTCAACACTGGACCTTTACCAAACAAAAATGGACATTAAGCAATAATTCACAACACAAAATAAAACCATTTTAAATAAAAAGGTGCTCTTTTGTGCTAATAACATATCAAATTTGTAAAATAAAAAATGTGATGAACAAAAATTATAGAAACAAAGCAGGGCTCTGGCATTTGTAGTCGGTGAGGGCCACTTCAGGACAAATGGTAAAAGGCTCCCATAAATACACTTGTGGAAAGAAGATTGGAGGATGTTATAGAAGTAAAGGGCGAGCTGACATTATATTAAACCCTATGGATTAAGAATGGGATGCTACTATGTGCCAAGGTTTTTGAGAGTGTGTCGAGTCATTTGAAGTCATGCTGGTTCAGGAAGTGTTTCCAGTGCTGTTGGATTTAACTTCCTCTCACATTTCTGTCAAATCTGACCGATTTACAACTTAAAACACTCATAAATATTGTGTTTTACATCTGATTACCTCAAGGCCTTACAACATCCTCCACACTATGCACTTGAACATATAAAAGTGATGAGCACCACCTTTCATTGAATTTTGAGTGTTTTAATCAACCTTGTTCCATCTGTGTCGTTCCCAGTCAAAAGTGAAATGAATGAGTGACGTCTTTCTTGATTTATTATGTTCACAAGATTATCAAGTTATCAGATTCCCAAACTTTGGGGTCCACACCACTTTCCCGGTGGGGTGACCCTTCAGCCTTCAGCTCCTGAAGCAGCAGCTGAGGGGTAAAAAGGGAAAGTCACCACCACCATCATCACCATCATCATCATCTTTATTTATAAAGCACTTTAAAACAACCACAGCTGAGGTAAAGTCCTGTACATTCTCCCTCGCCCTTCATGTTTCATGTCTGCGTGCCTTGTTTCCTGTTTTATTTTGAAGAGGTCTGGTGTCCTGTTCAGTGTGTTTAGTTTCATTTCCTGTGTGTTTCCATTCATTCCTCGCCCGTCTGTTTTCCTGCCTTGTGTCCATGCCATGTTTCCAGGGTTTTGAATTCATGCCAGGCCTTCATGTCAGGTTTCTATGTTCTTGTTTCTTTTCCATGATTTTTTATGTTTAGCCTCAGTTCACCCAGTTTAGGTTTAGTTTTGCCAGCCTTAATAAATGGCTCGTTTTCTGTTACGTCAGGTTTTGTCTCTCTGCACTTGGGTCCACCTCCTCACTCCACACAGTCAGCGTCTCAGCCAAACTGTGACAGTGAGTGTCTGATGAAATTAAAAATAACTTTCATAAACACTTTGATAATGACATGTACACAAAGGTATGTCATTTAGGATTGATATATCTCATTATTACATATGAATTTCTATTATTATCATATTAAAACTTGGGTTGTCTTTGTAGTCGGTGCAAACAGTGTATCTACAGCTTTGGGTTCCTCAGGTTATCTGTAAAATGGCCCCAAAACAGTCCTAATGTTTGTATGTGAAACAGCAGGTCACTCTATGGTGATGAAGATGACTCATGCTGCATGTTATTGTTCAGTGAGGTTTTACACTGTAATCATACAACTATACATGTATCCACGTACAATTATTTGATATTCTGAAAACCACCCTTGTTGTTTTGAACAAACAAGTCTTTATAAAATCCTCAGCAGTCTTTTACTTTTTGTTGCTAAAGCAACAAGAAGAAGAAGAAAGTGACAACAAAGTAACAAAAGCAGTTTTGTGTCAGGAAGGTTTATTGACGTTGAATTTCTATGGAAGAATGGCAAATATAATCCCACAGTTTAAAACACATTCAAAATTGCATAAAATGTGTATTTAAGCTTTTAGTATTTTCCCGTCTTTACAAATATTTTAAATGTAACAGGTGTTAATAAAACTTTATAAAAGGCACTGCTTTTGGCGAGATGTAAGCTGTAGTACACACGAATGATGAACAGAGAACTGCAAACACAAGATAAAACCTCTGAGACACTTAAATACAAACTTTGATTTGACACGCTGAGCAGCGGGAGAGTGACATCATTCACATTTCAACAGGGCGACTCGCTGTTTCAGTTACATTTGTGTGAAGGCTACTCAGCTCCAATCAGTAGCACCTACATTTGTGAAATTCTCACCTTGACTTTTCTTGTGTTTTTTTTTGTTCAAAGCTGTTGAAAATCACACGTTACACCAAATTCAGCTTGAAACCATTAACTTTAAACAAAACGGACCCACACGGATGCTTTTTGTAATGTTGCAAGGCTGTTGGCTTTGTGCTGCTGGAGCTTCTAGGATCTATAGATCATCCATAGTCTAAGCCAGCTATTCTAGGCTTTCCAACCATTTCCACACTCAAACCCACTTTGCATCATTACAAACAGTTCATGAGGTTTAACTAGTGCATATATCAGGTAACAAAAGGGTTCCTAGTGGCACATGTTGAGACATTAAAAATGCAAAGCAGACCAAAACTTCCACTCAAGCCAAACTTTAATGTGAATTCTGAATCTTCTCAGATTCAGTGTGAATGTGCACTTACTGCTGACCTAAAACCACATCATTCATTCTGATAGCAGGTGACAGAGGAGAGAAAACTGCCTTGGCCCAACATTTGGAAGTTTGCGGTGGTCACTGCATCACACACTTCTCTTTCTGTTGTTTAGCATACTTCCTCCTGCGCTGCTCCAGGCCACGCTCCAGACGCTCATCCTCCTCCACAGCTCTGAGGACCAGAGGAGAGATGGTTACAAGCTGCCTGCACATGCTTTTGTGTTGGGAAAACTGTGGATGTCCATTTTTCTTTAAAAGTGTCTTTCAGTTATTTAGGGTAGTGACTGTGAAGGGAAGGCTGCTGCTGGACAGACCGACAGAGAGGGGGATGAGTGAGGTGACAGCAGCTCGAGAGGAAGAGCAGGTCATCTTCTAACTGGAAGGTTGTGCTTGTATGAACGTATATGAATGGCTGAGACCTTATAAGGCACTCTGACCCAGGTCATTTACCATTTACAACCAGAAGGTGAGGTCAGGTAAACAGGAGTAAATTCCTCATCAGAAACTAGTAAATCTGTTCAAAAACTACTGATGTTATCACCGACTTATTGCTGAGTCAAGAGGTTCAATAAAAATGCAAAAAAGATGGACGTAGAGTTTGAAAGCTGAATATGAAACCGTGATTTGCCTCCAGGCTCGTTGTGATGTTTCATACAGGCTAATGAAATCCCTTTTTAGTTGAATCTGAAAGTCTAGGAATAGTTTATCATGTGTGTATCGTGAGTCTCACCCTCTCTCCTTGGCATCTATACTGTGGACCAGTTCATCCCTCTGGTTCACCAGTGACACCAGCTCCTGAAGCAGCAGCTGCTCTCTGTGTTTATGGGCCTGAGTCTTCTGCCACTCTGCAGCACACAGACACAGAGGTGGGACAGAGAACAGTTTAGGGAGGAAACGAGCTGTAACGAGCTGCTTCTTACTTTTTTTCTGTATAGATGTGGAACTTACTGTTACAAAGTAAGTTCCACATATCAGGATATCAAGTGGCAACGTTCATACAAAGTCAAGTCAAAAAGGAAATCTGACGTCGAGTTTCACGCTGAATTTAGTGGCTGTCAACTGTGCTTGATAAGACCTGCCAAATGAAAGGCTGACGCTCTGTGCAGGGACGTCACTACACAGGTAATATTTCTAGTGACACAGACACTGAGTGACTCCTGGCTTGGTGTGGAGTGAGAGGTTGAGTGATTAGACGGTTGTGGCCACTCTGCTGTTGTCGACTCTGCAGCTCTGTTTTGAAAACATGTGCAGTGGAAAACACGTGACGAGTACTGAACTCTCTGAATGCTTCTTCTTTTTTACCAACTGGATTTTCTTGTTGTGCAAATTCTATTTAATTTGTCTCTATTTGTCGAAAAAGTGAGGGAGCTAGTGTCAAAGGTCACAGGAAGCTGTTTGAAGTGAAACATCTTCTGTTTGCACAGCCAAAGTTACTGAGGAAATTCATGTGAATGAGTTTGATGTGATTTAAAATGAAAGCTTTTGTGTCACGGTTTTGTTGAGGTGGGCTGTGAAACATTTCCTCCTGCCAAGTGAGGATGGAAAGGAAAAGTTTACTGACAGGCTAAGTCGGTGGTTCAGCCTGTATGTAGTTATACTGCATGTATTTTGTATTTCGGCTGCCACTACATGTACGCAGCGCACCAAATAGCAGCTGATCTCTCAGTAGAGATTTGCTTTCAAACAGAGGGTGTCAGTTCCCATTTCTTAGCTCTGCTGACACATCTCAGGAGCTAAACTAACCCTAATCAAGGTTTTAACTCCACTATGGGAACATGAAACAGTTTAATACCGTCAATTGCCATCATGTCCCTCAGCTCCTTGTTTAACAGCTCAAATCTTCGTTCCAAGTCTTGTTCTTCAAGCCTGTTAATCAGAACAGATGGAAATGATTTATGACACACAACATTTGTGTTTCATTTAACTTTGTCTTAGGTGGGAACCCCCAGCCAACATGTGAACCAAGATCCTTGCTATAAAGTGTTATGACAGAGTTGACAACTCCACCATCTGCTAATAGAGGTAAAATACCAAAATCCAAGGTGTGTGTGTGTGTGTGTGTGTGTGTGTGTGTGTGTGTGTGTGTGTGTGTGTGTGTGTGTGTGTGTGTGTGTGTGTGCGTGTGAATGGGTGAAGGTAGCATGTAGTAAAAAGCACTTTGAGTACTCAGAGTAGAAACGTGCTATAAGAGTATCACTCAATTTACCAAATACACCAATACGACCACCTGCCTAATAATGACGTTCCCGTCGAGACGTGGACTCCACTGCAGCCCTGCAGATGTCCTGTGGTCTCTGCCACCAAGATGTTAGCAACAGATCCTTAAAGTCCTGCTGGGCCTCTGTGGATCTGACTTATTTACTTTCTAATATTTTACACACCAACAGGAGTCATGATGAAGAGATAATCACCTCACCTATCAGTGGTCATAATGTTATGTCTGATTGGTGTACATGAAGCAAGTCAGCAACTTTGTGCTGAGATATACAGTACTATGCAAAAGTCTTGAACCACCCCTTACTCCTTTAAGACTGTCCTGTCATGTCAAAGTGGTTCTTGGGACACTGGCTGCTTTTTCACTTATGTTCAGTTCTGAGCTTGGACCTGACCATTTTCACAGGACTCTTCATTGTAAGGTAAAAACAGACCTACAAAAAATATATTCCTCATATACAATATATCTTAAAGTCACGTCCTTGAGAAAAAGGAAAGATCCCCGTCCGCTGACCCATCAACTGGTTACCAAAGCCTCGTGATAAATGGTGTCAGTGGAAGGCCATGGAGAAACCATTCTTAAGGAAGGAAAACAGGAAGAAAAGGCTGGCATGTGCCAAAATTACACAAGAACTCTCTGACATAGTTTAGGGCTGCATTCAGTAAGTGCTGTCTTAGAGCTCGTCAGAGTGAATGGAATTATTAACACAGATCCACCCTCTGGTAAATGGACTGATTCTTATACAGCACTCTTCTACTCTGCCAGAGTACTCAAAGCACTTCATATAACACGCCACATTCATCTTCTTCTATGATTTTAAGTGCTCACTAACTAACATTCACACACATTCATCAGAGAGCAACTTAGGGTTAACTCATTCACTGCCATTGACGTCTATAGCCGTCAATTGCAGTGAATGAGTCAATGGGTTTAACTCATTCACTGCCAATGGCTGGCAGTGAATGAGTTAATATCTTGCCCAATGACATTTGGCCTGCAGACTGGGATTGATCCACCATCTACCTCGTGAGCTACAGCTGCCTATCTGGAAAGCATCTGTCTGACAGCAGCTTCATTAAACAGTAACCCCAAACACACTGCGAGTGCATTAAAAGCATACCTGATAGAAAAACCACACTATCAGGTATGGTTTGGCCTACGCAGAGCTTGGACCTTACTATTATAGAAGCAGTGTGGGATAAGAGAAGAGAACAGATACAACCGAAGAAGAATGTCCTACGTACTAATCCTGAAGATTACATGAAACATTGTGTAGGAGAGTTCAAGCTGTGTTGTAGAATGAAGGTGGTTATACTAAATATTGACTTTCAAGCTTGTTCAATTTGTACAAACTCAGGTTTTTTTGCCTTAAACGCCGTAATTTCATGTATTGTCTGTGAAGGTTCTCAGTCATCCAGGTCATCGTAGTCAAAGGAGCTTGCAAAGAAAACTGGAAAACACTAACATCATGTGGTCTGTTTAGTTGCTATTCTGGAGTTTTCTCAACAACATGGCTACGGTGTGGTGAATGAACTTTAAAGTTCTCACAGATTAGTACTATTGACTCCTGGTTGTCTGCACCGTCCTGTTATTTTAGGGGAAGTTACAGAGCAGGTCACCTACTAATCAGATAAGTTGGTCGTTTGAACCCTGGCTGCTTCGGCCAGGCACGTCAAATATCCTTGGGCAATATACTAACACATCAAGTATATACATATTTGTAACCTGTCTCTGTGCTGCTAAATGAGCCAAGAGGAGAGATTTTTGTCTTAATGTCAGTGATATACTGGTATTCTACAGTTTCCTCTGCACAATGTGTGCAGTGTGTGTGTGTGTGTGTGTGTCTTACAGTAGCTGTAGATGGTCCTGCCTCCGGATTAAAGCATTTTTCTTGTTAACCAATGTGAACCATTCCTGAATCAACCGCTCCTCCTCCTCCTTGTCACTGCCTGTGGGGTAAAACCATCATTAATGTCCCGTCTTGGTTATCGTCTTCTTTGTTCTCTTTCTTAGATTAGAACATGGTGGGCAGGTAGAGCGGGTATTTTACCTGTTTCCAGCAACTGTCTGAGTTTCCTCTCCACCACACCTGCTCTGTTATCAACGTGATTTTGTTCTGCTTCCAAGGCTTCCATTTGATTCAGCACGTACTCGCTCGGGTCCTAGATACAACAATAATTACTCACTCTGCAGACGATGAGAGGAGAACAAAAGATTCTCCACAGACTTCCTGACGCACTTTACAAATTACAGTTAAACAGCTGCTTGCTCACCTGGCCCTCTGGTCTTCTGTCCTTTAACGCAGCATCCATTCTCTCTGCATGAAAAAAATGTAAAAATGAGCCACCAATCATTCATCATTATGTCCAAGTTCTGTTGTTGTTGTGTTTTTGCTTTTAGTTTAAGTCAAAGAGAACTAACCAGTTTCTGACTTCCTTTGGGCTTCAGCCTGCAGAGACAAACAACATCCACACACAATGTAGATAAGACAAAGAATGACATTTCAAAGGAATAAACAACTCAGGGGAGGCAACATGAGGTAACATACCGCTGATATGTCTCCTTCTTCGACTGACCCGCTCCTGCGCTGTGACCTACGCTTCTTAACCAGGTCAGCATCTCTGACATGAGAGAAACTAGACTTGAACAGAAAATGAGTCCGTGGTGGCGCCACCGGAGACTGAGCTGCACTCACCCCAGCAACCTGCGAGCGTTTGGTTCTGGGAGGCGGCACCACGTCCCTGCTGGCTTTACTGTCCTTCTCTGCAGTGCTTACACTCCCATTAGTCTCAAGACTTATACCCTCCTCCTGGAGCCTCTGGGCGCAGTAGCGAACAGTTGCCTCGGGGTCGTCTTGGGCTTCCCGGTCCCCTGCCACAGCATAACTGGACTCACTGGTGTCTTTGTCTATGTGAAGCACACTGAGCTCCTGGCCAGTGAAATATGTGCGGATCTGGTTAAGGTAGGTCATGACAATGAGGCGGTCAGGCACTGCAAGCATGACCATGTCTGGAGGCTCCATCAACCTTGAAATTCCAAGTTCAGCAAAGCCATTAAAAGCCTGCAACATGTTCAAATACAAGGACATTATAAGGACTTCCCAAATATTAAGTAATCAGTACTTGTAATTTCATGAGAATATAGGAAACTGTTAACCACCTTTTTGTTGTTTTGCTTGATGTCATATGGATCCAACATTTCAAAATTACTAGAAAAAGACAAAACAGGGCAACATACCACATTTATATCTTTTAAGTTTTCATTGAACCTTTAATTAACCAGTATATGCACTGACAAAGATTATTTTTCAAGGAAACCTCGCCAAGAAAGCAAACCAAAAACTATAAAATCCTGTGCAATGTGTAAAACTAATTTAAAATCAAGCATAAAACGACACGTTAAGACTGAGCAAGCAGTAAGTACAACTAAACAGATAATAAAAAGCTACTCTGTATTGTGTTGGCACATGGGATCCTTAAATTTAGTTAAATCTGTTTCATATAGACTACTAGTATTTTTTTTTCACAGTGTTGTGCAAATAGAAGGCGTGAGTGGACAAGGGATGTGGAATGCTAACATGCAAATAATCCCAGAGGAAGAGGTTGCATGAACGTCACAACGGACCTATGGAATCTTGGACACCCAACATCTAGACCAACATCAAAACAACTATTAGTTCAATGTACCAACATTCGAAAGAAGATCACGGGGAGATATCATCATCCCCGCCATCTGAGATTGGGTACCAAGCTCAACAGGTGCGTGAGTGCGAGAGCAGCTGATCTGAGAGATAAGATCGTGGCTAAACTGGAAACCCTCCGTGCCAGATTACCAAGACTATGTAAAGTACCCTCTGATGGACTAGCAGAAGGTGTGAATGCAGCTTTATGGACAATCCCTACTGCGGCCATCACTGAAACCAGCCAGCTGATCTACACCACGGCAGCAGTGATAATTGAGATGCTTGGGTATAAGACACACAGCAACAAGGAGCAGTACCCTCCATGGAGAAGGAAACTAGAGGTCAAGATCAAGGCAGCATGGAGGGAAGTTGGGCAACTATCGGAGATGGGGTGTCTAAGAAGTACAGCAAGCTATTCACACCTGAGGCCTTAGAAACTACCAAGCAAAAACTAATAGCCTTGGCCAGCTGTTTGAAGAGATATACCAGAGAGACAGAATCCAGGAGAATAAACCAGATGTTCTCAGTGAAACCATCCAAGGTGTTCTCTCAGTGGCAGGAGAACAATTTGAGAACAGCTCCACCAAGCCTGGAGACAAATACTCGAAGAGCATATGGGAGAAGGATGCAACCCATAACAACAATGCTCAGTGACTAGATGAGCTAAGAGCAGACCATAGCAACCTCCACGAAAAGAGTCCAGTAACTATCACAGTGGCAGGCATTCAAGAAAGAGTAAAGGAAAAGCAAAGATGCCCCTGACACAATCCAGCACATAACAGCAGGGAGCAAGATGCTAGCAGGCAGGGAATACATGGAACGCCATAACCAAGTGGTCGGAATAGGATACAGGAACATCAGAGCCTGAGGTCCTGAGGTCAAAATGGGACATGCCCATCAGGGCGGTTGAGAATGACCAAGCTTAGATCCAGTAGGACTTCAACATACAGACGGACAAACTGGTGATGGCTAACCAACCAATATAGAATTGGCTGACTACATAACAATCAAAGCACTACATTTTTACATATACAATTAGCATTAAAAGACACAGAGAGGTAGCTAAACATTTGGCCAGTGAGCACCTGGAAAGCTGCACACAATAGCTGTCATTGCTTATAGTCAAGCTAAAAATTAAACTAGCAGTCCACAGTCTATCCAGTAAGGGTGATAGGGCAACTGTTTCTTACATCTTTTCTGGGTGGAAGTGGTGTAAGATGGCACAAAACGCGAGGCCGTTCCTCCAGGAAGTGCTGAAATTGGTAATCTTCACTCCCTTGTGATTCTTTGTGATCTCCTGACACCATTCCAGTAAGGACTGACTTGACGTAACTAAGGTCGGACTTCCCGGTGGATTCTAGAAAACACATTAAGATTATTTTGAAATTATAGTGACACAACTTTTGACATAAAGTGGAGAATTACACATTTTTAATTGAATAGGTTTAATGTGCATTAAACGTTAAGGAGTTTAAAGCTTTTTCAGACACATCCCCCGTTTTTAGGGGTCACATTTATTTAACAACAGTCAGAACCTGTTTTATAGACATGCCGAGGCTACTGTGTCATTAATTAATTAAGTAATTAATTTATTTGGGATTTTCTCCAGTATACAAATTGCCAAAAGTATTTGCTCATCTGTCTCCACATGCATATCACCATAACACCCCATTCTTAATTCATAGGTTCTAATAAGATGTCAGCCCACCCCTTGCAGTTATGACAGCTTCACTTCTTTTGGGCAACCTGGCAACCAACAAACCCAGAGCACATCTCCACTTCACTCTAGAGTCCAGTGGTGCCATGTTTTACACCACAGCATCAAATGGTTTGCATTGCACCTGGTGAGGTAAGGCAAGGATGCAGCGCTCACCCATTGAAACCTATCTCATGACGCTCCCTACGCACTGTTCTTAAGCTAATCTGGAGGCCGCATGAAGTTTGGACGTCTGCTGTGATTGACCTCTGTGCAGTATGCACGTCATTCTCAATCACTTTCACTATGTTATAATATCACCAACAGTCGACTGTGGAATGTTTAGTTGTGAGGAAATGTCATGACTGGACTTGCTGCATGGGTGGCATCCTGTCACACAGCCATGCTGTGATTCACTGAGCTCCTCAGAGTGGCCCATTCTTTCACATATGTCGGTCGAAGCTGTCTGCATGCCTAGGTGCTTGATTACCTGTGGCCAAGGAACACCTGAATTCAATGATTTTAATAGATGAGTCAATATTTGTAGCAATATAAATCACTCTTTTGTTTCTTTAATAGTCTATATCAGGGCAATTGGATTACAAAGATCGTTAGGCCAGATTTTCAAAACAAGGAATTTGTACCAGCCAGTAAGCAGCAGGTTATTATAAATTTCAAACAAACACAATGTTTTGACAAACAAGTAATGTTCTCTCAATGTTTCTCTTTTAAATCTGGTCATAACTCACACGGAAATAAGCATTTTGATCATACCTGACTCAAGTGGAAGTAATACAAACTATTAGTGGTATTTTCCTTTCAAAATAAAATAAATGTTTTGATGACATCAGACCCAGCACATCTTAAAGAGTACTTAACAGAAGTAAAAAAGAGCTATCAATTCTATCAAAGCTATCAGTGCACAAACCCATAGCAGTAACACATAAATACAACATCTACAGCTACACACTGAGGGAACAGGTTTTTTTCTAAATCTACACCTGTGACTGGGCGTGGCTTGTTAGACAAGCCACATTATGTTGATATATAGGATACAGTTACTTTGAAATTCCTAATGGGAGACGTGACAGAAAGCAAATTTTGACTCATAAGCTGAGTCAGTGCAAACCAAAGGAAATGATGAAGAGCACCGTCAGTCAGAGAGCAACGAGAGCTGATTTTTACAGAGTTCATGTGTGAAAAACTCGAGTCACAGCTGGAACTTTCTTAACATCAGGGAACTGGTTTGTGTCAACATCAATCCAAAACTTTATTGGTCCGTTAGCGTGACGCTCTTGTGGAATGGCTCGTCTAGGTAGGGTTAAACTGACGGTTCTCATTCTCAATCTTCTGCTTTTGGGTTGACAAACAAATGTTGCATCACAGACTACTTGTGTCACTTGTAGAAATACGTTTAAAACAACACACTGCATTGTGGGTAGAATATTGCACTAAGCTGCAGGAAGTTCTGTTGGAATTACTGAAGGCTTTGAAAACATGTTTTTCTCTGTTTTACTCTGTTTCTGGCAGGACCATGGGCAGCGGCACTTGGAGGTTGCTACTAAGCCACCATTTGAATAGGTTGGGTGTACATACAGCCCAACTCATAGTTGGCTAAAGGTCTTTTAGCTTGGTTGATGGTTTATAACCATCAACAAGCTTCTGGCATAATTCTAACTGAATATTTGGCCACTCTTCTTGTCAGTTAATTTGGTCAGCTTCCTGGCACAGACAGAGCTTTTAAAGTCAACAACTTTTCAGTAGGGTTGAAGTCAGGGGCCAGGGATAACTCAGTAGGTAGCGTGTTCACCCCCATGATCAGAAGATCAGGGGGTCAAATCCTTTGAATGGCTATCCTGAGGTACTCTTGAGCAAGGCAGCGTCCCTACACACTGCTCCCTGATTGGTAGATTCACCCTGTCCACTGCTTCACTGAGTGAATGGGTTAAATGCAGATGACTAAACAATTTCCTACGGGACAACATCTTAAAATTAGTTTGCTTTTTCTATCCCAAAACTGGTTTTGACACATGATTGAGATCACTATTGGAACACCCAGTTGTGTGCAAGTGCTACCTATGTACGTGCTGAATTGAGGTAAAGTTGAAGAATTTGAAGGTAGTCCTCCTCCTTAATGTTTACATCCATTTTGTGGAGTGTACCAGTCCCACTGGCAGCAAAACAGTGCTCTTCGGTTAAAAAGCCTCACCTTTAAGCCTCCAAATATATTTCTTATCATTTTGTCCAAGAAGCTCATTCATAACCTCGTCTCACTGTTAAAAAGGGCCTGAAGTTTAGTGGTTCCTTGGTTATTACTGAGCATCTTAACAAGTTTCCTCCCATCTAAGGGTGACAGTTTAGGTCTTCTTCCAGACCTTGACAAAGTGGTATAACTTGTACTAATGTACAGTTATTTGAACTAATAATCTTGGAATCTGCCGTAATTTGGAAAAGGCTCCAAGAGACTCTCCCACATTGAATCTGCAGTTCCTCCTCCTTAGATTCACTAAGTTCCTTCGACTTGGTGAACTGAGTACTGAATATTTTTGTCCATCTGTTTCCTGCACAGGGCAGCACAGTGGTGCAGTGGTTAGCACTATTGCCTCACAGCAAGAAGGTTCAATTTCATGACTTTCTGTGTGGACTCTCTATGTTCTCACTGTGTCTGTGTAGGTTCTCTCCAGCTTCCTCCCACAGTCCAAAGTCACCCAGTTAGTGGGGTTAGGTTAATTGCTGATCAACCACAGGTGTGAGCGGTTCTTTGTCTCAATGTGTTACCCCTGTGACAGACTGGCAGCCTGTCGCATCGGGACCCCGGGACAATATATTGGATAAGCAGAAGAGAATAGGCCTCTGTATTACCTGAGCCAATGCCAGTGACACAATGTGCATTGACCACTGCAGAACCGGAGTACCAAAGGTATCCTCAGTTATCAACCTTGCCCTTGATAGCCTGTGGTAGACCCCTTTATTTTATCCATAACGAGCTGCTTAATCCTCTGGTAAATCTAGTCGTTTAACCTTTAGAGTTTAGAGTCATAATATTTTCACCTCGATGCTTAACTGTGGGATGATGTTCTTTGGGTTATACACAGCATTTCTCTTCTGTCAAACACAGCTGGTCAAGTTGATCCCATGGAGCTCCAGACCAAGACAAATTGATGGTCATTTTATATTTCTTCCATTTTTGAATAACCACACAAACAGTTGTCACCTCATCGCTAAGCTGCAGCACTACAATCTTGTCCTTGACATTTTTTGGCAGCTCTTTGGACTTGTCTATCGTTGTGGCGAGGTTGGAGTGGAAGAAAGTGATTCTGTGGACAGGTGTCCTTTATACACGCGATAAGCTGGGATGTGTCTGTAATAGATGTATTGACTGATTGCAATCTTGATTGTGACCTGCCAGCCAACTGTGGGAGTCACAATTCTAGCTGGGGGTCAAATACTTATTTATTTCAATGGCATAAATAAGGATTTATGCTTTGGTTGGTGTTCTGTCTCTCTCCATTAGAAACAAACCATAAAAATTTGAGAATGATTATTTCAAATGAGCAACATTTAAAATTCAGCACAGGACCAAATAATTATTTCCACTACCTCATGACTGGCTCGACTACTGGTTGTAGTTTAGTCAAAGGTGCACACCTTCAAACCCAGCAAGAGGCCTTTTGTAAATTTCAAAAGAATTCAGCTAAAATTTCTTTACTCCAAGAAATATATTACACCCAGTTATTTGATCAACTGTTCATATACAAATATACAGGTGAGTAAGCTTAAACGTACCTCCTGAGATGGAGATGTTGTTGGTTTCCTGTCCTGCTTAAGGGCAACAACTTGTGACTTGCTGTCATCTAAGGAAGAACAACTCAAACGCTTCTTATTCCGAGGCATCGGTACAGGCTGACCTGATAATTCTTCTCTTGTTTCCCTTTGCCTGGAAATACACACAAATACAAAGCAAATTATAAAAATGTAAGCATCTTTATTCTA
The DNA here is from genome assembly GCF_057381915.1 of Diplotaxodon limnothrissa. NCBI lineage: Eukaryota > Metazoa > Chordata > Actinopteri > Cichliformes > Cichlidae > Diplotaxodon > Diplotaxodon limnothrissa. The sequence continues at coordinate 70,863,066 of NC_140598.1, read as the reverse complement.
AAAGAAATGATCTATTAGTTGCTGATACGTTTCCAGACCATGTTGCTAATTTAAAATCATTTTTGAGTTTAGTTTCATTTTTTTTAAGGGATGCAAACTTTAATGTAAAAAGAGAAAGAAAAATATATACACATCCAAGTTAAAATTTTCCCCCTCACACATCGTAATGCATATTGACTAATCTTACCTGAACTCTGAACAACCTGCAGTGACAGACACAAAGCCAAAGTCCAACTCTTCATCTTTCTTTTCCTTTTTTAGTTCAATTTCCATTTGTTCACTATCTTTATTATCGTCTAGATGCAGCCAGTCATCCTGAGAAGCAACAGTACTTGCAAGGTGCCTATCGGTCTTTGCTTCCTGGACTGTCTCCATTACATACTGTTCAGTTACTGCCTCTACAGCCTTCTCACAGGGATCTGTAAAAACGTGTTCGTCTGTAAAAGTCCAGCCTTCAGTGGTCTCACCGAAATCGTGCTCTGTATCCTCTCCACCTGACTGACTAAACTCTTCTTGCATTGCTGCTAGAACTTCCTTTTCCAATTGTAATGTATTGTCATATTCTTGATGAATTGTGACAAAACTTAATTCAGATATCGTACTTGAATCCAGTGATGGTGGGCCTTCCTTTGATTCCTTGTTACTGACAGCTGAACTATCTGAGATTTCAGTGTCGTCTGGGAAAAAATCACTAAGACGTTTCTTTACTCTTGGTTTCGGCACTGGCAAACGTGAGAGTTTTACTGGAGATTCTGAAGAATTATTATCCTCTGCTTGAACATTTTCCTCATTGGTTAATCTGCTTTTCCTTAAGTGTACACCAGCCACTACTTCTGGTTGGTAAACTGGGGAAAGAAGAGGAAGGTCTTTATTATGTTCCACCTCTGACAGTTCTTTAGCTGTTGAAGAAATTTGTGAAGGGCTACCATGCCTTGCTGACTGTGCCTGTTCTCCATTATCAGCTTTAGAGGCTCTTTCTGTAGCTGAAAGGTCACCAGAGAAGGTGCCACTGGAATGGATATTCGTACAAGGCTTTGGGATAGAATAAGCTGTTTCTGTTAGGCTTTCAGTTTCTGCAGTGACTGGTGCATCCTCTGACTTTTGAGGAGTTTTAATATTAAGTGCATCAATAGATGCGTCACAAGTTATTGCTGGTTGACTTAGTTCTTGCCTATCACCAACTGCTGCTTTATCAAAGTGGACTGGTTTATCAGAATTCGTAACTGTGACATTTAAATTCTGTGGTGTAATTCCCTTGTCACTCTCAATTGAAGGAAGATGTATCTCCTTAATGAGTGAAATAGTGCCAGTTTTCTCACAAAGCTCTGGTTTTGGGATGATATCGTGAGTTCTTTTGAGTGGGCTTGTGTAGGTAGCAGGTTGTGTAGATATTACTTCCGCATTAGCATCCTTGTTTAATGACTCCACTGGGACAACTTCAGGAAGGCACTTGACAGATACACCATTAAATTTGGGTTTGTGGTCTCGGGTTAAACTATCTTTCTTTCTAAGAGGACGTTTAGGAACTGTGTTTTCACTGTCACACTCGTTCTGTGGCGGGTCTTGAACTTTTCTTCTTTTTGGCTTCTTCCCTCGCTGCGGTACTGAACTGTCACCTTGTGGTCCATCAGAAATAACGTTATGATCACGTGAGGCTTCTTCCAAGGCAACATCCAACATTACTTCTCTATCTTTAGTGGCATCTGTTAGTGTCTCATTTGATGTGGGCTTCTGGGAGGTAGCATTATTTTCTTCCATGCTTATTTGTTCAGGGCTTAAGAAAAACAAAGGACAAACTTCAGAATCATCTGTTCTTAACTTTGTCACATATTTCTACTGTGCATGCAACCGCCTATTAAGACAAAACCAAATCCTGATACACAACAAGTCATTAGAACAAAGCGGCACATCCAGGAAACAAAGGTTAACCTTAACAAAGCGACCAATATTGCAGTTCCATACTCCAGTGTCAGTACTGGCTGACTTTACCATCACAAGCATCCTGAGCAGTAAGCACTCATAAGCCAAATAATAGAGATGTTATCATCAAAAATGTACACACCATGCAACCAGCACTCACCCTTTTTCCAGCTGACAAGAAGACAACACCACTCTAACCTCATCCTGTTCTACCTCAGTCTGCTGCCTTGGAAGTAAACCTTCAGTGCACATTGGTGTTTGAACAGCGACCTTCCCTGTGAGTAATCTTTCCTCTGTATCCTCCGTAGCATGGCCGATAGAAGCCTCACACCTGTCCTCGATGGGAATGGTGCAATTTGTAAAGACTTGAAAAAACTCATCCGAAGGGGTCATTGTTGCATCCAAAGAAGAGAGAGGCTTGGGTTGGTGATCAGCTTCAGCTAACCCAGAGTTCGATGGCCCCAAGATTGATGCTACAGTTTCGTAACTGAGAAATGAATTCATATATGAGTGAATGAAAACTAGAACTATGTATAATTTGTCTCCTCTATCAGCATGTAGCTCATTACAGAAGCCAGTAAATATTGGCGATGTGTTCCCATGCAAATGCAGCCTAGTAAAGTTTTCACTTCACTTAAAACTACACATTTGAAAATTAAGGGAGTTTAATATTGTGGTGGGATGTTTTCTGTGGCTTGAGTTCAGGAGAGGGGTGGTGGAGTGGGTTCAGGGGTCAGTGCCAGGGGAGGAGGTGGAGTCAGAGTGACAACGTCACCTGTGCATGTTGGCACAGTGTCAAATAAAGTGAAAAATGCATCAGAAGCACAAGCAGTGTGCGGCATGTCGGGACTACGACTAAACGGAGTATGTTACGGTGGCGCCCAAGTTCCCGACATGCTGTGTACTCATGACCCATGCAGCCATGGAGATGCTGGCTCAAATGGTAGCTGAGGGAGCAGGACAGCTGCTCTACACCATCGGCCCTCCGACGCCCTCCCCCAGTCCAAGAGCGACGTACAAGGCTGCAGTAAGGTGCTAACGGAGTACACAATGGGCTATGGTGGATTCGAGCTGCAAGCAGACCCTGGTTCACCAAACCTTGTGTTGACCGGGGGCATTGTTGGAAGCAGAGTGGGTGGAATTTAAGAGTGTGGATATCCCTTAATATCCCATAGTGCTGGTGAATTAAATGCACCGACTTAAGGCTGTGGTTAGCTCCCGACTTTCACACCCTGGGACCAGATTTGACTGGATTTAGAAAGCTAATGGGTGTCTGTAGGGGTGACATGTCAGTTTAATTCAATGGAATTGTATTTATATAGTGCCAAATCACAACAACAGTTGCCTCAAGGCACAGCATGCGGACTCTAGCGACATGGAAACAACAGGGCCTTCACTGGAGAACCCGCCGGTTCCAGTGATTCGCTCCATGGAATATTTTCCACTAGAGCATTCTCATAAAGATACTACACTCAGCTTTGACCGAGTGATGAATGGTTTTCTCTGGGTGCCACTTTAGCTCACTGGGATAAGCATGCAGCCATATGCCGTACAGCTGAAAGCAGCTGGCCCTGATTCTGACCCATGGCCTTTTGCTACATATCTTCCCCTCTCTCTGCTTTCAATTGATACATTAACTGTATCTATTGAATAAAGCCAAAAAAGTGGTCTGCCTAGTGCATCCTCCACAGAATGTCTTCTGGTGAACCAGCCTGATTAATCTGTTAAGGCCAGCGTCTACCACCCTGAGAATGACAAGCTGGTGGAGTCGCTGAACAAGACAAGTCAACGAAGTCAAGACAAGGATGAGAGTAACTGGTATCACTGGCTAGACTCCACCGAGTTTTCTCCCTTTTAGTTGCTGTTTGGCAGAAACCCACAGGTAGTGTTGGACCTGATTAAAGAAAAATGGGATGAAGGTCTCACCCAGGGAAAAATAAAATTCAATACATCCTGGACCTGAGAGCAAGGCTTTAGTCCAGTTTCCACAGGAGAATCGCCCCCCTGCCCAGTAACATCAGCAGTGGCTGTACAATAGAGGGACTAGGCTAAGACATTTTGTATTGCTCCCTTCATCAAGCTCACAATTACTCACCAAGTGGCAAGGACCCTCGGTGGTCACACGGGGAGTGGTTGATATTGACTATGAAGTGGTGCGGTCAGACAGGGGTGAAGCCACACAAATATACCACCTCAACCTCCTAAAAGAATGGAGAGAGGCTGATACTGCTTCTCTGGTGAGCTCGGTTAAGGATTGAGATGAGTTTGAGCCCAGCGTACCAAATTCAACCATTGCCCCAGCTTACCCCATGTCCCAGGTCGACAAACTCCTAGACCAGTTGGGCACTGCTTGCTTTTTCACAATGCTGGATTTAGCCAAAGGCTACTGGCACATTCGCTTGTCTCCAGAGTCTACAGAAAGAAACTGCCTTCTTCTCTTCATATAGATTGTACCAATTTATTACAAGGGCTGGGGGCTTTTAGTCCCAGCAGGTGAGCGGGGTTGACCAACGTGGACGAGGCTGACTAAAAGAGCCAGCCTGTGGATGTTGGCACATAAAGATAAAGTGAAAACTGCACCGTGAGCACAAACAGTGTCACAAGTCTAGAATGACCTGGACACTGAAATATCAGACTCTGTCTAGGATTATTAATAAGCAACCCATGCTTTATGCAGTTGGTTTCAGTTTGAACACTTACCCTTTGTGGAAAACACCCACAATAGCACCCACTAATCCAGAGATATCTTTTTCCTTTTCTGATAGAGAGGATTCTCCTTTTTTTTCTGTTATTGTTCCTTCAGCTTCCAATAGTTCCCAACCTAAGATTCCCACCAGCTCAGATCTTTCCAATGGTTTCTTCACTCTTAGGTCTTCCTCTGCTGTCCTCTCTATTTCAGATTTTCTGAGGACCCGAATATAAAGGATTTTAAAGCCTGGCTGTTAAAACTTAATTAGCACTAAAATTATAATATCATGAAATTCAACGTCATATTTGTTGTCAGTTTACCATGCAATCTAAATTTGCTGGCCGAAGCAGTGCATGTTAGGCAAACACTAAATGCAAAAAACGCAAGAGCATCAGGCACGTCCACTTACCTATTATCTACATTAAGTTCTATGTTTTGCTTGGCACCAATTTTAAGTTTCTCTTCTGTTTAAAAGAAAAATCAAATGGATTAAAATGTATGGCAAAGAAAGATAACTCCGAGCTTTATATTAACATTACAAATGTCTCACCATATGAAAGTTCTGTGCTTGGACTGCTACCAGGTACAAAAGAAACACCAGGATTTCCTGTGTCTTTGAGATATGACTCTGCATGAGGTAATTCTTGCAAGGTTTGCTTCTTAGTTGCAGGTGGCACAGGCATTGTTTTTGCAGTTGGATTCAATTGCAAAATACTGGGGAACCCAGGAGTTTGAGTGAGTTTTGGACACGATGGAGCCATTGCTACCATGTTCTTAACTTCATCTTGCTTATGGTCTTGTTTTGCAGGAAACTCTCCAATGCTAATTCTTTTATTGCGTAGGTTTTTAAACAAGATCTTGTTGAATGTTGCCACGGTTTGTATGTTCATAGATTCAGCACTATGCCTTCTGGCTGATGGAAAACCTGGGATGCATGAAACACATGGAGCAGAAGAGTTTAGGCTGACCATATTTGGTGATTTGTTTGTAATTTGAGCAGACGGAAAACCGGATGCTCTGGCTTTTTTGGGGCAAGACCCCACTTGTGCTATCATGTTTACGTTGAAGCAATCCGACTTGACCTGTTGAGTAAGTACCACAAACATTTCTGCCATTTTCTTCTGAGGTCTTGACAAAATAGATTTTGTTTCACTTAGCCAACCTGTGCTTGGTACTGGAGTCATGGATGCAAATCCCTTGATACATGAAGCACTGGCACAGTAAGGTACAAAACTTATTCTGGATTTATTCTTGGAATTGTAATGGGGCGCAGACTGGAATCCAGGGATTCTGGAGTTTTCTGGGCAAGCTGGCGCCATTAAATGCATAATCTCTGCATTTTGATTTGGAACATCTTTAAGAAAAACTGTCTCCTTTGGATTTTTATGCATAGATCCATAAGTATATGGATCTAAAAGCCACTGGGATTTTAAGCCCACTTTGAGTGAGGCAAACCCTGGCAAACTTGATACTTGCGGGCAAGCGGGTAGGAGAGTTAGGATATTGTATTTAGTGACAGTAGGAAAGCCTGGAATCAATGATGATCTTGTACACGATGGAACTAAAGGAAGCATGTGGCTTGGTTTGTCTATGATCACTGGTGAGCAGATTATGCTAAGATGAGTATTCCTTTGTGGTCTGTGCATCAGTAAATCCGTTTCAGATGGCCATCCCACGTTCAGATGTGATTCAATCGATGAAAATCCAGGTACAGCAGAAATTACTGGACACAAAGGAAGGAGGTTGACCATATTCAGGCCATGAATTTTGGGACATGGAACAGATGGGAAACCAGGAATACTTGAAACTTTGGGACAAGTTGGTAGAAGGAAAACCATTAATTTCATTACTCTCTCATTACTTGTCATTTTGCTCTCTCTGTCCATCTGCTTGTCTTTCATTCTTGGTTCAAACAGTGGTTCCTTGCTTATTATCCAGTCTTTTGAATCATAATATGATGGAAATCCGGCTATTTGTGACAGTTTGGGGCATGAGCATGAAAGACTGACCATATCTGTCATATCTGCAACATTATACAATCTGGGATTTGGCACAGAGGGAAACCCAAAGATGCACGAATTCCTTGAGCAACTTTGTGCAAGAGAAACGATTCCATTCATGTTTTTAGGTATTTTATCGAGCTCCATTACTAACACGAGCTCCCTTTCAGACGGCTTCTTCCACAATGGTTGATGAATGGTGTTCCAGTTTTTGCTGTCAGCTTGTAATGATGGAAAACCAGCTATACTGGAGACAGTGGGGGAAGATGGAAGGAGACTGAGCATTCTAGACTTATTACAGATTACTGTCGGTGCAAAAACAGATGGAAATCCTGGGACAGAAGCTTCTTTTGGACAAATCGAGGCAAAGGTTGACATTACCTTCATTTCACCATGGTCAAGGCTATATTCAGTCATTATGAGGTTGAGTTTCGCTTGTTTTACTGCTAAAGGTCTAAAATCTGTTATCCAGTTTTTGCTGAAAGGATTCTCCAATAATGAGGGAATGCCTTCAATTAGAGAGATTTTTGGACAAGAACCTAAAATGCTGTTTTTAGCCAATCCACACTTTACTATAGTAGATTGTGGAATCACGGTCATGTCTGTTATTGAGGAATGCTCTGGACATGTTGGCGTCAAAACTCCCGGTTCTTGAATTCCATCCTTCTCTCTTAGTAACACTTCTCTTTCAGTCATGGCACTAAATTCTTCTTGCGACATCTTTGATCTGCTATCAATAACAGATTCTGAGCCAGGTATGCTGCATACATCTGGACCAAAGTGATTTGTATAACTGTATTGAGACACAGATGGGAATCCTGGATTTCTAGCCTTCCTGGGGCAAGAGCGTGCCAGTGAAACCATTTCCTTCTTTTCACTTTCATTCTTCTCTAATGAAGATGGTGGTAATATTCGCTGTATTTGAGATTGTTTCTTCCAGATTAGCTTTCGATCAACACGCCACTGTTTTTCATAATCTGGTGGCATTTTGGATGGCATGCCAGCAATGTTTGTCAACCTGGAACAGGTCCCCAAAAAATTAACCTGTTTATAGCCCGTTTCAGGCGCCACACAACTTTGCACACATTGTGCACTAGGCTGGCAAACATTTTTATCTATTTCTAGATATACGTCTCCTTCTGGGTGAAGAGCAAGTTCTGTGGTTGCAACTTCAAAATCTTTTGATGACTTTTTCCAAGTAGATTCATTGTGCACAAGGGATTCAGATGTTTGTTCAGAAGTAGTAGGAAATCCAAATGTGCTGCTGATGGTTGGGCCAGGCAACAGTATGTTTACGTTGAAGCAATCCGACTTGACCTGTTGAGTAAGTACCACAAACATTTCTGCCATTTTCTTCTGAGGTCTTGACAAAATAGATTTTGTTTCACTTAGCCAACCTGTGCTTGGTACTGGAGTCATGGATGCAAATCCCTTGATACATGAAGCACTGGCACAGTAAGGTACAAAACTTATTCTGGATTTATTCTTGGAATTGTAATGGGGCGCAGACTGGAATCCAGGGATTCTGGAGTTTTCTGGGCAAGCTGGCGCCATTAAATGCATAATCTCTGCATTTTGATTTGGAACATCTTTAAGAAAAACTGTCTCCTTTGGATTTTTATGCATAGATCCATAAGTATATGGATCTAAAAGCCACTGGGATTTTAAGCCCACTTTGAGTGAGGCAAACCCTGGCAAACTTGATACTTGCGGGCAAGCGGGTAGGAGAGTTAGGATATTGTATTTAGTGACAGTAGGAAAGCCTGGAATCAATGATGATCTTGTACACGATGGAACTAAAGGAAGCATGTGGCTTGGTTTGTCTATGATCACTGGTGAGCAGATTATGCTAAGATGAGTATTCCTTTGTGGTCTGTGCATCAGTAAATCCGTTTCAGATGGCCATCCCACGTTCAGATGTGATTCAATCGATGAAAATCCAGGTACAGCAGAAATTACTGGACACAAAGGAAGGAGGTTGACCATATTCAGGCCATGAATTTTGGGACATGGAACAGATGGGAAACCAGGAATACTTGAAACTTTGGGACAAGTTGGTAGAAGGAAAACCATTAATTTCATTACTCTCTCATTACTTGTCATTTTGCTCTCTCTGTCCATCTGCTTGTCTTTCATTCTTGGTTCAAACAGTGGTTCCTTGCTTATTATCCAGTCTTTTGAATCATAATATGATGGAAATCCGGCTATTTGTGACAGTTTGGGGCATGAGCATGAAAGACTGACCATATCTGTCATATCTGCAACATTATACAATCTGGGATTTGGCACAGAGGGAAACCCAAAGATGCACGAATTCCTTGAGCAACTTTGTGCAAGAGAAACGATTCCATTCATGTTTTTAGGTATTTTATCGAGCTCCATTACTAACACGAGCTCCCTTTCAGACGGCTTCTTCCACAATGGTTGATGAATGGTGTTCCAGTTTTTGCTGTCAGCTTGTAATGATGGAAAACCAGCTATACTGGAGACAGTGGGGGAAGATGGAAGGAGACTGAGCATTCTAGACTTATTACAGATTACTGTCGGTGCAAAAACAGATGGAAATCCTGGGACAGAAGCTTCTTTTGGACAAATCGAGGCAAAGGTTGACATTACCTTCATTTCACCATGGTCAAGGCTATATTCAGTCATTATGAGGTTGAGTTTCGCTTGTTTTACTGCTAAAGGTCTAAAATCTGTTATCCAGTTTTTGCTGAAAGGATTCTCCAATAATGAGGGAATGCCTTCAATTAGAGAGATTTTTGGACAAGAACCTAAAATGCTGTTTTTAGCCAATCCACACTTTACTATAGTAGATTGTGGAATCACGGTCATGTCTGTTATTGAGGAATGCTCTGGACATGTTGGCGTCAAAACTCCCGGTTCTTGAATTCCATCCTTCTCTCTTAGTAACACTTCTCTTTCAGTCATGGCACTAAATTCTTCTTGCGACATCTTTGATCTGCTATCAATAACAGATTCTGAGCCAGGTATGCTGCATACATCTGGACCAAAGTGATTTGTATAACTGTATTGAGACACAGATGGGAATCCTGGATTTCTAGCCTTCCTGGGGCAACAGCGTGCCAGTGAAACCATTTCCTTCTTTTCACTTTCATTCTTCTCTAATGAAGATGGTGGTAATATTCGCTGTATTTGAGATTGTTTCTTCCAGATTAGCTTTCGATCAACACGCCACTGTTTTTCATAATCTGGTGGCATTTTGGATGGCATGCCAGCAATGTTTGTCAACCTGGAACAGGTCCCCAAAAAATTAACCTGTTTATAGCCCGTTTCAGGCGCCACACAACTTTGCACACATTGTGCACTAGGCTGGCAAACATTTTTATCTATTTCTAGATATACGTCTCCTTCTGGGTGAAGAGCAAGTTCTGTGGTTGCAACTTCAAAATCTTTTGATGACTTTTTCCAAGTAGATTCATTGTGCACAAGGGATTCAGATGTTTGTTCAGAAGTAGTAGGAAATCCAAATGTGCTGCTGATGGTTGGGCCAGGCAACAGTATCCCAGCTTTTCTATTTGTCTCCATCTGCGTGTCAGCCATTTCTTTCATCATCTCACTGTCTTTCTGTGGTGCTTTTCTAATTTCCTCTGTAGTCACCTTTGGTAGCTCTTCCCACAGAATGATCCTGTCTGCAGGATAACTTTCTGTAGTCATTTTTGGTAGCTCTTCCCATTGAATGGTGCTACTATTTGGAGGTTTTTGTAGTTGCTGTTCAGCGTTATTTACTTGGGTTTGGGATAGTGGTTTTGCAGCACCAATCGAACATGTTGACTGCAGTAAAACCACGTTTTCATCACTAAAGAAAAGGTAAATACAAAGTCACAGTCAATACTCTACAGTCAAGGAGGAGGATGCCACAATAATATAATAAATATATTAAATCATTTTATTAAAGATCAATGCAATTCAAGTTCATAATCTTCATAATAATACAGTGAAACTCTGGTACAGGGTTACGGTCACTGTGAAGTAGATATAAATCTTTTAAAATCATTTTAAAATCATTTTTTTAAAATAACACGCTCGAATAAAGCACTGTTACTACTCTTTGTTCCTTTAATAACTTCATAATGTCATGCATGGTATTCGACAAATGCATTTCACAACAAACAGTCCAGTACTAAGACACCACACTCAAGAACTGCACCCCACAAACAAAGCACCAAGTCACAACATTTTGCTGATGATGATTCCACAGCGACTGTGCAACTTTTTTTTTCCATTTCTTCTGACTTTGTTGCAATGCATAGTCTTTGATTACTTTTTTATTTGCTTTATATTCAGTGCTTTTAGCTGCAACCAGTGTTGCTCAGTAACATCACTATTGTTGGAATAGTGACAATAACAACAACTGAAGCTCATCTCATAAAAAGAGCATAATTAATGGCATCCAGAGCAGAGGTCAGGTATCACGCTCACATACACTTACCTGCTCTCACTGTTTCACTGTTCCTAGCATACCAGTAATACCATAATCTGACGTAATGGCAACCAGTGACTCTGAAAGTGACTTCAGTGATCTCAGCTCCTTTGGCAACACTCTCTCTCCTTTGTAACTTTAACTTACTTTATATTTTTAGCAACCACAAAAAAGTTCAAAACTACACAACTGATGCAAACTACAAATAAGAATTCTGCCAGCTGGTGTTTAGCTGTAACAATGTATCACATCACTGCATCACAATGCAAAGCAAGGGACTAGCAATCACAAATAGTGGCCTGTCAGGAATTGAGTGCCACATTTTACAAATCACATTTCTAAAAGCAGAATCAAAAAGCAGAAGTTTCAAAAATTTCACCCAGAAACATCAAACAGGGAACTCAAACACTGTTTTTAAAGCAACCGCGTCATCTTCTTAACATGGAGTCTAAAATCAGATCTAAAATCTGATTGGTCTGGCCTTTTCTCATAACTTTCCAACCCTGTTCAGTTGAGATGATGATTGGTTGACTTGAATTTCAGCAGCCTTGATGGGAAAGGTTCATGACTTCTTATGCAGCTTGATTAGAGACAATATATCAGGCGTAACTCGACTTGACAGAAGCCTTACTAAAGAAATGTTCTTTCAGTGGATGTTGTTGACTGTTTCCTTGAGGTGGATGTAGCTGCTCTGAGGTAGAGCAGGTCATCTACTAAGGTTAAGGAAGGTTAGTGGTTTGATCCCAGGCTGCTCCAGTCTGCACGCCAAACATCTTTGGGCAAGATACAAACTCCAAGTTGCTCTCCGATGCGTCCATCTTTCCAAAGCATGCCACGCATTCTGTGAATTTTTTCGGGACTGAAATAGCATGGGGTGGTTTTATATATTGTAATAAAAAATTGCATTTTTGCAATTAGTGCAAACTCAAAAAAAATTTATTGCACTAATTTTTGCAATTAGTGCAATTTATTTTCTTGATCTCGAGGCTGTTTTGTTCATTCTTTCTTGTAGACCGCGTTGTTGCTCAGTAAATACATGTTCTTCTTACAATTATGACACTATTATCATTTATTAAAAGCAACACTTCCTGAGTCACATTAAACATTATGTAATAATAAATAAATACTTTTTTTCTATTCCCCACCAGAATCATCTTCCTGTGTAACTCTTTACAGTTCAGGTGCTATTTTTAAATCCCTTAAAGTGAGTCCTGTTTTACCTCCTCTTGTAAAGTTGAATACTTGCAGAAAATAAACTAAATGTGTGTTTTTTCGGTGCAAGATTTCCCGTTGAGGATTGCTGCTCATGTGAGTCTCTGAGCTTTCAGCAGGTTATTTGATGAATACATCGTTCCCAGGCCAAAAAAGGAAAATCTCAGTTGCACGGTGAGACCACGAGCATGATCGTTGTTTATTTCAAAATTCACTGGTTTGTTTCCTAAATTTGTCTCACGTGGACAACAGTGAAACTGTTGCATAGCATGCCAGCATGTAATTTTGCTACACTGAAAAATTGGGGATTTGTTGGTCACACAAACACAATCTTTGCACACCTCACTACTCAGATTTGTTTCACTGTGACTTTGTTAAAAAATGAAAATCCAATCAAAAGTTCTGACAAAGCACAAATGGAGAGAACATAACTTCCAGACAATGTCGTTACACAGCAGCTTCAAATAAAGTGGCTCAGAATTACATGAGAATATAACCTTAAAGAGGAAAAACAGTGTTTTTCATTTTTATAGGCCAATTAAACAAGGATAACTACACCTCATGAAGTACTCTCGAAACTACAGTTTGATAGAACCATAAGCAAAAATGTTGTGATATGGGAACGTGGATTATTGTTAGACGATCGTGAAAACACAGCAAATGTTCAGAAGTGCCAAACTCAAGCAGCCTGCAGGAACAACTTACCCTGCTGATGCTTTGGCAGTGTCGAGTCCACACGCTGTATCTCTTTTCCTCTCTGAAGCTCTGACCTTCTCTGACCTTTGGCTGGCTGGGCCTCCAGGGTTAGAGGCTAATAACATACAGTTCAGAGAGTTAGCCATGCAGTCCGTACTGTAGGCCTTACCCCACTGAATGCTGACTTGATGCTTACCTGTGGGTGCTGTGCACTGGTTATCCTCTTCATTCAGGGTGCTCAGCTGTCTTTTGAACTCTAATAAGAAGGAAAAGCAAAGATACGATTTTACAAATCAAGCTAAAAAACGAGGTTCGTGTGCCATCACGCTAGCATAGCAGCTACACTCTTTTCTGTGCTGAACCTAACCATGTACCTGCATCATGTTCACAGACTGAAAGAGAAGGAAACACATGAGCAGAGGAAAGATGTAGAGAAGGTGAGGCGGTCTCTAATGCAGATGTGACCTGAGGTTTCCAAAAAGAAACATATCCAGACCCTCCGCTGGGTTTCTCATCTAAAGGCTGAGCAGTGGGCAGAGAAGATGAAGCTGACAGGAAAGAAAACAAGAAGGGAAAAACAGAGACGAATGAAAGAGAAGTACAGCAAGCAGCCTCTGATCAACATGGCAGAGTACTGGTCTGGGTTTAAAGTAGAGCAGAATTACATGGCATCTCTAGTCTCTGCTTTTTCTGCAGAAGTGCAGCTTGTCCAGGATCACTGACAAAGGGATGCAGAGACGTAGGAGAGTGGGCCAGCTGTGCTAGAGGGACCTGAGATTTAGGAGGCCTCCATTCAGTCTGCCAGGAAGCTGGAAAACAAAGGGGAAAACATGGGAGGACAGAGTAAGGAAAAACCAAAGGTAAAGGTCAAGTAAAGGGTGTGGAAAATATCTGCTTGGTCTACACTTTAATCTCTGTCCCTTTACCTGACTCTGGGGAAAACGGTAGACTTGTAGGTTTGATATGGGCAGACCCCATATCAGACTCTAGCAGAGGTGGGGCAAGCTTTTCAGAGGTGGAGCAGGCTTTGAGAGCAGGACGTGGCGGAGGTATAGGGAAAGAGCTGAGTAGAGCTGAGGATGATGATGAGGAAACAGAGGAAAAAGAAGGACCACTCTGCTCTCTACGTGCACTAGTACAGGCTGAGAAAAGACAAGACAAGACAAGAAAAGAAAAGAAAAGAAAAGAAAAGAAAAGAAAAGAAAAGAAAAGAAAAGAAAAGAAAAGAAAAGAAGAGAAAAGAAAAGTTATCGCTGCATTATTGTGATAATCAAGACAGCAAACTTTTCACATGTGAAAATATACAAGGGACGCTTACCTGTGCATGCAGAGTACTACATATAACATCGGCTGCATGACACACTACTTTGTGTAAAACACTACATTTGGCAGCAGTTTGACAACTTTCCAAGGATACATTTAGTTTTAGTATTTAACATATGAAAGTATTTATTCTGCAGTTATTTTCAAAGCTATGACATCAGAGCTCTGTCAGTGCTTAATGTAATGGTCTGTTCTCAAAATAGATTCAGATCAGTAAGTCTCATTCTCAATATGAAAACTATACTTCTAATGATGGGTCCACACAGGAAGTGACCAGCAGTGACGTGGGGCCAGAGGCCACTGAGACAGGAACAGCCTGTGAAGCAGTGGGTCAACTTTAACACTTTAACCACCTACCAACATGCTCGGCTTCCCTCTATCACATCTCAAGGCCAAACTGGTTTCATCATAGGAAGACATGGATTCTTTGTTTGGAATATTGTGCAAAGAGAAACTGCTGAGATCTATCCTGATTTAAATCCCATGTGTAGGCTGGACGGAGATATTTAAAACACTTTTCAGGTTTTTGGGACTCCTGCCCGTCCCGTCTGCCCAACAGATTGATTTTCCCAAGTGGACCACCACAGCTTTTGCTATAATGGTCCACTTGACTGGCATAGTTTGTTCAATTTTTATTATTTAGATTTTATTACAAACAGAACGTACAGGACTGGGGGGCCAGGAAAGAGAAAGACGAGGGGGAAAGAAAAGAAACTGAAAATCTGCTCGATCACCTGCTGAGAAAAAGAAACAGCACAGCAGGGAAACCACAGCACCAACCAACATGAGCATCAGTTACAGTGAGCAATAAATATCCAGTGTTACTGAGCAGCATACAGAGCTAATAATGCATGATATGTTTAGACCACGATAGTGTGTGTGTGTGTGTGTGTGTGTGTGTGTGTGTGTGTGTGTGTGTGTGTGAGCTTGTATTCTGCTTGTATTACCACTTGTCCCTTAACCGAATTGATAACTTATTTCCTTGTTAATTTACAGTTAGCCATAATGCTTTAATTTATACATTGCTGGTGTAACTTTGTTTGACACACTATCCTGGGTTTGTTTGTGGTAGCAGCAGTTACATCTATTACATCCATGCATATGTTTTAAAGCAAACACTACTAACCATCAGGTCATTTGAATTTTCTTCTGTTCACAGGCAAATGTCCGGTAAATTATGTTTCTTCATATTGCTTTGGTTATAATTACCATGTTTGTCCATGTATTCAGGTCCTATATTTAAGACGGGTATATGGGAAGGGCCGCCAAGTATTTCCTGTTTATACCCACATAGCAAAGTTGGTATGGCCCTGATCTGGCCCACACAATGTGCTTACACATGGCCCACATGCCGCAAAGAATGACGGCCCTTTGGTGGCCCAGATCTGGTTTGCCAGAGGTGGCCCACACATGGGCCAGCACAAGGCCAGTTGCAGACACACTGCTGGCTCAGATGTCAGCCTAATGTGTACCTTAATCAAGCCATGTAATAACAACATGTGCCGGAACATAATAGTGCAAAAGTAACATAACTCTGTTCTTTTATAGCGCTTTTTTGCTCTCCCAGATTACTCAAAGTGCTCTATGCCACATTCACCCACTTTCTCTAAACTGAGTGCTTCCTAACTGCATTCATTCACATTCACACTCTTGACATGCCGACTGGAGGAGCCAGGGATTGAACCACCAACCTTCCGATCAGTAGCTGACCTGCTCTTCCTCCTGAGCTACAGCCACCCGGTGGTGACCATGAGTAAACCGTCACTAGGTTTTGGATAAAGTGTAAACTAACAAACCTGTCAAACCTGCATTTGAAACGTTGGCTACCATAGCAGTATAGTATTGCAACAAGGCATTTGGGTCCTCTAACTAAAATAGGAAAACAGGAACATGAATAGTGCCATCATTGCCAGACCTGGCCCACATCTGGTTGACATACACCCTGCCATGACACCAGTCAGTCAGAAGTGCCAGCTTGATGCCGGATCCGGGCCAGACCTGTTTTCTATGAGCATGCAATCACATAGACAGTGCCATCTATGCCAGGCCTGGCCCATATCTGGATCACATACGTCTTATCATGCCAGAGGTCAGCCAGCAGTGCCGGCTTGATACCAGCTCCGGGCCAGACCTGCTTGCTATGTGGGTATAGGGTCATGAGGTCATTAATTGCATCACTGGGTGTAACCAAATGAAGTTTTTTTTCATTTTGTATTGATTATTTTCTTTAAAGTAGCCTTTTGAGTTGTACTTCATGCAGTGTTTTACTTTTCAAACCATTTAGCTGAGTAAATGAGTTTGTCAATTTCATGCATAATCTTATTCCTGTTCTTTGTTTAGAATTGTATTGTTTGGTCCGACCTATTTGTTTCGATGGTAGAGACTAACGAGGTTCAGGTGTGGATAAAATCCTGTATAAAGCAAGTGGGATGTTTTCCTACCAGGTTGATTGTTTTATGGAGATGCCAGAAATAAAGTATATTTAAAAGAAGCTTAAATAGTCTGCTGATGCTGTTTACTTATCACCTTCCTTGCTGCTTACGTTATGCTACTTCACAGTGTCTAATAATGGGCGTGGGGAGCTAGAGGGCACGGGAACTCAGTCCTGAGTTAAACCTTTCTCAATTCCAAGACAAGAAGCAACTGCCAAGATAGCCAGGATAGCATTGGCTGGCTAGGACAGCACATCCATGAAATGGTTACCCAGGCAACCTAAGACAGGAACATCAGCTGAACACCAACTAAGCAACAAAGCAAAGTATCACTTCCTGTGTGGACCCACCTTTAGTTTACCTGTTGCTATCAGATTTTATTTCCTTCATACATTTTATGGTATGTTTGCTTAAATGGATGTTTTACCCTGAAGTGCAGCATTACCCTAAATACATAAATACCAGTTTACATGATGCATCTACTCTAATGTCAATACGAACAGAGCAGAACGGGATTCCTTGCAAACGGCTTTGTTTTTTCCAAAACAAAGCTGTTTGCAAGGAATTTGAGGATTGAGGGAGATAGAAAGATGGATCAGAGGGTAAAGGGGAATTTTGAAGAAATTAAAGAGAGGAAACCTTGGGCCTTCAAGGCTTCAGTTGAAGAGGAGCCAAAATGGAAGCTTTGGGGCCTTTGAGGAGCTGAAATGTCCACGAGACGCCAGCAGAACATGTCCAGGAAGCGCCAGAATCAGAAGAGAAAGGGAGCAGTGTGAAGATAAAAGACAAATAACGAGAGCAAGTGAAAATATGCAGACTGTTAACTACGCTACAACCAGAAGACAGGATTCACAGCATTTATGAAAATGCACATGAGAGGTGAAGGAGAGAGTGCAGGCAGTGGAGATGAGTTTGATGGCAGGAGTAACCTACAGCCTCACCTCAGTTGTTGCAGCATTAGCTATAATAATGACTTCTAGCATTATAATAGGATATAATGAGAAAGAAATATCAACAGTGAGCTGCAGTTTTATCCTAACTTTACTAAGAATAGGTGTAAATCCATGAACATACACTCCTTTAACAGAAAGTGCTTCAGCTCTGCAACTGGTGCAACAGATGCATTGATGCATTAAATCAAATGCAGATAATCCCTTTAAAAATGGGCTCTCAGGGTCAAAGAGAAGAAAGGGAAGCACACAAAACTAGTAACATCTGTTGACCAGTACCTGATCCAACAGTGTGCTGGAAGATTTTGGGGAGTACAGGAAGGTGAGAGTGTGCAAAGGCTGGCAACGAGTAGGCATCGGGAGAGGGCCGAGCTTGCTGGGTAGTGCTCGGTGGTTGTGCGTGGGTTTGCAATGAGAAAGATGGAACAGATGGATCAGGGACTGGCAGTGACAGTAGAGGATAAGATGGTGCTGAAAAGGTGGAAGAAATGCCAGAAGACCTTTTCCTATCAGTCTCTGAGGTCACTGAGTGAAAGATATGACATGCACAGGGATAAGGGAGAAGATGGAAAATAAAGAAATTAAATAAAGGTCAGCAGGAAACAGGAAACAAGCAGAAATGTAAAAACATAATGACATGTGTACTCCCAAACTCCCAAACTGGCTCTAATAAATAAAAAGGTCAGGTTGGACACTGATTTTAACCCATTAAATCAGTTTTAGGCCAAACCTTTAGGTCAAATTAATGTAACTCTTGTTCCAGGGGCACAATCGAAAAATTGCAATGGTTTATAAAAGCACCAACTCTGTGCTTTTCAGTGATATTAGGGTCAGTATGGTCCTCCCAGGCAAGGCGCCACATCCAGATCTTGTCAAATAACACAGAAAACAACAAAAACAAAACAAATTTTTAAAAAAACACAATAAAAAGAACCAAAATGCCTTTAAAATGTCTGTTTTCTGCAGAGCTCCATCACACTGACTCTCTCTTCTTTCAACCAAACTTTAATGCAACACCATGCCTGGCATTACCGTAATTACTCTAATAAAACTGAAAAGCACAAATCGCTGCTTTTAGGAAGCTTTGGAATTTTTTCATTTGAGCAAATGTTTCAGGAGTTACAGATGTTTAAAAAAAAACATTGGAAAATGCACGGCGACAGGTTAGGCTTTAGATCAGGGTGTCAAACTCCAGTCCTCGAGGGATGTTGCAGCAGTGACACATGAAAAGGTTTCAGGACACCGGCCCTCGAGGCCTGAAGTTTGACAACCTGGTTTAGAGGGTTAAAGTAAAGTCGCAGATGCATATATGAAAGTGGGTTTTTGTGTTATTTTTAAGAAAACATATGTGAGTGTGGAAAGTGGAAGAGAGGAACTGAAAGGAGGAAGAGAAATGATAATAAATTCACAGAAGTGAGAATTACCTGTGGGGCCTAATTCAACTACAGGCCTCCAGGCCAGATCATGAACTCTTTCAGTGGGGGAAGCAGAGGCTTTTGTATGAAGAAAGAAAACAGCAGGCAGAGTGATTAAAAGAACGGAAAGCACATTTTATATAGGAAACCAAAAAGGAAGCAGCAACAGTTAAGGAATATAAGTTCAAAGAGAAACAGAATAGAGAGAAGGGGCATAATTTCCTCCCTCCAACATGAGTCTAAGCTAAAAACAGTTTCTAAAATGCTTCGTTCATGTGGCATTGATTCCATATCTACCAGAAACAGAACAAATCTGTTTGGAAGTGCCATGAAAAACATATGAGCCCTTTTCAAGATTTCTTAGTTTTTTCATATTTGTTGTTACAAATCAAGAAAATTTTAATATCAGACAAAGATAAGGAGAATAAATACAAAATACAGTGCAACACAATAAAGTTACGATTTCATTATTGGAACAAAGCCATCCAAACCTACCTGGCCTTCTGTTAAAAAGTAATTGCTGCCTTTATTAAATCATGAATTAACTGCCTCCAAACCTAATAACTGCTCGTGCCACCCTTGGCAGCAAGAACTACAATCAAGTGTTTGCAATAACTGGCAACAAGTCTTTCACATCGCTGTGGAGGAATTCTGGCTCTCTTCCTTGCAGAGTTCAGACTTTTAGCAGATTGGTTTTTTAGTCATTCAGAGGTGGACTTGCTGATGTGTTTTTCAGATCATAGTCCTGCTGCATTATTCGAGTATGCTTGACTTTCCTGCCCTGAACTGGAGATTATTTGATTTTCTGGATTCATGGTTCCATCAATCATAGTAGTCTCTGCTGGTACAGAAGCTTGAAAGCAGCTCCAGACCATCCCAGTACCACCTCCATTTCTGACTGTTGGTATCATGTTCTTTTTATTAAATATAACACTATATTTAGAGTTTTAGTAGTCAAACCTTCCAAAAAGTTAATCTTTTGTCTCATCAGGTCAGAGAATATTTTCTTAAAAGTCTTGGAGGTCATTCAAGTAGTTTTTTGGCTAATGTGAGACGAGTCGTTGAGGTCTTTGGGGTCAGAAGTGGTTTTTGCCTTGGAACTCTCTCATGGGCTGAGGCAGGTGAGGCCTGCAGTTTTTTAGATGCTGTTCTGGATTCTGTTAAGGCCACCTGAATGAGTCATGATGGTGTACTTAGATCAATGTTGTTGTTATAGGCCGGCCACTCCAAAGAAGGATCGCCTCTGTTGGTTGGCTAGATTCCCAAACCCTTAGAAATGGCTTTGAAACCCTTTCCAGACTGATAGAAGTCAATGACTACGTTGCTCAGCTGTTCTCCAGTTTCTTTCAGTCATGGCATGAAGTCCATTTTTTTCTGGTCAGCATCACTTTGTCACGCAGGTTCTAGTCAAGTGATTTCTTGATTCCTAGGTCTGGCAGTAATAAGGCCTGAGTGTCACGATATCTTACAGCATCCTGCCATGACACTGCGGGGCGACCGTGGCTCAGGGGGTTGGGACGCGTATCTGTAACCGGAAGGTCGCCGATTCGATCCCCGGGCTCTCTGTCCTGGTCGTTGCGTCCTTGGACAAGACACTTTTCCCTACCGCCTACTGGTGTTGGCCAGAGGGGCCGATGGCGCAATATGGCAGCCTCGCTTCTGTCAGTCTGCCCCAGGGCAGCTGTGGCTACAACCGTAGTTTGCCTCCACCAGTGTGTGAATGTGAGAGTGAATGAATAGTGGCATTGTAAACCGCTTTGGGTGCCTTGAAAAGCGCTATATAAATCCAATCCATTATTATTATTTGTCTCTAACCATCGGGAACCCTCACGTTAACTTTTATCGAGTGGAAAAAAGTTAGCATTCATTCTCCAGCTTCGCTGTGTTTATGTTATGGTAGCATAGCTGTGTCGCTAGCGATCACGTAGCACATCATTATATACCAGCTAGCCCAACTTCAGTAACCCTGCAAACGTCACTGCTGTTTAGTTTTCTGTCTTCATTCATGTTGGAAGTGATAGCAGAGCTGTACGTTTGAATTTTGTCAAAAATCTCTCAGTCAGAACATGCTATATCATGTTTAGGTGAAAGCTAGCGAGCTAACTTCCTGCTAGCTTCTAACTCTGTTAAATGTAACTAATCCTGTTTTTATGGATGCCTGGGTGTTAAAATTAATTGTTACACCTGGTAAAGCAGCAATGCTGATCATTTTATTAAAGATGAAAGATTTTAGACAGTTTTTAACTCTCAGTGATGCGGCTGTGTTCGTTTGACTTTGGGACCTGAAGCGGACAGAGTTTAGGACCCAGATTACTCCACGAGGCTCCTGACTACGGTGGCCGTAATGCTCCGACAATCCATCAAGCGGTGCGGCTTCATAGCTTACCAAAGTCGTACTAAAACATTTTTTGACAGATTTTTGAGCGCCGTGTACCACATAAAATCGATTTGAGGTCAGTAAGCACAACCAGAATTCATACATAAGGCGCACTGTTGATTTTTGAGAAAATTAAAGGATTTTAAGTGTGCATTATAGTGCGGAAAATGTGGTATACAGAAGAAAAGAATATATCGCGATATATATCGTTACCGCACGTGCTTCAAATTATACCACGATATGGATTTTAGGCCATATCGCCCAGCCTCAAATGGGAGTAACTACTTGTTCACACCGGGCAGGTAGATCTCCTTCGTTTTTAATAAATGATTCATCATTTAAAAGCTGAATTTTATATTTATTCAGGTCATCTTTGTCTAATCCCAAAAAGTTCATTCTGGTTATCTGGACGTCGCGTTTTCAGTGGGAGAAACATTTCGTCACTCAAACATGCAAAGCACCCAGAAGAAATCAGGAAGGGGACAAATACTTGTTCATGGCACTGTATGTATTAATTCTGGTATTGCCTTTTTAGGTACATATTTGCACTTTAAATCCAATATTTCTAGCTGCAAATTTTAAAACCTAAAAAGCGCAGGCATGCATTGACTCTTGTAGCAGAAAATATTACAGCAAATGTTTCAGGAGTTACAGATGTTTAAAAAAAAACATTGGAAAATGCACGGCGACAGGTTAGGCTTTAGATCAGGGTGTCAAACTCCAGTCCTCGAGGGATGTTGCAGCAGTGACACATGAAAAGGTTTCAGGACACCGGCCCTCGAGGCCTGAAGTTTGACACCCTGGTTTAGAGGGTTAAAGTAAAGTCGCAGATGCATATATGAAAGTGGGTTTTTGTGTTATTTTTAAGAAAACATATGTGAGTGTGGAAAGTGGAAGAGAGGAACTGAAAGGAGGAAGAGAAATGATAATAAATTCACAGAAGTGAGAATTACCTGTGGGGCCTAATTCAACTACAGGCCTCCAGGCCAGATCATGAACTCTTTCAGTGGGGGAAGCAGAGGCTTTTGTATGAAGAAAGAAAACAGCAGGCAGAGTGATTAAAAGAATGGAAAGCACATTTTATATAGGAAACCAAAAAGGAAGCAGCAACAGTTAAGGAATATAAGTTCAAAGAGAAACAGAATAGAGAGAAGGGGCATAATTTCTTCCCTCCAACATGAGTCTAAGCTAAAAACAGTTTCTAAAATGCTTCGTTCATGTGGCATTGATTCCATATCTACCAGAAACAGAACAAATCTGTTTGGAAGTGCCATGAAAAACATATGAGCCCTTTTCAAGATTTCTTAGTTTTTTCATATTTGTTGTTACAAATCAAGAAAATTTTAATATCAGACAAAGATAAGGAGAATAAATACAAAATACACTGCAACACAATAAAGTTACGATTTCATTATTGGAACAAAGCCATCCAAACCTACCTGGCCTTCTGTTAAAAAGTAATTGCTGCCTTTATTAAATCATGAATTAACTGCCTCCAAACCTAATAACTGCTCGTGCCACCCTTGGCAGCAAGAACTACAATCAAGTGTTTGCAATAACTGGCAACAAGTCTTTCACATCGCTGTGGAGGAATTCTGGCTCTCTTCCTTGCAGAGTTCAGACTTTTAGCAGATTGTTTTTTTAGTCATTCAGAGGTGGACTTGCTGGTGTGTTTTTCAGATCATAGTCCTGCTGCATTATTCGAGTATGCTTGACTTTCCTGCCCTGAACTGGAGATTATTTGATTTTCTGGATTCATGGTTCCATCAATCATAGTAGTCTCTGCTGGTACAGAAGCTTGAAAGCAGCTCCAGACCATCCCAGTACCACCTCCATTTCTGACTGTTGGTATCATGTTCTTTTTATTAAATATAACACTATATTTAGAGTTTTAGTAGTCAAACCTTCCAAAAAGTTAATCTTTTGTCTCATCAGGTCAGAGAATATTTTCTTAAAAGTCTTGGAGGTCATTCAAGTAGTTTTTTGGCTAATGTGAGACGAGTCGTTGAGGTCTTTGGGGTCAGAAGTGGTTTTTGCCTTGGAACTCTCTCATGGGCTGAGGCAGGTGAGGCCTGCAGTTTTTTAGATGCTGTTCTGGATTCTGTTAAGGCCACCTGAATGAGTCATGATGGTGTACTTAGATCAATGTTGTTGTTATAGGCCGGCCACTCCAAAGAAGGATCGCCTCTGTTGGTTGGCTAGATTCCCAAACCCTTAGAAATGGCTTTGAAACCCTTTCCAGACTGATAGAAGTCAATGACTACGTTGCTCAGCTGTTCTCCAGTTTCTTTCAGTCATGGCATGAAGTCCATTTTTTTCTGGTCAGCATCACTTTGTCACGCAGGTTCTAGTCAAGTGATTTCTTGATTCCTAGGTCTGGCAGTAATAAGGCCTGAGTGTCACGATATCTTACAGCATCCTGCCATGACACTGCGGGGCGACCGTGGCTCAGGGGGTTGGGACGCGTATCTGTAACCGGAAGGTCGCCGATTCGATCCCCGGGCTCTCTGTCCTGGTCGTTGCGTCCTTGGACAAGACACTTTTCCCTACCGCCTACTGGTGTTGGCCAGAGGGGCCGATGGCGCAATATGGCAGCCTCGCTTCTGTCAGTCTGCCCCAGGGCAGCTGTGGCTACAACCGTAGTTTGCCTCCACCAGTGTGTGAATGTGAGAGTGAATGAATAGTGGCATTGTAAAGTGCTTTGGGTGCCTTGAAAAGCGCTATATAAATCCAATCCATTATTATTATTTGTCTCTAACCATCGGGAACCCTCACGTTAACTTTTATCGAGTGGAAAAAAGTTAGCATTCATTCTCCAGCTTCGCTGTGTTTATGTTATGGTAGCATAGCTGTGTCGCTAGCGATCACGTAGCACATCATTATATACCAGCTAGCCCAACTTCAGTAACCCTGCAAACGTCACTGCTGTTTAGTTTTCTGTCTTCATTCATGTTGGAAGTGATAGCAGAGCTGTACGTTTGAATTTTGTCAAAAATCTCTCAGTCAGAACATGCTACATCATGTTTAGGTGAAAGCTAGCGAGCTAACTTCCTGCTAGCTTCTAACTCTGTTAAATGTAACTAATCCTGTTTTTATGGATGCCTGGGTGTTAAAATTAATTGTTACACCTGGTAAAGCAGCAATGCTGATCATTTTATTAAAGATGAAAGATTTTAGACAGTTTTTAACTCTCAGTGATGCGGCTGTGTTCGTTTGACTTTGGGACCTGAAGCGGACAGAGTTTAGGACCCAGATTACTCCACGAGGCTCCTGACTACGGTGGCCGTAATGCTCCGACAATCCATCAAGCGGTGCGGCTTCATAGCTTACCAAAGTCGTACTAAAACATTTTTTGACAGATTTTCGAGCGCCGTGTACCACATAAAATCGATTTGAGGTCAGTAAGCACAACCAGAATTCATACATAAGGCGCACTGTTGATTTTTGAGAAAATTAAAGGATTTTAAGTGTGCATTATAGTGCGGAAAATGTGGTATACAGAAGAAAAGAATATATCGCGATATATATCATTACCGCACGTGCTTCAAATTATACCACGATATGGATTTTAGGCCATATCGCCCAGCCTCAAATGGGAGTAACTACTTGTTCACACCGGGCAGGTAGATCTCCTTAGTTTTTAATAAATGATTCATCATTTAAAAGCTGAATTTTATATTTATTCAGGTCATCTTTGTCTAATCCCAAAAAGTTCATTCTGGTTATCTGGACGTCGCGTTTTCAGTGGGAGAAACATTTCGTCACTCAAACATGCAAAGCACCCAGAAGAAATCAGGAAGGGGACAAATACTTGTTCATGGCACTGTATGTATTAATTCTGGTATTGTCTTTTTAGGTACATATTTGCACTTTAAATCCAATATTTCTAGCTGCAAATTTTAAAACCTAAAAAGCGCAGGCATGCATTGACTCTTGTAGCAGAAAATATTACACAAACAAAAATCACTTGTAGAACTATCTAAGACTACCTCAGGTATTTATCCTGATTCATCAGACCAGACCACCCTATTTCATTGTCTCATCATCTAGTTCTGATGCTGTCAGGCCTTTTAGGTACTTCTGCTGGTGAACATGTACCAGCACTCTGACCAGTACATATCCATGCAGTCCCATATGCAGCAAACACAGAACCTGAACTTTTGGAGATGATATAACTGTTATCTAGCCATCATATCTGGGCCTCATCATTACATTTACTATCTGTAGGCACCTACTAAATGTGTGACACAGGTAAACCACAAGACATCGTTTATCTTCCAGGCTTTGCTTTTACCTAAAAGTTGAGTATTTTGTCTTCTGTCATTTTTAGCCTGGTTGAATCAGTGCACAGGTATCCTCACAAATCTTACCTGTAACATAAGTAACTTGTCCTGTTCCAAAGTTTGACCTTCTCTCTTCGCTGACTTCATCGTCGCTGTCATTAAAGTCATCCAGATTACCAATATCATTCTGTTTTATGCTCATAAGACTGGCCAAACTCTGCATGTCCTCATCTCTGTGATAAAACAAAGAAATCAGCAGACATCACTACCTTTATCCAGCTCCACTAATATTTTCACATACCTAACAGAAAGTTTTAGATTCAATGCAAAGCTGCTGATGTCACACTGGATGTTACACAAACTGCTGATCTGAGCGTGCTGTGCTCAAATGTCCAGATACAAATTTAACCCAACAGATTTTTATAGACCACAGTAAAACCTCAACAACTTGGACATTACGTTGGAAATCTGCAGAGAAAAGTAATCCTCACTGCTCCTGGAACGTCATAAAAAATAATAAATAAAAATGCTTCTTGACTTACGTGGCCTTGCCTTCCCTGAGAAAGATGCACGACAGGTTGAGCTTCAGTGTGGCTTCCACCACTTTCACAGAGAGTGGTTTGAGCGTCAGTGTTAAATCGTACTGAGCTGGTGTGGCGCTTGCATACTTCTTCATATTGACATCAGCTGATGCCAGCACTTTTTTACATCCTTTTGTCTCCTGATTTAAAAAAATAGAGTTCAAGTTTGAATGCACACACATTCATTAATCCCAAAGATAATTAGTCACCACTCAACAACAACACAACTCAAGGTCTAACCACAGTATGGCATAACATAACATTGCCCCCGCCATCTTTTTACTCAAAATATTTTTATTGAGTGATCAATACTAACAAACCCTTTCCTTACAAACCCCACAGAAGTTAGCTGCAACACCACTGAGCTTCACGTTCCCATTAACACAGACACACATCAGACCTCGATGGAATAAGCAAGTCAGTTAGTCAGCAGGAACATCCTGAAGGTTAGGTTAAGGTTAGAGAAGTTTGTCAGAAAAAGACCCCAGATTTGATCAAATGTGCCCTTTTGGTTCTGGATGGAGCAGTGGATCTTTTCAAGACTGAGACACAACATGAGATCAGCCAATGATCGTGGGAGGGCGGGGCAGCAGCCTTCCACCTCAACAACATGGCACGCCTAGCCAGGAGGGAACCGAAAGACCGCAGCCGACGTTTTGCCCAGTAATATACTGATCATCCTCACAAAAATTTGCCAAGGCAGGGTAAATCCAAAACGTGGGTTAGTTTGGCATCATCAGACCTGCACCTGTTACAGCGAGGGTCTAAGATAGGATAGATTGTAGCTAATTTGGATTTAGATAAGTGGGCCCTGTGGTACTTTGAATTGCAGTAGGGAGTAGCACAGAGCAACGTGGAGTTTACCAAAGGAATGAATCCCAGACGACATCTGACATAGATATGTCCAACTCCCTCTGCCCCACCATCTTTGATAAGGGATTCGATGTGCTTTGGATCCTAAGCTGTTCTGGTTCTACTTCGTACTTTTCTTGTCCCATCAGTTCGGTACTAGTTAGTCACATAATCATCTTGCCATTGCTACTCAGTATGGCTGGATATGGTGAGAACATCTTCTAATTTAGTTTGTTGTTCTTCCACTTTGGTCCTGTGTCGTTACCACAGAACACCTCTATGTCCTATTAGCCAGGTAGCCAAGTTTCAGGCCCCAAGTGTTTATGATCATACCACAATATGAAAGCTAGCACAAAAAGATCAGACTTACATTCTCAATAACAAAAGTCCATTCTTTGTCTTCAAACTCCTCTGCAGTCGGTTCCTGTCAGAGCATAAATAATTAGCTGAATGACATTATATTCCCCATCTATAATCCATATAATTAATCAGCTCCATACCTTGAAGAGTGTGACCGTGATATCTAAACTCTCTGGAACCTGCCAAACCACCAAGCCTCTGTAGGGGTTCTGGATTCCTGGCTGCCAGCTGTGCAGCTGACAGAACAGAAACAGGAAGCATCAAGAAAAGGCTGCAAATCACTAAAGAGGATTATATCAGTCCAAAATGGAAAATGTGGTACGTTTTAATTGCTATGCAAATTGGATGTGCAGCCTTCATGTATTAGGTCAAAATATTTAGTAATGACTAATCCCAGTGTAAAAACTACTCCATCTGTCAGATGCTCACGTAGAAACACTGGTTTTATATTATGACAAGTCAAATTTTGTTCTTAAGTAGCGCTGGCACAACTAGCTCCTTTCAGTGCTTTGTAAAGACGCTCGTTTGTTTCTCCTTTTATTACCTTTGTGCTGTGACGTCTGCTCCTTCTGATCCACACCACTCTCAGTTTGTCCGGTTGCCTGAATAACAGCAGAGCGTATATTGTATTTTACTGTATTTTACTGATTTTACTGTGTCTGGCAGCATACAATGAGTATATTACAGCAACAACTAAAATCCTTTTTCAACACAGACACTGTCTTACACACAGATAAACAAGTTAACCAGTTTCTGAATGAAAGTTTGACTTTCACTTCAGCCAGGCTGTAGATTTTCTTCTCCAGCTTCATGTTGGTAACAAGTCCCAGGCTGTATGTGAAATCTATTTTTTACAATAGACACTGACTCTGTTGTGAGCAGAAACACTGACATGTTTTGCCTGTTTCATTGCAATCTGTGTGGCAATGATGATGGCACCCACGATTTGGTCAGACCTTGTGTAAAACACACAAGGACACACACACACACACACACATACATGCCAAACACACAGAGGACAAAGACAAAAGGGGAACCTAAATGGACAAGAAACTGAAACATACAAGCGCAATCCCAAAAGTAAGGACTCCCGCATCGACCGAAATGGGGATAGAAAGATAAACAGGTCGTGCCCGTGTCATAGCTGCTCACCAGCGCCGCCGCACAATCTTTCAAATGTTCTTTCAACTTTGGGAACAGGTGAAGTCCAGACTGTAGGGTGGATGGGTGATGACGTTTCAACCAAAGTTTTGCAACAGAGCGACAGTTTAACGGGCGACGTGTGGATGCGCGGTGTTGTGGAGAATGCTTACGCTCTTGCTCAGCATTTGTCTTCTCCAGTTCAGAAATGCCCTTCTGAGTTTTTCCAGTGTTTCACAGTGCCAGCCATCAAAGTCAACCAACAAAACCCCCTTTCAGTCCCAAAACACAGCTGAGCACTGTGCGTAAGCATCGTCCACGACACCACACGTCCACACGTCCACACGTCGCCTGTCAAACTGTCACTCTGTTGCAAAACTTTGGTTGAAACTTCATCATCCACCCTACAGTCCAGACTTCATCTGTTCCCAAAGTTGAAAGAACATTTGTTCAGAAGGCGATTCTACAGCATCGGCGATGAGCAGCTATAACATGGGCATTGTAAAACTACCAGGCTGATGCTCAGTGGACTGAGGCATAGTTGCATTATCACAAACAGGCATGGTGCAGGAGAGAGTGTCTCCTTTGAGTGGACTGGTTCTTATACAGCACTTTAACACAACCTGTAGACTCGATCATTCGCAAAAGCACTTTTTTCTACGCTGTTTCCAATCTAACATTCAGTGGATGCATCGAAGAGTAACATGGAGTTAGTATCTTTCCTGAGGATTTGGCATGCAGACTGGAGCACCATCCAACCATCAACCTAGTTAGTAAGTGACCACCTGAGCTACATCCCTCAACCCTCAGTGAGCGACTAAGCCCGTAAACTCATCAGAAAAGAGTTTACAAGGTCAAGGTTCAGGGCAGCTTTCCCATAGACATCTATGGGTTACGGTCAGGTAGGTTTGGTATACTTAAACAGGATGTTTTCAGGTTTAAGGCACCTTCATGTTCCTTTCAGTTTTCAGGCTGAAGCTGAGCCCATTGTTTCTACAGCCTGGGGTAAGACACATGCATGGGTGTGGGCGAATCATTTAAGCTTGCCATAAATGACATTTCTGTGGCATCACAATCATTGTACAAGTCTATCAGAAGAATGTTTTAAATATGGATCAGCTAGGCTGTATGCTCCTCAAACTGTGAAGCCTCCTCTAATATGGTTACACTGTAACACTGTGCATTTTAAAATGAGGTCGTTATACATCATTCCTGGTACCTGTGAATGTTTTCTTTCAGGCGCTTTTGTCTCTACAAACCACTGAGTTACTCACCACCACAGGCCTGTACATTTATAGGTCAGCACAGAAACATGTCTGTTATAAATAGTGCAGCAGGTGTTGCTCTAAGCTCTGTGAAGCGTGTTGTCCATGTCTGTTCTCTGTCCGTTGCTTTCATTCTCACTCATCGCTCACAGTCTCTTACCAAAAGCAGCTGGTTAGTTGATCATTTGGGCAAGTGTTCAACAGTTTTCTGCTTTACTCACTGTATTTGTTTTTGATTTAGAGCAATTTGGTTAAGCTTTATGACAACTTGACAACTTGTAGTTCTGGGAATCTTTTCTATTAGTTATGATCAAAATAGTTTTCATCAAAGCCAAATCAGTCCAGTTTTGGGTGTTTACATGATGAATCTGCCTATAAAAAACATTTATTGAGATCATTTTAGTCGGAGGTCAAACTGAAGCATGTTGTTAACTCTTGTTGCAAATTAGACAGTGTGACTGGGTGGTAGACGACCTCGGGGTCACATCTGGCCCTTTAGTTGTCTGCGTGCATATCTGCATGTTCAATGTCCTACTGTCGTTGTCTGGTTCTCACTGTACATGTCACTTCCTGTCTTACTTTGAAGGTGCCTCGTCTCATGCGTCTGATTGGCCCCAGCTGTGTTTCCCCCCGTTTCTCGTTCCCTCATTATCCTTGTATACTTCAGCCCTTCGTTTCACTCTGTCCGTTGTCGCGACCTCCTTCATTTCCCTGCTGTGTGTTCTGCCTGCCTGATTAGTTCAGGCGTCGTCCCAGTTTACTTAGTTTTATATTTCACAGCTGTGTCTTCTAAAATAAAGGCCTGTCTGTGAGTCTGCAGTGGGATCCTGTCCTGCCTGCTTCACACAGCAATTCATGACCCTGACATCAACAAATACACAGATTCTCCTTCAGCCCCCTTTCACTGGTCTGAATTGGCCCGATGTTTTCAGAAAGAAATACAGACGTATGTAAACCGTCTGCTTACTACATTACTCACTCCTTCACTGAGTGTCCTCGATCTGAGCTGCTAATCTGCATTACTCCTGGTATAAAACTGGTTACTATTGACATGAACTGGCTGCATCTTTGTCCTACAGACATGACCAAACATTTTAGCAGTGACACAAAGTTTGTTTCTTATGCACTTTGCTGCTTCAGTTTTTGTTTCAAATAACAAGAAGAAGAAGAAGAAGAAGAAGAAGAAGAAGAAGAAGAAGAAGAAGAAGAAGAAATGTACAATTATAGATCATAAGTTTCAAAAACTTTTTGCTGGGAAAGAAATAAAAGTTTAGTTTTAGTCGTGGTGTCAAAATCTTTGTCACCGTTTTAGCTTTGACATTTAACTTATTTCAGTGTTAAACTTTTGTGTGTGGTTTTATTGTTCCGGTGAATATTGGCTTTGATCTAATTGTCTTGGGATGAAATCCAGAAAAGAAAATCCTATGGGACAAAATAAGGGATGCTTAAAACCACCTCGGGCACTCTGACCTCAGAGATTCCTTCAGAGCCCAAAAAGAAAGGACGTGATTACATGATAATTACCTTTTACAGTGTGCTGTCATTAGATTTCCAGTAACACTGCCTTAACAGACACCACTGACCCCAGTACAGAGCATGCAAAATGTGACAAATCTCTCTAAACTACCACAAAGCACAAACAGTGTGAAAGGAAGGCCGGCCAAAATACAAGCCAGGGCCAGAAGACTGAAAACACATGTTGACTGAACAATGACTAACGCCAGTGGAATTAAAGGAACTCCTACATGCCGAACCTAAAACAGCAGCTCTAAAGCTAAGCACAATATCCTCTGTATACATAAACTGGAAATGGCCAAGAGGAACATGTTTCAAGCTTGTCCTGAACACTGAAAACCAGACTAATCATCCAATCTGTTCACGAGAAGAGAAATGCCGAGCAAATACCAAGATTTTAGATGTTTTCTGGAAGAGGCCAATGGGGACTGATGGTTCATCCATGAAGATGTCTCTGGCTCGTAGAGTCAGTTATAGATCTACCTCCTAAAGAATTTTCTTCACTTTGCAAAATATTGTAGTTTTTCTTAAAGAATTTGGCAATCATCATCCTAATCATGTACTCCTTTATACTCCTTTATTCTCATACTCAAGTTCAACATCTGGGATCAGGTCCAAATATCTGATCTGATTAATCTGTCGTGGAATAATGAGAGAAAAAAAGGTCCTTATCTTGCCAAAACAAAACTTTTAGTGACTGGGCCAGTCGGCTTTTTGGGTTCATTTAAGGCCCCGTCTCTCACTGGTAGACTCATTTAATAATTCTGTTATTTAGATTTGTGCACCATTACATGCTGATGTTTCACAATCACAACAACAGTGGTCAGTTATATTGTAAGGTAAAGACCCTCCACCCTATAAGAATAGTCAGATGACACTAAATAGTAACAGTGGGAAGGAAACAAACTCCCTTTTAACAGGAAGAACCCTTCAGCAGCATCAGGCTCAGGGAGGGACAGCTACCAGCTAACAGCCAGGACTCGCTGGAGGTGAAAGGAGGGAGACAGGACAAAAGCAAGCCAGCCCTTGCAGCCTGCGTCTATTGCAGTGTAACTAAGGGAGGATCCAGGGTCACCTGGTCCAGCCCTAACTATATGCTTTAGCAAAAAGGAAAGTTTGAAGCCTAATCTTGAAAGTAGAGATAGTGTCTGTCTCCCGAATCCAAACTGGAAGCTGGTTCCACAGAAAAGGGGCCTGAAAACTGAAGGCTCTGCCTCCCATTCTACTTTTAAATACTCTAGGAACAACAAGTAGGCCTGCAGAGCGAGAGCGAAGTGCTCTAATAGGGTGATATGGTACTACAAGGTCATTAAGATAAGATGGGGCCTGATTATTTAAGACCTTGTATGTGAGGAGCAGGATTTTGAATTCTGGATTTAACAGGAAGCCAATGAAGGGAAGCCAAAACAGGAGAAATATGCTCTCTCTTTCTAGTCCCTGTCAGGACTCTTGCTGCAGCATTTTGGATCAGCTGAAGGCTTTTCGGGGAGTTTTAAGCCTTTAAAAAAAAAAATTAAGGACAAACGGCCATAATTCATATTTGTTTTTGCTTAATTCTTAATTGCCAATATATATAATTAGTGTGTGGGTGTGACACCAAGGAGCCACTAATCTGAGAGAATGTCTGACTTTATAAATGTATGATTAAATAAAAGAAAATGTATTGAGTATTCAGTTTTAAAGAAAAACAGCAAAAGAAAGTATTCCTGTAACTGGATTAAAAGGGATTATGCTAAAAGATGTTCATGTAAGAATAAGATCATGACAGAGAGGTTGTATAAACTAATGGAACATAAGGAGAAATATGCGACTGAATGTTCATATACAATGAAACTTTCTATGGTAAGAATAACATGGAAAAAAAGAAACTGTAATGAAGTGATTTTAACTTTTAAAGTTAGTTTTAAATCATGTATGATGACAACTCAGACAGACAGGGAGAGGATGATGAGGTACGGGTGGACAGTGATTCCACAGGTGAGACCAGACGTTATCTTAGACGATGTGACGTAAAAAGGGGGAGAAAGGAGGAGCAGGTATAAAAGCTTTGTGCAGAATAGATAAGAAGAGCAGTTCAGAGGATTGGACCTAAGATGTTCACAGCTGGAAGCTCCTCCTCATGCCTGGGTGTGCCCATCTCTCCAACCTCCTTCTTCACAAGGATCCGAACAAGCTCAGCATTAGCTTACAATGGGTTCATTAGACACATGTAACCGAGGTGATTTGATTAATATTTTCTGATTAGTATTATTTGGTTCTGCTTTTGTTTTGCTCCTATTATATTGCTTTAATAAAATATCCTTCGTTAAATGGTTTTAATTGTGGGCCTTTACAAAGGGACTGGTAAAGTATTCTAAATTAGTGAGATACCACTTCATCTCAAGGTGCATGTTTGAGAGTTATACCATGGAGTCCACTTCTGATTTGAGGCTTTCTTTCACAGAGGGGCCACAGTACCCAACAATCACATGACCCCCTATGAGCAAGCACAACAATGGGAAGGAAAAACTCCCTTTTAACAGGAAGAAACCTCCAGCAGAACCAGGCTCAGGGAGCACAGTACTCTCTGCAATGAGGAATTATGTTACAGCACCTTCCAAAAGATACTGTAATGAAATCTATTCCCCAGCTGTCTTTATTGTAAATGTAAATTTTGTTAAGTAATAAATAGACAAAACTCTTAAATGTGCACTTTCTGTGCCACATGTCAGAGCTCCAGAGTGTGATTAAAGTGGTGGCTGATTTCTTATACAGCCCAGCCTCACAAAATGTGACCAGTTAGTGTAAAGTCAGCTGGTGGTGGCCCAGCACTCACCCAGAATCACATTATGAGCCACAAAAACACAAGTGTTTGAATCTGGTTAAAGCGCTACTTTACCGGAACAACTGTTTGCCTTCAAAAAAAGGTTTCCTCGTGTTTTTAACTCCTCCCAACAGTTATTGCAGACCTGGGCCTGCCACAGATTTCTTATAAGAGGGGAAGTTTTTATCCATGACCTCAGTGTCCAGAAGTCTACTTTCAGCCAATGATGACGGCGTAGATGCTTCATCCTTCCACCAGCACACGTGACACCAGCAGTGACACTAAACTGCACCACCACTCACTCCCACAGCCACGACAGTTTTTTGGCTTGACCCGTTGCCATGGTTATTAGGATGCCGCATGGTAACAATTACAGTTCTCTTATCAAGAAAACAAACACGGAAGTAATGGGGCGGGCTCTCTCTGCAGCAAAACAAAGCATTTAGCATTATTTTTTCTGAACATTAAAACCTGAGGTATTGTGCCGACGACCTGTAATTACACGGAGTAATTGTATTAAGTCTGTCAATAAGACGTTAATGCGCAGTGATGAATACGCCGGCTCGTGTAAACTGAGTGTGGATGATACACTTAGTTTCACAGGCTTTACTCGCCGAAATGAGAAGTTCACACGCCTGACCGGAGTTTGGCATCACTCTCTCTGTCAGCCTCTTTAACGCTCAGAGAGCACACCACGGAGCAGTGCCGGGGTGCGCAACAAATCCACAGTTATCAAATACTGACAAATATAAGAATTATATCACTCACCATTTATTTGTACATTCTATGATCAGCTCTTGAAACGAAGCCGCAAACTGGAATTTCGACGCCTTCTTTCCTACCCGCTGGAGCCGTTTCCAAACCGAAGTCATGCTCGACCCTGTCACACACGCTGAAGTTAAATTACACGGAGGGCAGGCGTGTCCCCTCTTCCGTGTTCCTTCACCGGGGAGTGGATGGGAGACTCCACCTGCCTCGATGACAGATCCTCACCAGTGCTCGATCCGTAGACACGGTACAAAACAAATACTCCGGTCACGTATCGTGAAGTTAACGCGGACAAACCGGAACCCATCGTCACTGGGACTTTCAAAATAAAATCAGATGTCTCTTCCAACTTCCACCCATCAACAAAGGAGGAAGTTTACAGTTTAAATCTCATCGTGAGCATTTAAAACAAAGGTTTTAACAAAAATAATGATACATTTTCCACTAGAATGCTTATATTTTGGCACAAATACATAAATAAATAAGAGGAAGTCAAAGGAGAGCGTCACAGGGCGAGCAGCCAAAGCACACAGAAGAGCCCCACCCAGTGTTTACACTGTGGTTTCACTGCTAATCACACTGCCAGTAAAAGTTTGGACACACCTTTTTATTTAATGTTTTTTCTTTATTTTCATGAATGTTTACGCTGTAGATTCTCACTGAAGGCATCAAAACTATGAATAAACACATGAAATTCTGTAGTAAACAAGAAAAGTGTGAAATAACTCAGAACATGTTTGATATTTCAGATTCTTCCAAACAGCCTTTGCTTTGAGTCCTGCTTTGCTCACTCTTGGCGTTGTCTCCATGAGCTTCATGAGGTCGTCTCCTGAAACGGTTTCCAACAGTCTTGAAGGAGTTCCCAGAGATGCTGAGCACTTGTTGGTCCTTTGCCTTCACTCTGAGCTCCATCTCAACCCAAACCATCTCCACTGGGTTTAGGTCAGGTGACTGTGGAGGCCAGACCATCTGGTCAGCACTCCATCACTCTCCTTCTTGGTCAAACAGCCCTGACACAGCCTGGAGGTGTGTTTGGAAAACAAATGATGGTCCAACTAAACACAAACTGGATGGGATGCATGTGGCTGCAGGATGCTGTGGTAGCCATGCTGGTTCCGATGAATGCGTCCTCAGCAGCAGAGGTGACTCTTGTGACCATGTCAGGTGATGACATCACGAAGCTCACTGAGAGAAGGCCGAGGGTTTGCAGCGCTGCCAACAAAGCAAAGGGTGCTGCTTTCAGGAATCTAAAATACAAGACAGACAGATATTTATTAATGTGTTTTGCTACATAATATCTTGCTTCATATATTTGAGTTGTTCGGTTTCTATCTACTATCCATCTTAAGTATCTTAAGTAGTAAAAATAAAGAAAAACCATTGAATGAGAAGATGTGTCCAAACTTTTAGCTGGTAGTGTAACTTATCTAATTTGGAGATGTGTTATTTAATGAAAGCTGTTCTCTAACCTATTAAACTTCCTGTTTCACTACAGTTATAACTATGGGTGCCTTGACATAGCTCAGATTAATTTAACACGTCACACATGCAGTGGCTTCATATCCTGGAGGATAATCTGATAATAATAACATTGTTGCTGTTGTTCAGATGTTTTAGCAAGGAGTAAATGTGAAGCACAAACTAACTGGCAGGAAACCTTTCCCTCTGTCATGAGCCCCCCTCAGCTGGGGGGACTTTTCCACTTTAGGTGTCAGTCTATTTATAATCTGTTGCTAGCACATGAAGGATGTAATGCAGCTTCTGAGGCACACACAGGCATCAGCCTTTTATATTTGTTACATGCAGAGTCTAAAGAATGATGACATTGGGAAATTATTTTTTTTAAAAACATTTGAGAGCTAAAAGTAACCTATTTTATCATTTGTAAAAACATTTAAAGAAGAACTTCGACTAGGGGATTTTCACCTTTTATTACGTTTATGCCAATGTATGTATCATGACTTCCTTTTTTCCAAATCCAGCAGACCCAAATCACTATACTGGCAGAGTAATGCCCAACTTTAGTGGCAATCAGGGATTGGACCAGTAAGGCCTCCAGCGACCTCAGATAGGATGAGGAGCTTGGTCATTTAGGAGAGTCTCAGACTAGAGCCACTGCTCTTCCATCCATCCATCCATCCATCCATCCATCCATCCATCCATCCTTTTCCACTTATCCTTATGTTCCACAACAAAAAAAAATATCTGGTCAGGTTAGATGTTTTGGGCATGTGTAACTGGGAGGAGACACTAGACCCAGGACCCGTTGGGCAGATATTTTGCCCACCTTATAAATGTCTCAGGGTCCCACCAGAAGAACTGGAAAACATGGCTGCAGAGAGGGATGTCTGAGAATCTCTGCCTAGACCACTGTTCCCACAATCTGGACAAGGGTAAGCGAAAGAAAATAGATTACTGTGTGGATATCAAATGCTCCAGTGGTCTGTAGAGTGGCTTTTTACTGCTTTTTACTGTAAACAGAACAATTATAACACCAAAGCTTTAAGATCAGGGAAAAGCTGACTGCACAGTTTGAGTTGACACAGTTGACCGTGGTATCTATTTAACCCATCTTGATAATAGGTTGGTTTCTAAATGTGCTCTTATCTAGATCCAAACATGTAACACGTTACAGAGAGGAACGTGTTACATGTGAATAGTCTTAGTTTGGACTTTTGTTTTGGAGTTGCATGAGGAAACTGGCTGGGAGCCCTGCTTTTCTCACTACATGTAGATATTATCAGACAGTACAATGATCATTCTTTTCCACACCCACAGTACACAGCTGTACCACAGGAGTTTTAAAACACGTCACCCTCCATGTCCCAGGTCAAACAGAGCAGTGTGTTTTCTTAATCTGATGAACTGAACACAAACGTCTACACCATAAAGCTTTGTAGAGGTAAATTATAGAAACACTATACAAATATATGCGGATAATATTTAAAAATGCTCTTCTGCCTAAAGTGTGTTACAGTAATGAATACGAAATGAACAGTGAGTCACTATAATCCATCTGCATGTGTTGTTTTACAGAGGCTTGGTGCTCTGCTGCTTACCAGCAGGAAAGCAGGAGAATAATAAGTCTGTCATTGCTGTTTACAGTGAATTTATATTTGCATTTACAGTTTTGAGGAATGTATCTTTGACATTTCTGTAACTAGAAAAATGAGTAAAAAAACAAAAAACAAAAACGATTTTCAATTTCTTTGTCTTTTTTTGCACATTTTAGCAATGTATGTAGTTACTATGGACTTAATACATACATATTATTAAAATGTGGGATATAATGTTTGTATTTTATTGCATAGCAAATTGAAATGCTCCCAAAATATGGCACTACAGCATGTAAAAATGTAAAGAGGGTTGTTTTTGTATTTCGTGTAAGGTACCGATCAATGTTAAAAAATAATAATAACGATAATAATAATTTTTTAAAAATGCAAAATTCTATAAGAAATAGATTGATTCATTTTTTAAAGAATGTTATATTTTTAGGGTTGGCAAGATTAGTAAAATTAAAGTAGAGGGCACTGCGGGCGGTCTTTCTCCTCAAGCTCGAGTCCCCTACCAGAGACGAGGAGCTTGAGGGTCCTGCGCAGTATCTTTGCTGTTCCTAGGACTGAGCTCTTCTGGACAGAGGTGTTGCTCCTGGGATCTCCTGGAGCCCTGTGCCCAGCTTGAAGGTCACTGCACCAACTGTTCTGATTGCCACTAGTACCACTGTTGCCTTCACCATCCAAAGAAAGAAAGAAAATTAATTTTTTCTCTTTTTTTTTTAATGGAAATGTCCCTCACCTGATCTCAGAGCATGTTTTTCATTTTCTGAAAACATAACTGAACGCAGGGAGACCCAAGAGCAAGCACCAACTGATGAAGGCTGAAGCAAACATCTGGCAAAACATCAGAGGGGAGGAATTACAGCATTTGCTGATGTCCATGATATTTACAGTCTTTGACAGCGAGGAATTTTCATGCAAGTATTACATGAATAGTTTGCCCATTTACCTTTGATCCCCTGATGTGGCCTGCTTCAGAGGAACATTGCTGTAATTCCTGAACACTTAATGTAACAATGATGTAACAATTTAAATCTTTGTCATCAGAGCTAAACATTCTCTTCGAACACATCTTGATTGTTTAAAGTTAAAATAAAGGAAGTGTGTCATTGTGAACCTAACTGTAGCTGCTATTTTTCCAATGCTTTGGTGAACCTACAGAAACTGTCAGTGCTCTGGTACAACCACATACAGAATCATTCACCACAGCCTGGTGATTGTGATGGTTTCCATAAACCATTTCAGTATTATTTGTATTGTTTTGAAATTCTACTGTTCAATAAGAGCTCACTAAAAAACATCCAAGAATTCAAGCTCAAAATGATCATAACATATACTTGGAAACTTGTAGTAAGGTCAAAGCAATCAGATCCCTGCTGCACTCCTGCCTGTGACCTTTGTAACTGTAGCCTGGCTAAGCCAGACACCTGTGAGCTGTCTGTCAGAAGCACGCACTGAAATATTACCGTTACAAAACATCGAACTGTCCTCGCTGCCATGATGCAGCAGTTTACATTTCAGTCTCAGTTACATAGACTCTAGACAGCACAATATGTTACAGAAAGATAAAACTGAAAATCCTGCTCTTTAGCTCCTACATTCTCTACTGAGTACATCCTGGAAATGTGGGACAAGCAGAGGAAGGAATCCAAGCATTCAAGTTGGAAGCAGGAAACCAAAAAATATTAAAGATTTTAAAAACTATTAAGACTCTAAAGTGAATGGGAGCTGCAGGATTGTCTGTACTTGACATGCTGTCTCTGAGGATCCTAAATCGGGAACAACAGTTGGCTGTGGTATTTAATCCTGTGCTTGACCATCAGTCATCTGTGCGTCTCACAGCCGCAGCACAGCTCAACACTGATCTCATGACTGCAGGGAAATGACAAAGGAGGCTCTCAGCAGCGAGTCAGCTGAACTCAGTTTCACCTTCAAATGTTTCCATGAGTCTTTTTGTCTAGTAATAAAAACAACTCTAAGTGTATGTTAACATATTTATTCTACACTGTCTCATGCTGACAGATCCAGATTTTATATTTAGTTTTCCAGTGACTGAGTGAGTGGCCTCTTCTTTATGTGGGCAGCAAAAAACACCTATTGTGTTTCAATGTTAGGGTAAAGAGATGTGTTGAGGTTCAGGATGTGTTAGGTATGGAAACGGTAAGCTGCAGTGCTGTTTAAGATGACAGTCTCCAGCAAATTAATGTAGAGTCATGGATGCACAGCTGGGTATGAGCGTGTGTTCCTGAGGGGAGGTGAGAGCAGACCAGCTTGGTACCAGCTCAATTTCAAGTCTACAAATACGTCCATAGCAGGAGGACACAACAGCCCTCTGTTCCAACTCCAAGAAAACCAGCCTGCACCTTTCAGCTGCTTCATTACAGGCACATTCATCCAAAATGTAAACAAGTCTTCAAACTAAACAGTTATATGTTCTTTCACCAACAAAATGTATACACAACCAAACACTGGGGTTTGTGTCCTCTGTTTATGTTGCAGTTACCAATATGTTAACCTCCTCCTGAACAAACGGGGACAACGCCAGCATTCCCCTTACTGGTTATAGAAACTACCAGTGGGGTTATCAACATTCTGTTTCCCAAATGTTCCAAAGAAGAAAATCCACTGGATCACCATGTTGTTCCTCATTACAGTCATTTATGATAACATACTTGTCATAAAGATGTGGTAACACTACAAATTATCATGTATGAAAAGAATTTAGAAGGAAATGTCTATTTTAGAATAAAACACAAAACCCATGTGTCAGAGTGTGGTTTGTGGCACGAGTGCAGAGGAGGGATGGGGCAGCGGGTTGAGGGGGCAGGGCAAGGCTGGTAACCCTCATCCAATCATGTCTGTGAAGATTCTCAGTCATCCAGGTCATGGTAATCTAAGCAGCTTGGAAAGAAAAGTGTCTGGACTTTTCTTGAAGACGTTTCACCTGAGAACCTTCTTCAGTTCTCAGAGCAACTGGTGGACAGTCCCAGATTTTTAAGCCCTACTGGGAGTGTCCCTAAAGAGTTGACCCACTATTGATCATCTGCCTAATCACATGAGCCAAAGTGTGAAAACAGGTGTGGGTCACCATCAGCTGAGGTAAACCGTTGTAAGAACTTGCCCCAGCCTATCATGTGACTTACTGAGATCAAATGACCCAGGATGTGAGAGGGCGTTAACTGGGCGGTTGGTGGTTTTATCTCTGATGTGCGGTCTGCATGCCAAAATATCCTCGGGCAAGATGCAAAACCCCGAGTTTGTCACGGTGCCTCGGCCCTCTCAGGTTGATTTGCTGCTTTCTCTCTCTCCTCTTGTCGCTCCATCTCTCCTCTCTTTAGTGTGTGTGGGAGTAGTCTGCTTTTGGTACAGAAGTGGGACTTTTCTGAGTTTCCCACCTTCTGACAGTGCTCAAATACAGTAGAAAAATGTTATAGAAGAACTAGTCCACTTACATTAACACCTATTACAGTCGACAGTATCGAACACTGAGGTCTAGCAGGACAAGCACAGAGATGAGTCCACTGTCAGAGGCCATAAGAAGATCATTTGTAACCTTCACTAAAGCTGTTTCTGTGCTGTGATGAGCTCTGAAACCTGACTGAAACTCTTCAAATAAACCATTCCTCAGCAGATGATCTGTTAGCTGTTTAACTCTTTCAAGGATGGCTTTTTAAGTAATGGTTTGATTACTATGACCCTATTATCAACCTTGTCATATTTAAGATTGAAGCATTAATTAATTGTAGTACTACAAGGAAAGAAGAGAAATACACTTATTTGGGAAATTCCTTTCTAACAACATGATGAGTAACGATAAAGAAGCTACTTTTAGCTTCTCACTTAGTCATACATGTTTGATTTGACTGTTGTTTACATCAGAGGCTCTTCCCGACACAACCCCAAAGGGATTTGGCTCCTCTTCAGAGCAAGGCAGTGATCTTTCACTTCTTAGGCAAATGTGTAAACCACGTCTTGTACTACTACTAATGGCTATAGCGTCAATGGTTGTCTGTCTCTCTGTGATAGCCCCGTCATAGACTGGTGACAATGGACGGCTGTCAGAGGTCGACCCATAGCAGCTAGGATAGGCTCCCCCGTGATAGTGAAGGGGACAAGTGGAAGATGATGGACGGATAGATGGGTGGAAGGTGAAGCCTGTAATTTCCTGCACCCAGCAGTAATGAAATGCACCATACACACATTGTGGTGAGGTGACACACATTATATCACCTCACCACTTTGATTATGATGTAATTCATAATCAATTAATATTTGAAAGTTAGTGAGTATGGGCCATGAGATGGGAATTCGCAAAAGTCAACAGGCCATGAGGAATCAAGTAATAATCCTGGCTAATTTCTATCAACATGATTGGGGAGCACATTTGAAGCACTATGTGACAACCACCTCATAAGAGACAGCCTACAGAGTGTAGATGCTTAGGACTCTTCATTATTTGGTTTTGGAACTGAAAAAGCTTGGATGGTGAAATGTCTTCAAAAACTTAAAAATGCTTCCTTTTCAAGCTCTTAAGAAGAGGGAGGATCATTGAATCAGCATAACCTGTCTGCAGTGGGGGAAAATGCAAGCAGGTGGACTATATCTTATGGATATAAGATGCCATTTTAAGTAGAAGGGGGAGAATATAGCCTCTCCCTCTCAGGGGCCAGGCTGTCAGCCGCACCTCCCCAGGAAAGGGATGAAGCAGTGACCTGCTCCCCCGGGACAGAAGATCCCTCAAACAGGGGGTGCGGGATCACTGAGGGCATGAGGGGCCACCAGGACCAGCCTTGCCTCCTCGGTCTGGACCTGGTGGACGACCGAGGGGAGGAGGGAGAAAGGAGAGAAGGCAATACCTGGGGCATCCCACCCTAGGGGAGGGTCGTGTCCTTTAAGGAGAAAAACAGGAGGCAGTGTGTTGACTCCATGGAGGCAAAGAGGTTGACCTCTGCCCACCTGAAGCCGTGGCAGATTTGTTCGACCACATAGACCGCCGCAACCATGCTGTCCGTCCTGATAATCTGACCGAGGAGACGAATCACGTGGAACCCCTGCAGTCGAGGCACAAAGTGCCAAAGCGCCAGGAAGACGGCGTGCAGTACATTGATATGGTGGGACGGTCTAGCAGCCGTTGACCCCACAGTCCTCGTGGACTGCACCCTTCCCCCCTTCACTCCAGAGTTTTGTCATATCCTATATGACCTGGCACGGGGTTCAAATGAGCCACCTGGATAATCATCTCAGCTTTTTTTTTTTTTTTGCAGCTTCTGGCATCAACAGCTGGGTGTGGTCTTCCCGTATGTGGGTGTCAAGCTGAGCGCAACACAAACATTGCATGTCCCTGCCAGTTGTGAACACACCCGCACACACAGCCCCATTAACCTACTGAACCCGGGCCAATCAGCTCCCAGACTCAGGGATGCGCCGGAGCTAACGCAGCCTTCAGTGTAAATGCTTTATCCACGTATTTCATTTCCACCGTCCCCATAATCACACCTGTACCCCTTTGGCAGACTTTTAAACCCTGACCCTTTGCTGATAGTGTGTGTCACTATCAGCCCCCGGTTCTAATATGGTTGTAAGCCACAGAGGGGGTTTCCTACAATACCAACTGTCTGCCAGCTATAACCCAGTTTTGAGATCCATCCTCAGACGCCTTAACAGACAAGTTCAACAATTGTGCTGCAGTGATTTCAATGGACTCCAGTTTGTT
Source organism: Diplotaxodon limnothrissa (assembly GCF_057381915.1). Taxonomy (NCBI): domain Eukaryota; kingdom Metazoa; phylum Chordata; class Actinopteri; order Cichliformes; family Cichlidae; genus Diplotaxodon; species Diplotaxodon limnothrissa. The sequence continues at coordinate 70,819,269 of NC_140598.1, read as the reverse complement.
CATGGAAATGGGAGTTTTCTAATTATGGAGTTACAAATCTGTAGTTTTATTAAATAATACTGCTTCAACAAAGTATTCAGCTAACTCTGTAAATACATATGCACGTTATATTTTTGTTTTTTATTTTTTATTTTTTATTTGTTCATCAAGAGATTATGCAAACTTACATACATTGTATTGTATGCATCTTACATGACATATTTTCTCAAACATTTCTTCCCCAATCATTTTAACTTTTTCTTGTTAAACAAAAGACAAATTAAAATACAAAAAAAACATCATACCAACACAAGAACAGAAAACTGAGAAAAGAAAGAAAAAAAGAAGAAAAAGTGAGTAAAAAAAATAAAGTAAAACTCAAATAATAATAGTAATAAATTAAAAATTAAACACTATATAAATAAAATAAATTAAAAAAAGAAAAAAAAGGGGGGGTGCTTAAATCCTATGCCTACCTTTAAAAAAAGTAAATTTCAAATTCTTTTCAGTCCAGTCGGTGGGTAAATTGCATTGTTCTAAGGAAAAGATTTGAGATATTCCACTTGCAGATAATTTTTACAGAACTACCTTTCACTTTGAGTGAGATCTTCTCCACCCTCAGAAATGTCCGGACAGTATTAAGCCATTGCGATGCAGATGGAGGCGTGGGAGATTTCCAAAGGAGTAAAATACAGCGTCTAGCAAGAAGGGAACAAAAAGCCAAGATCTGTTTGCAGCGGAGTCATATTAAGAGGAGTCTTTGGAACTCCAAATATGGCAATTAGAGTATCTTCAAGGATCTGAATTCCAAAAAACCCTGAAAGTACAGAAAATAATTCACTTCAAAATTTGTTCAGACTTGGACAGAAGAACAACACATGGCTTAGATTGCAAGGAGAGGTCACATTTATAACTAAAGGAAAAAGTTTAGATAAACGGACTCTGTCTATTACTTTAAAGTACAAGCTGTAGCACATGGTGTACTTGAGCGCATGATGACATTCACCTTATCCCAGCATGATTCAAACAGTTCAACACCTAATTCACGCTCCCAGGCGGTTCTGATTTTACCTGAAGTCAGATTCGGTCACCATAAGCGTTTGATGTATATTTGATATAGCTGATTTTTGATTGGGCCTAACAAGCAGAAGGTCAACCCATGGAGGATCAGCAGGGAGAACTGGGAAATTTGGAAACAGTGATGAGACACAGTGTCTAATTTGCAAATAGAGAAACCAGTGAGAAGGAGGTAGGTCACATTTTGAGCTCTGAGAAACTCAGAAGGACATCATCTTTGTAAAGGGCTCTCATGGTCTTTGTGCCTCTTTCGTGCCAAATCAAATAGGCAGCGTTAGTAGTGCCAGGGGAAAATAGAGGATTCCTTAACAATGGTAACCTGGTAGACGGCGATATGAATTTAAAATGCGACCTGAACTGAAACCAGATCTAAAGTGTAGAGAGCACCGCAGGATTTGAAGCAACAGAAGATGTTTTAATGATGAAGAGATAAGGGAGGCAGGAGAAAAGTATGGAGAAATTGATTGAATCTCAAGTTTACACCAAATCAGGTTGGGTGAATTTAGCCAGTAGGCCAGCTTATGAATATGTGAAGACCAGTAGTACATTAAAACATTTGGTAGGGAAAGACCCCCATCAGAGGTAAACTGTTGCAATAAAGAGAGCCTCAGTCTAGGGGCCCTTACAGTCCACAAAAAAGGTTTTTATTTTTAATCACTCTACAAGAGCTTTAAACTGTCTTCACTTTGTCACTGTGGGATATTGTTTGTGGAATTTTGAGGTGAAAAATTAATTTATTCCATTTTTGGAACAAGGATGTAACATGTGGAACAAGTGACACGAACAAGTTCACTGTAATAACTATTTGATCCCTGCTGAATTTGCAATTTTCCTCAAACAGGAGCTCTAAAAAAGAAATAAATAGTATTTAGTTATTGTGGTAGTTTCATTTTAATGGTAAGAAAATTAATTTTAACCAAAAATCTGGAAAATAAAAAACACATTGTATAAAGGTTGATTTGTATGTGTGGCGGGGTGTAGGGGAGTGGAGCAGGGAGCTCGGGGGCAATGCTAAGGAAGGTCAGCTGACACAGCTGATACTGACTGCAGGGTGAAGATGATGATGGTGCTGGATCAGCCCAAAACTACACAGCAGGGGTTTGTTAGTGATTCTGTTAAAGGCAGTCAGAACCATAGTCACCACCACTGCTAACACACTATGTCCTGTACATGCAGGCGCTGCTTCAGTTTGCCAGGAAACATCTAAATAATCCAGAGAAGCGAGAAAGTGATGCGGTCAGATGAAAGCAAAGTTTAGCGCTTTGGCATCGACTCAACAGAAATGCTGCACGTGACCCAAAGAACAGCATCCCAACAGTCAAGCATTCAGGGGGGAAGCATTGGTGCTGTTTTCAAGGATACAAGATAAGTTCACCGAGAGACCAGTGGGTGGCGCTATTTATCGTGAAACCTTGGATGAGGATCAGAAACTTTATTATTCCCTAAGGAAATGATGTGGTTGCAGTTGCTCCAAGACAACAAGAACAGCAACAGACTGAAATAAAAGAAATAGTCAAATATATTACAAAGTTAAAATATAACAGAAACTCAAAAATATGCTAATAGCTCAATTATAAATATCCAGAATATTACAGAGATTAAATGTGTATGATTGACATTTCCCTCTGAATGTGTAAAGCGTGTAACTCTTGCACTGCGTACCGTTGATTAGATGGAGGATTGATGTGAACTCCAACCTCCTTGCCTCAGCCACAACACTGAAGATGCGTCTCTCTTTTTTTGCACAGTGGAGCGTATCAGGTCACATTTCACTGCATGTTATATCTGTATAACCATGCACGTGACAAATAAAGAATCCTGAGTCCAGCATGACCACCAAGCACATGAAGGTCAGTCAAGTGGCAGCCAGGAACCTACAGGACTGAGTGTCTCTGTGAAGAGGAGTGGGCCAGAAGCTCTCCTGAGACGTGTGCAGGCCTGCTGACCAACTAAGGAGAAGTTTGTATTCATTTATGTTTATTTGAAGATCAAAACCACATTTAACACTAGGACATGAAACGCAATACTTTCTTGTAATGTGTTTTTCTGGATGTGTGGTTCATATTCTGTCACTCAGAGGCTGTTCATTCATGAGTGAGCAGACTCACAAATTCAGCAGGGGGGTCATTTATATACTTTCTATATAAACAGTAGAGTTACATCAGTTCTGGTGCGTCACAGCTATAAAAACGGTGCTTGGTTATCCTTGGTTGGAATAATGACACAATGGTCAGCACTGTTGCTTCGTAGCTTAAGCCTTGCATGTTCTTCCTGCGTCTGCACGGCTTCTCTCCGGGTACTTCGGCTTCTCCAAAAGTACAAAGCAAAATAAAAAATATAACCTAAATAATAATAAACAAACATTTAAAGTTAAATTCAAACAGATTGCACTTAATGAATGATTAAATAACAAAATGCCTTCTATATCGTTCTGATGTTGTGCCAAAGTCGGCCAAACGAGTCTGTTTGAAAATGTGAGTACAAAGTACAGATATTACAGATTTTTAACTCCTCCTACCCCGAGCGGGCGCCCACGGGGAAAACAACATATCAGACACACCTGCTCTCCTTCATTCTACTTGATGCTGTTTCTTCATAGAAAAGCAAAAAGAAAAAGTAGTATCTGTTCAGAGGGTAGCATGTAGCATCATAGCTAATACACCAGTAGTGATCTACTGTGGGAGGCAGCACAGATGTGACCTCTGACCTGTCTCCTAACATCAGCAACAAGTAAATATTTATTCAGTCTATGAAAAACAGTCATTAACAACATATCCCATCTTGCTCCAACATTGCCCTCAGCAGGTATTCACTGATATTATGAGTTTAATCGACACTAGCACAAGCTAAACAAGAGTTTCAGGAAAACATCAAACAGTGGAAAAAACTAAATGATGGAAAAACGTGTCAACTTGAAAGATTTATTTAGGGAAGATCACAGCTCCCTCTCTGCTCCACACACATCGCAGGATTTTGTCCATTCTCCGATGAAAGTGCAGCAGACACGTCGGCGCTGTGATCCAAACGTGCTGGTCCTGACATGCATGCAGCACATCCAGCTGTTGCTTTTTACAGGGACCAAAACTGACTTTGAGTAAACAAATAGATTTGTTACAAGAATAACAGATTAATTAAAAAATGAAGCAGTAATGAAATATTGGCAGAATGATCATTTGGCGACTGCAGTAAAGATTTCCCACCAGCATGAGTGAGCTGAGGCTAAACAGGCCCGGCAGTAACTGTGGAGACGTGCAAGGCAGCAGAGGCCCAACAAGCTGTCACGTGTTACATTTCATGCTCTTATTCCCAGATGCTGACAGTCAGATATTGACTAGCTGTTTAATTAGCATGTTTAGAATCTCTTTGGGCCTCATCTGTATGTTCATACATGTGAGTGGCAGCTTAGCCCTGTGTTGCCTCTTTACTGGCAACATCCCCTAAAAACTCCAGCAGCTTAATCAGAGCAACGTGTGCCTGGAAGAGTCTGCAGCAGTCAGACTAATGTTAGCTCATACAGTCTGTGACACACACACACACACACACACACTATAGAGGCAGGTGAAGGGAGTAATGTGAACATGTCCAGCGACGTACAGGTTTGCCCACCCTGCCGATGACGGGCAGTTTGTGTGCATAGGTACGTGGTGGAACAGCAGAAACAGGCGGAGTTGTTGCAAACATTGTCTGGAAAGGGCGGCGGCCTTGACAACGCTGGCCCATTTGCCGCCCACCAATAAGAAAGGAAAATGCAGGAGGTGTGGTCTGAGGTGAGGTGAAGCGAGCTTTGGGGAACACTTCACGAGACAGACCAGCTGAACGTTGGCGTGAACATGATGAGGAGGATTTGGAGCGCTGCATAGACGAGGCACGAGGCACAGCCCTGGGTAGACACACAAAAATAAATCAGCACAAACACACACACAGACACACAAAGATAGATAGGTGCTCCTCTGGTTGCTTTACCTAACTGACCCTGTGCCTGAAAGACTCGGCGGAGGTGGATCGGTGCGCGGACTCCCGTCCTGCCTGGGGCTGATGTTGAGGTTGGCGGTGAGCTGTGGCATCTTCCGGGTGGTGTCGAGGTTGGAGGCGGGGCCGGGAGGTTCCTTCCTGGAGTTACTAAGCTGGGATGGAGTGCAGGGCGAGTGGGTGCCAAATCCTGGTCCTGTGCTAAAGCGGACAGCCAGGCTGTCGCCGAAGAAGGAGTAAAGCTCACAGTACATGGCGGGGAGAGGGACGGGGGTCCACTCCTCCCAGTGACAGCCGGCCCCACCCACCTGGAGGTGGCTGGCAATTCCAAGGGCAGCTTCTGACAGAGGCTCTGGAGGTGGGCTGAGTCCCGGAGAGTTCACCCTGTAGCTCGCAGCTCCCACCACAGAACCCGGATGAGCACCGGAGTGTCCCTCTGCTGACTGCGACAGAGACAGCGCCTTCATCTTTAGCAGGCGCTCCACTGCCACCTGCAGGACAAAGAGAGGAAGTGGCGACGTAGGTGGGACAAGATGAACTCAAATTATGATTTAATTCGTTTTTAATCACAAGCATCATTAGGCATAATGTCAAGATTGAGCTCATCTGTTAGTTATCCTCAGCACAAATTTGGGGCTCAACATCTTCATTAAATCAGCATTAACCACACACTGCTTTGAAGTTCTTGAAGCATATAGAACAATCCCTGATCCAGGGCCAGTTAACCTGACCTGCATGTGTGTGGACTGTGGGAGGAAGCTGCAGAGAAGACTCAGCTACAGAGGAAACTGCACGCACAACGAGCCAAGCTGAGGTTTAAACCAGGAAGCTTCCTGCTGTGAGGCAACATTGCTAACCACTCAATTTATATTTGACAATAATTCGTTATTTTATGGCTCCCAGAACTAAGTTTGTATATTGTCACAAGCCGTTTTATTAGGTACACCTTGCTAGCACCAGGTTGGCCCCACTTTTGCCTTAATTCTCCATAACAGAGATTCAAAAGGGTGCTGGAGATGTGGCACATGTGGCAACTGCAGCTCACAGCAACATCAGAACGAGCACAAAGAGGAACAGCTGGAGCAGATGTGGAAGTTGACTCCAGTGGACCTTCAGACCAACCAATCAAGCTTAACCTCATTCTGTTTTTAAAGTAATTTTCTACACTTAAATACTTCATTAAGTTGACTAATGACAGTCTATCAGTGTCTGAATTCACCCAAAGCAGCAGCAGTACTGACCAGGATGGCTCCGTAGACCTTGTGTCCGTCAGCTTTCACCTGGGCGTTGGACACAGAGTAATCATCTAACACAGCCTGGAGGTTGGCCCAGTACGCAGGAAGGTGTGGAAAGAGGACGCGCTCGACAGCCTGCCAGCAGAAACCGGTGAACACAGAGAGAGGAGCATTCAGGACACAGGAGGGTAGCAGTGGAGCACTCAACAGCAATAAAAACAGTAATGACATGCAGGTTTGCAAATATTTCACAGCTAAATAATCAAGATGTGAGACTTTTCATTTAGGGAATGATTTGTTTGAAAATATCGACTGAATATGGGCCCAATCTAATCTATAACTGTCAAATATTTACTAATGTAGAAGCTGTGGCCATACCTTCCATCCCAAAGCATGAAGGCCCACAACAGCTCCATAGTGGGAGCACAGTGGTCTCACTGGGTCAGACAGAACCTTCTGGAGCGACAGCACGATCTGGTGGTAGAGACCACTTACCAGATCACCATGAGTCCTGCAGAAGAAACACCAGAAAGAAGAGCGACTGTTGGATTTCCATTTTTAACGCAAACGCCGAGTGAATGTTAATGTTGCCCTTAGCAACAGCCTGCTAACATTAGTCAGACTGGTAACATTGTAGCAACACAGGTTCTTTGTGAAATGATGCTGCATATTTACTGTAAAACAGGCTAACACTACAGTAGTTTTGTATTCTCAACACTGATGTTAAATCCTGACTGGCTAACAATTTTAGTCCAAGCTTGCCTAAGCATCCACGGAAAATCTGCTCACCAAAAGATGTGGCTGAGGAGCAGGGCAGCGTAGTCCCTGAGAGTCCAGTGGTCGTTGAGTGGGTTGATGGAGGCTGCCAGTGGCTCTAGGATGCAGTACATGACACTGGAGACCAGGCTGCGTACATACGAGCCCAGGTACAGGTAGGGATTCTGGACCAGGCTCTTCACCATGTGCATTAGTCTGTTAAGCTGCTCCAGGTCGTGGCTTACCGACTTTACCTGGACGACAAACCGAATCCATGATCAGCTGAAACACCGGTCAACAGGTTCAGGAAATCTACATCCTAACTGACGACATAATCAGAACCTTCGACGCCGTTCAAGCCGAGGACACGTAGGTTACCGTGTAGAGTTAAAAGCGCTTCCAGTTATGAGATAGGTCTGATTCATGTGTCATGCTACGATATTTTCTCTTACTAAACACACCAAGCATTCCTAACAAAACTGGTGATGAGAATCATAAATGCTGATTTGTGTAACCCTAAAACTTACTCCACTGATGACATAAACAAAGTACGGAAGCAGGGCTGCAATCTTGGAGTTAGACTGGAGGTCCAGCAGAGCCACCTGAAACACACACGAGCGTCGTTTAGCCTGTTCACAACAAAAAGTCTGCTCTGTCTGTAGCAGCTCACCTTCATGAGATGCGGGTCCTCTCCTAAGATGGCCCTTGTGATCTGCTGGTAGTACTTCAGTAAGTCATCTGACAGAGACTGTACTGCTGTAGGAACTGGGACAGTTTAACACAGACAAACACTGAGATTTTCTAACAGGATAACAATGATGCTCTCAGTGAAAGGTGGAGCTCAGTTTTTAGAGTATTAGCTACTTTATTCTATCTACAGGTCCAAGTACAACAACTGTGGGTTAGGTTATGCCTGCTGTGTGCGTCTCACCTGTACCCTGAGGCTCCAGGTTACCTTTACCATCCAGGTATGACACATTGACTGCAGGCAAACATGAAACATCATTAGTAAACTCATCACGTGAATATGGATATGACAGAGCATAGAGAACACTACAGGATGAGCCTGCGTGTGGAACGTAGCAGCGTAGCGTACCTCGCACCATGGTCTCAGCACAGCCTTTGGGGATGTTGGTAGCCAGCGCCAGCTCGACCAGATTGACGTCCCGATCCTCAACAAAGAAGAGCTCGCCTTCTTTCACTGAACGGAAAGGCAGCGCATCCTGGGCTCCATAGCCGCAGATGGCCTGGTAAAGAACAGAGACAGAAACATGAAGGAGTTCCCTCACATCAGACCTGAGGCAGATCGGATATGGAAATTACACGCTACCTCCACGTTGCTCCAGCGCAGAGCTCTGTTGAAGTCCTCCACCGTCAGCTTCCTCCTCTTGGCGTGTCTCATAAACTGAGAGCTGCTCTGTTGGGGACAGCAAAACATTACCACGTACACCTAACACGAACTTCTCCCAAAGTCAGAACATTATCTATGCATCCAGGCATCACTGACCTGCGTGGCCTCCCTGAGTCGGTAACACACGTCCTCGGCCAGCAGAGCCGCCACATCATCACCGAGCTCCACACCTGCGCCCTCCGCCATCAGTCTGACAGACTCCCGGGAAACCTCGGCGAACCGGCGCTCCTCCCGGTCCGCCATGTTCACCGAAATCACTCAAACTAGCAAGAAAGATCACGTTACGCTCATGCCTTCTCTGCATCTCACAGCAAAACATCGCGTTTGGCGGTAAAGCTTAACGGAACTTCATGCGTCCTCGGGTACACACTACAGGGTTAGCTAAAACATACGTGTGTCTATAAACGTCTTCACTGTGGACCGTCACGTATTGGGGACCTTTTTCAGCTGTGGCCCGTGGTTTCTCCGAACCACCGCACTCATTCAGCATGCTAACAAAGTCAACTCTGGTTTTATTCAGTTAGCTGGAAGAAACCACCGCACTTTGAAAGAAACCACGATAACAAACCTATTACAATACAGTAACGAATGAAATAACCGTTGTGTCTTTATAAAACTGTCGCATCAAATACAGCTAAATACAGCTACAGTTAGCTAAAATACATGATGCTAAAAGCTAGCATCAGAAGGACAGAAAATACAACACCAGGCCTTCCCAGTATCATGCAACGTTAGACTTTACCTTCTAAACTGGAACAAAGGGGGACTGGAGGTCTTTAGCGCCTGAAATAAAGTTCACACCAGGGTAGCTGTCCGATACACTAGCAGCTCCATAACATCAAGCTAGCAATCATGACCAAGACATCCGCTGTACCCTTCAAAATAAGGCAGCGAGGTCCAGTTTATTTTCTCACAATATCGTCCTGACGAAACACCTCAGAGGTGCAATATAACTAAAGCCTAAAAAGATTTAGCTCTATGCTTACAGCCTCGAGCTACCTTTACCCTCCCAGGTCTACCTGTTGACGCTCTGTAGCAGGAGGTTAAGGCCAGTGATTGGCTGCCGAGTATCAGTAGACGGGATTGGTTGATTGGTTGGTTGAAGGTCGTGTCTCTTTAAAATACTTTTTAGACGTCCTATACGGAGGTCTAGTATAAACATTTCACCATCGCCTCCACATTAACTAACCCGGACGTACACCAGCCAGAGCTGATCATAGGCCAACTTTCAGTTTGAGCCCAAGACTCTTGTCTTTGGTCCCATGAGCATGGTCCCAGCCAACCATCCCATTCTTTATTGGAAGGAAGCTTCAGAGTTTTAAGACAGTTTCAGGAGCCTCTTGTTTCAGCAGCAGCTGATTAAGACTGACAAATGCCAGCCTCGCTTGTGCTTGAAAAGGCAGCTACTGGACTTCTGTCAGTCACCCCACAACTTTAATCCAGCCCAGCCAAACACACAAACACAGCAGTTAGTAAAAAAAGCAACATGGTTTATTTACAGTGCTTTGGGCAGACATATAGCCATGTACAATTAAAAATATTACACATATAGCTGCACCTGTAAGATTCTCTTTCCAGAGCTACTCCAGACTGATCCATGACTGAATAGTCATGTTTGCCAAGGCCTGCTTGGGCCTTCTGAAACAAGCTCAAGTCAACTGGAACATATATACAAAAAAAACCCTTGGGGTAAAGTGGGGGGAATTACATATTAAAAAAAGAAAAAAAGAAAGTGTTCAGCAGCACTTTAGAGCCTCCTGTTGGCCCAGATATCCTGGGCCTTCGTGCTCTCCAGCTTCTGCAGGTGGAGGGCCAGTGGCAGGAGCAGATCATTTAAGTGCTGACTGGAGAAGGTGAAAGCATTGTGCGCTGGTGCTTCTGGGGTGGTGGGTGGAGGAGATGACGAGGCTGAAGAGTCTGATGCAGAAGGCAAACGTGACGCGCATGTGGACAGCAACCCATTGTGTTGACTGGAGGTTTTTATCCTGTTAGGGAGGCCGTGCTGGAAGTGACAGCGGGTTCCGTACAGGCAGAAGCCAAAGGTGCTGAAGGTGTGGCACAGAGCTCCCCGAGGTTTCCACCCCTTGGGCTTTTGCACAAATGCGGTCTTTTCACCAACACTGGCCAAATCGTGACGGCCGTCTTCATCTTTACCCTCCACATGCAGGAAGTTACAGCGGGTTCCAAAGGGACAAATCCCAAAGGCACGGAAGGTGCGGCACGGGACGTTCCTGCGACGACGGAGGGTGGGGCGTTGCTCTGTGGGACTGTGGACAAACAGGCAACGGTTGCCATAGTAGCAGTAGCCATCTGTGTGGTAGCTGCGACACAACTCGGTCTTGTACTTTGGATGGTGTGAGGGAACGTGGAGTTCGTGGAGGCCATGGGCAAACTGGCAGCGCTCGGCATACTTGCAGAAACCATCATCTGAGTAAGTGGTGCAGAGCTCCGTCTTGTAGCGGGTTGAGCAGACCCAGGGGATTGGAGGTGGTGAGGACTCCGTCACAGGGAGCAGGGCTTCGGCCAACGATACGGCGCTTCCACCACAGTCACCGTCAGATTCCTCCACAGACTGCATGCTGTCCAGTAGCTCAGGTGAAGGCAGAAACAAGTCTTTGCTACTGGTCTGTAAAGAAAGAAGTCAGCGTTTTAAACATGTATCGAGTTCTGCCTGGTCTTTCTGATATTTTTCAATGTATAGCACCAAATCACAAGAGTCACCTCAAGGTGCTTGATATTGGAAAGCAATTTCAACGTCTGCTTAAAATGATGGCATTTAATGTCTAAAAACAGATTGTATAGATATAAATATAGACTATACACAATGTACCGGGTTCTCCACTGAAATGACAGCAGTTTAAGTACAAATGACAAATCTCATCAGGACATGGTCAGCATACATGAAGTCTTTCAAAAGTGACCGCAGGACACAGACCAGAGGAACTGAATAACTAGCTTTGATAGGGAGCCAGTCAGCTCTTCAACTTTGCTATTCCACTTTAAAAAAGAAAAACACACTTCCACTCACATAATTACAACCAGATGGACAGTAAACTCAAACGTAGCAGATACAAACCAGAGAACTTTTCTTTAGGACAGCCAACTGAGCGTAACTCACATTTGTTTTGCAATCTAAGCAGAGTCATGCTTTAAAACTGGCTGCACACGCTGGACCCCATGTGTCAAAGAGACGAGGGGTACTTCCTAAAGTCTGACCTGCATAGACTGATCCTCACCGTCCTCAGCCAGGCTGGTTACCGCGATTGCTGCAAAAGCACACTGAGCTAAATAAGCTCACAGTAACTTTGTGGCAGTGTGGAATTGTCTGAATTCATGTAACTTACAGTTTAAGTCTATCAGCAGGATTCAGCTAAGGACGCACAATTGTTGTTACTTTTATATATTAAAAAAACAAACTCAGATCTGTGGCTAAGTTAGTCCTACCAGCAGGACCCCAGTACAAGAAAAGCAACCAGGGTCATGGACCAGCACGCACTGCAACCACTTGTTTGAAAAATCAAACTAGTTTCACAGAACCAACTATTCTCACCATGGGATAAAAAGCGCACTCTGATATAAAAGCTCTGCTGGTTCACAGGCCTTCAGGAATAACCGTAGACCCCCGATCCTGATAACTACACACATGCTTCAATGTGTGTGTGTGTAGGACAAGGAGCAGCTACATGTGGAGGCGCTAAAAGGTGCTGCGGTTACCTTAAACATGGCTGCAAATGCAGAGCTGCGTGTAAGGCTGTGGGGGGTGAGAAACTGCGTCTGACGAACAGAAACCAATGAAACCTGCACCGTCAACAAGGCCACGAGCCTCCACGCGCCTGCTGTCCCTGGGTCACGAGCACCGGAGCACGCGCTGCGCGGCTGTCATTTAAACCTCCGCTCAGCGTCCCGCCTCTCAGCACAAACGCTGCTCAGGTGCGCTCGGCTCTACGTCACAATGACGTCTGCAGGGAGCGCTTTGCTGTGGGCCGGTTGGTAACCGTGGATTAAGTAGGGGTGACACCCCTGATTTACATCATACAACATTTTGCGTTCATGCAGCAACAACGAAACAGGAAGTAGTTTTTATTCCACCAGTGTGATGTTCAGACTTCAGCTGTGCATTTGATGCTAAAAACTTTAATGACATCAGCAGGTTATTGCAGGAAATGAAAATGCAGTTACAGTTAAGCTTTCTGCTCCACTTTGTTATGTTGCTGTTTTCAGCTATGGTCCATTACTGTGGATTAATGATGGTCCTCTGTATCTTTGCTAAAGGAGCAATAAAGGAAGCATTAAAGCGCCTTTCCTTAATATTTGGAGTATTGGAACACTCTTATTATAGACGCCACACAAGTCCTTCTGGGTCACGTCTCTCAGTTAGGAACCTTTCTACAGGTTATTGGAACACAGCCCTGCTCCTAAAGACCAGAGCCTGATCTCTGCTACAGGTCTGAACATTAAAGCCATCTGAAGGTCAGTGTACAAAGTCTTTCCACTCAGAGTCTAAGCACCTTTGGACATTGCCTTGGGCACTGACAAATTCTCTCATGTTTCTGGTGAAACTAGTGAAATATTTCATGCGGCTGAGCTGATCTGAGTGAAAACACTGCAGAAAATCTAAAACTCTGGTTTATGTGATGGTTCTGGTGTCTGCTGCAGGTTTTCCTGCTCCGTGCCCTCCAACCAAGGCTCTCATTATTTCCCTGTGATGCTGAAATCCAATACTTGAAAACAGTCAAAGTTGTGCAGGCTTCTAGTACGTCACAGAAACCTGTCTCCTCCAGGAATCCTCTGATGACACGCCCATTACTGGAAGTATGGAGATGGGAAGAGAAAAGGAGTACAGAGGACTGATTGATCACTGAGGTGGTGTGAGGTGAACCACCTGCAGCTGACTGTGGCCAAAACAAAGGAGCTGGTGGTGGACTTTGGCAGAAACAGATCCCTGTCTGCATTGGTGGGATTGATGTCGAAATAGTCACGTCCAGAAGTATCTGGGAGTTCATCTGGATCACAAGCTGGAGTGGTCTGCCAACAAAAAGGGCCTGAGCCAGCTTTACTCTCGATGAAGGCTCAGATCCTTCAGTGTCTGCAGCAGGCTGCTTCTAGCAAGTTGTTGCAAGCAACATCGTCTTTACTGTGGCGTTCTGGGGTGCAGGCATCAAAAATATTTCCACACGTCCATTCAGATATACTATTTGTAGTTTAATGTCGAAATTTCGACTTTAATCTCAAAATTGACACAATTCTTTTTCTTAATTTGGCCCCAAGTGCTCTCCCAAAAGCCACCAGTTTTTTGGGAAAAGCTGGAACGTGTGGAAAGTAAATGATCAGAGTGATTTAGTGGTCATTAAAATGTCCATAATATGCAAATTGATGATGATTCATCTCATAAATCATGACATACTGCTTCATATCACCAGTTTCCCGCCCTCTCAGATCCTCATCTGCTATTCATCTTACTGTTCCTGACGTCTTCTCCCTGTGGGGAACAGAGCCTTCAGTGCCTCTGCTCCTGGGCTCTGGAACTCTTCCTCCAGCCATAAGAAAGCTGATTTTATCTGTTGTCAAGTTCTGTTCTGCAATTTTAACTTATTTTATGACTATTGCTCATTTTATTAATTTTGTTCTTTGTAAGGTGACCTTGGGTTCTTGAAAAGCACCCTCAAAAAATGTATTATAATTATTTATAGGTTAAATGAATGTGTTTTGCAGTATTGCATTGTTTAGCAGAAATAACCCATCTCTGCTATCAGTGCTGAATCTTTGCTTCAGCTCACATGTACAGAACTCTGTCTTCTACTCTGCATTGGCCTGTTTAAAGGTCCCACTGAAGTTCAGCTTTCGCGCTTTCTTATATCAACTTCAGGCTTGTTTGTAACAATGGTGCGGAAATCATAGCAGAACAGAAGAGACTGCAACCTTCCCAGCCCCCGAGGCAGTGAGAACACCTGAGTCGCATCGTTTCTACCATCAGGTTCCAGGCAATCTGCTTTTTCCTTAACCAAAGAAAAAAATTCTGTGATCACCACTTCAGTTTTCTTTCAGGGTGTTTGGGATGTTGCTAAGCTGGCCCGTGGCTTCGTTCTCTGTAAGAGCAAAAAGACTTTAACTACCAAAGCTGTCGGCCTTTCTCGGAGAGGTTGGCGCTGGCTATCGCATTAACATCTCTTTAATCTGTTGCATTTATTATTAAAGAGCAAAGGAAAATGCCTCACCTGGCCATGAAGCTGCTTGTCAGTGAGCGAATTACTTTTGAGCCAGTGCTGCCGATCAAGGGGTCACTGTGGAAACCCTCGTTCTCAACTGATCACATTCACAAGGTTTCGAGAAAACCTACTGAGCGAGCTCAGAACCCCATCAGCGATTAAAGCTGAAAGTCTGCACTTCAGTCACAAGCTGTTTCATTTAAACCCGTCTGTGGTGATATACAGAAGGGAAATTACAAAAATGTGCAATGATCAGAAATCTATGGTCCTGATGAAGAAATGACTGAAGTCATTGCTAAAACTGACACTTTATATTCAAATGGCACCTTTGAGGTTTTTATTTACAGTGGTGTGAAAATGTGTTTGCCCTGATTTCCTATTTTTCGTATGTTTGTCACATTTTTGCTTGGACCAGTTTGCAGTCAGTCATGACCTCCAGGACGTCACAGAGAAGCAGAAGCAAGAACACACAGCGGGGTCCTGTCAGACTAAACTGGATAAAAAGAAACGTGACAACAGTGTAGGTCAGAATGTGGTCGGCCGCTGTGTCTGTAAGCTCCCAATGTGGCGTGTGGGACAGGACTCGATGCTCTTTACATGTCGATGTATAAAAATGGAGAAATGCTTGAAACATTTCCAAGAGGAGGCCTTTGCTGTGTACCAAGAGGATGAAACCATAATCAGGCCGACAGTGTGAAAAGCTCCAGCTGTTTGATGTGAGGCAGCAGATGTGAAAGATGTCTGACCACGAAGAAAAAAAAAATCTTTATTTTTTTTCTTATCAAGATACATTAAAGGATACAGAGACATCGGAATAAAAAACACTTGAGAAAAAGTTTCACTTGTGGCATGTTTGTCTCTCCATCATTAAAAAAATCCACACCCTGTCCCTTTTGAAGGTCAGTCCTGGTTAAAAGAAGCAGTCCACCCACCCGATGAAGAAGAGATGCTTCACACGTACAGTAGCCTGTTAGCGCAGTCTCCTCATTAACAGAGTTACACACCTCAGATGTACAAAATTAAAAACAAACAAACCAAAACTAAAAGTTTTCAATATTCCACTTCTGCAGTTTTCTTTACACACATTAGCATTTGCTACAAACTTGACAATTCAATTTCTTTTTTGAGAGGAAATATTACAAAGCTCACATCGGGACCAAATCTGCTTAAAAAAGTCATCACTGCCGCGGACGCAGAGGAATCGTAAGGATCCAACAGCTCGGTTTCAGCACTCTCCCTCCGATAAAGGTACAAAGAGAGGGAGGAAAAGAAAAACCACAAACAGCAGAAGAGTCCTCCGCACAGTCCTCACATCCCGTCAGAACCAAAACATCAGCACATGTACAGAACAGGATGAAGGCTGCATGAAGACAAAAAGGGTCAAAGGTCAAGGTGTGTTTCCCATTTGACTCCACTCCTAGAGCCCCGTGTTTTTGCATACATTTTCTGCTTGATTCGACCCACATTTATGAACTGACCACTAACATCAGGAACACCGTCCTGTTCCTTCAGACTGTCTCGCTGCCTGTTCTCCTGCACATTATGGCTTCATTTTGGACTTCTGCAGAAATCCCACACATGATCTCAAAGCCAAATTCATGATAACTGAGTTGTGAGTAAGCAGCCTCTGTTGTCGGCTGCACCTCTCCTACTGTATGTACTAACAATTTACAGTAAGCAAAGCACAGAGTGGCTGTTGGAATAAAAACCTATTTCAAAGAAACCTGATTGGCTGCTGCCCAGAGTAGTGATTTACCATTTCCTCTGTACAGACGCACTGAGTGAGGGGAACAAACTAAACCAAAAACAACTGCAGACAAAGTCTTCAGTGTTTTCAGTTAGTGCTTTCAATCAGCTCAAACTCTTATTTTGATACAGAGGGTTCAATAATGGATGGAGCTCCAGAAGAAGGAAACAGGTTTGTATGAGGCTCCGATTCTGCGTCTTTGTAAAGTCTAGGTCAGACCCTGTGACATTTACACACCGTTCCAGTGGGTGGACAGGTGTGCACACCTGCATCTCTGAGGTTTGTTCCTAAAATGAGAGAACTGAACATAAAGTCAAGTGTGTTGAACGTTTCCAGGCCTGAATGACAGACTGCAGCCATGGAAAGAGTTACAACACGCAGCAGACTAACACCACATTTCCCTCCATCACCACAGCCCACCCGATGATTCTGCTCTGCTAGGATGGAGGAAAGGAGGCTCGAGAGGAATCCTGAAACCGAGGCAAACTCTGGGCCTGCTCAAGCTGTCCTACAGTCCTGTAAGGGTGTCGCCCCTTCAGTGATGCATATATTTACACAAAGATAAGAGACGGGAAAGTCAAACAATGTCTGCTTTATCACCATTGCTTCAGGAAGAAAAATATATGAATTTAAATGACACATTTAAAAGCAGGGCAAGTGTGAGTGTGAGGGCTCCATCACGCTGGCTGCTGCTCTACAACAAACTGATGTGACATCTGCTGGTACGAGATGCTGCTCTGCTGTCACTTCAGCCAGTCGTGCCTCTCAGCATTTGTGCCATTGCTGCTGTGTGTTGGATTTTAACACTATTTTAATGACCAGAGCACAGCAGCTCAGAGCCTCCGAGTGCACAGAACAGACTGGAAACTTTAAAAAAGGATCTGCTTCTGGTTTTGAGTTCTCCTCCGATAGTGGCGACGCCTACCACTCAGGACAACACTGCACTCTAAGTTCTGGTATAAATGGTACGGAGCCGAGGCAGGGTTACCATTGGCGACCAATTCAGCATGTATACTGGAGCCCTGAGGGTTTAATGTGTGCTTACTGAATAGGGGTGTGTGTGTGTGTGTGTGTGTGTGAGAGAGAGAGACAGAGAGAGAAACACATTAACTTATGGGAAGTAAAAGAGGACTAAAAGGAACATGACACTGAAAATGGGGGAGGAAAAAAATAAAATAAAAAGACTACTGTATGCTGTACTGTGCTGCCTATAAGTGATGGCTTAAACACAGCCCCTCCCACTGCCCACCCCACCCCCATGTCCTGTTAAAAGACCACCCTCAGCCCTCATTTTCAGTCCTCCAGGACGATGGGCTCGCTGGTGTTGGAGGGGACGAGGGGCATGGCTAGGGAGCGTGGCGGCGGCGGCAGTTTGATCCGGACCAGGAGGTGAGGTTTCCTTGCTGCCCGGCGCATCTCAGACTGGGTGAGATGTTTCCTCAGAGCCCTGGTTCACAGAGACCAGTGATAAGAACACACATCCACTCTGACACAATAATGCTTCAATTAGCAAAAAGGTTGCTAACACTGTGTGTAGCAAGGTGTGTGTGTACCCAAGTCACTCTGATGACACCCGTCTGTGTGTGATCCTGCTGACTGTGCATGTCTGTGTGCTAAAGACTGCTGGCTTTAGTTAAGTTGGGGCATTGATGATCTACTGTGGTAAATCAGGAAGTGCTGTGCTGCCATGTACCTGGTGTCCTTTGTGGCAACAAACACCACAGGGTTGGGAGCTTCTCCCTGGCTCACTTTCTGCCGCTTGATGACAGACTGAGAGGTGGTTCTCATACCTGAAGTATATGGCCTCCCATTGGCTGGGTATGGCACTCCTGCAGCCTGTGAACCAATGAAGAAAACAACAATTGATCAGACTGCAGTGCAAAAAGGAAACACGAGAGTAAAACATGCTGGCTTTCCACCACTTTTTGGATTTAATGATGCACTACTATACTACAAGCTGCCCAGCAGGCCCCAACATAACATGCAAGAAATTAGCAGCCATTAGTTCTGTGAGGAGTGAAATTACATGCACACTCTGAGGAAAAGAATGAAAACAGGCAGCAGATGAGTGTGTTGTAGCAGTTACAAAAGGAGCATATTTTCTTAAATATAAGCTATGTGAGAAGAACACTGACGCTTTCAAAGCTTCTCTTCCCCAGCAGGCTCTGGCCCACTCGAGGCTGGTTGGCCTGGTTCCTGTTGATGGGTGTCGGGGGTCCTCTGGTTGCCTTCAGTTTCAGAGGAGCAGAGATGGCTGCGAAGACAATTCAGAGAAGACAAAAGCAGCAGGGCAAGTTTATCTCTTTAGCATCTTTCAAAAACAAGGCCAACAAACAGTGTTTCTAAGACACTCAAGGCTTGACGAGAGAAAAAAGGCTGATAAGATTTAGTGACTTACTCTGTCAATAAATATCCTGAAACACAGTCTCATAATCACCATTTAACAATATAAACCTCAGGCTACAGTCCCACACAGCAACACAAATCCATATCCTTAAGAAGACACACGTGATGCTTGTCTTAGCAGTAAGGTATGGACAACGCCGACAACGCACAAATGAAGACACTTTAAAGCGATCGTCACGGTGATTCTACTGCTGCAGCCAGACGGCTCATCAGTTTGGTACCTGCTGAAGTTCAGGGCCTGACTGCTGATCTGGGGTCTGCATTCACTCAGCTTTAGGGTTACTCTGGGTTGTTGGCTAGCCTAGTGTTAGCATGGTGTCGGTGCAGGTGCTTGCAAAGAGCTGAAGGTGTTAGCAGCATAATAGAGCTGTTTCTACTAGAGCAGGGCGATATGGCCAAAAATATTTATCACGATATATATTTGAAAATTTGCGATAACGATATAACCGACGATATAACTGATGCGAGACAAAATACAACTCCACAACATTACTAGCGCAAAAAGACAACCTTCCATTTATTTTCACATAAACAAGAAGCTGGTTTTTATGTACATTAAAGCTTTATAAAAATGTAACAGTGCAAATGCAAACTCCTTGCTGAAAGTTTAACCAAAAGGCATTTCCAGTAGAAATGGGCTGACATATCCTGAGCATAACCATGTATAATATCCACTGAAGTTAAAAAGAGGTGCTTTGCAACATTAAACTGCAGTGTGCAGTACGCATTTTTCGGACCATAAGGTGCACGGGATTATAAGGCACATTAAGCGAAACAAAGCAGTCAGATAAATCAAACTTTATTAAACTCATTCTTCTTGCTTCCTCCACTTCTGTACCATTGATTCATTAATGTTGAATTCTCTGGCAGCTGCTCTATTCCCATGTTGTTGCAGTATATTAATGACTAACCTCGTATTGTGGATGGATTATCTCAGTTGTTCTCCTGACTGAAGTTTGGTCCGTTTACAGCATCCTGCCATGCGATTGCATTTGTCTCTAACCATCAGGAACCTTAACGTTAACTTTTATAAGTGGAAAAGTGTTAGTGTTCGTCCTCCAGCTTCACTGTGTATGTTATGCTAACATAGCTGTGCCGCTAGCGATCACGTAGCACATCATTATATACCAGCTAGCCCAACTTCAGTAACCCTACAAACGTCACTGCTGTTTAGTTTCCTGTCTTCATTTATGTTGGAAGTGATAGCAGAGCTGTACGTTTGATTTTTTTCAGAAATCTCTCCGTCAGAACATGCTATATCATGCTTAGGTAACTAGCGAAACTAGCGAGCTAACTTCCGCTAGCTTCCTGCTAACTTCTAACTCCGTTAAATGTAATAACTTTTGTTTTCATGGATGCCTGGAAGTTAAACTTTATAGTTACACCTGGTAAAGCAGCAACGCTGATCGTTTTATTAAAGATGAAAGAATTTAGACAGTTTTTAACGCTCAGTGATGCTGCAGTGTTGTTTGACCTGAAGCATACGGAGTTTAGGACCCAGATTACTCCCAGATTTAAGAGCATCTTAGTCCGACAAATATGACAATAACAACGACCACTTGCATGTTCTGCAAAAAAATGTGCTTTGTTGTGTATCTGACGGACAAACACCAAACCAGTTCCACATCACGGAAGTTGCACCATTTTTACAAACCAATTCTGGTTCATCTGTTTCACTCAACAATCGGCCATGTGCGTATGAAAACAAAGGCACTGCGCATGCGCGTTTTACTCCCATTCTATCGCGATATTTCATTTTCCTATCGTTGCCTAACATTATACCGGTATTACCGTGAACGGTATAATATGGCCCAGCCCTAGTTTCTACTTTACTACTGTGCTCTCGTCCTTTTGTGCTATAAAAATTAAAGTAGTCCAAATCACACAAACTGAACTCAGCTGATTGGCTGAAGGCACACTAACCTACATGTGGCATCACAGGCAGTAGAGGACTTTAATAATTACATGTGGTATAATCTAAAGGAAGCATTAACTTGGAACAGCTTCATATTCAGTGCGCTGGTCACATTCTGCGTTCTTACCCAAATCCTTCACTATGGTGGCCAGTGACTGTCGAGGCACCAGCTTGCTCTTCACTGGAGTTTTTGTGGCTTTGGGCAGCCTGATCATACCTGAGGAAATAAAAAAATAAACTCTGTTGAACTCATTTAAGGAGGTTTGAAAACATCACTGAAGGACAAAGCTGTCAAACTTGCTGCTTTGTTAGTAGGTTCAAATGAGCTTAGAAGAAAGAGGGGGTGAGTGTGCACATACACTCAGCCTTGACAGCGTTGGCGTTGATGGAGGCGTAGGGGCGTCGAGCAGCACGTCGAGGCTGCAGAATGTCTTCACACACCCGCCGAGCAATGCGGGTGAGCTTGGTGGTCTGCAGGATGAATGTCTGGCGGTTCTTGGCCAGCAGCTTGGCTCGACCCTCGTTGCGGGTGAACGGTGACATTCCCTGTACCTCCTGGCGTGTCATGTGACCACGAGGGCCTGACTCCTGGACGGACAGAAAGAACAGATTTAGTCTTAAGGAGGTGCAAGACAGCCCGAAACATTCCAAGTCTGCTGATTAGCTCATGTGGATTTCTTTACTGCTTTTCATTCAAACTAGGGCTGCCACAAACGATTATTTTGATAGTCGACTAGTCACCGATTATTTTTGCGATTAGTCGACTAATCAGATCATCATCCATTGGACGTAAAAGTACAGCTTATTGCACCAGCAGCATCTGCTCTTATATAACTATCATTAGCTTACAGCTTTAAGTGTTTAAGGTCTGTGCTAACTAAAAATAAAGACAAGATGATAGTTAATTGAATTCTAATTAAATGTGCAGATTGTTTCGGTGGAGTTTAATAAACTCAGCCGATTTACTCAGGAACAAATAAAATACTGAAAAAAGCCAAACAATAACATTTTTAAGTTATCTAAGTGACTTGTATATGTTTAACCTGAGTAGGGCGGTGGGTTTGAAAACGATCTGCCGGGAGTCCGGTGCTCTCATGGCCCCCGGCTAGCTATCGAGCTAGTGGGTAACAGACGCCTCCGAAAACGTCGGAGCGCTTTTGAAAATATGTGGTGTCTTGATAAACTGAGCAGATATTTGAGGTTTACACAGCTACATTCTCGCCTGAAAATATGTTAAACGTTTATTTTGTGACCCAGAAAGAATAATAAGAGTAATATTAAAACTAACTAGCTGCCGCCATTGTTGACAACTGCGCTGGGCCGCGCTATGAACTCTGGGACACAGTTTCTTCTTCTTCGGGGTTTAACGGCAGCTGGCATCCTTGTACATGCAGTGCTGCCATCTTCTGTTTCAGTCCGTTATTACACTCTTAAATCCTGCTACTTATTCCTGCTTTTGGGATCTTACAAAGCTTCAAATGACGCGTCGACTATTAAATCAGTCGTCGACGATTTTGATAGTCGACGTAATCGTGACTAGTCGACTAATCGTGGCAGCCCTAATTCAAACACATTTCTAAAGAAAGAGCCGATGGGGAGACTTACAGAGCCAGCTCTAGCAGCACCCTCAAGCTGTGTGGGAGTCTTCAGACCTCCGTACTTCTTCCAGTAAATCCAACAGGAGGCGCACAGTCTGCACTGCATATTTGGGGGACCCCAGGCGTACCACTGAGGAGACTGAGCCGCTGGGTTGGAGACAAACGATTTAGTGAGTTAGCACCTGTATCTGTCAGGTCCAGGTGCCTCGATGAACACCTGCCAGTAATACATGGGTCTTCTGTGATCGCCGGTAATCAGAACAAGTTGGTGGCATAAGAAAGAAAGACTGTATTTACATCTATTTTAATGTGTCCGTGTGGACAGTCAACACTCCCACTGCAAACGAGTGTGGTTCAGACTTTATCTAAACCCAGCCTGTGTGCACACTTACTGTGGCAGCTCTCACAGCTGAGTCCCTTCTGAAAGCCTGCCGCTCCGTTCATCCCAGGCTTGCTGCTGGGCACCATGATCTGGTTGGGGTTGGGTTTGGTACTGGTGAAGGAGGACAGAGTTATTCAACAATTAGTGAAGCATGTTCCATCATGTGGTTCAGTTCTCCTACATACAGAAAGGTGCTGGTTTACTGCCTCACATCATAATACCTCATGGCTTATTTGTTAGAATGCTTCTGCGTTAAACACAGTTTTTAGTTGTTTGGCTTTTGTTACATTTGTAACTTGTATTTATTTTAAGCTGTGCTACTATAATATCTTTATTCATTAATCCAAAAGTGACATTTTAATCTAATTAAATCTATGGTAAGACTTTAATGACTGTGGCTTAAATAGCTAATGACAATCACAAATCCAGCATCATATTTCCCAACATCTACCAGAAAGGACAATGATAAAGTCTTTACTGTTTGAACAGTGTTTTCATTCCTTTATTCAATCAACACTTTGCTGGGGCTCCTTAAACATCTGCCCAACTGATTGTAGCATAAATGGACCGATTAGCGTGATCCGTGGCCAGCAGACTGACGGACCACTGTTCTCTACATGAGCTCTCTATTCCCACGCCTAGCTGCAGCCACTTTGCTGAGCATGTCTGTGGTAGCTCTTGATACTCTGACAACAGTCCCAGTCCTCCCCTTGTGAAGCTTGCAGACTCAGCCGGGGTTCAAAGCGATCCAAGGCGGTCTGAAGGTGTAACGCCAACAGACTGCATGCCATTGGCTGCTGAGTGGCATCAATGACTCCTGAGAGCATCTTTTTCACAAAAATAAATCAACGCCATGGTTGAAACCCGGCGACACAAAAACAGAACGCTGCGGTCACAGAGTCTGACAACAATCACCTCGACGTCCTCCTTTGTTGTGACGCTGGTGTTGTATACAAATGGTGTCATGTGACCTCTGGCTGCGTTGCGATAACAACCCAAAGCACATTAGGTGGTCCCCAATAGTAATGGTAAACTTGTAAACTAGTAAACTTGATAGCTGTCATCAATACTCACTAGGTAGGGATGTACACCTGCTTCAGCTTGCTGTCTGCTTCTGCTGCTTTCAGTCGTTTCTGAGAGAAGACGTGGAGAGAGCGGGAGATTTTTGTTGAAAACAAAACGTCTGAAAGTGTTTGCTGATGCCGTTAAACACAACATGCTGTCGACAAACCTGCTGGATGTAACGGTCAGTAGTCTTCCACATGTAGTAGAACTGGACCACACTAGCTAGGGATTTCCAGGGCAGCTGAGGGAGAGAAGGGAAACATCTGCTGATCCCAGGACTCAGAGTGCAGCTTAAACTTCCTCTTCAGCACTGAATATCTGTATCACTACTGTTCAAATGCCCACGTGAATAATGTGAGAGAAAAACACTGAGGAGAGCTTACAAAGTCCTGGCGGATGTCATTGAAGTCTTTGCCGTATTTCTCCAGCGCCTCCTCAAACAGCATGGCCTCAGAGGCGCTCCACTCCTCCATCTCATCGCGGCAGAGCACCGGACCTCCCTGAGGAACCAAGGTGGACATGGCTTTGGCCAGGTCATAGTTGTTCTTCTGCAGTGTGTCCATAGCATGGAACTAAAGGCAGAGACAGGGAGTAAGACGACTGACCAAAGTTTTCCATCGCACACAAACAATACAGAACCCTGCAAGTCAGCTGTTGTGCACTAGGGCTGCCACAAACGATTATTTTGATAGTCGACTAGTCACCGATTATTTTTGCGATTAGTCGACTAATCAGATCATCATCCATTGGACGTAAAAGTACAGCTTATTGCACCAGCATGCATCTGCTCTTATATAACTATCATTAGCTTACAGCTTTAAGTGTTTAAGGTCTGTGCTAACTAAAAATAAAGACAAGATGATAGTTTATTAAATTTTAATGAAATTTGCAGATTGTTTCGGTGAAGTTTAATGAACTCCTTGCTATCTAAAATATAACAGGACACTGGAGTAAATTCTCCAGCATCTCACACTTCTGATAATCAGCTGTCTGCTTGACGTTTATTCAGCTGTGTAAAAACTATAACTTTAATCTCAGACAAACTGATTTACTCAGGAACAAATAAAATACTAAAAAAAAAAAGCCAAACAATAACATTTTTAATTTATCTAAGTGACTCATATATATTTAACCTGAGTAGCGAAAGACGGGGGTGGGTTTGAAAACGATTTGCGGGGAGTCCGGTGTTCTCACGGCGCTAGTGACCTAGCCCCCGGCTCGCTAACGAGCCAGTGGGTAACAGACGTCTCCGAAAACGTCGGAGCGCTTTTGAAAATATGTGGTGTCCTGATAAACTGAGCCGATATTTGAGGTTTACACAGCTACATTCTCGCCTGAAAACATGTTAAACGTTTATTTTGTGACCCAGAAAGAATAATAAGAGTAATATTAAAACTAACTAACTGCCGCCATTGTTGGAAACTGCGCTGGGCCGCGCTATGAATTCTGGGACACAGCTGCTTCTTCTTCTTCTTCTTCAGGGTTTAACGGTAGCTGACATCCTTGTACATGCAATGCTGCCATCTTCTGTTTCAGTCCGTTATTACACTCTTAAATCCTGCTATTATTCCTGCGTCTTTTGTGATCTTACAAAGCTTCAAACGACGCGTCGACTATTAAATCAGTCGTCGACGATTTTGATAGTCGACGTAATCGTGACTAGTCGACAAATCGTGGCAGCCCTATTGTGCACAAATCCCCTTTGTGACACACAAAGTAGGGCTGGGCGTCATAAAACCATTATCACCCAAAGTATGACCCAATGCAGACTAAAAAGCTCGTTACACGAGTCTCAACAGATAATCGTGGAAACAACACGTACACAGAGTGTCATATTTAAACGTCTCAAATCAAGAAAATGGATTTTTAAAAGCGATATCCGCTGTCCGCTTGTCAGTTTTTCCACGTAACACTTCACAATCAAGCTCAAGGTCCTGTTGAGACTTTTCAAAATAAACTGAATCACATGAAAGAGTTTATTGAGCAGAAGCAAAACAAGAGACGTCAGGTGCTAAAAAACAAACCTTAGACTCAAACTTTGAAAGATGGTGTCCGTTACAACTTATGTCTAAAATGTCTCGTTTCATGCATCGGTTAAAACACTCGACTCCAGCTACGTGACGCCCAGGTGGAAACACTTCACGCAAGTTGAGCTGCCTGAGATTCACAGAATTTACAGAAAATGTTACATTTTTGTGATTTATATCGTTGTCAGGACGACAGATGTCTTATATATGAGATTTTGGTCATATCGCACAGCCCTGCTATGAACTAAAAATTCACCCATAGCACTGCCCCGTCATTGCTCATTATTTCCTGTGTTAGTGCAGGTGGAGTATGATAGCAACCTTTAAAGGCTTTGGTTAGTGTTCATGTCTCACCAGTGTGATGTCTCTGGATGCTGCAGCTGCACTCATGTGGAGGCTGGGCTGGCGGATGGAGCTGCTGCAGTCCAGGGCCCGAGCAAACGTACCCACAGCCCTGAAACAAACACACCACTGACTGCTCAGTAAAAACCAGGAAACATTCAGTGTTAACCATTTGAGGCCCTGTGTGACCTGACTGGTAGCTTCAGTTAGATTTGCCTTTAAAGGCAAGCTTTACATACTCCACTGTAGCATGACACTATGTACCGTGACAACACGCATCATATTTACACTGTTTGATAAAAACTAATGTGATGTCAAAGTGGGCATGAAATACTGCATGTATAAAGGCTAATTTACAGCACTGAGCGTAACTCTGTCTGTGCAGCTGGATTTAAGAAATCAGTGCTTAAAGTTTAATGTTTTAGTACAGTTTAGAGCGTGACATCACCAGGTTGGTTATTTGTTGCTCACAGACTTGGACTATGTTAGCTAACTAATAACAGAACCACTAACTCGGTGAAATGTAAGGAAACATAACTGTTTCTTACCCAAGCACGATTGGAAATCCTAGCATCCTAATATAAAAGAGATTATTTTATTATATAAAATACCGCTGATCGTATCAGCTGATCGTATCAGCTGATCGCACCACTCGGTACATCCAGCCACACGAGGAAAAATCTCTTTCTGACTCCACCTGTCACCTGACTCACAGCCTCGCCTCCACACTGTTCTCATTTACAACGTGCAGCTAGCCAAACAACAAAGAATCACTCAGACAGTGAAAGTGGACAGTATCTGCTCTGTTTCTTAACATAAAACTCACTGTTACATCCAGCGACAGCACAAACGTGAAGTCCCCTCGTTTCCCTGAGTTTGGCGGTCGGTTCTGTCACTGGCGAGCTAATATAAACTAATTCAGTCTAATAATAATGATAAAGTCTATTGGCCACAACCAGCCAACCAACCTGAAGATGCCACGTTCTGTACTGACACAAGATGATGCTAAACATGATCTAAAAACTGGCGAATTTAGAAGTTGCCATGGAAACAAGCTGTAGCAACGACAATGTAGTCGGGTGGCAGATGGCAGGCGAGCGTTACCTCGCTACCACCAGGAACTGGTCGATCTGAGGATCTTTGAGCTGGTTGTTGGGATCCCACACCTTGGTCTCCAGCTTCTCTTGGACCCGGGTGTCTGATTCACCTGAGACGGGGACAAATGGCTTGAACTACTAATACACCAACACCTCCTCAAAATAAATAATGTAAATGTATTAAAACAACTTGAACACGCTTGCTGCTCACCCTCAGCTAGCTTATCAGGGATCTCTGCCTGGTATTTGGAGCCCACCCGAATCTCGCCTTGATCTGCTAGCAGGGTCTTCTGGACAGGGTCGAATACGAGTGAGTAGAAGAAACAGTCCTGGACAGAACAGAGCAAAGGTTAGAGCCACTTCACAGTGCCACTCTCTTTGCAATATGAAATATCGAAGCGAACAATTAAGTATCAAAGTAATGTGACAAATAAACAGATGGCATGTTTACCTCTTTCTCCAGGTACCCGGCTAAGACATCTGTTTCGTTGAGAAGGGTCACGTTACATTTTCCCCTGAGGAGAGCACAGAGAGGATGTCAAAGACACAAATGCATCTTCTCAGTAAGTAAAACAAGAAGGAAAAATCTGGTTTGATGACATCCCTGCCGCATTCAGTCCCCAAAAAAGGGGATTAAAAAAAAAAAAAGTAGTGTCAAGCCTTTTTTGTGCTCATTTTTTTTGCTGCTTGAAATCATTTTTGACTTTAACAAGGTGCAACATATGAATAACACGCATCCATTCATCGCCTGTCTGGATCAAGGTTTCAGGGCAGAAGTCTAAGCAGAGACACAGAGGTGTTCCCAAACCAGCCAAGAGGTGTGATCCTGGTGTCCTGGGCCCAGTCCAGGGCCTCCTCTCAGTAGCACATGGCTGAAACACCTCAGGGGTCACAGTAAGTGGATAGCTCAACTGTCTGTTTTGATGTAAGAGAGTACAGCATTGCTCTGGAGTCCTTGACACCAATAACCACGCTCAAACTGTCTTTCTCTACGATCACTGTAATCTTTAGCAAACTAGGTAACAATACAAACTAGAACTGATGGGCAAATGTTTAGAAGCAAATTCAGTCGTCAAGTTTAGGACTTCATTGACTACAGAGGAAAGAATAAGTGATGGCAGGAGCGGTGATGTATGGTGCTGTGCAGGGACAGATTTGATCACCCCTTCAATGGGTGAGAATGGTTACAGCCAGGACCATTTCTCAGCAGATCAGTCCCAAATGCACATGGCTGTTGTCAGAGCTGTAACTAAACTGCAGGTGTGTGATAAGGCTCTGCTGGTAGTCACTTACCGTATGTGAGTGGCAGGTAGAGATTCAAACTGTCGAGACAGGAAGAGTTCTCTGTGTTTGAGCTGGTGTTTCTGCTGTTCAGACAGTTGTGGCTGCTTTGACTCCTCCTCAAACTCTCCTAGACACAGAAAGAACTCAGAATTAGCAAGAGCCACTGTTAGGAACTGAAGACGCGAACCTCTGAGTTTACAGCTATAACATAACTTGTAACGTTTGAATGTGGACACAGCAGGCAGAGAAAAATGGGTGAAACTTCATGCAGTGACTGAGATCACAAGACAAATCAAGTAAACCCTCCAGCAGAGACTGGTTTTACTGCAGCAAACACTGGAGATGCTTTGCTACACAATCCTGTGACTGAAGACACCTTTGGTATATCCAAAAATGACCTCCCATCTCCTTTGCTACTCACTCGTCCTGACCTTGATGGAAAACATCATGAGGTCAAGGAAAGCTGTGTAGGAGGATTGATAAGGACGCAGGGAAAGCGAAGCACTAACCTGGGAATCTGACCACAGTCACACTTGCAGATTCACTCCTCTCAGAGCTCCTCCACAAAGCTGCCATTTTCTCATCTATCCCCATGTGGCTTCAAGTGTACGTGTGTCATGTATTCATGCTGAAAATAAGTCGATTATATAGCTTAGAGTTGATAACTCAGATGAGTTTCTGTGAGATTTGTACTCATGTTCAAACCTTAAAGTTCATTAAAACCTGGCAAATAACATCTCCAAACTCCAAAAACTGTATTGTTGTGTTCAGAAAAAGTTAGCGTTTAAAAAAAGAAAAGAAACACTTTTAGTGTTTTGAAATCAGTGAAGGTGGGTAATAGCCAAGGATTTATTCCTGCACCCATTTAAGTGGAAGAAGAAGAAAGAAATGAAACTAAGCCTTGTAGGAAAAAATCTAATAGTTTTGAAAAGTGAGTCCTCAAGTTAACTTTAATGGTCCAAATGGCAGAAAAATGTTACTACTATTAACATGTGAGTAACTGCAGTACCATTAAGAGCAGTTAGCAGGCCCACAGCTGTTAGAAAATAGGCAAAGCAGTCCAAAGATGGTTGCAGTGACATAAAAGCAAACAGATAACAGCAGCTATTTATTTCAGTCTGTGTACATTGAACTGCTGCACAGAGGGAGAGAAACTGCACATGCAACCACTGGACTGGTTCTTGTGTTTTTACTACATGCCTCATTCACTCATTCATACAAACACTCCCGAGGTATCGAGGCCTGTAGTGTGAGCGAAGCCAAGTTTGAATGAAGTGCAGAGCAACAGTCCAACCACAGTAACTGAATAACAAAGACTGCGAGATGCTGCTTTAGATATTCAAAGAAAAAAATTGCACACTAATTTTTTAATGACAAAAAAATCAAGAATTAAAAAAGTAGATTTTCCAGTGATTAAAACTAAAGCAGCAGTCAGCACAGAGCAGTGCAGGTTGACACTGGTTAGTATTGTTGTAAATATTATTAGTGGACTTGCTGTAAAGCAATCTGATTATCTGACACTAGCAGAGCCATGAGACACTTTTCAGACACAGAGATGTGAAAAAACGAAGCCACACGTGTGAGTGTGTTTCGCCACTAGATTGCGCATTCTGAATTTCAGGCGGTCAAGTGATTTGCTGTAAGAAGGAGGGGAGGGACTACTTCACTCCCATCTCTGTGGACCCCGCCCCTGCACTGAACCACAGGAAACCCTGCCACTGAGGGCACAGGAGAGAAAGAGAGGGATGGTACCTTAAGCCACACCCCTTTTCTGTTAACCTCTCAACCCCCCCCCCCCTTCACCGGTCCGGCTAGTCCCTGCCAGACAAAGTAGGAAACCCTGTGTGCCAAACCGAAAGCGCCCATCCCCCTCCACAACATGTATCCCCAACTCCACACACACACACAAAAGAAGACACAGCACACACAGAAGGAGCGACGGGCACATTTCTAGAGAAAAACACATACTTTGTTAGAAACGCACTGTCCCCGATCTGACAAAGACTCCAGATGCATCACAATTAACTCACTGGTTGCTGTGGCCCTGTGGACAGATCAAGGGCCTTTTGTTCTGCATAAAGAACTTGAGTATAAAGAAGGAGGAAGAGGAGGGAGCAGCAATGAAACAAGCGAGTCCAATAAACAAGGTTTGGTCCTAACGAGCAGCAGTACAGAACGTGCACTTCTTCAGCACTAAGAGGCCTAGAAGCGACCAACCCAGACCTAAACAGAGTAGAACAGGACTACTTATACCCACAAAGGTCAACGATGGATCACTGTGTGCCTCCGTCATACTTCAGTGCACCAACAATCTTGATAAGTCAGTTAAGCAGTGACATTAGGAACACTGTAACTACCCTGTAACGAGACGTATTTGAACTCCAAATGCTAGTTAGTTTCACCTGCCGAGCAAAACTGGATACATTTGGAAATTAAGCTATTTTATGACATGAGTTAAAAAAAAAAAAAAAAAAAAAACCAAACAAAGACTGGCCTGAAAACATTTTCCCTATTAGACGCACTGTTTTATGTTCAATGACAAAACAACAACGTGTTTGTTAGAATCCTGCAGTAGCCACTTTATCCTTTTGCACGAGGCAGTCAAAGCAAGTAAGAATACAGCGCTTTATAATTTTACACGATCCACAGCTGGTGTGGAGCACCCACAATATGGTTGCATACGTACAGCGACAATAAAAGGCTATTATATTCTATTTAAAGACTGTGCAGCTTATCATGGCCCAGGCTGAGAGTTCGAGGGCTGGGGACAGTCTGGATTTGACTTGGCCAAACTTGTGTGTAATGGGTCTATTGTGCTCTTGCATTACTTTACTGATCCATGTAGCTATTTGCATTGAAGCATTACAAATACACACGATTTGATCCACAAGTGTGATACACCACAGTCAATTCATGTTCTAATTTTTTTCCAACTAAAAGCATTCACTTTTTTGTGGCACACTGGGAAAAATTCCCTTCTCACAGCAAACCTGCCAGACACACTCATTCATTATCACTGAAGAAGTCAGGCTGTTGTTACAGTGTGAAGCTCTGAGTGCTCCAGAATTCATTCTTAATTTTATTATTATCGTCTTCTCTTGCAAATATTTTCCCCCCTTCTGCCAATTATACATGAGCAATGACCTGATCCATCCAGCATCAGCTCATTGCTTCTTTACTACCTCACACATCATGGCTGCAGTGTACTGGTGGCTAACTAGAGAGCTAACATAGCACAGTGGAAGCTAACAGCTATTAAAAAGCTCAACAATGACTCATTTTCTCTGTAATTATGTTCAGTGCAAGACTTGTTGGGAAGTCTTTATTATATTACAGTAACATAATATGTTGTGGTAAAATCTTTGTGTGTGTGTGTGACACTTACATGCTTTGCTGACGAAGACTAATGCAATTAGGTGAAAACATCGTGGTTCTTATCATGTACTACTTACTAATGAACAAAGTTTAACATTAGCAGCGACTTGGAATCTATAGAATCTGCAAATTATCCTATAAAAAGCTCTCTCTTAATTCATGCAAAAATCAGTCTGGATTTAAACCGCATTCTCTGAACGTCATGAATGTGTCCTTAGAACCGTTACCACAGCAGGCCGTCGTTTAGTCAGTCACCTTCAACTGTTTTCTGGCACACTAGAAATTAAATTCATCACATTTCAGATGCCAAACATGAGCTTTTAGTACTACATAATTCAAATCAAAAGAGCATGTTTCGGGAGCCGTTTTAGCTCAGCGGTTTCAACCTTTTTTGCGCCACGGATCGGTTTATGTCCGACAGTATTTTCACGGACTGGCCTTTAAGTTGTCACGGATAAATACAACAAAATAAAACCGGTATCAAGATTTATTTATAACACATGGGAAAAGACCCAGAGAAACAGAGTTAGCGATAAAATAAAAAAAAAAACAAAAAACAAACGCTTAAAAACCCTACACACACACACACACACATATATACATGTAGTTTTGGCATCTAGCACAATAATACATAAATGCAAATATTAAATATTATAGATAGATGTAGACCGGCATGGCTATTTAATAATGATCAGCTGGGGATGTTCAGCTCGTGTGCTACATCTCCTAAATCCACCACGTATGGGAAACAGACTGCTCAGCCTCCTTTAAAGAGCAGCCATACCTTTAAAGAGGACACATGAATGCTGCCAGCAGATACACTGATGGCACACATTATGGACAAATGTTACAAGTGCCAACATATGACCATTAAAAAGAAAAACCAAACAAACAAAAACAACCAAACAGCATGTGTGTGTGTGTGTGTGTGTGTGTGTGTGTGTGTGTGTGTGTGTGCGCACGCGCTGATGGACAGAGAGGGGGAGAACTATCAATGCATCCGTGTGGGCGTGTCTTTGTCTGCAGAACTGCAGCCTGAGGAGTAAGGAGGTAGAGCTGGTGTTGGGGAGGGGCTAATGACTGAGTGATCAGTCTCCAGCAGTGTGCATGCCATTACCAACAACTCACTGCTTCAACCCTCTAATAACACACAGAACAGACACTGGGCTCATAGGGTGGAACCGGCTGGTTATGGCGCTCCATGTATGCCCTGCCTGCTCGCATCTTAGACCGTGCTGTTATGTGCTGGATTGTTTCAGACCGTCTTTGCACAGCCTGCACCCGGGGTCTTGCCTGGTGTGACAGACCCCAGCCTCTATGGATCTTGTGCTCAGAGCTTGTTCCTGTGCTGCCATGACTAGCGCCTCTGTGCTGTCTTTCAGTCCAGCCACTGGTAGGATTTCTCAATGTCAGCCACTAATAGCTTATCAGGTGTTATAGTGAATGATTGCAGTAACTGAATCAGTTACAGTGTCTGCAGTGTCTGCAAGCTCCTAGCTTGTGGAGTTAGAAGCATGTGATGGTGTGGAGCGGTATCTCCCTCACTGGAAAAAAAAACAAGGCTTGTTATCATTGGAGGCAATCAAGATATCAAGACTGTGGTAATCCCATTACACCACAGTCTGGGACTGAACTCCAAGATGATAACTTGCCATCAACGAAAGGAGTTTATCAGAGACCACATTCAGAATTTGGGAATAGAGTGGATGGAATTGGCAGCCTGCAGTTCTGACCCTCAATCCCACTGAACACTGTGGGAGCTGCTTGGGCCAAACTGACTCAAGAGAACGTGCACAGTGTGTTTGTGTGAGTCCCACCAGTTAGTTAAGTCCAGCGTGTAGCTGCCAGCAGTTTTTGGGCTAATTTCAGTACAAATGTAAGTGCATTTCATACATTTATTTTATAATACTAATAATTATTATTTATATTTACATGTGTATATATATGTACACATTTACATTTATATAGAACTTTTTGAGACCCTCAAAGCACTTTACAGTTCCACTATTCATTCACTCTCACATTCACACACTGGTGGAGGCAGCTACGGTTGTAGCCACAGCTGCCCTGGGGCAGACTGACAGAAGCCAGGCTGCCATATCGCACCATCGGCCCCTCTGGCCATCACCAGTAGGCGGTAGGTGAAGTGTCTTGCCCAAGGACACACCGACCAAGACAGACAGAGCTGGGAATTGAACCGGCGACCTTCCGGCAACCATGGCCGACCGTGGTTCAGGGGGTTGGGAATCAAAGCCTTTACTGGTTCATTTTAAACTGTGTAAACATTTAATAAATAAATAATTAATTAGAGTAAAAATTCTGAAACACCATTTTTCATTCATGAAAACTTGCCCCCTTTCATTTTTCAATGTCAGAGCTGAAGTAGTGCTTTGGGGTTGCAGTGTGAAGTTTATTAAAAGAGTGGAGCCACATCATAGCTGCTCTCAGACTGGAGAAGATGAGCACTGGGAGGAGCTCTGGCTCACTGGTTGCTACTCACTTGCGTTGCTGTCAGCTAGAGTGTTGAGGTTGCCCGAGATGTCTCGCCTCCTGAACAGACACACCACTTTTGCCTCCACATTTCCATTGGCTGTCTGCAAGTGAAGAATCAGTAATTACAAATTAGAACCAGAATGATGCACTAGAGTAATTCCCTCCTACTCATCAAAATCATCTAAAAACTGAAACTTTGTACCTTCCTCCTCCTTTGATTAAAGCCACTGGTGGCTTATTTAGCCTTGATAACGACCAGATTCTAAGTTATTATCTATAAATCATGACAAGTCTGTCGTGATTACACTGTACTCAAAGTAAATACTCGAAAAAAGGAAAACAACAACAACAACAACAAAAGCTGGTTCTGAAAGTCAGGAGATGAGTTGGAAACAAGCATACAGTTCATCACCAGTAGACAAATCACTGGCTTGTTTTCTTTGGACTTACAAACCAAAGTGTGTGTGTGGCCTCTGTTGTGTCATGTAGCTGTGTGCGCTTTTCCTCTGGTGGGTATGCTGGATTTCGTTATTGGTGCTACATATAAGGAAAGGACACCTATGGAACATCTCATTGCTAACTGCTGTGCAGCATGGTGGTGCTCCGTTCTCAAACATCTTTCACACAGCTCAGGTTTTTACTTTTTGGAACATCTTTGCAAAGCCAGTACTGGAGCTACATTGGCTTTCACAGATCCTTCTGATGCAAGAACATAATAAGTCTACAGATTACTGATTACTGTGTACTCAAGTTTTTTTGTGGTTTTGTGCGTCAAAGCAATGAGGTGACTACTGAATGTCAGATACTGGCCAAAAAGCCAAAGGCAGACTGCAAATGTGAAGCCGTCTCTAGGTAGAAAACAGGAGAAGGTATACAGCTCCTGCGTGATTCGCTCCTCTGGCTTGTGTGAGACAGGAAGCATTTTTGGGAGAGGCACAAATACACCGTGTTGCATCTTGTTGTTACTGCTGATTTTTAAATAGTTTGCATTGTTTATGTAAGTAGTGATAAAAAGTTGTGTATAAAACTTTGCTTTCAAAATTTGTACACAAGTTGTTGAAAGTCACAGTTTATGTTTGCATTTTAAGTTATGAAATGGATTCGTTAAATATGATTGTGGTCTTCACAGTACAAAAATGAAGGTTTCCAATCAGGTTTTATGTTTTTTAAGACAAAATGTAAAAATTTCAGTCATTTAATAGGAGCCAGAGTAGAGTCGCTACTCCTCCACATCAAAAGGTGCCAGTTGAGGTGTTCGGGCATCTAATTAGGATGCATCCTGGCATCCTTGGGATTGTCATGCTGAAAAATGTGTCCGTTGCCAATCAGATGCTTTACAGATGGTAATGTATGATGGCTCAAAATCTGATGCTTGGTGTGGTTTTGGGGACCAGGCCGGGTTCATTTTGCTTACAAACCTTATGTTGCGTTCCAGTACCCCAAGACCGGGCCGTAACAGACATCTAGCAACATTAATCAACTCGAGATATTCTCCATGGATTAATCAATCACAGTGCTGCCCTCCACTTTGCAGCCTGTGCGTGGGCAAACCTGCCAGTGTTGCGAGCAGATTTTCACGTGACATCACATGTCACACGTTTGTAGCCTGTCAACCAGCCGTGCACTGCTCAGTTGGGATGAAACTGAGTGAACCATCGTGTCAGTTTTTACCACCATTGTAATGATACTGCAGTAAGTTTGTGGGGGGAAAAAACACAAACAAACACTAAAGTCTTGGTTTCCAGTTAACTTTTTCTACTCCCACAGTTAGGTCCATAAATATATGGACAGAGACAACTTTGCTTAATTTTGCTTCTGTACATCACCACAATGAATTTTGAATGAAACGACAGTTGAAGTGCAGACTGTCAGCTGTAATTCGATGGGTTGAACAAAAACACTAAAAACCTTTTTAGTCCCTTCATTTCAGTGGCTCAAAACTAACTGGACACATTAAATAAGTGAAAATAAAATGTTCATTTAAACACTTGGTTGAAAACCGTTTGCCGGCACCGACAGCCTGAAGTCTTGATCTCATGGACATCACCACATGCTGGGTTCTCCTCCTTTTTAATGCGCTGCCAGGCCTTTACAGCTGCTGTTTGTTTGTGGGCCTTTCTGTCTGCATTTTAGTCTTCAATAACAATACTCCAGCAGCTTCCTGTGCCTTAATGGCGGCTATAAATAAAACTACCGGTAAGTACAAGACGAGGTTATGGCACTGAGCAAAGCGACCATTGTGGTGGGTTACTGGGGGCTTAACCCGTCAGTCACTGTGTTCAACAATCAGCACTCGGGCTGATGCAGTCCTCCTGGTGCTCAGCACAACACTAACAATGCAATCAACTAGTCTCATTTTTCCCCCTCATTTAAATGAAATTAGTCACCAGAACATCCTGGTAACCACTTTGAATAGGAAGAATATTCTATAGTTTTGGTGCATTACAGAAGGTAAACAGGTTACAGTACACACAGCTGTTTGAGAGAAATATAAAACTGAAAAAAACAAAAAGCCAACCTACCTTATTGAGCTCTTCTATTCTCCGGATCAGGTAAGGGTTGCTGGAGGAGTTCTCAAAGTACACATAATCTGAAACAAAGAGTAGAGAATCAGCTTACAATGGATTACATGTCAGCCCACGTCCCTGTACTCATCAAGTAAAGAACTATAACAATATACTTTACAGCAGCGTAAACTTTTAAAAGTACTGACTGATTTTTATGTCACATGTTTATGCAGCAATACAAATGTTTTAATATTGAAGAACATTAAAACATTACTGTTGGCCACATGTCGGCAAAGTTATCTGACATTAGTGATGTTTGTACTTCATGTGCTTCAGGTTCTACTTGATGGCAAAGCCTTTACTTTAAAATATACGCCGTTCAACAGTTGACTTTAATCTTACAGATAATGTGACAATATTCTGAATAATTAAAGTCAGGAATATATCCACAAACACAACAAGCTGTGAAGGCAGCCTGCTTTGCAGTCCTGAACATCACGGCACAAGCACGATCCACTGCACTGTTAATGTTAGCTATGTTGTATTGCTGCCTCTGTTCGGTGGTGTCGAGCCGAGCTGACGGTTCACTCGTCAAGCTGAAAGAAAGATGCTTTAAGCAAACGAGTCAAACATGTGTCCACTGTACCATCTGGAACTCTTCTTGTTTAGCACTCGTAATAACACAAACACTAAATCCTCCTTCTCTTGTGCTGTTTTGTAGCAGTGTGTACACCTGAGACTGTCACCTGTCTGTCCGTCTTGCACACCAGCACCAGCTGGCTGGCATTGCTATATTAATACTGCAAATGTCACTTTTATATCACATAAAAACACAGATATCACTGTGGGCCAAAGGGCAACTCTAGTGTAATTCCAAAACCTTCGACTTCACTTCACCCAAACTGTCCACCTATGATTTCTAGCTGCCCACCCCTAACACAGCAGGGCAACTCCTGCCAGTAAGTCACAACTGAATAAACTTGTGAGTTCATGCAACTAACAGTTGTGTGGATGTATTGAAATAGATTTAGTGGTAATGAATGGTGTCATCGGTAGACGTACGCAGGCCTTTAAGTACATATAACACTTCATGTAAACATATGTAGCTTGTGAAATAGAATAAAGAACTTCTAAGAATACATGTTGGTTATGACTTGCCCCACTGAAGAGTACACACAGGACATGGTGGTAGTTTCCTAAAGGGCGAAGCAGCGGCAAAAACACGTGTGGCTCAAGCTCCAGGAAATATGTGCAGCTTTGTTTGTGAACCATCTCATGAACAATCACCACTTTCTTTATTCAATGCAAAATTGTTGGGTTCCAGTATTGTTCTGCCATTAAAGATAAAATAATGACCTTTTTCCATTATAAATGCTCTCAGTGCTAATCTTGATTATTAGCTTGAGTGAATTTTAGGAGTGCCAATAAAACTCGCTTGGTTGAGCAGGGGGCCGTTATACTGAGCAGCAAATGCTCACAGCTTTTTGAGAAACAAGCTACAAACTGACATTTTACCCAACAACATTTTGTAATTGAGAAGCAATTTTACGTCCTGATAGTATAATGTTGTTTCCAATTAGAAGCAAATAATATTAATACTCCTCAAAATCTTAAGTTTCATTGGAGGGACCAAAACTACTTTGGTCTAACACAGCTCAAATATTTCACAAGCATGCTGCACACAGAAATGTGTGACAGTGTCAAGCCTCTGTGTTTCTAGTTCAGTCATAAGCTCTTCATAGTCTATTATGCAAACCACAAGTAACCCTTCTTACAGTGAGCGCTTCATTTTAGACTTCAGCTGGGTGGCTACAGCACTGAAATCAATGAGGCTCTGGCAGGAACAGATCAACTGAAATACAGTTTTATAAAGCAGGATTGTAGCTGCTGGTTTTATAATACTAGGTCAGACTCTGGCTCTGATGTTGGTCATGTCTATGTTTAAGAGGCATCTGGAAACCCCATCTAAAAAGGTCAAGTGGTCAGCCAGGACTAGCCAGCAGTCTGCAGTGTAACCAACATTCAAACCATATATCCTATTAACATTGCTTAAATCACTGACACCAATTCAGACAAGAAGGAAACCGAACAAAGTCAGGAGAAAGCAGCTCTGTCAGCAGCTCTTCAGTCCCTGCAGTTCAAACCAGCAGAGTCACAGACGAGTCTTCACTATACGACCAGGCTGATAACAACTACATTAACTTCTGCAGCAGAAAATAAAACCAGCATCAACACTTAAAACACCAAGTGAAGCCTGTGCCAGTGAAGTGGCACGACTGCACTACAGATAACGTATTACACAACTTGTTCCACAAGTCGACTGAGGAGTAACTGAAAGTAGGATGTCACCGTAACTGATACAATACAATACAGTTTAATGTCAAAATTCTCAGAATGCGAGATAACGATCCTGGCTTCTTTTTTTTACCACAGTGACTATAGGCAGTGGATGTACTGAGCACGCAAATGTTCTGGAACTGACAGTGGCAGCATACGTGTGCTACTCTATCCTTAAATCTCTATCCTTACGGGGCGATCGTGGCTCAAGAGTTGGGAGTTCGCCTTGTAATCGGAAGGTTGCCGGTTCGAGCCCCGGCTTGGACAGTCTTGGTTGTTGTGTCCTTGGGCAAGACACTTCACCCGTTGCCTACTGGTGGTGGTCAGAGGGCCCGGTGGCGCCAGTGTCCGGCAGCCTCGCCTCTGTCAGTGCGCCCCAGGGTGGCTGTGGCTACAATGTAGCTTGCCATCACCAGTGTGTGAATGTGTGCGTGAATGGGTGGATGACTGGATGGATGACTGGATATGTAAAGCGCTTTGGGGTCCTTAGGGACTAGTAAAGCGCTATATAAATACAGGCCATTTACCATTTAAATGCTAAAGAAGGGCTGCTGCAGTAGGTCTGCACTGACTTAAATAAAGACAGTAATCCTGAAATACACGCTACATTTTCATGAGACAGCCGTCTTTGCTGCTGTTGTGACTGTAGCCTATGCTCCACAGGCTACAGTGTTTGGTGAAAGGTAGGTGAATGCTTACGTTAACATCATGTAATTAACATTATGGTATGGTAGTTAGTAGGGTACTTGGCAACCAGGCTGTCCTGTCAACAAAACATCCACATTTTAAATACTGCCATACCTCAGGGATTTAAAATGACTTTTTGATTAAAATGTCTTACGTTAGGGATGTTGCTACCAACTGATTCCCTAATTGACTAAACAAGTGGGAAAAAGAAGACGAACCAACTATTATAGCACTCAGAAACACTCAGAAATCAAGTTAAATTTGAGAACTGTTTAATAATCACATTCTTCAGTAATGAATCACACCGCTTAAATGTGCATCACTTCGCATCGTGCATTATGAACATTACACATTATCCTCCGAACAACCAAACAGAAAAACATTTAAAAAAAACATGTTATATATGATATGAAAACATGTTACTACAAAAGATCTTAACATACTAATAAAATATCATAAACAGCATCTGAAAAACTAATAAACTGTTACTGAAAAGTGTGTGAACCACAGCTCACTCCTTTCGATGTGGAGAAGCAGCAACTGAACTCCTAGCCCCGACTGAATGACTGAACTCCTCACCCTAGCGCTAAGAAGAAGCCCAGTGAGATGATGTTCCCAGCTGCTGAGAACAATGCTAAATATTCTCTCTGTCATGACTCTGCCATCACGGAAAGAACTTACAACAATAATGGGCAGAGAAATGTATTTATGCCATCTCTGTCATAAATTTTCATATTAATTTACTGAGGTCAGAAGAGTCCCAGATGGAGCTCTTTGATTTTTGCAGGGTTTCTCTGAACACTGGCGGTCTGACCCTGGGGTCATTGCACGAGTTTATTCACTAAATGTATGAGTCCCACAGTGTTAGATCCACTTCAGAGACAGTTTCAAGAGTTGTTTTACGGCCTTGACCAGAGTAA
This sequence comes from Diplotaxodon limnothrissa, assembly GCF_057381915.1. Classification (NCBI taxonomy): domain Eukaryota; kingdom Metazoa; phylum Chordata; class Actinopteri; order Cichliformes; family Cichlidae; genus Diplotaxodon; species Diplotaxodon limnothrissa. Next base: position 70,778,454 of record NC_140598.1, on the reverse strand, counting down.
ATGGACGTGGACAAATATTGACAGCTTAGGTAAACAGCAGACTGAGAGTCTACACTCACTACAGATGAACGATGGTGAGAGTTGTTAGTCCTACAGCGGCCAACGTTTCTAGGACTTTGCACTGGAGTTGAGAAGGCTAAGAAAACAGAATTTACAGACGTTGAGCGGTGACATTTTGTTTAACATAACACTGTTGCAAGGTTGAGTTTATGCACCAATTTACAAAAACAGGGGAATAAACTGACTACATATTAAGCAATATTGACTATGGGCTCAGAATAGCAGCACAACCTGAGCAACACGAGCTTTACAAATAACAGATTTTTAATCATTTAGCATTCATCATACCACTAACGACAGGCACAGTGTTTCACTGTATCTTTTGATGTGATTATTAACAGCAGTGTTGCTTTTCATCAAACTCCATCTGGTCCTCCCACAAGCAGGGACAGAGACCCCCGGGACGATATCAGTGGGTTTCTGATGAAACGTCAAAAGCAGAGATGGGGAAGAAAGGACTGCGACAGGGAGAGGATTTCTTGCTCTACTTAGCTCAATGGTGGGAAGCTCGAAAAGAGAGACATCATCTCCTTGTTCACAGCGAGAAAAAAAAAATACCACCAAATTACATAACACTGGGTCAGACAGCAAAAGGGGATAAGCGCTCATGTGCTCAACATGACGGATTCTAGATCTAGAGACAAAATGTCAGCAGGGGTTATTTTTTCATACTAAAGCCGTCCATCACTTCCTACTGCCCAGTTTGAGGGGAGACGATGCTCTTACACTGAGGCAGTGATCACCCAGGTAAGATATGCTCAAATTTAAAGTTCATTTCAGTCTCAGCTCAATGTACCATTTTACCTCAAACGCACTGCAGTCAAAGGAGAGCTGGTTCTGTGTTCGGGTAATATGTAAACGCGTGGGCAGAGGATCTAAATTAAAGTGATGTGTGTTGAGGCAGCCATGAGCGTATGCTGTGGACATTTGCAGCTGGAGTGGTGCTGACTGTCAGGTGCTTGAGGGTGAATAAGGAGGAGGAAGCCCTTTGACTAATCTCTGGAGAAGATAATGATCTTATGCAGGCTGAACACTGTGTGCTTCAGGAGGACTGGTGATGTAGGAACCAGCACCGGCCTGCTCTTACCAAAAAATGATTCAGAAATATGAACTTGATGGAAACAAAATTGTAACTGATGTACATATCATAAAATGCATTTGTTTCTGCGTTACATACCAAAGAGTTTAAAGTATGTCACAGTGCAGGATACTTGAAAAGGCCCCAGAATGAGTTTAAGCCAACTGTGAAGTCAGCATTACCCTGTTGCCTCAGCAAAATTTCTACTGATTACTGCAGAAAATAAGCTTCGTGCAAAACGACCTTTTTAGCAAGAAAAAAGAGATAATGCAACTTTTAGTGATGTGCTTCATTAAGCATTAAAGTAAATGCTGAAAGAGGCATACACAAAACACTTTAAAATTTACATAAAGAGGCTGATGTTTGCTGCACAGCAGCAGTGGCGCTAATGTTTGGGCTACTGCAGCTATACCAGTGTGAACGAGCTCAAAGACCAAATGACAACAGAAAATGTTGATGAAAACTTCTGCTGAAGAAACTGTGTGGATAGTTTGTCTGTTTCCAGTCTGACAGAGCAGCAGAAGAGCATATGCTGCAAACTGCAGCCCACCCCCTGGCTACAAGGATTTTCTCTGAGCAAGCTCTTTCCCAGCTACAGAGTGTGCCGACACAGAACAGGTGTTTAACACTTCACTGCCACATCAGCTCCATATATGAACCTCACTGCCCTGTGTGCGTGTGCCGTACAGCTTTTGAGAATGTACTATTTGTATTAATGTCTACATTATTCATTTAAAGCTGACCAAATTATTTAATTTTCCATTTGGTTTGTTTTCTATTGTAACACTTGAACACACTTTATAATAACCTTAGTAAGATACTTCCATATTTGCTACCCTTTCCTGGTTTCCTGGTATGCCTAATAATTCCCTGACAACCTCCCTCTGTAGAAGCCACCGTTCTAATACCAATGAACTACTTTCCATTTAAGATAAACAATTTGGACTTCTTCTTTTTTTTAATAAAAATTGCTGAATTTTAGCATTTACGTTCAAATACGGGGAAGAGACGCACGGTGAGGCAGGAGCAAGCTGAGCCTCACCTTGGATTTCCCAATCCCTCACAACCTGTTCCCTGTAACGCAATGAGAGCGAATCAATGTCTCTCTGTTGCCAATCAGATGCTTCAAACACTTTCAATATATGCAGGCTAAAATGAAAGAGAAGCTGCCCGAGGCCATGTTTACCCACAGGTACGCACACAAGCTGAACCTGGTGCTGTTGCAGAGTGCGTGCCCGTGTCACATGCACTTTATTAAACCAGCAGAGGGACGTTTCAGTAGCGGATGGTGGATGATCAAGTGCCGTTTACCCAGACCATAAATCTGCACCAAAACTGACCTGCACGCATCATTGCATTTTATTATGGAAAATCCTGACCGCTGGAATAATGACACGCTGATGATGGCAGCAGGATACGATCAGTTTCTCCTCCTGGGATGTGAGTGCGTTTTCAATGGAACTGACGCGTTTTTCAGAGTGATGCAAAACGAGGTGCTCTCACGCACGTGCACGACACCGCTGCTGCTCTCGAGCGCAGGAGGCTGGCGTCTGATAGTTTCTATGACTGATTTGAGTAGAAATGTGGTGCACTTGGCCTGACAGGAAGTGGAAACAGAGTCAGACAGGTGATCAGAGATGAACAGAGACAAGCGCTCCGTTTAATTTTGGACAACAGTGATCAAATGAAGGCCAGGTTTGATCATTTCCTTGGTTTGGTCGATTGCGCAAAATTGGGTGAAATATCATATCTTGATAAGGTGAACCTACAGAGCCTGTCAAAATGCGCCAAGCTGTTGGACTTTGTGAGACTTGAGGCGGATCTCATCGGACTGTATAGCTCACAAACAATGAGAAATGAATGTAAATCTCCTAGACGGCTTCTCAACTTTTTAGCCCACAAGGATCTCATTCAGCTGTTCCTGAGGCAACACAGTTGCTTCAGCTGGTCATTCTCAGCACTGAAAAGAAATAAGACGTACAGTTGGGGCAGGACTGTTCCTCCCTGGCAGTGATCTCCACTGAGGTGGACTTTTAAAGTTGAAACAAGACGAGGAGGACTTCTACAAAAGGAACGAACATTTTTGTCAGGAAGGATCAGCGCAGGGACTCCATTTATAAAAATATGACCACAATAACTTTGTTTTTTAATATTTGTCACATGGGGTACAGTTAGTATGTGTAAAGAATGCTGATATGAGATATGAAACATAACCCATTAACTGCTGCCGATGAAATGGGAGAGAGGACTGGCTCAATTCAAGGCAGCAGCAGCAGCTGGTGGTGGTGGAAGAAAACTAAATGAATGTTAAAAAAAAAAAAAGAAATTCATGTTACGAAATGCTACTGCCAACAAGTCTGAAGCAACACTGACAACCGTTTCATAAAATAAAAATAACATCAAATGGCCATAAGAGCAGCAGTTGCGTGGCAGGACAGTGGTAACTGCCTCAGACAACTGGAGTGGAAGCAGGAAGTTGCCCATACGAGCTGCCGGTGCCACGAATTGAGCCAGCCCTTGCTGTCAAATGATGAATAATCTATTCTGTTGGGTTCATATATTTCTAAATCTGATTCTGATGAAGGCAGTGCCTCACCAGCCCTGAACCTCACTGCACATCATCTCTCCTTCAAGCTCGGGTCCTCTTACAGAGCCCTGGGAGTTTGAGGGTCCTGCGCAGTGTCTACGCTGTTCCTAGGACTGCACTCTTCTGGACAGAGATCTCAGATGTTGTTCCTGGGATCTGCTGGAGCCACTCGCCTAGCTGTGGGGTCACTGCACTGAGTGCTACAATTACCACTGGGACTACTGTTTTCTTGTCTCATCCTGGACTGCGGTACTGACACTCATTAGTCCCCGACCTCCTTCCTTTCGCTTGGCAGTCTCAGAGTGCTGGACTTGGGGTGAAACCCTCCATGCATGGTCAGGAGATTCCTCATCTTGACGTCAGTGGCTTCTATCTCCTCCTTTCGCCAGCTTATTATCCCAGCAGGGTACCTGATCACAGGCAGGGTGTAGGAGTTGATAGCACAGATCTTGTTTTTACCGTTTAGCTGACTCCTCAGGACTTTCCTGACCCTCTGCAGGTATTTGGTGGTTACAGCTTTCCTAGCGACCTCTTCATGGTTCCAATTTGCCAGTGGGATCTCCAGGTACTTGTAGCTGTCCTCTATGTCTGCAATGTTGCCTTCTTATAGTTTGATTCCCTCAGGTCTGACTACCTTCCCTCTCTTTGCTATCATCCCACCTCACTTCTCCAGTCTGAATGACTGGAGACGCAACGACCTTATTCACTGTTCATGAATCCATGTCCTTCAGCCACATGCTGAGGAAAGCAAAGTTCTGACATACAAAAAGCTGAAGTGAAACAAAAACAATGAAAAGTGTCACTGCAACCACCGTTAGTGCTTTTATTACTCCATTCTCCCGTTTCCTGTAAACTTTGCTCCCTTCTCTATTCCACTTGTCAACATTCAGTAATTCCAATCCAGATTGTGTATGTGAACAGATACACGTGGGACCATAAAACCAGCGTAATACAGAGACAGACAACCATTCACAGCTACGGCCAGTTTAGAATCACCGAGTGGGTAACTCGTGCCTGAAGAGAACCCACACACAAAGGCCCCAGCTGGCTCGATCAATTCACCAGATGCAAAATATTATAAAGCCTCAGTGACATGAAAAACGGAACTTTGTAGTTTTTAAATACAACTGTACAGGTGTTTATTTTTACCCTATAATTGATTTAAAATACACATAATGATGCATTTAATAGTCTTTGCTAATGAAAAATCCTGTTCCTGGGTTTATGGCTCATTGATGCAGCACTATGTGGCATCACACTATGGCCTTTATTTCCCTGCACAAACTTGATCTAGCAAGGTGGCTGGGACAGGTCCAGCAGCTCTTCCAACCCCTCTACAGTCCAACCACAAAGTGATGGAAGCACATTTCTCAATGTGTAAGATACTTAACTTAATCTTAATCTTGAATTTAAACTTAATCTTTGTTCACAATATTTACCACTGAATTTTCTGACAATTTTCCATATAACCCTTTATCAATAATTCTCTTTAGCTAATGCATGACTAGTGCCAAGCTTTGTCTTCTGATGCTTTATCTCTTCTATAAATTCCAATAATTAGCTCCAAACAATAGGTTTCTCTAGGAACCCACCTTACAAAATGACTACAATTTCCTAGCTGATGTTTCTAAATTGACTGTCCTTCCACATAGCGCTATGTTGCTCTCAACAAAAATGAAACCCTGCACACCTCTGCACAAATAGTAGCTACAATAGCAGGGATCCTAAAGCCGAAACGTCAAGTGTTTTAGCAGCAACATACGTGGATCCATGAAACTGCACTGCTGAGGTCAGTCATACACACAGAGCACGGAGTGCGGGTTAGTGATAAGAAGTTAATGGGGGGGGGAACAAAAAACACTTTAACTGTTCAAACATTAAGCGCAGAAATATGCAGCATGTTTTGCAGAGCATAGTTTAATCGCTATGACCTAAATACCCCACACACTCGTGAGACTGCGATTAGCCTTCCCCCCCACTCAAGATTTTCAGGGAACCCGTAGCTAGCACCGTCTCCGAGGCTTAGCACTGAAAAGGTTGCACAATCAATACTGAAGCCCAGAATCAACTGTCCTGATGATCCGACTGGAAAACTAACAGTAGAGAACAGCAGCTTGCTTTGTATGAACCATAGTTTAGTTTCTTTTCTGACGCCTGCAAAGCAACCTCCAATGAACTGCATCTTATAAATGCCTGCCTGCCACTGGTGTCGCGGGGGGCTGCGAAAGATGATATTAATGACTAATTACCTGATTAATACCACCGACATACCAGTTTCCTTTGCAGCCATGTAGCACTGATGAAACATTTTTAACAAACGAGAACTTAACGAGTTATTACCACTCAACTTGGTACAAATTCAGTCGTTCACTTGCAGGTGTTCCAATATAACTGTTCACAGTCTGTAAACTAAATTCTTAACACAATTTTAACTGAGCTCGGATAGCACCGCTACTACGCCAAGCTAACAGGACTTAGCAGCCAGAATTAGCACATCTAGTGATATGGCGGAGGCGATAATGAAATTAACCTACCAGCCTGACACAGCTAGCAGAGCGGTGTTAGCAAGCCATCACAGACGTCACCAAATTTAGCTAGATGCTTACTTCTCAACCGCCAGCAGCTAATGCTAACTAGCATTGTGTTCATTTTGAGGACGTTATCAAATCTATAGACTACACGTCAGAGAATTGGACAATTTACTGTTATTTCGCTTATCCATAACCAACACATATGTTTGGATCTCCTGGATCCAGCTGGCTGGATGGATTTGTATAAATACAAACTTTCAGAACCGGTTCATGCTGTGCGACGGCCGCCCTGTGGTACGGTACTATGATGGCGTGAACTAACTGGGATATAACACAGATCTGTTCTAAAAGTTGAACTTTAAAACAAATATACACTGATCAATGTATGGTATTATTACAGTCCGAACACAGAAGCAGCTATACTTGGCTACAGCTGTGTGGAAACCAAATCAATGTGAAGTTATTTACGTCTGTCTGTAAGCTAAGTCATACTACATTGTTTCGGCAGATCTGACTGTCTTGATGAAAGCCCGGAGTCGCGCAGCGTACGCTAGCGTTAGCTAGCTGCTAACAGCAGAGACAGCTAGCGGCTAGTTAGCCAGCTCCCAGTAGAAGCGAACAATCACGTTGAAGGGGTGTCTTAAAAATGTAAACCATTCCTTACCTCCCACTCGGTACATGTTGGCCGCCATTCTCTCGTAACCTTTATCAGAAGCAGTCCCAGGGTATTCCCCGCTTGGGTAGAAACAGGTCGATGGGAGTCTATTTTATTCCTTCATTTATCGTCAACACCCCCGCCGCGAAACAAAGCCGGCTCTGGGTACAACAAGAGAGCAGTGGCGGGTAAAAAGTTGAAAGTTTCCGTTGGCGACGCTCCGGCAATTATCTCCAAAAATAGAAGTTTTTATTTTCTCTCTCTGGCGACCTTCCTCTCCTCTTCTTCACTCACTTATTCACATACAGCTAGCCTGTCTCTTAATCCACTCTTCCTCCCATCCTCCGCTCCCAGCTTCATCCTCCTCTTCTTCACCTCCGCTCAGTTCAGCGCGCGCGCACAGACACACACACACACAGACACACACACACACAGCCCCCCCTCCCTCCCTCGTGTACAAATCGTCAACTTCGGATTTTGTCGACAATCACCGACGTCTCACAGTCAACTTGTTCACCGGCGCTGGTTTAGTGACACGGACGGCCTGTTTATGAAAAGTACGACATGCTAAACTTACTTTACTGCTTGTAGCTTACAAAGTGTCTCAAGATGCTTACCGGAAACAAACGCTTATTTACAAGATGTACACACAAACACAGGCTTTAATATCGCAAATTCAGAGAATATACAGACGAGTCAGTGTAATGATGGCAGCAAATATGCCCCAAATAGGTCAAATTCTGAACGGACGGAAGCTGTTAAAAATGAGATACAAGTATAAAAAACAGTTTAAAAATAGAGTGAAAAAGCACTAATGTATGTGTTTTTCTTGTACGGGCTGCTGGTAGTGCAATAGATGGCAGTGTTGGAGAGCATATCAGTTTACTGAAGTATCACACCTAAAGGCAGTTAATGATTCAATTCATTTTATTCAATTAATTTTATATTTTCCACCTTAAACCATGTACCTTTAACTGCCTCCCAACAGGAGGGCACCGCAGACTTTACTGCCGTCTTCAGTGAAAACACATTTGCTGAGACTTCAGTCCTAGGTGTTCTCACCTGAGACCTGTTATTTAGGAAAGCACTCACAGGTTCTGGAGTGGCACTGCCCACTAGTGACACTTCACACACAACACACCTCGGAGTCTTCTCTCATTTATTTGGAGCTGAGCTGATACGACATCACAGTATTGCCGACGTACATTTAAATACATAAAAAACTGCACTAAAGTAATCATTTTCAAGTGTACTGATCTACTGTTAGACAAATGAATGAATACGAGATGCTGAGTTGATTTTAATGGGACAGGCCTGTCACAGTCTAAGCATATAAAAAGTTGAGATGTTAACCAAACCTTGTTTAAAACATGTATAAAATCACGTGCACGGGCAGTGCAGCACTGTTCTGCACCAGCAAACAAGAACGGTTCTCACCACATACACAACAGAATGACAAGGATTCTGTCTTATGGGAAACATCACACACACTGTCCAGTTTCACAAGGATTTAAAGCATAACATTAACATGGATGTTCCTCCCGAAGAGGATGTTCTGCCTGAAACTAGCAGCAGTGTCAGTCCAGAGGACAGAACGAGCCCATAACTCACTTCGATGCCTCTGCGGCTGTAAGAAAACAGCCCGCTTTCCCTCACTCTTACAAGCAGCCGTCTCCTTAGCTGGTTGCAGGTTCTGGAGAGCTGGTAGAGGTGGATGAGGCCGAGGCCAGTCTTTCACGGCTGTTACCCACCCCCCCTCCAATCACCTTCCACTGAAGGATGCAAGTGTCCTTCCCGCCAATGGAGAGCAGGTGAGAGTCACTGTGAGTGAAGCAGACGTTGGTGACGTGGCTGCCGTGGCCCTCGTACATGTGGCTCGGTGCCTGAAGAGAAAAGAAGCAGGTCCACTTCGGATCAGAGCAGAGGAAGGCCCATCATATCCCACTTACTCCTCCCCCCTCATTGTCTTTCCAGAGTAGGATAAACACCTTTCTACAAGATTCCTACTGTTAATGCTGAATCTGAATGTCCCACAACTCTAGTGACTCTTAAAGCTGGCTGACTTTTACCATTTGATTCTTATTTAAATAAGAAAATAGTTACCTTGAGTTTAGGACAGGGGTACTGGAACAGATGAACCTTACAGAAATCATCAGCCACAGCCACCATCTTCTCGTTGTGAGAGCGACACAGCGCGTTGATGTCTGTGCCGTCAGAGCCTTCCAGCCACACACCTGAACACCACAGTACCACACTCATCAGTCTGATTGCATAAAAGAACCCCATGAAGTTAATGCAATACTAAAGGAGGATAACAGCATTTTGGAGTTTCTCACCCATCACATGGAAGCCTAGCACACAGGTATAAGAGGCCCATTCTCTGTCTTTGCTCTCAAAGCGGTTCCTAAGCAGCTTACATCCTGCTGCTATGTCCCCTGTTAAAACACAGAGTCACTAAGCTGAAGAATGTACTGCATGGCATTCCTATAACAGCACTGAAAGCACAGTGCTGGATGTTCACTTACAGTAAAGGATCTCATAGTCGCCTGAATTTGACATGATGTACTTCCCATCTTTGGACCAGTCCAGGTGAGTGATGAAGCTGGAGTGGCCCTGATCCAACAGATAAGCAGACAGAGTGTCACTCACATTAGCTAAAGAAAGCAAGCTTTTATTGTGCATTTCCTTCACCATCAGAAAACTCCATAATAATTAATCTCCGTGTTTGCAAGCTCCATACCACACATTGCATATGAAAGATTTCCAGGTCATTAAAAGTGAAGTTAATGTTCAAGTGCATTTAAACGGCATTCTTTCTAATAGCTAGCATGAGTATAATAATAACAAATTACAATAGTCCAGCCTAAAAGTAACAAATACATGAACTATTCTTAACAGATGTCAGATAGCATACTGCTAAGATTTTCAGGGCCGAGTACAATAACCTCAGTTTGATCTGAATTTACAAGCAGAAAGTTAAAGACAAAGACCTGCATGGCCTCTAAGACATTCCTGCAGTTTAATCATTGGTGTGTGTTATCTGGCTTCATGGACAGATAGAGCTGGGTGTCATCAGCATAGCAGTGAAAATGTATGCTATGTCTTCTAATGATGCTGCCTAAGGGAAGCATGTATAATGTAAACAGAATTGGTCCTAGCACTGAACCCTGTGGAACTCCATAATTAACCTCAGTGTGTGAAGAGGACTCTCCATTTACATGCACAAACTGGAGTCTATTAGATAGATATGATACAAACAATTACAAGAGGCGTGTAAGACTGCGACTCTGCTTCCTGGTCCCATCTCTGCATAGTCACATTTTGGGGGGTTTAATAAATTTGTCCAGATTTCTAGAAATGAGAGCTGCTCCATCCAAAGTGGACGTCGTCTCTCCTAACAAGACCAGGTTTTCCTGGAAAGCTTCCCAATTATCTATAAAGCCCACGTCGTTTTTTGGACAGCCACTAATTTAAGCATGGGGCTAAACACGTCACTCCTGGTCCGATTGGGGAGGGGACCAGAGAAAACTACAGCGTCCGACATTGCTTTGGCAAAGTTACACACCCATTTAATATTAATGTTAGTGACCTCTGACTGATGTAACCGGGACCTTTACTGCCAACATGAACTATAATTTTATGGGATTTGCCCTTTCAGCGAGCAGTTTCACTACAGGGGCCGGTGCCTTTAGTTTCACATGTCTTATAAATGAATCGCTGATAACCAGACTCTGTTTCTCGGTGGGTGTATGGCCGAGTGGGGAAAAACCATTAGAGACATGGACAGGTTTGTAGTGTCATCAATAAAAGAACCTGATCAGGATCACATTCAGGGGTAGGTTAGCTAACAGGAAGTTAGCTGTTCTGACTGGAGAAGTACATCACTGCACCAACCCTCAGCAGCAAGATTAATGCTTGAGAGTTAACAAAGGTAACGGTCATTCTACGGACCAGTGTGATGTGTAATAATATGTGGACGACAATGAAACTGTACACAAAATTTATTGACAAGAAGGAAACTACAGCACCAGAGCAGGCTCATATTGGATGGAGATGTGCTGCGCTGTTAACCAAGAAGAAAAAACCCAAGTGAAATAAAATAATTTAAAGTTTAACTCACGTTACATTTTCCAAAGCGGGTGTAACGCCTGCCACTCTCTGTCACACTGTAGATGTAGATGAAGTTGTCATGTGATCCTACAGCTAGGAAGCTGCCATCTGAAAAACAGACTCACAGAGTCAAAGAGGATCCCCACTGTGAAACTTTGCTACATCCCACCCTGTGAACAACAGTTTTAAGCTTTAACTCAAAGTTTGCTGCATGTTTTTTGTGTGAAGAAGGTCCACATGGTTGGATGTGAGCACCACCCTAATCTGTCACATCTACAGTTAATATAGGAGGAGGAGTTACTGACTGACCTGGTGAATATCTCATGACAGACAGCTGCTCATTCCCATCAGTGGATTCAGAAACGACCTCCCTGGTCAGCAGGTCAAGGACCATCCACCTGTCGGTGTTACAGGGGGTGGAGGAGGAGACAGGTGGAGAGTCAGAGAAAAGAACAGACTGGAATGCTCATGGCTAAATTCTCCATCTTTTCTTCTTCTTTTGCTGTACAGGAAGCCACAGATCAATTCTTTCTTTTAGTTTGTAGCAAAAGTTTCGTTATGTGTTGTTTGTGCCTTTATATTTCTGCGGGTTTGTCGTATGATTAATAAAGAAGTGTATCCATACTGATGCAGTCCCGATCAAAGGTTTAAGATCACTTGAAAAATGGTTAAAAAAAACAAACATATTTTGCACAGTTGGATCTTAACAAGTTCCCATGTCGAGCTTCAACATGCAACAAGAAGAAATGGGAGTGAGACAACACACTTTGGTGAGCATGTAGTTTATTAAAAACAACATTAAACTGAAACAGGCTGTTTTACAGTTTAGTTTAAGACCACACCTACAAAAATACCTGTAAAGCCCCCAAAACACAAATCAGAGTTCCAAACGTGAACTCAGGAACGTTTCTCTGAGTGGTGAAGACGGCCGCACGAAGCGATCTACTGTCTGGGACTGTCGTTCATTTTTGGAAACTTCCCTTACTATCCATCCCCAAAGGTTCTCAACTGGACTTAGATCAGAGCACATGCAGGACGGTCCAAAAGAGTGATGTTATTCTCCTGGAAGAGGTCCCTTGTCCTTCATGGCGTTGTGTACTGTAGCGCTGTCCTGTTCAAACACCCAGTTGTTACCACCCGTTACCACCCCACTCAGTAATGAGGACGCTCTCTGCAACATCTGGACAGAGCCAGGAGCTGTTTGACGCCCCTGCACCTCCTGAAGCTCCGTTGTTCCACTGAAGGAAAAAGCACCTTAGACCATTATGGCGCCCCCTCCACTGTGGCGCGTAGATAGCATCTCAGTCGGGATCTGCTTGTCATGCTGGTAACGTTGGAAACCATCAGGACCATCAAGGTTACATTTTTGTTCTCATCAGAGAATTCTTCCACCTTTCAATGTCCCATGCTTGGTGCTCTCCTGCAAAGTCCAAACAGTCGCTGTGGCGTCTGATGGTTACGGGCTGCAGTCGGCACCAGTAACGCCCTTAATTTGGGTCGAGGATCGTCCAGTGTTTTGGTGAACAGCCAACTGGATCCTCTGGCTCAGTGCTGGTGACGTTTCTTGGGGTCTTCCATTTGACTTTTTTCTTCCATTACCCTCAGGATCATTTAAGAAATTCCACCTATCTGTGTCCGGCCTCAGCAGTGATGGCGCTCTGCTTATGCAGTTCAACAACCCGACTACGTTCAAAACACGAACGTCTTTTTGCCTTTGCCATCAGAACATCCTGACAGTGTGACAGAAAATGAGAATGAATCCACACTTCTGCACAGATTTGGCCTTTTAAAGGCACGTGGTCCTAAACCTTTGATCAGCTGTAAAACAACCTGTCTCACTTTAAGCGTTGTTTTCAGTAAACTGCACGCTCAGCAAAATGATTACCTATTAATCCATATCCTCAATAACTTACTAACCATTTTCAACATTGCTGTACAATCACTCCACACACTGGGCACCACAACATTAAAGAGCCACAGAGTGTTGATGGGTCACAGTCCAGCTGTCCGGCTGTAGAGTCGATGAAGACCGGGCTTCTTTGACGGTGCTTTGAGGGGAGTCGTTGGATTGTCATGAAGCATAACGAGGAAATCAAGTTTATGGTTTATGAAATGTTGTTTCAAACTGATTTTCTCTGTCGAAGATGTGTTTTAGATCGACTGCAGTATTGGTGATAAACAAATGCTTTCAAGTCCAGTTTGGTATCCAGAATTGGAAAGATGTATTCCATCTCTTTTTTTAAATGTTTTTCTTGATAACAAAGACAGATCCAGTCAACTAAAATGATCTGATTTGTTTTCAGCAACTGGGTTCAGCCATGTGCAGCCTCCCCTCACTGCCATGTGTCATGATCAACAGTATGCAAAACAGCAATCACCCAGCTTTATACCAGCTGCTTTGGTAGTGACAATCAACAACTGTGCAGCTTCACGAAACTTTTAGCATGCTTTATGGTCATCATTCGCCAGTATACGCCTTGCTTTCACAGTCATAATCAATACAGGTGGTGGAACTCTTTATGTTAATAGAGGCTACCAACGACTTCTGCCCTGTACCAAACACAAAGACACCAAGCTTCTCTCCTTACTTTTGTTTTTTGGTCATTTTGCCTCTGTAGACCAATCATTGGATATTACATGAAACAATCAAGATGTGACTGAATTGCAAACTGCCAGGTGAGCTTGTTCCCATTATTTCAAATTAAATGGATAAAGATGTGGAGTTGGATCCAAGACTTAAACTGTGATAGAGGCACTCTCAGTGTCAGGCCCCAAAACACAAATGGTAAATGGCCTGTATTTGTATAGCGCTTTTACTAGTCCCCCCTAGGGACCCCCAAGTGCTTTACACACCCAGTCATCCACCCATTCACACACACATTCACACACTAGTGGAGGCAAGCTACAGTAGCCACAGCTGCCCTGAGGCAGACTGACAGAAACGAGGCTGCCATATCGCACCACCGGCCAGGTGAAGTGTCTCGCCCAAGGACACAACGACCGAGACTGTCCGAGCCGGGGCTCAAACCGGCAACCTTCCGATTACAAGACGAACACCCAACTCTTGAGCCACGATCGCCCCACACACAAGTTGATCAAAGAAAACCCCTTTATAACACTGAAGAATGCAGGTGTATTACTGTCAAAATCTACAATCAAGAGATGCTTTTATGATCTGAAATACAGAGTTTACAACAAGGTGCAACCCACTGGTTGAACCTAAGAACACCAAGACCAGAGTAGATTTTCCCAGACAACATCTAAAAGAGTCGACGCAGCTCTGGAACAAAACTGTTTGGACAGATGAATCCAAAATAAAGTTGTGACAGAATAAAAAATCATCCAGGCGAGTAAATCCCAAACGGTTGATTCTGTTCATCTGGATGTTTTCAGTGGGAGAAACGTTTCATCATCATCCAGGTGACTTCTTCAGTCTCAGCTGACTGCAGGTTTCCAATCTTATAAACAGGACATTTGCACAATGACTGAAACCAGCACCACTGAAGGAACAATGGGCTGGGAGGTCAATTGTCATGACCGTTGATCAGTGGCCGTGAGTCCCATTCACAGAGAGTTGGGGAATGGCTGCAATCACAGCATGTAAGATGGTGACAGACGTACCCTTAGAGTTAAAGACAAAGAAACTTGTTTCTTCAACAGTCAATCACCTGATGTAACCCAACAAAACAGGCTTTTTATTTAATGAAGAGCAACAAACGGCAGTAATACTTCTGTTAAACCCCCTAAATTAAAGCTGGAAGTCTGCATTTCAATCACATCTTCACTGTTTTGATTTTAAATCCATTGTGGTGAAAATTCTCCAAAAAGTTTCAATATCTAAAGCTTGTGGGTGTAAGAGTACACTGAAATGTTTGCTGAGTTTATTTGATTTTTCAGCGTTTAGCTCAGATATACAACTGCTGCTGCTTTGACTTACCGTCCTGTACTGAGGCCGACTGACACCACCGATCCATTGGGGCAAAAACCAGCACACAGGCCGTACTCCTGCCAGAGACACAGGAAAGAATTCAGAATTATGGAGTAAACTTCCCTGTAAAAGATCTCGAATAGAAATGAACAAAGCACTCAAAGAATGAAGGTTGGAACTCAGGAATCTCACCTCGAGGGTGATGCACCAGTCCAGCTTGTGTTCCTCGGTGTTCCACAAACACACCTGCCTGTCATGGCCACAGGTGAGGAAGATGTTCTGGGAGGGGTGAGTGGCCAGCCCCCACATCTCATCTACATGGCCCTGTGAAACACACACAGACACACAAAGGAATACAAATGAAAGCAACAAGTGGTGTTGCAGTTTAACAGCATATTTGAGAGTAATTTTAAAATTCCATTATTTATCTAATAATGAATTTTAACCCATTATTAGAGGCCAGAAGAGGACTCGAATAATGGATTAGAGGCCTACTAGGTACAATACTACTAACACAGTAAAACTGTTTCTCAGCATTATTGACGGGTCTTTGCCCTACCTTACAATATAAAGTGCCTTGAGGTAACTGTTGTTGTGATTTGGCGCACTATATTAAAAATACATAAATATAAATGCCCTAAAACATTTAAATGTCTGACCTCTGAGAGCAGTTTCTAGGTACAGACCTGATATCTGATGCACAGCTTCTCATATACACGACAATAGCTGAACGTGCACACACATTAATGCTTGAACATGGTTTCACATATATACACATATATCTTCTGAAAGGACACAGACATGTCTTTCATTTTTTCAGTGTGTTTAAAATTGTGAAACTTCCGTCATCTGAATGCTCGACACGTGTGAGGTGAAGCAGAAGCAGTAACAGATGTTGGGTTAGCTTCAACATTGATCAGCTGTCATACATGCCCTGGCTATGGGGAGAGGTGAGGGCTGGTTAAATGCAGGGAGAAGTAGATGAACCACGATGTCCCAGGAGCCTGACATCAAGAGCCAGAGAGGTAGAAGAGCACCAGCTGCTAGCGTTATGGGCAATTGTGGCCAATGCCCCAAAATAAGCCAATTCAATAACCCAGAAGGCGCTCGTCTCTCCACTTCACCCTTCACATGGAAAGCAGCAGCAAAGGCCTGGGCCAACAGCCACTTCAGCTCAGGGACTGTCATAAAACTGCATTTGCTGCAGTGAAGTGGTGTCTGTGACACCATTACAGAGCTGCAGCAGTTTTCAGTTAACCAGCTTTTCACAACAATTCAGCCCAGGCAGTCAGTAACTGATGCTCATCAGCACTGCTGAGAATACAAACAAAGAAGAAGAAGAGTTATCTGTGCTTCCATCCAAGCAAAGCTGAAGTAAAAAGACATCAAACAGTATCAGTTTGATATTAGACACCGCAGCTCCTTGGTTAAAACTAACCAACTAGTAACCAAGGTCGCTTTTCAGAATAAAACGATACTAAAGTGAGATTACATGTGACCCAACACCTGACCAATCTATGTGTCGTATGTCTGCTGCTGTGTTACAGTGCTGCAGACAGGCTGCTCTGCAGGACAAACCTCTAATGACGTCATTTTCCTAACTATTCCGATTGCTTAACTGTGCATCAGGTGATAGTAGCAAATACATCCAGTCTGTGAAAGACTTGGAAGATGCTTATATTAAATGTTTAAGCTGTCTATAAATCATATATCAGACAAAAGTATAAAATGCACGTTTTATCTTTTGGTACTAAAATTCTCAGCAAGCATCTACAGACCTGACAGCACTGATGCCTGTGAGGTCGTTAGCTTACCTGCACTATGGCCACAAAGCCGTCTGAGAAGGTTCCTCTGAGGATGGCATTTCGAGTCGTACCAACTAACAGTTCCTCTTCGTCCATGGCTGCGATAGTGCGGACCGCCCCGAACTTTTCTGGAATCTGAACAAATGCCTTAATGAGTCTCTCCACCAGCTGTGACACACACACACACACACACACACACACACACACACACACACACACACACACACACACACACACACACACACACACAGCTGTAGTTCACCTCACACTCTCTTTCAGGTGCCAAATCAGCGCTCCAGCGGATTATTTTACGGTCCTTCCCTCCTCCACTGAGCAGGCCTCCGCCCTGTAGAGTGCACAGGGTGAACACGCTGCCTTCGTGTGCTTTGGTCTGTCGCATGATCTGGTAGGTTTCTGTGGGAAGTCACGACACCAAAAATTCATTTAACCTGTAAAATCTGGTGTGAAAAGTGTTTGCCCCCTTCCTGATCTCCCATTTTTTGTATGTTTGTCACACTTAAAAGTTTCAGATCATCAAACACACTTAAATATTAGACAAACGTAACAGAAGTTTCATTGTCGTGATGTTTGGGAGCCATCGTATGAAAAAAATGAGGTTCTTCATAGAGCATGGCAGAGGGAGGTGGTGTTTTATGAAGAGTTTCGTGGACCACGACTGTCCTTCTGTGGTCCTCAGGAGACGCAACGAATACAGGGAGGCAAAGATACTTTGAGAAACCGCATCAAGTTTCAAACCCCCGATCCTGCGGGTTTTTTTCTGACTACGGCACTCGCCTATACAAGGCGAAGCAACAAGAGATGTGGTGACTGCCTGTCACTGTGCTCAAACCTACAGCACCCCAGAACATGAAGTGATCCAGTTGCTGTCCGCTTGGCGCACGGCACGCAGACACCGAGAGAGGGGCTCGTCACGCCGGAGCGGCATCCGCTTCAGGTGTTCAGGAGAGACAGTGACGCCTGAAGATCTGGGATTGTTTTACAAATCTGATATTTGGGTAAGAGTGGCTATATTCTTCTCATGGTTATGGAGAGTAATTAACGTGGTTTCTTCCTTTTCTCTTCATAATAATCATTTTTTACAACTCTGAGTTGAGACGTCAGACAGAAACATGTTAGTGTGGGGACATTTATTGAGGCTCTCCCTCAGCAAGGAGGGGGGATGTGCCCCTGTTGGGACCTGGTCAACACAAGGTCATGCTTCAGAGGTATCGCCACAGATTAACCTGTGACCTGTCCGATCACACTCCTGTTTTTGTACAATACATATAAGAGACGATCCCTGAAACCGTCTCCACTCTGGAGACTTAATACGGCGCCTTAAACAACCCTCAGTTTATGGTTCTGATGAAAAACATTATGAAGCTAGCCCAAAGCAGAGAAAGCAGAAGAGCAGATAGAGTATACAAAATTAACAAGGACCCAGATGTGGAACTGTTGTGTATAAAGAAGGAATTACAAAAATCATTCCAGAAGTTTTATAAAAACTTGTACACACTCCCAAAAGCCCATTCATGATCAGCTGAAGGCTTTTCAGTGAGTTTTTTGGACATCCTGATAATAATGAATTACAGTCGTCCAGCCTGGAAGTAATAAATGCATGAACTAGTTTTTCAGCGTCACTCAGAGACAGGATATTTCTAACTTTAGAGATGTTGCACAAATGGAAGAAAGCAGTCTTACATATTTGTTTAATATGTGCGTTGAAGGACATGTCCTGGTCAAAAATGACTCCAAGGTTCCTCACCGCGTTACTGGAGGCCACGGTAATGCCATCCAGAGTAAGAATCTGCTTAGATACCATATTTCTAAGCTTTTCAGGGCCGAGTACAATAACCTCAGTTTGATCTGAATTAAGAAGCAGAAAGTTAGCGGCCATCCAGGTCTTTATGTCTTTAAGACATTCCTGCAGTTTAACTAATTGGTGTGTGTTATCTGGCTTCATGGACAGATAGAGCTGGGTGTCATCTGCATAGCAGTGAAAATGTATGCTATGTCTTCTAATGATGCTGCCTAAGGGAAGCATGTATAATGTAAACAGAATTGGTCCTAGCACTGAACCCTGTGGAACTCCATAATTAACCTCAGTGTGTGAAGAGGACTCTCCATTTACATGCACAAACTGGAGTCTATTAGATAGATATGATACAAACCACTGCAGCACAGTACCTGTAATACCTACAGCATGTTCTAATCGCTCTAATAGGATATTATGGTCGACAGTATTTATAACTTTTTCCAGACAGAGATCTCAATTCCTTTGTTTTTCATTTGTTCCTGAATGTGGATCGCAGCGTGATGTCTGGATTTTGTTTGGCAGGTCCTATTTAACTGATTTCTTGGTTGTGAACAGCTGGAATCAGGCTGATGTGTGGCTAGAGAGACTGAACTTTGCTTTCCAAACATTATACTCTTAAGTTATAAAAGGAGGGGTGCAATCTCTGTTCACACAGGGTCAATTAGGTTTTTTTCTACCTGATAAAAACAGCTTCATTTATAAACTCCACTTTGTGTTGACTTGTGTTATCTTTGCCTAATATTTACATTCGTTTGATTATCTGAAACATTTAAGTGGCACAATCATACAAAAATATAGGAAATCAGGAAGGAGGCACTTTTCACACCACTATACTTTATCATTTAAATCTCTGAGTTCTTAAAGCTTCTGATTAGCTAACAAATCATTTCAGTCACACGATTCCAGATGTAAGCCAACATCTCAACTTGTCACCCCTTACTCGCCAAAACTAGGAACAATTTCCAAACACCACATTTACATGTTCAAACAAAACTCCAACTATCGCCTAATCTTTAAACCCTTTTTATTTCAGAGATTTAGTATAAGGGGTTTGTTCCAGTCTGGTTTCAAAGCATTTCACAGAACAGAATCTTTAGGGAGTTTTAAATAATATTTTATTATCTACTGACTCTGGGGATTCTATTATTTTAATGCTTTTTGATCTTACAGCAGCCTTTGACACAGTCGACCAAAGTATTCTTATTTGTCACCCCGAGCACTGTGTGGGGATGAGAGGCGCGGCGCTTCAGATCACACGTGTCCGAGGATATTTTCAGTTTTCAGGCCCCTCTTCTGTGGAACCAGCTTCCAGTTTGGATTCAGCAGACAGACACTATCTCTACTTTCAAGATTAGGCTTCAAACTTTCCTTTTCGCTGAAGCATATAGACCCTACGTTTGATGTGCAGCACTTTGGTGAACTTTGTAGTTTTAAATGTGCAGTATAAATAAAAGCTTCACCTGTGACTAATTTGGCTTGGGAGACCAAACCAATTATCCCTGACAATACAGCTCCTGGAGTCACTCAGGTGTGTAAAACCGCCCACTGGATCATCACTTCTTCATCTTTCTGCCAAGTTTCTATTTATTTTATTTGAAATCTCGTTTGTTGCCAGCACATGTGAGAGCGACGTGTCTCCACAGAGATGATATTTATACTGACATTTTATTCTCTAGGCTTTGAACTGACACACAGCACCAACCTTTGGCTCCTTTCCCGAGAGTTTTGATATCTGCAGCAGATTTTCCCCAAGTCATGATGTTCCCCTCAGAGTCTCCGGTGAGAACATCTCCAGTCAGGCTGAACACAAAGCACTGGATGAACTTGGGCTTCTTGTATTTCTGAAAATAATAAACAATTATTTGATCTTTTATATTAACTGTGCTAATAACTGATCGTTTACATGTTTCCATCCATTTTTTTGAGATGTTGAATTTTCAGTTCTCTTTGCTGAGCTTCTTCCTCTTTTGGCCTCTACAGAAAGATGCTGCTAACTCCATTTTCCACTGCTTCCTTGCACTAGCGCACGTTAAGTGAGTTTAAAAAGACAGAAATGTCAGTCAGGTCGAACACGACTGAAGTTAATCTTACTCCAAAGATGCCTTGCTTTTTCGTGAGCTGTCCTCCACTCAGCGTCCAAAAGTAGACGTGGGATTTTCCACAGGTGATGATGTTGGTGCTGTCCCGAGGGTTAAACTCTACAGCAAACACGGCCTCGTTGGTAGTCTGAACACACAACAGCATCAGAAGGGTTAGTGCTGTTACATCAGTCGTACTTCAGCTCCACTCAAAGTAATTTAAGGCTCTTGAATCAGATACATAAACAACAACTTTGAGCTGTGAAAGAAAAGAAAGATTTATTTTGCTTGAATCTTTTTTCTCTTAATCTTGAAAGTGAGCAGGTGACCAGCGCGACACACTTGAAGTCCCATTAACAAATGCTCATGAGCTGCTACTGGAGCCCTGCTGTCAGACTGATGGACGTGGAACAACAAGCTGGCAGTCCTCTACTTTCCCAAGATGCTTTGTTGCCCAGTCCGTGAACAGCAGATAAGTGAGAAGTTCTGAATCAACTCAGGATCCAGCTCAGAGCTATACTGTAGCACTGTAAACACTGGTAATGTCGCCAGCAAAATGTTGCACGTTGTTGTGAAACTGTCACACGGTTGTGTGGTACTGCCTTCACTTGTGTTTCATGCATAGAGCAAACTACCACATTAAGTATTTTAAAGAATATAAACAGAGTTTTGCATTTTGGGCCACATAAACCGACTTTCTGACCACTTGTGAATCCTATGTTGACACGGTGTTTTCAGCCCATGCATGCAGCCTGCTACGTGCCACAGAAGATCCTGGGAGCTCTTAAACGAGCCCATTCAATTCTTCTCCTGAGGTGACAAACAAGTTCAAACACCATCCTATGCAGTATTTGCATGTATGAAACATTTACACTGCTGCCATGACAGACGTGCTGAAACTGGTCCCGGGGAAGATGAGGCATTTTGGGATTAAAGCCCATAACAGCAGAGGGGAGACGTGGCTGCCAACGCCCCGCCCCCCACAATCTCCAGAGAAAAAGGACCTACAGTACCCGAGTACCTGTCACTGCGTTACAGGATGAAGCGCTGATGATTTCAAGAGACACTTTCATGCCATCAAACACATATTTATAAATATTACACAAAGATAACTGTAAGAGAACAAAATCTGTCTACACCTACATAAATAATTGCCCCCTTCACTTAATAACTACAATCAAGTGTTTGCAACAACTGCCAGTGAGTCTTTTCATCAATTTGTCTTTAATGTACGACACTCAAACGAAATAACCTGCTGTTATTCTAACATCTGAGTGCCGTCAAAGATTAACATCAGTATGTCTACTGAATAGATTCGGTGGTTAAAGCAATAACAAACTCATTAGGACCTGACGTTGACCGTCTTCCCGTTACCTTGATCTCTGCATGCTTGGTGCCCTTCGTGCAATCCCACAGTGACAGCATGTGGTCATTAGAGTCATCAATGACACACAGAAATGATCCAGCGTCCTAAAACACACCACCAGAAAAAAGAAAGCAGAATTACATAATGTCTTTACGTCAGTTTTATTTACACAGCAACAAATAACAACAGTCGCCTCAAGGTGCTTTATACTGTAAAGTAGAACCTACAAAAATGCATACAGAGAAAAACCCAACAATCATATGACCCCCTGTGAGCAGCACTTTGGCGACAGTGGGAAGGAAAAACTCCCTTTTAACAGGAAGAAACCTCTGACAGACCCAGGCTCAGGGAGGGGCGGGGCCAAAATCATGCTGAATCTAAGGCAAATAAATCTACTTGCTCTTGTTAAAGTGAATGGAAACACATGAAGTTCCAGGATGCAATCAACTCACAGCAAATGAAAATGCCACTGATCCCACTCCCCTCTGGAAGGTTCCCGGTCCGATCTGCTGCAGGGTGACCAGCGTGGTGGAGTCCCAAATATAAACACACAGCTGCAGAGGCTGCCGCAGACACAGAAACATCACTTACTCGTTTGTTGCCACTCGCTGCAAAGTTAACCAAGCTGTACTGAATGTTTCCGCACATCTCAATTCCTGATATCATTTAAAAGTTCGATCATCTTTTAACTTGTGACGCTCAAACTATGGATGCAAGCTGTGTTATTTTAAGGGCAGCAATAGTCACCTTGCCATCTTTATCCACCCCTGCTGTCTGGCCAGATGCCACTCGCACTTTGTCAGGATGGAGTGTGAGACTGCAGAGAAAGACATTTTCTGTGTAAAGCTTTTGCAAGTTGGCTGCACAGAAACATGAGGGTGGTGGGTTGCATCCATCATGGCAAAATGACAAACATGTGCTTACGGTCAAATAAACAGTGCCGTCTGTGTTTGGTCACAGAGGTTTATTTGGCTGCAGCACGATGAGAATGACTCAAAGGTTAAATGCTGTCTTTTTGGCACAAATAGCATCCAGTGAACAACTTTAGCCTGTCTATACTCTGTTTTTGAAGAGAAGCTCTCCTGATATTTAGACTGTAGTATTGATATTTTAACCTTGTCAAGAAACAGACATTTGCAGCTGTGTAGAGTTGTAATGGTAAATAGCTGATACAATCTTCAAATATGATGCATGGATGCACAATTTGAACATGGACTTTGTGGCAAAAGACAAATGAAACATTTTTGTCACATGGACCTACATGATACTCGCAGACCCTTCAGCTACTGTTTCTGCCAGCTGGTCTCTGCTTCACATGCTACCATACTTGTTTCCCATTTTAACTTGGCTCTTAAAAGAAATCTCAAAATCACATATTTTGGTGCAGTGGTGCAGTGCCATGCAGTAGCACGCCAGCACGCTTATCCCCTCCAAAATCTGCAGTGCAAATACTTTGACTCAAGTGATAATCCAAGGAATGGAGTTGAGTTCAGAAGCAGGTTAAAGCAGACAGTAGCTTCCCTCTTGTTCCCGATACACACAAGTGTTTTTCTGTTACCAGGTCACACAGACCTCTGTCCACAAATATCTGCAATCAGTCTAGTCTCACACTAATCAAAACAGTTCCTTCCTTGCACCGCTTTCGATAGATACTGACCACCGTAGACCAGGAGTACTTCATAAAAGCTGAGCTCAGTTTCACTAGTTGCACCCAGGCTGATAACAACAGACCTGCTGAATTAAGAAACCATCTGTCTAACAGAGTGAAACAGGTCTTAAAAATCTATTTTTGTTAACACTGTTTATTTTACTTCTTTTAAAGGTGAAAGAATGAGATCACGGATGCAAACAGCTGGATTTAGCTTCCTCCGGGCCTCTCCGTTACCACAGGGCAAAGAATTCAGTCATTAGAGAGAAGCTCAGACTAGAGCTGCTGAATAGGTTTTTAATTAGTTAAATACTCATTTAAAAACTACATTTTGGACTTACTTTGACTAATAGTAAAATTTCTTTCCCATTTTAAGATATTTAAGCGTGACAAATATACAAAACACAGAAATCAGGAAGGGGGCAAATACTTTATGTAGCTAATCAGTCAGCTGAACTGCCAAGTTCGATTTCAACATGTGGATGATTTATTCATTAGCTTCATTCCACTAACCAGCGGACGCAGTCTGTGTGTTTACGATAGTGCCGTTGTGTGCGGTTGTTGATGTGATAAAGCACAATCACACAGGCAATGAAGTACACTGCCTCGCCCGTCGGGAGGAAATACAGATTAGCTCGACCGTCCCGTCCACGGTAACCATAGCTAGCAGAACAGCGTTAAGGTAACAACAAGATACAAGAAAGAAACAAATCACACACAAAACTGTGTTGCTGAACCTTGCTTTAGTTCGAGCAGGCCAGCTATAACCATTGCACCCAGACCAGTATAGACCATACGAGGCATTAGTCCTGGTAAAACCAGCAGCGTCTGAATGTAACAACCCTCGCAAATACGTGGCATTGTGGAAGGATACACCCAGTCCAGCTCCAGTCTCTCAGAGGGAGGTTCCATCTTCAGCTCGTCGTAGTTCTGGATGTTGGAGGGGATGTACATGGTAATGGGTCGGCCTCGGATAAACATTTTGATTGACTGTCCTGAAAAACAAACAATGGGTTTGTGTCACAGATTCATCACCAAACTGTTCTTAATCACAGAAAACTCACGTGGGACCCGTAGTGGGCTCGCCCATAAAGAAATGTGATGTTTGCACAACCAAGTGGGGCCTGTGTGAGATATCTGTGGGCTTCCTCTGTCTACACAGCCCTGCAGAGAAAATTCACCCAAAAGTCGTCAACGGTCTGCTTCCTCAAGTGAGCGAGAGTGAGTCACAGTTCCAAACTTCTTGGGTTACTTTTTTAGAATAATTTGATTTTTAAAAATCTAGCTCTCAGTTGCCAACTGGCAGCAGCAGCAAGAATGGGAGTGAGACACTCCTGGAAAAGCAGCCTGTCCACCTCCCCATGAAAGACGATGAAGACATAAAGCTGCATAAGAGCAGGTTTACCTTGGCTGTAGGTTCCTCTTCTGGAGCCAGGGGATCCTGTGTGTAAATGAGAAAAAATAAAGGTTAGCCAGACGAACAAATAGATCCCCTGTGCATTAAATCACAGCTGACCTACAGCTTTATAGCCTACTATAGCTTTAGACATTTCAGAGGGTTAAATCTTCCGTTAACATCAGTTACACCCACAAACTTTAGAATCCACGCCGAATCATGTTTTCTTGGCCGGTTTCTATGGGACTCAAAGTAAAGTAAAACATTAAGGATGAGCTTAACGACATGTGAATGTTGAGACCGACTAACTTTCTGTCTGACTGACCAGAAAACGCTAGAACAGTTTGGAGTGCCGGCAGCTATACAACAGTTCCTGTGTAAGTGCATGACGGTGGAGCCACAGTTTTGTTTGGTAACATCACACTGTAGCAAGGTTTTTATTGAAAATATCTACAGCTTTCATCTTCTCTAAAATAAATCCAGTTTCCTTGGCTGTGTGGGGCTTGGTTGCGGTCATTGTCTTGCTGAAATGACCACCCTGGTCTCATCTTCATCATCCTGGTAGCTGGCAGCAGCTTGGTTTTCTTTTTAAATCAAGAATGTCTCTGTACATTTTTCCATTGATCCTTCCTTCAATGAAGCGTGCCAGTGTTGTATGCTGAAAAACAGACCCACACCATGATGTTCCCGCCTCCAAACTTTACTGTTGGTATGGTGATTCTGGAGTCATCTCACTGCAGTCGTCTTCCTCTGCTTGCCCAAAACTACTATGTCCAGTTCCACATAATCTTAGCTCAGTAATTCTCGGATCCCATTTTGACCTCGGGAATTCCAGGCCATACTCGGCATGAAATACATTCCTGTATTCTTGTATAATACTATGGCGTTCCAGTATGCGCTGCCTGCTCGCATCTTACACCCTGCTGTTAGGTGCTGGATTGTCTCATCTTTGCACAGCCTGCACCCGGGGTCTTACCTGCTGTGACAGACCCCAGCCTCTATGGATCCTGTGCTCGGAGCTTGTTCCTGTGCTGCCATGATTAGTGCCTCTGTGCTGTCTTTCAGTCCAGCTTTGTCCAGCCACTGGCAGGCTTCTCAGTAACAGACACTTTTTCTATCTGCAATGTAATTTCTGATTTTCTTTCTCAGATTTCTGCTGCCAGTTGTATTCACCAAACACAGCATCCGTTGTGTTCCTGATGTGCGGATCTTTCCATCAGTTTCATCCTGGATAATGGTTTTCACATTCAGTAGTCCTCGACCTCCAACCTTGTGCTTAGTGTACAGTCTCATGATGCTGGACTGAAACTCTACATGCACGGTAAGGAATTTCCTCATCTTTATTATCCAATCAGAGTATCCGATGACAGGCAGGGCGTAGGCATTTATTGCCTAAATCTTGTTCTTCCAATTCAGTTGAGGACTTGGGTTACTCTGTATGTATTTGGTGGATGCGGCTTTCCTAGCGGCCTCTTCATGGTTCCCACTTGCCCGTGGGATTCACAGGTACTTGAGGCTGTCCTTGATGTTTACACCGTTTCCTTCTGGTAGTGTAATCGCCTCAGTTCTCACTACCTTCCCTCGCTTTCTTACCATCCAGCTACACTTCTCCAGTTTGCATGAGATTCCACTGCTGTAGAATAAAGTGGTGTGGATCAGTGAGCCGATGTCTTGCTCACTCATGGCATTCATGTAGAGGAAGTGGATAATGTCATAGTCGGTATCTGAAACCAGTCTTGTTAATGACCTCACTGAGGCAGTTCAGACCTGTGCAGAACAACAGTGGGACACAGCATCTCCTTGACGATTCCTTCCCTTGATGGGGACTCAGGCTTAAAGTTGGCCTCTAGTATTTTTCGCCATATTCCCATCAAATTTTAGATGAAAGCACGTGTTGATCTTGTGGAGTTCTAGTTATTCCAGGATCCATGTGTAAGGTATAGTATGCACAACTAGCCGTCGCTGTTGTCAGTAGTGAGTAATATAAGTTCTAGTCATTTAACCTAACTGTTAAAATTTTAATTGTTGCCCAGTGCCGGTAAATTATCGTGTCATAGATGTTATGCACCCATCTGCCACCAGATGGAGCATTGTTGGTGAGAAATGGCATCAATTTGTTAATGTAAACCTTTTCGTTAAAAAAGGGTCGATGTGCGCGATAGAAAAAAAACAAAAATAAAAAACACCAATGAGGCAGAGGCTCTGAGGAAGCGATGCCACACTATTTGGAGACAGTTTTTTATGTCATCTCACTGATTGGATTACTTTATCTTGATTTCTTAACATAAAAGTCATTGTTTTGTGTTTTATGTTGGACGGCACAAAAGTGACCCGCTTTGAATTTTAGTTTAGGTCCCCTTGTTTACTCCTGAGTTATTGGTTCTAGTTAGCTAACGTAACCTTGACTGCAACCAACCAACCAAACAAGCCGATGACATCATATCCTGTACTGGCACAAGAAGACACCTGGCATGTATTGAAAAAAATTGAAATTGTAACATAAAAGCCATAAAGGGTAAGAGAACTATAAAATGATAAACCCAAAAACAAACAAACTCTGACGGATATAGTGCTGTGGAAACGATCCTGAGAGTTTGAGAAAGCCCTACTCGAGACAGAACAAAGCACAACGTTTTTCATATCATCTAAAGCAGGAGTGTCCAACTCCAGGCCTGGAGGGCCGGTGTCCTGCAGGTTTTAGATGTGTCCTTGATCCAGCACAGTTGATTTAAATGGTAAATGACCTCCTCAACATATCTTGAAGTTCTCCAGAGGCCTGGTAATGAACTAATCATGTGATTCAGATGTGTTGACTCAGGGTGAGGTCTAAAACCTGCAGGACAGCGGCCCTCGAGGCCTGGAGTTGGACGCCCTGATCTAAAGTCTCAAATTTATGAAATGCATTCTTGCATTTGACTACGTCAAGAACTGTCAGAGTTTTATATTAACAAGTATGTGATGTGGTCCAAGTAAATTACACAGGTTTAAAAGTGGTCCATCCTTCAAAAGCCCCCCCTCCCCCAACGCAGCTATTCATGTAAGGGGCTATAATAGATATAAACTAGTGGCTGAGCCTGATTGGTGAAGGGAATGAAGCCTAAACCACCAGAACCAGACTGAAGGCCAATGCTCATAAAAGCTATGCAAAACAAAAGTGTGGTTGGTTGGGAAATCCACTCATTTTTACACAAATGACTACATGTGTGAACCAACGGGGTTTCTGTGTCACAAGTACAGAAGCACAGCACAGCTCAGGCCTGCCAACACTGGAGCCAGGCCAGACCATCATGTTGGAAAAGTACCTAAATTAAACACAACAACATGCAACGATGATCGTAGAAGCTGTTTTTGAATTCAGCAAAGTGCGTTTCAGTGAAACGGTGGTGGGCTGACTCCTGATTGAACCCTGGGGCCTGTATGGAGTTTGGCTCAGAGGCCTCTGTTGATGAAGATGCTGTCAATGACCTCACCTGCACTGGCGATAAGCTCTTTAGCTCGGCTGCGGAGAGAAAAATCAAGACATTAGAAGCCATTTCACAGACTGTTGCTTCACAATCGCATTATGTGTATTTATGAGTGTTTCACAGGGTGACTTCCAACAAGTGTCCCTTTAATGCGAGGCTGCTGCAGCCGTGGGACAAAGCGAGCGGTGTGGTGACATCTGTGAGTGATGGCAGGATGGCTCACTTCTCCAGGCTTGGGGAGCGGGCGAGGAGGTTTGCTGAAGATGCTGCCTTCTTGTCTAGACGTTTCCTCTGTCTTTCAGGGTTCCCTAGTTTCTCGCTGTTTCTACGAACCCTAAAGCGTCACAGAAACACCGAGTCAGCTTTAACAGACTCAAGACAGTTTAATGCACCTATCCCTCTGCATGCGAAGCACCCACAAATCCCCGCTGCACCTACATTCTCCATCAAAGGATAAATAACTTTTGCCAAGCCCCGCCTACTACACCTGTCACTGTGCCAATTGTGTGAAAGACCTCCTTATAGGTGTAAAAACAGTGCTACTGAAAATTTATGCTAACTTCAGAGACAAACGTGCTTTTTGCCACTGATCTGCAAATTATTTGAACTCTGATTCTGGACATTCTGGAAACAATCAGTCAGAACTAGTAGAAGCTCTGTAGCTTCACAAAAACAATATTTGTGTGTGGATTTAAAATTTTTTAAACCTACAAGGAACAATTTGTTGCCTAAACAGACACTTTGAAAACAGGTCGGCTTGTGTTTGCTTTGAGCTCTACAACACAAACGCATCATAAAATACAAACTGAAAGTATCCAGTGTTACGTTTAAATAGTTTTGTAAGCACAATAGTAACATTTAATATTGAGATTAAAACACACACACACACAATGTTAAGGCCATGCAAACAATCACACAAGAGGAAGAAGCTGACCTGATGAAACAGTTTGACTAATTTATTCGATTAGATGAAATTTATTTGTAGTAATGTCATCTGAGTTTGAAATCTCAGCAACATACCAAATTTCTCAAAATGTAACCAGAAACAAAATCATTTAAAATTTGAAATTTGAAAATATAATTACTCTTTATACTGTATTCTAAAGGTTTAATGCCGTTTGGACAGCTTGCAGGGGATTGCAATGGTGAAAATAGCTTCTGAGTTCATATTGAAAGTCTTAATGTGTCTAAAGCAGTGAATACTAATTTGTGCTAGTTTGATCCTGGAGGCCCACATGAGCTTTTGTCAGAGGCAAAAGTCAAACTGATGTTCTGGGAAACCCTTTCAAAGGAATAACAAGGAGGGAGGGCAAAACACAGAGCACATGCACAAGTAAACAAAGTAAACCAAAGCAGTAAACAAAAGCAGAGCCCTGCCCTGTGGTCCCCACCTATTAGTAAGGTAGTCCTTTATGGAAGACATGCTTTGCTGTAAGAGAATATGTTTTAATCACAAAGATATTAGGAGCGATTACAAGCTTAATTATAGTGAAACATTGTTGAAACAGTTTGTGCAAATCTGCAAAACCCAGTTGAAAAAAACAGATCCTTACTGGCGCCGTGTCACATACAGAATCATGACACTGAGTCATTTTGAGGCGCTCTGCAGCTACGCAGCAGGAGTATACACCGTGCAGCTTGCAGACATGCCTTTTGTTTACTTCTCATTCTATTTTCCAGTGGATTCAAATCTCTGGGTGCTTTGAAGCTTAATATGGATATATGAGTTAGACTTTAGCTTTGTGTTTCTCCAGTTCAAACACACTGAAAAGAAAGCACGTGTGGACTTTAGTGACCGAGACAGCAGAACAGGACACCCGGGTGGTGACATATTCTAACGCAGCATGACACACCCTGCAAACCTGAGGATGTCTGGTTCATAAAGCGGGCTGCAGCACAACTGGGGTTTGCAGAGCCAGAATCTGGAAAGTCAGTGTTAGTGTTGATTCGTTCTTAAAAGTCATGCAATCAATCAACGATTAAGGAAAGATGATTGAGGTTGTAAAGAACGCGGCAATGAGGCAGGACCACGCACAGAGCCT
Organism: Diplotaxodon limnothrissa; assembly: GCF_057381915.1. NCBI lineage: Eukaryota > Metazoa > Chordata > Actinopteri > Cichliformes > Cichlidae > Diplotaxodon > Diplotaxodon limnothrissa. Next base: position 70,747,890 of record NC_140598.1, on the reverse strand, counting down.
TCTCTCTTTCGTGGATGGGAGACAGCGGTCCAGAGCGGCAGCTGAGGTTCTGGTCTGAAGATTTGAATGAGGCCGAGGCTGAGCCTGGATCCTCCGGAGAGCAGCTGCCATCCAGGAGGTCCTCCCTCTGGAGGCCTCTGATGGTGGTGGGCTGAATGGGCTCTTCAACTGATGATGCCCATGTTAGGTCCTTTTCCTGCTCCCCTCTTCCTCCTCCTTCATCTTCTTCTGGCTCCTCATCCTCCTCTTCCATACCAGGGACACGGTGGAGTTTGGCCCGGTTTCCCTCAGATACAGAAGGACCTTCCACGAGTGCATCTTCCAATTGCAGGCTCTGGACTCGTCCGTGGAGAGGGACCCTGTCCTGGGCCGAGTCCTGGCCTGACGGGGTCGACTCTGTCTGGGTCGACTTGTCCACTGTTGCTGGAACGGTTTGGATGTCCGTGGATGCCGAGCTTCCTCTTTGGCTGTTTGCATTGGTCACAGTGGTGTCTGACAGTTGGCTGGAGAGTTCAAAGGTTGAGAACAACACAAAGCAGTCATACAGGCAGTTCACACAGACATATGAGCACAACGACAGTTTGAATAGACAAGCGTGTTGTCTAATACAACACAACGACCCCTCGTCGTTCGTCCTGAGCGTTTAAGCCCTTGGCTGGAAGGTGTAGTACCTCGTAGCAGGGTGCCGGATCCCATCGCTGGCTGAGCTGGAGGACAACTTTCTGCTGCTGCTGGAACAATCTGAGCAGCATGCTTGGCTTAGCAGCCGTGCAGCACTCGGGTTCACTGAGTAGATCAAAGTGGATTATTAGTTTCTTCTGCGTGTGCAGCTGCACTCTGCAAGTCTAATCACTTTTATATGAACGGAGACGGACGAGCCACACTAGTTTCAGTTTTCAGTTAACATCACCCACCTGCTATGACCTGCTGCTTCAGTAACTGTAGGACCTGATCGTGGATGCGGAGCCTGCGCAGGGCGTCAGCCAGAGAGGATTTCAGGAGTGTGATCTCGTCCTCCTGTGCCTGCAGACGCACCTCCATCATGGATGCCCGGTCTGGAAATTCAGCACTGCTGTCAGCAGACACATCATCTACAAAGGAAGCAGCAGGACGAGGGTTAGAGAAGAGCTGCACTACCAAATAATCTCAGCCTGTCGCTTGTTCTTCCATGGCTTCAACATCAGGTAACACTTAGCGCTACAATGTAGTTATTTTCTTTACAACAGGTTTATCTCATCAGAGGTGGGGCTTTGCACCAATCTGGACCCACGTCTGAATCCAGGAATCTTTGGAAAAATTCGTTATGATTGTGAGACAGAGCAGAATGTAACATTTAGTATCACATGTTCCTGAATGTCAAAAGAAATAAAAGCTCTTTGCCTGCAGAGCCTGTTGCTGCGATGCTGGGATTGAGCCCATGTGACACTCAAGTTTAGCATATTCTTCAGAAATGCTTTTCTCAGTTTATGCTCTCAGCCGATAGTCTGCCTTTACTTTTAGGTGAGAGACTCCGGTGACAGGCTTTCTACATACTTTCCACCGTTAACATCTTTCACTCTCAGATGAACACACCGGGAGTAATTCAGGGTTCAGGATACTGCTCGAGGATACTCTGGCATACAAACTGGAGCTTTCAGGGATCCAACCACCTGCCTTCCTTTCGGCAACTTATCTTTGTGAAGATTACAACATCGCTGTGAGGACATTTTTCTGGTACTGCTGTCTGAAGGTAAAGATGTGGTTTTAAGGTTTCGGTGGTTGGGTTTAAAGGCCTGTGAATGTGCAATGGCAAGCATAGCTTGTCCAGTGAAATTAAAAAATAGACATCAGTTAAACCTCTCATAAAACATCTCTCATCACAGGAAGCATCCTGTCATAAATAGGAGGTCCTCCCTCTCTAATAAGAGGCAAACTCTTTCTGGACAATGTTTTTAAAGTATTGTGAAGTGATTTTAGCAGAGGGTAGCAGTCAAGCTCTAAACCATGAACGTGGCTACGAAGAGTAGAAGAGTCACAGCTGACATAGAAAAATGCTCGCTCTCAGTAGGCTGCACAGCACTGAGGCTTTTCTCTTTTTACTGTATGAGAAAGCTGAGATGTAAAAATATAGCCTGATCGCTCCAGAGGTTTCAGTAAGTAACATGTGTTTATACAGCACTTTTCACAGACAACAAATCACAATGCAGTTCTAAATAAATCAACCCTGGTCTAAATACAAGCTTTTTGAAATAAAAAGGTCTTTAGCTGCTTTTTGAAGGGCTTCACTGAGTCCAGACACCGTAAAATAGTAAGTGGACTGGTTCTTATATAACGCTTTTCTACTCTTCTGACCACTCAAAGCGCTTCACCCATTTCGTTTGCTGTCACTCTTACTCAGTCTCGACCACGCTCGGGGGCGTCTCCCATTTTGACCTCAGGACTTCCAGGCCATACTCGGCACAGAGGATTCTGTACACTATGCCGGCCCCTTGGTTATAGCGTTCCATGCATGCCCTGCCTGCTAGCATCTGCAGGTCTAGATTAAACTAACTAGTCTAGTTTTTAGATTCAGCGGATGTAGATTAAAAGCAAGCGCTCGGTCACAGCAGAGCGCCGGTGCCACTCTGAATGATGAATTTCAGCTCTGCGTGACCGCCGGTCTGATGAAATGTTGTATTTCAAAACAAGAAGGTGCTGGGTTCAAATCAATGAGCCCGATGGGTCCTTTCTTTTCTTTCTGTGTGGCTCCCACCGTCCAAAGACAAGCATGAAACCAACCTTAAACCAGTCTGTACAAACAAATTCTTCACCGCTGAAAAATCGAAAGCACACACGGTGTTTTTATACCAGTGCTTCCTTAAAGCGATTGCAAATGAGACACTAGTGCTGCCTATAATGCTAGACATGTCGATCCTATCTGGGGGGAAATTGCTAGTTGGATTTCTGGTGAGACCATGACTTGCAGTTTGGTGGTGCCACACCCACTGTGGCTTCTTCCCAGGATCTGTTTTTGGCAGTGGGATCCTGTACTCAGTAGGCTGGTTTTATAGATGGGGTGTTTTATTGAGTGGTTTTACTGGTTGCGGAAGTAAAGTGTGGAGGTTAAAAGAATTTCTGAAAAGCTAAACTAAACAAAACTAAAAGTGAAAACATTCTAAACTCTTTAAACTTTGTGCTATTTCTGTGCATGTTTGGACGGCCACAGAGTGTGACAGCCATTAATATACAGTCTATATATGACTCACCATCCACAGTCGTTTCACTGTCTGCCATCTTTTTTTTGTTATAAATGTAAGACGTTATAGGCAGATTTTTGATGTCATTACTACAGATTTAAATTATTGGTGAGAGCACATGAGACCACACGTCCTTGTGAGAGGCAAACATCAGCACTGCTTTACTCAAAGCAAAGCCCCCAAAACAAAACACGACAATCGAAGGGACAATCGTGATCTGAACCAGTCAGGAGGCTGGACTGACAGGATAAAACAGAATAATCAGTGCTCCTATTGGTCATCACAGAAAATCTCACAACTGCATCAGAAAACAGATACAAGCCTTGCTACTGTAGAGGTCTCACCACAACATAATTACACATCTGCATAAATGATCGTACTCCACTTCCACTCTGGTTTTCTTCTTTTCATTTTTCCCATGGAAGCCAAGACGGGATGACTCATAGCTGTTTGGCAGCAGCTCAGGGGAAGCTGGAATTTGATCCACATTAGATTCGTGTAGCTATACTGGAATTCTGGTTACTATTCACAGTCCGTCTGTCGTAGCGTGGAAGTGCAAAAGCAGGTTATGTCACCACTTTTGGAATTTCTTTTATCTCTGCGTGGACTTCTCAGTTTCTGAGTTATGGCTGGAGATGTCCACTGAGTAATCTGAATGTGCGTTATGTGAACAAAAACTTTTTTCCACATGCCACACATTTCATTATTATATCAAGGTGAGGATATTTGCTGACATCTCGTTACTGCTCAACATGTGCCAGCAGACAGAACGACTGACAGGAAATGACACGGCAATGCTGGACAAAAGCCTTTTTCACGTGTCTCTTCATACACGTCACAGGGTTTCTCAACATGGGAACGTTTGGGAACAGAGCCCAGTGACACAGTAGTTACTGGACGTGATAGCAGCTCTAGTCCAGCAGCAGCGTTCAGTAGGAGCAAAAGAGGAGGATGTGAACCCTGCTTGGCAGGTTCTAATTAACCTATGATTCAGGTTTTGAGAGAAAAAGAAGGGAATCAATTTAAGAAAAGAAAAATAGTTGGTGAAACACACCACGAGCCTCTTTCAGCCGTATCCACCACTGTTAGAAAAGAGAGAATTTGCTCCACTGATGACGTCTTTCGTAAAAGGCTCAGGGTCATTTAAGGACCCAGCAACTATAATTAGCCACTAAAGCTCTGGTTTTACTTTTATCTACATGAAACATGTTACTATAAATCTAGATTACTGCTCTTCTCCAGATGTTGCTTTAGTCCTTAATAAGCCCATAAACATCTTAGCTGCTTATCTGCATGCATGTGCTTAAAGTTAAAAAGAGTACGTGCGTCCTGCATCCGTTTGACTAACACATATTCTCACAGCGCCCGCCCACTCTTTCTACCTGTCACCCAAGGATGCTGCATCATGACCTCAGCCACCTACAGACACACAGCGCTCAGTCTGTAGTTCTCTACTTTGATTTAGATGCTTTGCCGCTGCTCAACATCCTGTACGCCCCTGCACAAGTGCCGAGGTCCCATCTGAGAAGTGAAACAGAGAGCTGCACCATCTGTGAGAAACACTCCCCCCACCCCACCACCACCACGCTGCACACATGTGACTGACTGCACAGCTCGTGTGGCTGCAAACGGCTCACCAGGACTGCACAGGAGACGAGCTGACCTCCTTTACAGTCCTTCACTTTGACTCTCACTCCTGTGTTTATCTCCAGGGAGCATCTCAAAAACACACCCGATGACGCCGTGATGCAGTGGTTAGCGCTGTCACGTCACAGAAACAAGGTTGTGGGTTTGATTCTGTAGGCTGGTGCCTTTGTGTGGCATTTGCATGTTCGCCCTGCACCTGAATGAGTACTCTCTACTCTGCTGCGGTTGTAGTAAGAGAATTTATGAAAGGACTAGAATTAAAACTAACCGATTGTAGCCTTCACACAAAACTGTGCCTCGTGCACACAATGCACCGAAACGACAGGCGCTTCTACACTGCAGCTGGAAGCCAACAAGCTGGTGGAAAAAAAGGTGGCATACAAGGGGAAGTTGATGCTGCAGGCAGATACGTTCACAGGTGGGGGTGTGAGAACACGTTTTCAAGGAATAGTTTCCAGCACTGAGTGCACAGAAGACAAAGGAGGGCAAAAATATTTAGATTTCACCTAAATATTTCTCCGAGCCTCCCGTCACTGAGACGGCGACACTCCGTTTGGTTCAGGGACATGAAACAAGCGGTTGAGACGGCATTTAGATGATCCTGGAGCATGTCGGCGGGACTGACGTGTAGACGACTCTCAGTTCCCCATGTGGTCCTTAGTGAAACTGAGCCTGACACCCCCGTTTCATTTCATTTCATTTTTACTTTTTATTTGTCACGAACCACAAACGAGAGCGCGGATCTCAGCAGATACGAGACACCTCGTACCAAATTTAGCTCCTAGTAAAAGAAACTAATACAAACAATATCCAAGTTAAAAGTACAAAGTTCATATAAAATCGGGAAAGTCTCCCAGCCCACCCCACTAACAGCACATACACATTATACAGTCTTTATGCACGCCTGCACATCCAGTTCAGTAACACTGTGCCACCATTAAACGGTATAAGCACAGCATAAAGATCCAAAGGACGATGATTTAACAGGAGACAACTCATGGTGGTTTGATTACTGTTGCACGGGTGGATTCATTGGTTTACACTGTGCAGGGGCCCCAAAACCAGTTAAGCCAGCCTTGCTATCTTAAAGGATAAAACCATGGAAAAAGTAATTGTCAAAAAGCCAGAGGAGATGATGCAGCTCACAACACGCTGCCACAATCTTAACCGTCAGGCCTCAGACGCAAATACAGTGCAAGTCCGTGCTCGCTCTACATACAGATAACAACACTGTAAGCCACTGACAGCCATGGAGCATAAATCTCTGCCACATGATGATCTCACTGAGTGAGACTGACTGATTTATTATCAGCACTGCTTTAACTGCACAGACTGAAGTTTGAGCCGCTTTGGTTTCCTTCTGATTTACAGGTGCGATCAAAACAAGGCGCCAGTGAAAACACTCTGATTCCCCCGACTTCAATCTTTAAACTGACCAGACAGAATTCAGCATTCACTCAATGCTACAGACACATTTCAGTGTCTGTTAGAAAGCAGTGAGCTTTAACTTCCAGCCCTGAGACAGAAGAAAGAGTGTTTACCTCCAGGCTCCAGCAGAACAGCACGTGTGTTCTTCTGAAAAGAAGCACTATTACGACATTCTGGGAAAAACACTGAAAAAGCTGCCATTTGCTGATGCAACTTCCTGCTGATCTCTGCACAACTGCAACACGTCCCAAATCCTCACAGTACTCCTAGACAGCTGTTCGAGCCAAAACCACAACACGCTGAAATGATGAATCCACTCTGGTTCCACTAATTGAACCCTTACCGTATATACACCAAATATAACTCCTGTTCTCAGGGTGTTTACAGCAGCAAGCTGACTAAGTGCTGTATGAATAGACTCGATTCTGCGGCTCTAATTCTAAACCTCTCTATTAAAGCACGTGTCTAAGTGCTGCAGTATAAACAGTATTTGGGTTTAACAGTAACAGTAACTGGTGTTAGTCCTCTGACGGCTCTTATAATGCTTGTTTGAGTGTGAAGGTGTGTATTTCTTGTCTTATGCACTACAGCAATGTGACCACATTCACATCTTCCAGCTGTTTAACTTCCAGCTGTGTAAGTGGGGTATGCACACATTTTTACAGTAATCCGTAAGCAGTAATTCAATTTCTCTTCTCAAGTTATACAAATACAAATAGACAGAAGAAGGCATGCGTCTTCAGACGCTTGAAACACTGAGTGATGTCACTTCCTGTAGGAAAAGTTGCTATTCCAGCATTAGCAGCAGCTGCTTTTACACCAAAGCAAACCATGACAAAGAAACACAGCTCATCACAGATGGAGTCTGTAAAAGAGAGGCTGACAATTACCACAACAGAGCACGAAGCGTTTCACTGATACTGTCCTCATCTATAGTGAAGAGCTTAGCACTTTATGCACTTTAGCTCCTTTAAGTGTGCGACTGTACATGGTCTGTGTGGGTCAGAAAGAAGTGTTAGTCAGTCGGGGTTAATGGTACGACGCCGCACCTTTACTAGGATAACTGCAAATGTAAGCAAGGTAACGCTGCGTTACGTCCGGGCATAAATCCCACATTCACTGAATTTCTATACAGTTCTTCTGATCTGGTCTATTTGACCCTGTTAGCATAAGCTGTGACCTTTTATGGAAGTTCAGACTAGTCAGGAGAATGTGAAAACTAGTAAACTTTACCTCCTGAGCCGTAAACTACAGACTTCAGCACATCTGTCCTTTGAAACAAAGGTCTTCCATTCCTTACTCTGAGCTGGGGAGTTTCTTGTAACGTCTAAAGTTATGCAGTTACTTAAGAGAGCGTGATACTTCACTGGTTGCATTGTGCTCACACACACAGCATGCATGTGTCTAAGTTCATTCAGTGACTCAGTAAACGCAGTTTGAAAATCTGAGGAGTTTTTCATGCTTTTCCACATTTCTGCACAGATTGAACTTGTGCAGTTATCATTACTGATACAAGTCATGGACACAACAATTACAAAACACAAGACTGGTGTTATGAACCAGCAGAAAGGCAGTAAGATAGCAGGCTTACTTTGTATTTTCAATATGGATATATTATCTTACTTTATTTTTAACATCTAACAAATGGTATCAGTATTAAAACTGAGGGCAGTATCTTTAAAGTCTTGTTTTGCTAAGTCTCAAATAGCCATTAACAGAAGTAAACTGTTGGAAAAGCAGTAAAGCCTCTTTGTGTGGCACTGGAATCTGCACACACTGCACATTTGCTCGCTCTTCCCTAAAACATTACTATGACTAGTTTGCAAAGATATCAGCCAGTCCTTTAACCCGATGTCAGATGTGCTTCAACTTTAAGGCTGGCATACAGTCCACCACACTGGGCTGTATTCAGTGGAGGAAATATTGTGTATCAGTATCTGCATGTTACTGCTAAACACAGCAGTTATTTGATCCCTACAAACTCATATTACGTAAGCCGGCCAGCTGACACCGAGGCACAAGCAACTCTCCAGAGCTCCAGCACACCTCATGCAGCTTTCCGAGGCAGGTAACGTGTCACCATCTTCGTTTATGAAACATAATTACCAACGTAACGCAGGTCTTCATTAAGAGAAATGGCTGTGTGTTGAAGCTTCCTGCAGCACTGAGTCACAGCTGCCTTGCTCAAGCTTCCCCATGTGATATTAATATATTTGCTGTTCCCCAGCGCTTTGGCAGCCCACCAGCTTTCAAGAAGCCAGAGTATGTAAGATAGGCTTGGGTGTGGATGTTTGTATACACATGTGAATCAAAAGCAGTACTGGGCAGCTATCAAAGTTCCAGTTTCAGCATAATAGTAAGTATTGTGGGGACAGACAGGGTGGAGCTTTTTCACCCAACCCACAGTGACTTGGAGAGAAGGATGTTCAGCTGGTGCTTCGTCTAATATATGGATGAACTGTTGTGCATGGACACAGGCTGCTGCGGTCTTCGCTCTGCCGGTGGTCTCAATGTTGATGCTCAAACTACCCACGCGTGACAACATGGAATCAGCAGCACACAACTCAGTTTGCGACACAAAGTGGTTGCAGGCACGCCTCCAGGGTGTCCTGATCACTCGGGCCAGACTTGAGGAAACTATTTGAATGCCACAGAAATAATGTAAACGACGTGCAGCCGTCCCACGCACCTACACAGTCACAGCGCTGCTGTAACGTTTGAGACTACTGTCTGTCTGCGCTAACGTGTGACTGAACAAAACATGGAGAAATGTTGAAAAGCCCAGAATTAAGCAGCAAAAATCCTTTGAAAGTCAGAGCGGATGTTCCGCCGACCATCCGCTTGCAATAAAAGACAGCAAAGAATGCGGCGACGAGCGCTGCCAAGAAAAACTGCATCTAAGTGTTCAGTTACGAAGTTTTGGTGTGACTGAAAGCCTCCGAACAAAGCTCGAGGGTTTAACGCGTTTGTTAAACTGTGTAAAGCACTTTGAATCACCTTGTTGTTGAATTGTGCTATACAAATAAACTTGCCTTGCCTAAAGCGTGTGTGGTGCGGTGTATGCTAGTTTTGTCCAAAGATTGCCATCTTTGAAGCTGTTTGACAGCGTTCCTTTTGAGAGCGATGCGATTATCTGATCCGAGCACGGACAGTGAAGTTTCCACGGCTAATGCTGTCAGTAAAAACACAAAGGACCACTGTCGCTGCTGCACTCACCCAGACTGTTGGTAGAGGAATCCATAATCCCAGGTTTAGACGGCGGCTCCTGTTTTTAGAGGAGCAGCGTGCACTAAGGTGTGTTTTCCATGCTGACAGAGGAGAATCACAGCCCACACTCTGGAGACTTGAGTCGATGACAGGTCTAAGAATACCGGAAACGCGGAATTTTCCGCAACATAAAGCGCAATAGTTTATTAAACGCGTGGGTGAGTGTGTGTGTGTGTGTGAGGGGGGAGTACTTATAAGGAAATCAAGCTTAAATATAAAATATAGTTCGAAATTACTTTATATAAAATGAAAAACTAAAAACAATCACACCACAGACTGAAAACCGCTTCCGGAAGTGTAGCCCCTCGTTATAGCTAGCTTGACACTATTGGCGGGAAGGCACCGGGTACGGCTAAAAGTGCTGCCAGATATTCGCCTCAGTCAGACTGCGTCAGGAAGGAGGATTTCAGTGTCCGTAAACCAGAACATCTCACGGAACTCTTAAAGCAGCTTCTTACGGCTGCACCTCTGCAGCCTGGCAGCTACAGGACGAGCATTTGTTTCCATCTCGTGGTGGCGGTGCGCACTACAAGCCCTGAAACCTGTGCCAGAAAGTGACTGCCTGCATTCAAACTGCTATAAATAACTTGTTGGCCTATAAGAAATGAAACGTATATCAAAAGCATCCCTCACGAATGATATCCAGTCATCCTGACCACGCACAATATTCCTGTCACAAGGTAGAAGCTGCAATTAGTTTTTGGTAAAGTGACTTTTATATATCCTTTATTGACCCAGTATGAAAGTCTAATTGACGTTAAAAAATGTCATTTTTAGAGTGATCTGACGTCATAAAGATACCTGCAAGACAGGTAATTTATTTATTTTATATAGAACACCTTAAAGGTAAAGACATCACACATTAAAACACGCACACACACACACGGAAACACTGGAAGTGGCAACAGAAAGGATGGTGCCAGAAACGTCACCGGGGATCTTTTTAAATCTTATTTTAAGGGTAAGACCTTTTAGTTTTGATTTTGTTTGTTTGTTGTTGTTGTTTTGCATATATTGCATTTGACCAGCGATTCTATAAATGCAACGTTATGTCACTGTGACTGTATTTGAATTTTAGTGTTGCATTATTGTCAGCCAACATAAGCTCGACGATGGCTGCAAAGTGGCGACCCTTGCCTTAAGAAGTGTCTCTTGTTGACTTGTAAAAGCCTCTACAACTTTTTTTATTTCACCATTCATTAACCGCACAGAGAAGGCATCGTTTAAATATGTTAAAGTTTACAGTTAAGAGAACAGTATTATTAAAGTTCTTCATGGCTGGCACAAGTGTCCTCTTTGTTGGAAATCAAAATATGGTCACCCTAAATTATACTGCACGACAAAGGATAAAAAAAATAGTTAGCTTTCTCTTTTCTCAACTTTTGTTTAATAGTTTGAAGAATCATAGCTACAGCGCGAAGAATGGCATTGATTTAGAAATCATTTTCCTGCATTTTAATGGAGAATATTTACTGCGCTTATTTGCGGTTTTACGGAACTATCATTTCTGTCACTGTTTCTATTGTTTGGGGGAAGCAAACGCGTGTCGGACCGGAATGCTGTACTGGCCTTTGAACATGGTAGCGTCCATTGACAGCGCCTTCTGAAGGAGACTATTCTTGTCCGATTGTCGGCATTAAAGGTCAGTATTAACATGGTTATACATGTTGGGGTAATAATAATAACTATCATTACTACAACGTTTGAGCAGTTGACGAACTAAACTTCACAAAAATGTGAAATGTAAAGTTTGATCGTTCTGTACAAATATTCACAGCTGGATGAGGTACACCGAAGAGTGAACGTGTGAGCTTCACGTCCGTGTGCACTTCTGTTCTCTGACACTCGCCGTGATGGCTCGACTATGAAGGGCAGCCGCTGCCTGCATCAGCTCAAGTCTCTGCGGCTGCTCAGCCACGCAGGGAGGCGGCTGCCTCCTGCTGCTGCTGCTGGAGACAACGGCGCTCTATTCCGGTTACACTCCTCGAGTCTGCTCGGCGGCTCGCAGTGCCCACAGCGCGAGGTGAGCTTTAGCAGCGACCAGACTTAAGCTCATATACAGCACTGATATAATCGCAGAGAAAGGCAGCTGGCAGTCGACTCTTTGTTTGGTTTTAATCAATAAATAATCAGATCATATGAATGAATCTTTTATATGCGTTCATAACAAAAACATGTTGCTTTTAGGTGTTGAGGCATTTCCACAGCAGCCCAGCGCGCACCAAGAGTCAGCCTGCACGGTTCGTTCAGGAAGAGGACAAGACGAGGGACAAGTCTCTGGTCGCCCACGATGATCTGTTTGAGCAGGTCGCCAAAGAAACCAAAACCAAGGCCACGTTTAACAAAGTGATAGACGTCTACACCAAGAGAGACATAAGGCGTCGAGGTCATGTGGAGTTCATCTATGCTGCTCTGAAGAAGATGCCAGAATTCGGGGTGGAGAAAGACCTCACTGTCTACAACAAGCTGCTGGATGTTTTTCCTAAAGAGGTATTCGTGCCGCAAAACTTTATCCAGAGAATGTTCAACCACTATCCCCGTCAGCAGGAGTGTGGAGTGCAGCTCCTGGAGCAGATGGAGAATTATGGTGGGTGGTAGTTGTTGAGAATCTTGAGGTGTTCTGTACACTGTTTTTGTGTCTAAGTGTCAGTGTCTGTGCTTCAGGTATCATGCCCAACACTGAGACCAAAGTGCTGCTGGTCCAGATCTTTGGAGAAAAGACCCACCCTATGAGAAAGTACCAGCGTATCATGTACTGGTTCCCCAAGTTCATGCACGCAAACCCCTTTCCTATTCCCAAGCAACTCCCTGAAGACCCAGTAGACCTGGCACGCTTCAGCCTCACACGCATGGCAAACGACTGGGATGCAAAAGTGACCGTCTACCAGGTATATGCATGGATTAGCCTAGCTTAGCATGAAGACTGGAAACAAGGGGAACAGCTAGCCTGGCTTTGTTCTTTAAAAGAATAACAAAAGTAACTAAAATCTTTAAAGCTAATACGCTGAATGTTTCAGACCCGAGTCTGGAAACCCCTTTTCCACAGCTGTCAACCACAGACTCGTGTTCCACATTTCTTAAGCTTTTAAACTGAGCTTATAGAAAGTGGAGAAAAAACTCCACATGATTGCGAGTACAAGTTTTTGTGTTACAGTCATTTAGTTTCTCAGGTCTAACTAAGACAAACTTGTGTGTAAAAATCGTTTGACTGACTTTGTGTTTTGTCATCAGATGTAAATCTTGTATTTACCAAACTGTGTGTGCTCTCCTCACAAGCTGCCCTGCACAGACATCACAGACAGCGGTGCTGAAGTCACACTTCCACATATAGTAGGTATGGATGACTTGAAACTACATTCTGTGTCTTAGTCAGAAATATATTGTTAAAAATACTAATAATGGCATCATTTCCATATTTGTTGTTTGTTTTCTTTCTTTCCTGTGTTTGCACCAGGCATCCAGAGCCCCAGCCAGATGGAAGCGCTCGCTAAGCACAACCCGTGCAGGCCCGTGTTCGTGGAGGGCCCGTTCCCTCTGTGGATGAGGAAGACGTGTGTTTACTACTACGTCCTCAGAGCCGACCCTGCCCCACCTGAAGAGAAGGTGGGCAAACATTACTGTTAACCATTACAAATAATAAGTGCTGTGTGATGATCATATAACAGAGTGTTTGAATTCTAATGATTGTGGCTTATAGCTCAGGAAAGTCACAAAACCAGAATCTCAGATTATAGAATATTTCCTAAGATCCATTAAAAACAGGATTTCTAGTACAGAAATGTCCAGCTTGGTGTGTTCATTAATACACTCAGATGTTAGGAATGCAGCCGTTGCAGCTGCTTTCCTGTAGACATCTGTGCATGCTGGTGTTGGGGGAACTGACACCACCCTCACTCCACTCCCTGTGAAGCTCTCCCAGCTTCTTCAGCTGGCTGTCATCTGCAAACAGCCGGCTTTTTCTGCAGTGACCGTCTGTGTGTTCCCCTCGTTGTAGACTCTGTATAATGAATGTAGAATATGTGAAACTTTGTGAATTAAATTACAAACAAATCCTCCTCCCTCCCCTCAGATAGAAGAGCCGTATGACCCAGAGAGGTGTCTCATGTATCCTCTGCAGCTAGACCTGGATTTGGACCGCGACCTGGGGGACGATGAGAGCTTCGATGTGGAAGACTGTAAGATATGGCATCACTGCTGTTGACCACAACCCCTCACTTCCAGGGTGTAACATAGATGATGTGTGTCTGTGTGTCTATCCAGTGGATGACGGTCCAGTCTTTGCCATGTGCATGACCAGTCAGGGGGACCAGGCTACCCTCAATCAGTGGATCTCTGGCCTCCAACAGAGTAACCCCATCCTAGGTCAGATCCCCACGCTGTTCCGACTGGGCGCTGGACCCCGGGAGCTGCAAGGGGTGGGCGACACCGACTCGGCCAGTGGAACCTGGTTTTCTTCACACGCCCATAAAGAAGAAGCAGACCCTGGGGAAGACGCCGAGGCTGTAGTGGAAGAGGAGCCCAGGAGAAGTCAGGGTGTGAAGCAGTGAACAGGAAAAAAGTTTCCTCCTGACTCCCTCCGAACCAGCCGGGAGGCTTTTGTAAATTCTTTTTAGCATATTTAATAAAGCCGTACAAAATAATTACAAACGTATTTATTCAGTCACAAATGTCTCACACCTTTAAAATACAGCAGACTATCTACGGAAGTACTAAGTCTGTATGTGTTCAAATGAAGTCATTGTAGCTGTGGAAATAAACAACGATGAAGTCGAGTTGTTAAAGTAACACAATAAATGTTGACTTCCATTTATAGTTGGACTCTGTTTAACTGTTTTTCACTGCCATTGAAGCTCGACTTGATTTTGGTGAACTTGGTTTTTGCTCCAATGACAACAGCTCGCCGCGCAGACTTCAGTGAGCTCACGCTGTCAGGAGTGTTTGGCTTTACAGTTGTTGTGAAGTTGGAGTTGAGGTCAGACTGTGGAGAAAACAGACTGGCCTCATCGTCTGTGGTCTTTCAGCTGTGGAGTGTCTGGTAGAGTTTCACTAAAACAGTTTTTGATTGTAGTTTTGTTAATTAGCAAAATGTGTTTGTGAAACTGTTATTGCATCTCTTAGTAAAACAAGCTCCTGATGAGGTGCATCATCATGCTCTACATCCAACTGACACTGTTTCTACTTTGTTTTAGAGCTCCATTGCCTTACTGCAGTGCATTGGCAACTTTGAGTTTGCACTGCACACACAAAATTCACCCACAGCTGCCCATCACAGACCCAGGCTGGAGCCACAGTGCACACTTCGGGTGTAAGCTGCCCTACTGGTGCAAGTGCAGCTTCAGTGGATTCAATAAAAACGATACGGTCAATGTGCAAAGCAGGAATTTCTGTGCTTATTAATGTGAAATTCTTAATATTTCTGATCATAATACCACACAAGTGACACAACTGCACTGGAGAAAACCGAGTAGAAAAAGAACAGTAGAAAAAGTTTATTACTGAAAAGGCATTTAAACATTCCCTTTTTAAACTGGCAGACAATCGCGTCTGATTTTCATGAGTGATCTGATCACCACAAGCTCTTTCCACTGCGTTGTGGCTGCACAGACAGTATTCACCTCAGCTTTGTGCTCAAATACAAGAATATTTCAGTGTTGTAGTCTTCATGAAAACCATAGAAAAATCATTGAAAAGCATTCCAGAGCACTTCATCCATTTACTACTTAAGTAGGAAAGCCTTGGATTGATAACATTCACAAATGAAATTCTTTTCTAACACGGAGCTTTCTACAGATATGAATAATGCATCATCAACGATCACTTGCGTAAGAGGAGATTCAATAAATAACAAGGCTGCTCCAAATATTGTGGAACGGCACAGAAAAAGTCACATTTGGCATGTCATATATTAGTCTATTTACAGTGCTGCAGGAGATTTTCGCAGAGGTGACAAACTGTCCCTAAGAAAGTTGTCTCGGTACAAAAAGTTGCCCCCGGAGGAACACGTAAGGATGTGATGCAGTAGCAAATTGCAGCTCAGTTCCAGATGCCCCATTCAGTGCTTGAGAAACTATCAAGGCTCTAGAGCAGACTAACCTGAATACAAGCCTGCAGGAAAATCTGCACACTAGCAGATTCTGTCAGCTTCCAAATAGTAGAAAATGTTGTGCTGATGCTGTTTTTCTACAGCTGACTGATCCCAGGGTTAAATATTAACGTATTGTATGATTAACTATAAATGTCACATTGACAAAAGCCTTGGATTGTATCCCACGGCTGCTATCAGTGAACAGGTAGTGTGTCTCTGCACAACTGCAGTGACCCAGTCCTCCAATACAAACATATTCAGCAAGTGTTCCTCAGTCCGGTGCATTCAGCCCCAGTTTGTGCTCTCAGCAGCTCAGCCAGCAGGTTGCGCCTTTTACTTTCCAGGAGTTTTCAGGAACTTTAAACAATCAATAATATTCTTTAGATTTGGTGCTAAAACACTTCCCACTGTGGAATTCACAGCCTGGACACTGGTGCTAATTTCATGACTGAGCTGAGCTTCTTCTGAGCTACTCATTCTTTTACCCCCATACCACCTATTATCCCGTTTTTCCTTGGAATACCTAAAGTGTTTTCCCAGAATGCTGAAATGTTCACCCCTGCAGAAAATCCACCAAGGCAGAGCAGAGAGGAATGTACAAACTGGCCATGAGTATGCTCCAGCTGGAAAACACAGGTTATATTTTATTATGGCGCCCACAGAGGTCATGTGATCAAAGAAGATATTTGTGCAAGTCTGTGATTGGATCAATAAATTAAGACCAAAAAGCTCAGTGGCCTAATAAACTGATATGTCCAGAATGCCATTAGCTTAGCCTTCCCGGAGTGAAGATTTCCCAAATGTAGTAATGTTTCACTCCAACACTCATCTCAAGGTGCTGTGTTGTAAGAAGCAACAATATTATAGAGAAGTGCAATGATCCCCTCTGAGCAGCAAGAGTGGGGAGGAAGAGCTCCTTTTGAACAGGAGGAAACTTCTGGGAGAAGCAGGAGCAACCGTTTGCTGCAGCTGATTGGTGGATGAGAGAAAAAAGGAGCACAAAAAACAAACACAACAGGAGAAGGACTGACAGCAAATCTCGGATGAAGCAGCTTCAGTATAAAAATGTCCTCACTGCCTTTGATAAACATACACAACCCTGGTAGGAAATGAGGTAAAGCTGCTTTAGGGCCTTCTTTTCCAAGGTGTCTTCCTGCAGAGGTAAACACACTGATAAGAAATAAAATACACGAGAGAAAGGGGGTGGGGTTTGTTTCTCCTGGTCCATGGTCTTCAGCTGCCTCCTGCAGCCGTCTCTTCAGCTCTTCAGTTCTTGTGTGGTTCTGCAAAAGAAGTCAGACAGCGTTGTTATCTTAGCCTTTGATTGAATTGTTTCACACTGATCGGTGCAGTCAGGCGAGTTTGCACCATCATTGTATATAACTGCTGAGCCAGTGTTGCTACCATTACATTATATGAATATATGAGCCGATTAAAGGATAAACCTCATTGGGGATCAGTCGTACAGATGAGGCTAACAGATGCTCTTCTGCAGCTACTTTTAACTCTGCTGTGTTGCAAAGTCAGGTGACTTAACTACGTGATCCGAGCTCATACTGTACCTGCCACAGGTCTGCTGTGCTGCTGCAGCTGGCTGCTGAAGAAGCGTTCCCGCCGCGACACCTGCTCATCCCAGGCCTCCCGTATTTGCTCTTTCTCGCCGGGCTCCAAGGTTAGGGTGTGCGGGTGGGCCTCGTCAATGTGGGCCTTCACTCCCTCTAGGCTGTGGGAATATTGCAGTTCCCCACACACCATGCACACCAGCAGCTGGTTGAGTGGGTCATAGTCCATGAGGTAGCGGCTCCTCCAGACAGCATCGGAAACAGAATCGTCCTCACTTTCAGCGAACAGCAGCTCTGACTCATCTGAGAAGGCAGAGTTTGTTTTTGGCTACTTTCACCATTTTATGTGCATTCGTTCAAGTTCACAGTGACATACTTTACCTTCGATTGGGGCTGTGTAATCCGAGTATGTGAAGGATGCCGAGTCCACTGAAGAGCTGTGAAGGGAGATTTTTGTGTGTTATCCTGAATGCTGATGATGCTGATATCAAAAGAAAGCGAGCAAAGAAATCTCTCACCTCATTAGATGTTCTGACTCCTCAGAAGAGTTCACCCACTGACCAGGTTCCTAAAGATATTAGACAAAGAGTGAAAAACTAAAGCACAGGCCACGTGCAGTGTTTTTACGTGCTTTCATGAGCTCCCTGAAACAAGGTGAACCTAGACACAAGTCAGACTGGAGAGATGCTTAAACAGAGGTCCTGTAGTTTTGTCACTTTGACATTATTTTGTGTATTTTGTAGTTTCTTTCTGGTGCTTTTGTGTCTTTTAGGTCACCTGATTTACTTACAAACAAAGGCTTTGGCAAAGAACAGGGGCACGAGTGCACCATTTAGTAATCTGTTCCTTTTCTACTGGAGTACTAAAGTACTCCTCTGTTTCTGTATCACTGAGAGATCAGTCCTGGGAATGAGGGTATCATCAGCCTTGTGACAGAAAACCTGCGTTAGTGTCTGACCGATTTTTTTAAGCCTTATTTATGTGGGGAACATACTTGTTGTTGCTGAAAGGACCCGCTTCAATTTTTAAATTAATTAATTATAAGTGTGAGAATTTTAAAATCTACTGGGAACCAACGTAAAGAGAAAGATACTGGTGGTGGACAGTGGTACCCCTCACTCTCCTGGTAGATACAACTATGATACGAATTTCAAAATCCAATGTGACTTCAGAAGATTTTCAGAAAACTTGACCTCTGATGTCTGACGGTGAGGTTGAGGTCATGAGATTTGAACTCATTGAAGGGTTTTAGCAGACACACCTATCAAATCAATTTGAAAGTTCTATGTCGTTTTGTTCTCGAGGCTGTGAGCTTGCTTGCTAGAGCCTGCTACGAGTCTGACTGCAGCATTTTGTAATTGTTTGGAGGCATGACAAAGATGATTTGTCTAAACTGGTAAAAGGGCATCACAACATGTGCAACGACACTAACACAAGAACAATTTGCTCTAGTTCAAAGAACGAGGCTCGCATTTTAGAAATGTTCCTTAAAAGAAAGTAAAAGGAACGTGAGGTACACTTTATATGTGAGTCAAAGTTCAGCGAGGAATCAAATACTTCACCGAGATTACGAACGCTGGTCTTTGAAGACGAACAAAAGAAATCAATCACGTGACTGAATGTTAAATGTATTTCAAGTGGAGCTGTAATCATGGCCTCAGTCACTAATCCGGGATAAACAGCCAACCAGGGTGGGCAGCCTATTTGGCTGGTGAGGCTTAAAAGATGGCATAAAAAGGATAAGAAATGCCAAAAAAAGACAGAATGATAAAAGGGAAACATCAGTGGACCCAGGATTGAACCTTGTGGAACCCCTCGAGTTAATCAAGCAGTGTAAGAGGAGAACTAGCACACGCTAACCAAGAAAGTCCTTCCAGATAAATAAGAAGAAAACCAGAAATGCCAGCTAAACCTTGAGCCTATTAAGTATAATATAAATGTCAGTAGTATGTAATATGAATACAATAATCATTACATGCCAGTAAGCTAAAAAAACAAGCTGTTTATGTAACTGTGCAACTCTCACCTCTGTCTGTAGACCCAGGGGAGGCAGCCTAGTCTTCCAGCTGTTGAAGCTTTGGGTGATTCCCTTCTCCCGAACTGCCTTCTTGGCTCTCTGCTCCTTCTTTTTTATCCTCCAGTACTCCCGCTTCCTCCTCAGAAAGTCCTGCTCACTTTCCCCTGGGATGGGCTTTGGAGGAACCATGGTGCTCACTGGTGCCAGCTGGATGGAGGATTGTTTCTTGTGTGGGGGACTCTGAAGGTGAGCAGAGGGGATTTTTAACGGACTTTGACCAAGGGGTTCAATGAGGTGCATGTCAGTACTGGACAGTGGTTTGTCTGGTGGCTTCGCAGCGGTGAGGGCGGGAGCTGAGTCTACATCAGTGCTTCTAGATGCTTGTGAAAGCTGTAGAGATTCAGAAACTCCTGCACAGCTGGATACAGCATGTGAAGGCCCAAGTTTGACGCTGCTGTACTCATTGCTGGTGATAGGCAGTCTGACCTGGAGCGTGCACGCTGACTGTTGAGCATTAGATGTTGTTTGGCTAACAACCAGAACGGTGGGGATGCTGGTCACTGAGTCCAGAGGAGAGACAGGTGGTTTGGGCTGCAGGGCTCGTTTTGCTGGAGGACTCGCCCCTTTAAGACTGTTGATAATAACGAGCCCCGGGGTCTGAAAGAAGAAAATATGACATGAACAAACGGCTTTTCAGAAACTGAGGCAGAGTTTGCTCCTAGCTTTAATGGGCCCCCTTCAGATGAACTCCACTTTGTTTTTCCTGTTCAAATACCATATGCCTGAGAATTGCAGCGATTCAAGCTTCAGCTGGACTGAGTCAAGTCTGAACTGAGTCGACTGCAGAAACCACTTTTATATACATAGAGAAATTTAGGTATGTGAAAAATGCACTCTTTACATGGAGGGCCCCTCTTTTACATAGACACTATGTGCACATGCTGCTAAATCCTCAATAGCTTTCATTCATTTAAGTGATGCTTGGGTTTTCTGCCCATTGCACGAGCTAAATACAAAGTTAGGCTGCACTAGTCGGAAATGGTTCATCTGGTAGCACGCGGCAGATTTCAGTGGCCTTAGTCAAGCTTGTCACCTTTGCAATCATCAAATGGAACTCTGTATGCAGATAAAAGGAGGAAGAAAATCAAATGCAGTCTTCTTTACTTTGAGTGTTGAATTTCTGCCACGCTCAGATCCTGAACACAACACGAAAATCTAGGCTTCAAAAGGTAGAAATGCTACATGGGTCAGAGCTAGCACTCATTTTTCAAAAACAGTCACATGTGAAGATGAATCTGATGATGATGCACAGCTGACATCAGGGGCAACCAGCGGGACACAACATACTATCAAATATGATCAATATTAGCTATTAGCTACACACCAAAGCACTGAAACTTCACCTCTTGCAGAAAAAGAGCTCGAGTGCTGCTCGTGTTACCTGAATGCTTCTGGGGAAGAGCCCGCTGCTACACTCCCCCTCGCCGTCTTTCTGCCTGGCCTTTAACTTGGCCCTCTGCTGCCTCTTCATCAGCTTCCAGTACTCCCTCTTCCTCTGCAAGCTGGTCAAGCCGCTCTGCTCCGTCACCACGCTGTTGTACCTCCGCTTTGATTCGGGGCAGATGTTCTGCTCTTGTGCCTGATGCTGTTCCTGCTGTTCCTGCTGTGGTTGCAGGTTATCCAGCGTCATGGCTGTGATGTGATGCAGCTTTGGTGGCTCTGGAGAGCAGCAGGTTTTATAGCCGGCTTTTTTAGCGCAAAGTCTCTGGGTTCTGCGTGGTGCTTCCATGGAGGTGTTTACTATGTAGTTCAAAGGGGTCTGGGATGAGTGCTCACTGGTATGATGCACACCTAGCTCACTGGAAGCAGGAAGAGGTGGAACTGTCTCACTCACCTGCGATGGGTTCTTGAGTTGAGGGCTTTGTAAACTGGCCTTTGCAGAGACCTTGCTGTCTAGCTCCCAGCTTTTTATCTGCAGAGTGAGGTCAGCAGCAATAGGAGCCGTGTCATCCCTTTCAAAGGACAGCTGAGATAAATTTGGCTTCATGTCTTGCTGTGAAACCTCTTCTATCGTCTCCATTTTAATAGAGTTCTGCTCACTTTTACATTCTGTCACTGTGCTAAGAGATTCTTCCAGGAGCTTCTTCATGGAGGCCACAGCTAGCAGAGTGGCAGTTTGGCTGTCTGCGCTCAGACATGGGTCAGACTCCAGCTGGGGTGCTGGAGGTGGGGAAATAGGGGGTTTGATATCTGGACAGATGGCTTGTTCTGGTGGAGAATTGAGGTCAGCTGCTGGCATGGAGTCACTCTCCTGTTTCATTTCATTTGCACGAGGCAGAAAAAGCACGCTGTTGTTGGAAAGAGGAGGTGCAGTTGCTGTAGTGTCGGTGAGATTTCTAATCTGAGGCACAGTGATCAGCGTCCCCTGCTTCTGAGGCTTCCTCCTTTGTGAGGCTGCACCGGCCCTAGCATGTAAAACACCCTGTCTCAGTCGGACAGCTCGAGCTGCTCTCTGCTCACGCTTCTTTATCCTCCAGTACTCCCTCTTCTTTGCCATCCTCTCCTCCTCCGTCAGCCCCGCATCCAGAGACAGGGCTGACAGCGACGGCGCTCTGCTCGAGATGGTCATTTTCATAACACAACTGCTAACGTTTGAACCTGCTGAATTTTGAGGGCTCTGTGGATGAGTAAGTGTGAGCTGACCCACAGTTTGGATAGCTGATGAGTGCAAATTAGGAACGGTTGTGCTTTTGAGGTGAGTCTGTGGTCTAACTGCGAGCAGTCGCGGCAGTTTGTTGGCTAGCTGTCCAGGAGCAGAGACTTTCACCTGAGCTGAGCAAAGAGGAGGGGGAGCCGGGTTTATCCTGATGGGAGCAACACTTCTCAGTTTAGCGTCAGGCTGACGCTGTTGTTGTGCCAAAGGAGTGTTTGTAGAAACTACACAAAGCTCTACTTGGCTTTTGTCTTCTGCTATGCTGTGACATGCAGAACTGTGAGGGATGTTAGCAGTCAGCGTCCCGTCCTCTTTGATGAATCCTCCGATGGTCTCTGGGCTGTGAGTGAGGGCACTTCCGGTTGACTGCGCCAGCACTCTAGTCTTCCTCATCTCCTCGAGGATCTTCTGGTAACGTTTCACCCTCCTCATCAAAGAATCTCTCTCTTTCAACCGAACCTTTACCTCCATGGACAGCTTAGCTCGCTGTTCGCGCTTTTTGATCCGCCAGTACTCTCTCCGTTTAGCTATTATCTGCTCGGGCGTGTCGTCGGGGTTGATTTTGGGCATATTTCTGGTACCAAAAGCTGAGGGCAGCATTGGGGATTTACACCGTAGACTTCTGTGGTTCATTAAGTTTCTCTGTGCTTCGATGAACCTTTGTCTAGGCGTTTTATATCTCGCGATACCCCGGGTAACACCGCCAAGATGACCGTAACTTGGAACCTTTCCCTGAGAGTCTACTGGTTTTTTCACAGATGGAACATCAGATGTTTGCAGAGCAGTTACAACTACAGTTGCTGTCCCACTTTGCAGTTTATTGTTTTCACTTTTGGCTGATGTAAGTGATGTTTTGACCCGTGTATGACACTGCTTCTGGCTTGCTCCTCTCAAAAGTGACTCTGATGGAAGAACTATGCTTCCCACGTGTCTGGTTTTTGGCGCCGTTAGCCTCTGAAACGTCATCTCTGCACCCTGTGTCCTCTCTCTGGCTTTAGCTAACCTAGCTGCAAGCTTTGCTCGCTGCTCTCGCTTTTTGATCCGCCACTGTTCCCGACGCTTGGCTGCTCTTTCCTCGTCGGACTCCAGAGAAGCTCGTGCATTGCCAACACCTTTAGCCCTCTGTGTGGTGACCAAGGCACGCTTTGTTCCACTCTGAGGTGTTGAGATGGCTCTTTTGCTCTCTGCTTTAGTGGAAGTGGGGCCGCATGGAGAGGACACCAGAACGAGACCTGTGGGTAAGACTTTGGGCTGAGTGGGTAATACAACCGGTGCCTTATGTTGGTTTCTGGGGACTGATGCACCCTGCATAGACACACGTGGCTGAGGTGCTGTTTTACTGGAGCTGCCATTGGTTATTCTGGTCACTCTGACTGGAGGCACTGAGGATACGGTGTTCAGCTGAGTTCCACTGGACACGGGTGAGGACACGGGTGAGGACACGGGTGAGGAAACGGTTGCGTCCCTTGCTGTCTGACGTTTACCTGCGGCTGCGTTGCCGCTGGCTGATTTGGCAGAGATAGAACACGACGCTGGCAACTGAGGCAGACGCTTGTTGAGCTTTACTGTCTGGAGCCACTTCTCCTTTTGGCTGTCAGTGGTTTCACGTGACCCCTCCCCCAGAGCATTTCCGTGCTTTGACACAGAATTGTATGAATTATCATTACTCTGCAGAGGAGGTGACGAAGCACCTGATGACTGGGCCAGAGTGGAAGCCTCTTCTGCTGGGGCATTTAGCTGCTTCCCTCCCTGGCTGCTGCTGCTGTGTTTGTGCCTTTCCCTCTCCTCTGACACACGGGCCCGCTGCTCTCGCTTCTTGTTTCTCCAGTACTCTCGCTTTAGGGCGAGCGTGGCATCATCATACTCCGAGGCCGGCCGGTAACGGTGGGACGTTGAGCCACCTTTACCTTTTGCAGTTGGCATCCTGTTGCCAGGCTAGACAGCCCATCGGTTCTCATCCAACAGCAGTGATTGGCCTTGGTAGCCCCTCAGTCCAGGATCCTAACTGTCATTATCAGCATCATCATGTTTCTGAGCACCTCTTATGCTCGCCGACATCACATTGGTGTGCAGATATCCTGAGGAACAGAAAACAGTCTTTGCATTAAAATGTGATGAAAATAAGCTAAAGACTAGTTAATACTTTGTAATAAACATTAAGCAACAGCAAAACGAACACAAGTTGAAGTCACTTGGATGAGTGACGAAACGTTTCCGATGAACAGAATGAAGACCTTTATGGGATTTCCTTACCTGGATGATCGAGCATGCATCAAGACAATATTTTTCCACTTTTTAAAACACAATGTGTAGCACCTACTGTTGCTCTACATTTCAAACTGAGGTTTGCAATTGCCGTTTTAAAGAGTATATAAGCAGGCAGGTGCGGTGGCCATAGTTAGGTTTGGAAATAACTCCCGGAAACAGCAGTGCTGCACACTGAGGTCCTGCTTCAGGATCTCTGCTCGTAGCAGTGATTGGAGCCATGGGAATTACAACATGCTCACTGATCAGTAATGCAACAACAAGCACAACAACATTAACAAGTGCTGTATATAAAACACAATAATCCCCTTCAATTGCACAAAGTAATGATAATATTAGCGAGGATTGAAGAGTCAAATAGTTATTTAGAAAAATGTAACAATTTATACGTTTTTTTATTTCCACCAAATAAGTTCAACCAAAGTCATTTTATCTGTTTAACTCACATGTGTGTGCCTCATGATGAAATGAAAGTACACGGAGTACACGGAGTAAGGTGGTCTCAGTGGAGCACTGACGTACTCTAAGATCTGTAGCACTCACTCCAGCAGGATTTCGTGCACCAGTCAGGAGACAATAAATACGTGCACGACGCCCACCTCCTCTGTCGCAACATCTGTGCAGAATCCCGCGTGAAACGCGAGTTTCAGTGTAAGATTGAGAGATAACTATGAAATAAATGAAATTGTCGTCGTGTGTGGGAGTGCTTCGGCTCCAGAAAGCAGGAAGAAAACAGCGAGTCGCTGTCCCTTTAAAGCTGTCTCTCTCTATCACAAAGTCTATCTGCCATTTTTCTTTATTCTCAGTGTGTTTCAGTCAAACGCCACCAGGCCACTCAGCCGAACAACCTACAGCAAAACACGCAGGGCGGCCGTGGAAAAGCGGTCGCACTAGAGCGGAAATGGTGCCTGGATCGTTGTGTCTCTCAGCGGCACAATGGACAACATTTTCCTGCTCTGGTCCTCGCGGACTGGCGCCTGTCTGCGCGTGAAAGCCGCGAGGACAGGCGCAGATTCGAGCCGCAAAGCCGCGCGCCCGGAAGCACGAGCGACAGAAAACATGCACGTCCGTTACCTTTTAGCGGCACTTAACTTTCCGGGACACTTTGGGGGCGGTTTTGCACAGATATTCTGCCAGGACACTGCAGCTACTTTCCGCCAGTCGTGCTCAGGCTGCCTTGACAACGCTGAAAAGTACCAGGATGTGGGATGCTCGCTGTGTGTGTGTGTGTCTGTGTACATAGAGACAGTAGTGTGCAACGCCCCCTCCTTTCCACGCCACATCCATTCACTGGGTCGCATTAAAAGGATTTTACAAACCTGTCACGAGTCCCCCTGTCTGTCTGTCTGTCTCTTCCAAAGAGAGCCGAGTGGTGCCGGGACACGGAGGCCCCGCACAGCTGTTCCCTACTGGAATAGCTGCACAAAGGTCCATTGATTTATTGTCTTTTTCTACACATGACCCGAATTCATGTGCACACGCTTCAAGCAGGGATCCACTTTTCTACACAACGACCAAATGAGCATGAGGGAGGGGCTGACGGACAAACAACGTTAGGGCGCTGGGGGCCACGGCCCGGTTCCTTTAACGTGGATCCGGTTTGAAAAAACTACATTGAC
Organism: Diplotaxodon limnothrissa; assembly: GCF_057381915.1. Classification (NCBI taxonomy): domain Eukaryota; kingdom Metazoa; phylum Chordata; class Actinopteri; order Cichliformes; family Cichlidae; genus Diplotaxodon; species Diplotaxodon limnothrissa. The sequence goes on along the minus strand of NC_140598.1, from coordinate 70,722,072 downwards.
GTCACAGCAAGACTATAGCTAGGGACTGGATACATGAATTAAACGTGTGTAAATCTTTGCGATCCAAAGGTGTGAGTTCAGTAGCTGAAACATTCTTCATTTTAATAGCATTAACATGAGTTTAAGACTGTTTACGACTGAGGCCATCAAAGTTAGTGTATCAGAGGTTTCAGTCCGACTATGTCAACTCAGACAAGTTTACTAATCGAGAAGGAAGTCATGAACACATGTGCGTTTCGGTCTCTGCGCCGCTGAACATCTGCACAGATGTGTGTGACACATGAAAACAGCGCGTGCTGCCCCGGTACAAAGCAGGAGCTGCTGAGGGGCCCCGACTCACCGCCTCGTGGTTAACCGGCGCTCTGCCTTCATGTCGCGGCTGTGGGACAGCAGCAGCAGCAGCAGCTTACCGGTATTAGCGCCTGCTGCTCCCTCTGCCCCCCGGGGTGGGTGTGCATCGTCGTAGCTGCTACTGTCTCTTTAAATTTACCCAGGAGCCCCTTAAGGAGCCCCAGGGGCCCCTAGTCCGGCTCCCCACCCTGAAGACAAGCAAGAGCCTAAAAATTCATGAGTAGAGGCCTGAGCCGAGGCGCCTCCACCGAGCACCGCGGAGCAGCGGCCCTTTTCGCCGGTGGATTTATGATTGTGTGCTTGCATGAAAAGTTAACTTGGCTCCCGTGCGGGGCGCGTGGGGGGACCGCGGAGAGCACGGGCTCCTCGGCGGTGGGCTCGTTATAGAGCGCCTGGCAGATGCGTGTCGAACGCTGCGGAGCGGCGAGAACGTGTTGTTGTTGTCAGGGTGACATGCCCCACGACGGCGACACGACCCACTGAACGAAGCACCGCCAACCACGACTAAAGCGAGAGCAGCGATCCAGTGATGGAAGAGAAAGGAGCGGGGCAGGGGCAGCCCGTGAAGCTCCGCTGTGCCTATCAGCCGGAGCTGCTCTCATTAATGACAAGCGGGCGGGAGGAAACCACGCAGGAGGAGAGCGAGTTAGTAGGTAAAGAGCAAAAAAACACATCTAGTGTTAATTTTCTTGTTTTTGTTCCAACGCTAAGTGGGTCTGCGTGGCTGTCAGATATACAGCCATTATCAGGCAGCCAGTTAATCCGTGTCAGGGACAAAGCCATGGAGCAGCATGGCCCCTCCGTCTCTGTGGCTCCTATAAACAAAGGCTCAACTGCACGCAGGCAGCCAGGCGAAGCGCACACTGCTGACACCTAGTGGACAGCGGAGGTACAGGCCGTCTCAGACCTGTCATCGAGCGGAATAAACGCTGATCAGATAAAAAGGCAGGGTTATCCTTTCACGTGAGGTGCGAGCTGACCGCAGGAATGTCCGTAAGCAAGTTGTGCTTGATTACCAAATGACAGCAGCGTGACTTTCTCTGGAAGTTTAAAGCTCAAGCTGTGAGGAACTGAAAGGCTAGCCTGAAAGACATGCCTACCAATGTTAGACCTAACAGTTCAGTCACATGATATCTCTGCTGCTTTCTCTCATGTACTCGTTTGGGTTTTTGTAAAAATTGGATCATTTAAACACACTATTTAAATGTTACCCATCCTCAGTGAGATAGAAATAGACCTGTGTGGACAGCCTTTACCTTCATAACTTCATATAACTGGGAACTAGATTGTTTTGCTCCAAGCCTGCTGATGTTCAGGTGTATATAGTTTTTATTGGTCTCTGTCAGCTACAGGGATTTGTTTTTGAGTGAGCCAGTGCAACGCATGGAGTCAGACTACTGATTATTTGTTGGACGTGTGATTATTATTGAGTGTGCAGTCTGAAAGAGAGACTGCAAAGTCGTGCTATGGGAGAACGTAACTAGGCAGCATCATATGCTAGTCTATAGGGTGACTTTAAGGTTTATTTATTTATATAGCACATTTTAAAACAACAGGGTTGATCAAAGTGCTTAACAATCGGCAAAAATCCAGTGAGACACTAAAAGGCAATGCAAGGGAAAAAATGAAGAGGAGGAAGCCAGTGAACGTAGAGCCAAGGATTGAATGGTGGGAGGTGAAGAAGTCTAAAAGAAGATTTTTGACCAGATGATTTAACACAATCTTGGAGAATGAGAGGATGATGCCTGAGGACTGAGACGGCTGGTGTTGTGAGTTGGTGCTATATTAGTTGACTTGAGGAATAGAGAAGTGTGCTCCTCAATTTAATTTTGAATATAAATGAAAATTGAAATTAAATTTAGCAGCAGCTTCAACAATTTGATGGGGTATTCACTCTGACGGGCAGGCGGGCCATGTAGACACCCAAGTTTGTGCGTGCAGTAACTCAAGAACAAAGTGGTGTGGGAGCTTCAAATTGATGCCATGGGTATCAGATAGGTGGCCTCACGATGCTTTGGTACACAGGAGCTGTACACACTGTAAGATGCTCAGGTAGCTGCAGAACAAGCACAAGTGATCAGCCCCCCCCCCCCCCGCACTGACAGCTGGTGTGAAGTCTTTTTGCTGCGCTGCTGTGTTTGGTTTGTTCTTCACATTATGGGGAAACATCTCCACTTTGAGCTTATCTGACTAATCAACATTATTTCAGAAGTCTTGGTTTGTTCAGATGCAGCTTTACAAACCCAATGGCACCATGTTCTTTACGCAAGAAGAGCCTCTCTCCTGCTAACTGAGGCCCGAAGGGCTGCATGATCTGAACCTGAGCTGAATTTACTGGGACATCCTGCAAAGATTGTAGCATTGTGTTAACACACACCTGAATCAGCAGCCTGCCAAACACTTCTGCTTTTACAGATGATGCTCATCTGTAAACTGAACTGTATTTTTCATGCGTTAGCCACTTGCGGCCCACATCACCCCTACTTCTACATGGACGTGAAGAAATCGAAGGCAATTTGGCCCTCGAAGTGACTTTTTTGTTAGGGAGGATTTGTTTGTTGCTAAGTGCAAATACGTTCTTTAAAAAGCAAAACCTGATTTAATATGAAGGCCACATGAGCAGAGAGCATGTCGGATTGGCTGATGTGTCACTTTGATTTTGTTAAATACGAACAAAATTGCGTTTATGTCAAGTTTTGTCTTGTTATACAATATTTTAAATTTCAAAAAACAAACAAAACACGACATTTTTTGAAATATTTGTGGGTGTTTTCTTGTTTTGTGCTTGTTTTGTGGCCTCACATGAGATGACAGTGGCAGCAGTGGCCCACAGCTTAAGTCTGAGATCTCTGCTTTAGCAACATGAAGACACTGCTTCAGTTTGAAACCTGCTGCTCTGATCTGTACTCTGTCTTGTTCTTGTCTGAAGAAGACGGTCTTGCCAATGGCCATGGAGAGGTGGAATCAGAGAGCGGTGTGGTCACGCCTGTCAGGTCACCAAGCACCAGCTACTGGAGCATCACAGAGAGCCCAGATCACCCCCTCCTCCTCTCCCTGGCCCCGGGGCCCTCTGGAGCCAAACCCAGGGTGCAGAGAGCCTCGCGTCCAGGCCTGAGCCGGATTCCAGGCCGTGACCACCGCCGGTACTACCACGAGTACTGGCGCAGCGAGTACCTGATGGACTTTGACCCCCAGAGGCACGGCATGATCTGCATGGTGTGCGGTAGTTCATTGGCCACTCTGAAGCTCAGCACTATCAAGAGGCACATCAGACAGAAGCACCCAGACTCCCTGCTGTGGAGCGCTGCTGACAAAGAGGTGATCCGCTCGGGGTGGGAGAGCCACCTGAGTTTGGGGGGAGGGCAGAAGTTATACAGCCCTGCTTCGGCACCCTCACTCCAGGGCGAAGAGGACACTAGGCACTCAGGTCACCAGACTGGAGGTGGGTTGGTTTAAGTAGACGATTTTCTCACACTCAGTATGAACTCATACTGTGAGGAGGAACCGATGATGTAATGTTTGATTGGATTGGACTGTTTGAAGGTAGTCCATGTTGCTTATTTAATATTACAGAGAGGTAGCACTCTTTCTTGCCTGACAAAAATAACATGAATAATCACTCACACACACCAGTGAAAATGGAGCTGCTATCCCATAATGCTTGGAAAAGCAAACAGGAGAAGCTGAAGCACTGAGCCTGTGACGTGCATGGTGGACAAAGTGAAAGCTGGGATCAAGCACTTCATACAGCATGCAGTTTTCACCCACTCGCTCAAGCACTTTTTCTACATTAGTGCCTTTTATCTCACACTCACACACATTCACACACAACTCTGGGTTAGTGCCAAAGCATATTTGGCATGGAGACCAGGGATGGAACGACCGACCTTCTGATTAGCAGATGACCTCCTCCACCTCCTGAGCTGCAGCCGCCCCGTGTGCTCACAGTAGGTGGCAGAAAAGTGCAGATTGTGGCAGATATTACTTTATGTAAAAACAATGGATTTAACATTGTGATGATAAGGAAGTTTCCCAAATGTAAAACTCTCCCAGATTCAGAAAAAGAGTTTAAAAAACAAACAAACAAAAAGGCAATTTGAAGACATCTATAATAACCATGGTGTAATCACATAAATTGGAATGAAGATGTAAACACCTGACGTTACCTGTCTGCTGGAAGCAAAGCTAGTACAGAGCCATAAAGCTAAAAAGTTGATTTGTCGTCATGCTGTTTTGTCTCTACTATAAGCAGAAACTGCAGACCCTGTGACAGCCCAGGAGCAAACGCAGCAGCCCATCAGCCTGACTCCCTGCTCTGTGGAGGGTGAAGCCCCGCAGCCTAAAGAAGAGGAGCAGTACCTGCCCGAGCCGTCAGCGCAGATCTTGGAACGCTATCTGAACGACTCGCTGCATGCCTGGTTCCGTCAGGAGTTCTTGATGGAGTACGAGTCTCATGCCGGTCGGCTGCTGTGCATGGTGTGTGGAGCGGTGCTGCCCTCGCTTCACCTGGACCACATAAAGAGCCACCTGCTGGACACCCACCCTAACTCACTGGTGTACAGCTCTGAGGAGAAACACTGCATCCTTCAGGCCTGGACTCAGACTCACGGTAAGAAGTGCGACACCTCACACGCCCACCAGCAAAACGCAGTGTTGGTATTAAGGAAATGGTTTGTGCAAGTGAAACCAGTAGGAGGTACTGTAGCCACAGATTAACATAAGATCGTAATGTCACCCTGTGGTCCTTTTACACGTTCATCATCTTCTCTTTTCCGTCTCTGTGCTGTGATGTGTTCATGGTTCACATCCATAAAGCTGTGGTCACAGTTTGGATCCAGTGTGTCTGTTAGCTAAGTGTACAGTGTTCACTGTATTTAGCAGTGGATAAACCCTGTAATGTGTTTGGCTCTCAGAGCGTGTGAATCAGCAATACCCCAGCTCAGTTCATCTTCAGACTCCACAGCACTGACATTAGAAAGACAGGTCGGGAGGGTAAGATGACTCATTCTTTAGTGTTGGTGGAGAGAGATGGACACAAACTGGAAATTTGAAATTTTATATGTAATTTTCAGATTCAAGCCTAGCTTGTTTGAGTCAGATGGTTGCGCTGGTGCAGAGCAGGCTGGGATCGTCATGGTCAGTAAAAGGTTACCAGAGATTATCATGGTGGTTGGATTCAAACACCAGGTTCCACCTTTCATAAGGTCCTATACTGTCTAAGACAGGGGTGTCCAACTCCTGGCCTCGGGGGCCGGTGTCCTGCAGGTTTTATGTGTGTCCTTGATTAAACACAGATGATTTAAATGGCTAAATGACCTCCTCAACATGTCTTGAAGTTCTCCAGAGGCCTGATAATGAACCAATCATGTGATTCAGGTGTGTTTGACCCAGGGTGAGATCTAAAAGCTGCAGGACACTCGAGGCCTGGAGTTGGACACCCCTGATCTAGGAGCTCAAAATCAGTCATGATAGCTTTGGTGACATCCACAGAGACCACGAATGTCCGAGTCAGCCTGAACACAACTGGGATCAGCAACAGAAACGATTGTTTGATGAATATTCTCAAACCAGATCTTCCTTCCAAATTCACCTTTGACCCCTGTCAGTAGTCTGCGGTGATCATTGAACAGAAGTTCGATGAGACAGTGACAAAGACAAAAGGCCAACATGTTAGACATGATTTAGTCTGGCACCATCTACACTTTTATGTAGACATTTATGTAACTTAACCTGACACACCTGTTACCTGCTGAACTCTTTACTGTGATGGAGGCTGTGCCAGGTCAGATTAACAACAGCTGCTGTCAGAGTTTTGATGAGAGGTTAACAGGAACCGGAGTCTGTTTGTTGCTTCAGTCGTTCTCACAGAGCAGCTGGATGTGTGAGAGTGAATGGATGTTTCTCTACAGTGAGAGAGATGCATTTAAATGTGCAGGAGGAAGAGCAGCAGTGACTTCATCAGTTACTTCTCACAGCAGCATCAGTATGGACACTTTAACCTGTCACATGTCACACTACTATCAAGAAACTAAACAATTTAAACTGAAACAGGAATAACTCCCATCAAAACTAATGATAAAAGTGCAGCGATGGTGCTGATGGAGGCCAGAGTCAGAGACCCAGCTCTCCACCTTTTCTGGCCTTATATCTATCTCATGCACAACAACGACACATCGGACGTGACCTCTCTAAAGATGATGGCACGATATGTCACTTGATTTCTCACAGACCGTGACACTGTGTGGCTCTCTGTCCTTCCTCTCTGAATGAAGCTGTGGGGATGTGACCTACACTAATTTTTCCAGTTATTGCAATTCAAGTCATTCAGGTCCAGTGAACAGCTTGAAATGGTACAAAGTGTTGAACTGCCAGAGGTTAAAAAAGGTAACGTTACCAAAACCAGTAAAATAATGTACATTTCAGACTGGTACAAAAAGGCCTTTTTCAGGGACAACATGGGCTAACAGTTTAAAGCTGCTCTGCAGCAGTGCAGAAGCTGCTTTCAAGCATAACAGTGGTTATAGTGAGCAAGTCTCAGCTTGAACTGTGAAGAGAAGACTTCGAGCTGCAGGTAGAACGCCAGACGTCAGAATAAGACAAAGAGGTATTATGGACTAAATAATCAAAGCTTGAAATCTTCGGTTCGTCACGCAGAAGCTTTGTACACTGTCGAGTGGGTGAAAGCTCCACAGTGTGTGGCATCAACTGTCAAACATGCCAGAACTACCTTAGGAACAAAGAACAAGAAAAAAAAAAAAGAAAGAGTTGTTGTCAAACAGCTAACAGATCATCTGCTGAGGAATGGTTTATTTGAAGAGTTTCAGTCAGGTTTCAGAGCTCATCACAGCACAGAAACAGCTTTAGTGAAGGTTACAAATGATCTTCTTATGGCCTCTGACAGTGGACTCATCTCTGTGCTTGTCCTGCTAGACCTCAGTGCAGCGTTCGATACTGTTGACCATAATATCCTATTAGAGTGATTAGAACATGCTGTAGGTATTACAGGTACTGCACTGCAGTGGTTTGTATCATATCTATCTAAATATATCTATCTGTGCATGTAAATGGAGAGTCCTCTTCACACACTGAGGTTAATTATGGAGTTCCACAGGGTTCAGTGCTAGGACCAATTCTGTTTACATTATACATGCTTCCCTTAGGCAGCAGCATTAGAAGACATAGCATACATTTTCACTGCTATGCAGATGACACCCAGCTCTATCTGTCCATGAAGCCAGATAACACACACCAATTAGTTAAACTGCAGGATTGTCTTAAAGACATAAAGACCTGGATGGCCGCTAACTTTCTGCTTCTTAATTCAGATCAAACTGAGGTTATTGTACTCGGCCCTGAAAATCTTAGAAATATGGTATCTAATCAGATTCTTACTCTGGATGGCATTACCTTGGCCTCCAGTAACGCTGTGAGGAACCTTGGAGTCATTTTTGACCAGGACATGTCCTTCAATGCACATATTAAACAAATATGTAAGACTGCTTTCTTCCATTTGTGCAACATCTCTAAAATTAGAAATATCCTGTCTCAGAGTGACGCTGAAAAACTAGTTCATGCATTTATTACTTCCAGGCTGGACGACTGTAATTCATTATTATCAGGAAGTCCAAAAAAACTCACTGAAAAGCCTTCAGCTGATCCAAAATGCTGCAGCAAGAGTGCTGACAGGGACTAGAAAGAGAGAGCAGATTTCTCCTGTTTTGGCTTCCCTTCATTGGCTTCCTGTTAAATCCAGAATTGAATTCAAAATCCTGCTCCTCACATACAAGGTGTTAAATAATCAGGCCCCATCTTATCTTAATGACCTTGTAGTACCATATCACCCTATTAGAGCACTTCGCTCTCGCTCTGCAGGCCTACTTGTTGTTCCTAGAGTATTTAAAAGTAGAATTGGAGGCAGAGCCTTCAGTTTTCAGGCCCCTCTTCTGTGGAACCAGCTTCCAGTTTGGATTCAGGAGACAGACACTATCTCTACTTTCAAGATTAGGCTTCAAACTTTCCTTTTTGCTAAAGCATATAGTTAGGGCTGGACCAGGTGACCCTGAATCCTCCCTTAGTTATGCTGCAATAGACGTAGGCTAGTAAAAAAAAAAAAAAAAAGGAACAAAGAACAAGATGGTGAGCTTGAAAACACAGCACAGCCTCCAGACTTAAACCCCATCGAGCTGGTTTGGGATGAACTGGACAGAAGAGTGAAAGCAAAGCAGCCTACATGGTCCACATTTATGGGAACTTCTGCTACAGATATGGGAGAAGATTTGATTTCTGTTGTAGACAGAAGCCACGACTGTGTTCAGCTGTTTTACCGGCAAAAGGAGGGAACTTTGATGAGTCAAAGGTTTAGAAAACATTTTGGTCTGTAAGATGATTCAATGATTTCTTTTTTAACTCCAATTACTTATTTGTGCTATGCTTTGATTTCAGTGCAATGAGACATTAAACTGCACAATTTGCTATTAAAAAAACTGGAAAATTGGGTTGTTCTGAATGTCTGAATGACTCACAGCTATCATTTGAACACTGATGTAGCCACAGTGGGACTGAAACAAACGGATTAATATTAGAAATGTTGTATGTTTCTGTGCCCTGTAGCAGAAGAAGCGGAGCACTCAAACAAATCAGAGACCAACACCAAAGATGGCGCTGTGGGACTCTTCTCTGAGGACGTGGAAACCATCCAGATCAACACTGACGTGTACACGGAGGGCGACGGCACTTTCACTCAGGACACTTGTCTTATTGGTGAGGACGGCGGTGTCGGAGTTCCCCAGCAGGGTCTGCAGCCCTTCCGGCAGCCTAAGAAGAGGAGGCTACACGGGGGCGACCCGTGGCGGCTGCGTCTGGACTATCTGGTGGCCTACGGGCCTCAAGGCCACGGCATGTTCTGTATGGTGTGTTCTCAGGTCCTGCATGAAACCAAGGTTAGCAGCTTCCGCCGCCACATCCAGGAATGTCACCCGGAGACCACAACCCTGAGCCGACAGGAAAGGGGAGCCATGGCTGCAGCCTGGACCAAAGATTACCCCAGTGAAGGCATGCAGATCCAAGATGGTGAGAAGCTTTCAGCACTGATACACATCTCTGTAAAGCTGTAAACTTGTTAGTAGTAGTTTTCAACAATATTAGGCCTTTTTAGAAAGTTTGGTGGTTTTGTACTTTTCATGTTTTATAAGTCAGCTTTGTCAGCTGCTGCTGACATCCACAGTCAGTGGAACACAACACATTCCCACTCACAGAGGCTCTAAAGCACCTGACTGCTGTGTTAAGAGTTGTTTGTGTTTGGCTGGTCTTTTTAGCATCCTCACTTAGCCTGAGAAAACAGACATTTGTACATATACCGTATTTTCCGCACTATAAGGCGCACTTTAAGCGCACTCCTTTAATTTTCTCAAATATCGACAGTGCGCCTTACGTATGAATTCTGGGTGTGCTTACTGACCTCGAACCGATTTTATGTGGTACACGGTGCTCAAAAATCTGTCAAAAATGTTTTAGTGCGACTTTGCTAGTCAGGAGCCTCTTGGAGTAATCTGGGTCCTAAACTCCGTCCACTTCAGGTCCCAAAGTCAAACGAACACTGCAGCATCACTGAGAGTTAAAAACTGTCTAAATTTTTTCATCTTTAATAAAATGATCAGCGTTGCTGCTTTACCAGGTGTATCAATTAAGTTTAACATCCAGGCATCCATGAAAACACAATTTATTAAATGTAACGGAGTTCATTTAATAAATTCAGAAATCTCTCAGTTCTGACTGAGAGATTTCTGAAAGAATTAAAACGTACAGCTCTGCTATCACCTCCAACATAAATGAAGACAGAAAACTAAACAGCAGTGATGTTTGCAGGGTTACTGAAGTTGGGCTAGCTGGTATATAATGATGTGCTACGTGATCACCAGCGACACAGCTATGCTACCATAAGATAAACACAGTGAAGCTGGAGGATGAACGCTAACACTTTTCCACTCGATAAAAGTTAACGTGAGGTTAGGGACAAATGCAATCGCATGGCAGGATGCTGTAAACGCACCAAACTTCAGCAGGAGAACAACTGAGATAATCCATCCACAATACGAGGTTAGTCATTATTATACTGCAACAACATGGGAATAGAGCAGCTGCCAGAGAATTCAGCATTAATGAATCAATGATATGAAAGCAAGAAGAATGAGTTGAGTAAAGTTTGACTTATCTAACTGTTTTGTTTCGCTTAGTGTGCCTTATAATCTGGTGCGCTTTATAATCCGAAAAATACGTAAATCTCAGCATTTGCAATTCTCTATAGAGTCCAGCCGAAACTGACATTTCACAGCTGATACAGTCAGTAAAAGATTCCACAAGAATGGTAGTGTAGCGAGTAAGTTAGCTAATGTAGCAGATAAATCTGTTAAACAACGGAAGCTTTGTCAGGAACATTGTTCTGTTTGGGTTTTATTGAAAAATGAAGATGATAGTTTGCTTGCTTATTAACTATTTCTAACCTTACTGACCACTCAAAGCACTTTAGACTACAAGTCACAGTTTAACCATACATTCATTCAGTTTAAAGTGTACAAATTAATCTGATTCACATGCAGGCACAGGGAGAACTTATGGGGTCCTGGCTCGGTCAAACCAGGTGGGAGTGCTAATCGCATAGCGTGTATTAACATAGCTTGTTTGCAACTTACCGTGAAGACGCCACTTGAGTCAGCACTGTGGGTGGTTAGAAAGGCTGGAAAAGTGCTATCAGGTGCAACAAGCAAAGACACTAGCGTGTGACTTGATTTTGTGGTGGAACTAGGCAAGAATCTGGCATCCCCTCCCCCTTATTTTTTCCCCACAGAAATCAACCCCAGTGAAGTTGATGTCCTCAGTACCGCAGGAGAGACAAATGAAGACGCCTCCCCTGATGTCAAAATACCCAGCAAACTGGTGATAAAGGAGGAAGCTGTGGGCGAAGCCAAGGGCAAATCAAAGGATAGCAGCGCTGCAAACACACCCCGTCATGGTCATTACCCCGGCAAGGACCAGAGGAGGAACTACCAGGTGCGCTGGCGGACGGATTACTTGATGGATTACGACTGTAGGAGGCACGGGCTGATCTGCATGGTGTGTGGAGCCACTCTGGCCACACTGAAGGTCAGCACTATTAAAAGGCATGTTCAGCAGGTCCACCCTCACTCGCTGTATTTCAGCGCAGTGGAAAAGCAGCAGGCCCTGCAGAGCTACAACCAGACTGCCCTGCATTTCATCCATTCTGATGACTGCTTTTCACCCCGGGACCACGGACATACTGAGCTGGCCCCCACTTCAGCACACTTGGACACTTAAGAAGGGCTTCTGTCTGTTGCTCCTTACATGACTTCAGAAACAGCCCTCCTTGTTCTCTTGAAGGGAAATTCAGGTATTTGTAATTTGTAAAAGACTGCAATTTCCCTTTAAGTCGGCATCTGGGAGTACTGCTGTGGCTAAAGGACAATAACGGGTGCCACATGGGAATTGACAACAATACAAATATCGCGCAGCCTAAAACAAAATCAAAGTGCAGCCTCTCATTTGAAACTAAAGCTTTTTTGCACATCGCCTGTTTTACCTGAGGACCTCACAAGATTTGGGGAAATTATTGCTTTAGATGTACAAAATGTATGTTTTGCTTATGTATTTATTTCCTAGCTTTGTATCTGTTGGTACTTTAAATATAAATCAACATGAACCCAAGTGGGTGGTCCTCTGGCGCAATCGGATAATATCTCTGAATCTGCGGACGCAAACTGTAGAGTAACGCTAAGATACTTTTAAAAAGTAATTTATAGAAAAATGAGATGGGGCTCATGCTATCGGTCCAGTCACATTCACTGCTAATGTGGCTAACATTGAACATAGATGGATCTTCTTTTTGTTGGGGGGACATTCGCTTTTCACATCCCAAGAATTGATGCAGTGTTCTCTTTGGCAGCCAACAACAAAACATTTCTGCTTTGCTTCTAGCTAGCTGCTAGCAGCTAGCTGCATGTGAATTTATTCTGCTCCTTAGCCTTTTTGGGCGTACCAAACTAGCTGCTAATGTGCTAATAAGCCTGTTTTGTTCAAAGTAGATGGGGTCCCCAGGTACAGGCGCATACAGAGCAGCATTTATGATGGCGACATTTAACAGCCAAGCCTACTAGTTATGTTTATGTCAGAATCATATCAATGCATGGACTTAATATTTTGTGAAGTTTGACCAAGGCAAGATATTAGTCGTGTTGCACCTGCAGCTTTCAGCTGCAACTGCTCCTCTGGAGAATAAAGTGCCCCACAAAAGAACTGAAAGTAATGGGACAGTTATGTCTTTGATAACTTTTGCCTAATTATTTAGCTTGCTAACTGGCAGGTAGCAGTTTCCTACCAGCTAACGTAGCGGCACTGTTACGTTTGATGTTCTGATTCCTGTCCTCCAAAAAGGAAAGCTTTACTGAACGCTGAATGCTTTGATCTTAGTGTAAACACAACAAAGATTTCCAGTGTAAACATCCCAAAATGGCAACAAACTCCTCAAATTCCACTTTGAGGTCACCAGGGCCACCCTCTTCCTGGGCTAGCTAGCACGCAGACAGAATTAGCAGTTCATGTTGTGCGTCTCATGCGGGCTGGTTCAGGAAAAACAGAAGTAACTTTCTGGTCTGAATCAATGTAAATGTGGAAGATTTAAACACGGATACTCGTTCACAGCAGACATGTTTGGTTTGTCAGAGGAGGAAAAGGTCAGGCAAGCTCGGAGAGGACTTCTAGTACCGATGCCCTATTTTGCATTTCTAAAGAAAGGCATTCAGTTATGCAATAAAATATAATAACTTATCGATCCTACGCTTGATCTCGCCACAAAGTTTCATGATGCTCGGAAGTGCTCGCTAACAGACAAAAGGGGTGAGCAAGTTGCTGACTGAGTGAGTGGAAATGAGCCATTGGTTTCCCTGCTGCAAGTCAAAATGTTTGTTCCTTTGATACCCAACGAGTATCTGGACTTTAGCACTTATGGCACAGTGAACTCCTGGAAATGTGGCATTGTGGGGGCCTGAGTCTTCTCTCGGGAAGTAAGAAACAGAGTGCTCAGTGAGGCGAACAAGAAAACTGAGTCAAATTTAAGACAACTCAGCACTTTGTCCCCTAAAATGTACTAAACCCCAAATGTCCTTGTGTGCATCCAATAGAATTAAACTATGTTTGGTGTTATTGCTGAAGACAATGAATGGCAGCGTGCAGTCACTGGGTTCACATCACTCCAGTCTATTTAATCTCTTGTTTACAGAGGAGGAAGAGGAGGCCCTCTTCTCACTTATCCTCAGCATTTGGCATCAACATCAGCCTGAATCGTTTTGTTAGCTAAAAGCTGTACAAAAATATGTAAATATGAATGATTATTTCTTTATATGAGCACTTTGATGCAGCCTGGTTTCTACAGTCTCTGTTTGTAATTATATCCAGTTTTTCTACCTTATTCCAAACAGCGTCATTTTTCAACACTTGGAGCGAAGCTCGTTGAACTTCTGCCTTCACTTTGAATCCCTCGCTTCAGCTCTGGTACCGCTTCATATTTTTCGTTCACTGTACAAAGTTTATGCAACGAAGAAAACTGAAGATTAATTATTTGGAAAAGAAAAGTCTGCCATAACCAGTTCTTCACCTGGAAATTGTACCTCAGGGATTTTGTTTTCATCGACAGCCCTTTCACATAATCGTTCTCACCTTGTAGGCTGTCGATGTACTGATGGAAGAGTCAGGATTGGTTGTACAGGTGGGAGAAATATGAGAACCTGGGCCACTGAAAACAGAAGTCTAAAAATGTTACTTTTTTATTGTATTTTTAAGAAGTTGTGCTTTCACAAAAAGTTGGATTTTAAGGGGGAAAAGTCATGTTTTAAGAAAAAGTCACATTAGAATGTCATAGAATTTTACAATTGTGAGCAAAGAGCATATATGATCAGTTTATTAGGTACACTCTGCTAGTGCTGGGTTGCACTCTTACATCATCCAGCCGCTGCAAACAGTCTTCAGAGATTTGCACGGTTTGCAGATTCGACTGCTGCCCCACAGTGGACGCTGTGGAGTGAACTCAAGAAAGCAGTCTGAGGTGATTTGAGCTTTGTGGCACGGTGTGATAACCTGCACCATCAGAAGACGATTAAACCAGGTCAGCAGCAGTAGAAGGCTGTGGTGTGTAAACGATGCTCAGTTGGTACTTAGGGAAGAGAACACCCACACTTTAACACCGGCACACAGAGCCTGGACCACTGCTGCAGGCCACGGCGGGTCCATGTGTTGAAATTCGGACACTATCATCTGAATATTGTAGTAGAAATGACTCATCAGGGTGTTTTGGCAAACTTCTGTCGTCCGGTTTTGGTGAGTCCGAGTGAACTGTAGCCTGCTGTACTTGCTGAGCAGCCCCTGGTCTAGTCTGCTGCTGCTGCTGCTAACGTGTCCTGTGTTTTCTCCTTTTTCAGACCGTTCTCTGTAAACGTAGACACGGTCGTGGAGGAAAAAGTCTTATGATTGGCTGTAAATGAGCAGTCAAACAGGTGTACCAAATGAAGTGGTCAGCGAGTGTATGTTTATTCTGACATATTCTACACCTAAAGCAGAGAATATGACTTCATTCTCAAAAACAACTTGTGAAACCATGACAATATTCTGCGTTTCCCCTTTACACGCTGCAGCGTCTGTGGTCAGCGGCTCCATTCCTGACTCACTTTCTACAAATGATTTCATTCGTTTGCATTAGAGCAGGTCTAACCATGGCTCTAATAACGTTTTGACACAGCACTTATATTTTAAAATGAGGTGAGTTGCAGTGAAACTCATTTAAGTGAGACATGATGCACTTGATTGGATGTGTGTTTACTGTGTTTGTGGGGGGAGGAGCTCCTCCTCCTTTATGTTCTCATCACCTTTCATCTGTAAATGATCAACATATGCATTCTCTCCTCTGTGGTCTTTGAATAAATACTCATTACCACGAGTCTGTCTGTGGGGTGTCTGTACTACTCTATATCTGTGCACAGTTAAGCTCAAATAATGGACACTTGAAATGTGGTTTGAAACACCAGAAGCATCAAAAATGAGCTGAAAGAGTCCAGCTTTGGACCAGCACACAAGTTCCCTCACAATCAGCTCATTGTTTGTATAATAGTTTTAGATTTAATGAAGGCGTGAAGCATTTCACCATCATATTATTATTAATACTGTCCAACGTACAAGCATGCACGACATCTGGTGTTTTTTAATCAGATTACATTTTCCTCTGGGATGAATAAAGTATTCTGATTCTCAAATCATTGTTTCCAGTTTTTCTCGTAACCTTGGCCGTTCAACAGCTCAATTCAGGGCTGAAAAACACATTTAATCTCAACCAAATCAAATTTACACCTTGTACCTCTGTTTCTTTTCTTTATTAGGATGTGTTATGATTGAAACCTCTCCCACTAATTATAGTTTTGAATATTGAATCATACAAACAGGAGACACGGTCAGTCATTTGAAAGTTATCAGAGTTGTGAATATTAACGTTTAGTAAATAATCTCCTGGGTGGTCATGAAGAGTTCAATGAATGTATAAAGTAAAACATATTCAGTATAAGTACCGTGTTGTTCTTTTGGTCGCTGCTCAAAACCCGTGAGCACAGGTCAGGGTCGGGACGTCGCTCGAGAGCTTCCACTCAACTGCCCATCTCCAGTTCCGCTTTGTCATAAACCAAACCCAGATGTTTATGTCCTACAATAAATATAAATATACTGATATTTTAATGATTTTAATCATTTCAAACACAGTGGGAAGTAAGTATATCATTAGGATTGTCTAAATCAGGGCTCTCAAACTCGTGGCCCGGGGTCCACTTGTGGCCCACGTCACCCCCTGCTTGCACATTGACCTGAAGAAATCGAATGCAATTTGTCTCTGAAGTAGAGCTGGGCGATAGAACGATAACGATATGTATCGCGATATAACTTTTACTCGATAGAGAAATTAAGCTATCGCGATAGACCTCGCCGCTCTTGTCCTCAAAAAAAAAAAAAAAAAAAAAAAGGTCAGCCAATCCAAATTAAGTAGCGCAGAGCCGAACCAATCACAGCCGCAGCGTCACGTCGCGTGACTTGTTACGTACAGCACAAGTGCCAAGCCGCACGTGTGTTTGTTTGGGAAGCAGCCAGCGGGTAATGGAGGAAATGAGTGTGCCGACTAGAAAAATCAACCGAGCGTGACCGAAGAGAAAACAGATGATGGTTCCAATGCCGGAGAGATTGTCAAACGGAAGAGCCATAGAAGTTCCGTAGTGTGAAGGTATTTCGGCTATTTCAAGTCTGACAAAAAACAGAGTAGCGTGCACTGTAAATTGTGCCGAAAGCAAGTCTGGAAATACAATAAACTGGAGCATGCGTCACACTGTGCGCCACGTTATTGTTTCGGTGAAATGAATTTCTACAATACTGTTACTGTTAATTCTACTCTGCAGTGTTTAAATCAGGGGTGCTCACACTTTTTCCACATGTGAGCTACTTATAAAATGACCAAGTCAAAATGATCTACCCACTACAAAAATCCAAAACATATACTTATTTATAAATATATTGAGGATTCTTTATATCTACAATGAATATACATGCATAACCGCAATATCCAATATTTCACAACACAATTAACTATGTAAATTTTTTGTCATTACCTGAGTTTACTCTGATGACTTGCACTGAATTGAATCAGCCAGGGATGCATAGTCCGGACAGTAGCTGCTGACGGCCAGGTTTAAGAGAAAAAACCGAGAGCTAAAAATTGGAGTTAACTCGCTGACTAGCTTGTCAGTTTTACTACACTTCGCGCCGCTGTTTGCGCATGCGCAGCGACCTAAGCGTCAGAAAAAATCTGATGTCATCTGACTGGCTTCCCTGTATCAATCAAGTGACGGGATGGATGATAGGCTGGCATCTATTTTTTTAATGCCATGCGATCTACCAATACTACCTTTGCGATCGACTGGTCGATCGCGATCGACGTATTGAGCACCCCTGGTTTAAATGCTTACATATACACACAGTTACTGTCCCTCCACACATACGACTCGGTTCTGCTTCTATGCCCCAGCTTTGTTTACTTTTTCCCACCGAGGCTTCTAGACTTCTGATTGGCCAACATTTCTGCACGGTTAGGAATCTAGCGCCACCTGCTGCTTTGGCATGTTCATAGCAGCGTTTTCCTTCATTTCTGCCTTTATGTGTGGACGGGATTATTTTTTAAAACGGAAACGGAAAATCTCCGTTTTCACAAATACCCGTGTACGTGTGGACGTAGCCTCAGTCTCTGACTGGAAGCGCTAATTCGTCATTCGGCTTTTGTCAGACTAAAGTAACTGTTAAAACTGTTTGAAAAGCTCAGCTATACAACAAGGAGAGATTGAGAATTTCCTTTTAGTTCTCAGTTTATTTGATATTGACAAAAGTTAGTCAGTTTTGTCTGTTCTTCTGTAAAACAAACTAAGATTTATTTTTAGAATTAATATTTTGTTTCTAAGTGGAATTGACAATTTAGTCTGTTTCGTTTGTCCTATTTTGAAACTTAAACGCTTTAGCGGCTGCCTTTTGTGTAGTTTGCAATATTTGCCTTTATTTATCTGAAAAAGTCTCATGTTCCTGAAGTACATCTACCCTGTTGAACTTATTATGGGAAATAAATATTTAAATAAAAACAAGCTGCTGATTATTTCACATTTTACTTGTGAGCAACGGCACATTTAAATCTTACAAATATAGTTATTTGGCTTATATCATGATAGATATCGTTATCGCCTGAAATGAAAAAAACATATCGTGATATGAAAAAATCTCATATCGCCCAGCTCTACTCTGAAGTGACTTTTTTGTTTGAGGATTTGTTTGTTGTTGAGCGCAATGTTCAAATAAGTTCTTTAAAAAGTGGTTTAATATGAAGGTGACAGAGATATGCTGAGGGATCGGCTGTGTTAGTTCAGTGACAGAGTCACAAACTAATGTCAACACTTATGTCTGTGGTTTGATTTGGTTAAATATGAACACAATGGCAGCAGCAGTGCTGCCACGTCTGACCAGAGACGGCCAATATGTTTATTTGGTGGTTCAAAGGCTTCAGTTAGTTAACAGGGAGGAAAAAGATCGCGTTCACTTTTGCAGCTTTGTCTTCTTATACAATATTTGGAAACAAAACATTTTTGGAAATATTTGTGGGTGTTTTCTTGTTAGTTTTTGTTTTGTACTACATGAACACTAAAGTGGCCGTCACATGAGTAGACCGGGCCAGCAGTGGCCCACAGCTCATTTAATGTGACACCCCCGGTCTAATGATTGGTAGAAACTGCTTCTTTCGCCTGTCATAGTGAAATACGGCTCTAAAGGCATCACTGCTCACGCTCAGTCAGTTGATGACGACGGCTAATCCTAAAGGGTGTCAACACGGTTTGTGACACGTGACGAGACCACCGACCTTGTCAAACACAAACAAAAGTAAATCATTACACAGATTATGATGATGAGGTGAACTGAGGAGGAGACGGTGGAGTCCTTTGGTGCCACAGACGCCGAAACGTGGAGCTGTTGGTGACGAGCAGCACTGCTGCTGTAGGTTTAGGTTTTCATGTCTGTGGTTAAACAAAGGGAATTCACTGCATGCTTAAAACCATTGCTGATGTCTTGGAATTCATTATGAAGGTGTAGTTGAAATACAACTACTTTTGATTTTCCAATAGATGTTTCTTAAGCTGGTCTTTGACCCCGAGTGAGCACTCTGCGCTTCTCTGGGGTTTAAAAAAAACAAAAAAATCAAATATCTTCACTTATCCTGATAAATAATCTGCTCTGTGTTATTATATAAACTGTGTATGCTACACTGTAACCACACCAGTCCTTTTGGATACTTTAAATGTCTTTATAGAATTATTGTGGTATTTGTTGCCTTCTCTGCTGCCCTCTGGGCACCATCGTTTTTAATGTCAGTGACAGTTTTGCCACAAACTGATTGCAGCTTCTACCTCATAAAATTGCCGGATATTATTCATAAGAGATGGTTGACAATATGTGTTGCACATTATAGCCCAACAGTTCATTTCTAGCTGTTTAAATACCAACAATCATTTTTTGGCAAATACTGGAAATCGTTTCTTGGCCTCAGACTTTCAGGTGCTGATTCTCATTCTGCAAATCACTCCAACGACCTGTTGTTGTGATTTGACTCTATGTAAATGCAAATCAGTCAAACGTGTCTGTGAACTCTGACAAAGCATTTCTGTCCTACAGGGGGAGTCTTTTTTTCCTGTATACTGATCTGGATCATAAGCTGTAGATTCAGATTGAACCCACCTGTACACCTGTGCTGTTCACTGAGTTTAAGGCACTGAAGCATGACACTAGAGCCAGACTGATGCCAGGATTGAATTTTACAGTAGTGGGTCTCGGACAAGTTCAAATCTCAGGTTGAGGTCAGAGTTCAAATTTTCTAAAAATCTTGCGAACACGATAACTTCAGAAGGAAATCAGAGTATTTTCAAATTCATCCCACAGGTGCATCTACCAGCTGCCAGTATTGTATTATATGCAAACGCAGCACATCGTTTCCTTTACGAAAAGCTGCTGACTTGCATTTCTTTGGGTCGTACGGTTACATTGTAACCTTGGTTCTCTGAGTGAGAACCATATGACAGAGAACGTCACTTTCCTTCGGAGAATATTTGTCTTCAATAAACTCCACTTGTTCCAACTGTTTGCCTCCACACAGGAGCTGATTTTCAAACGTTTCATTCAAGTTTTACAACTATGTGGCTGTTATTCGGTTATGCAATAGCTGGAAGGGGGATGTTCAATATGTGTGTAACTATCAACACTTCATGGTTGTAGCGTGGGGCCCGGTCTAAAATTAGAAACTATAATCCTCTCCTCACCCAAACACCATAACAGACAGCAGGCTCTCATGTCCAGTCTTATTACTTTAGGGCCTCACATTAAATGAGCTGTGGCCTCCTTTAGTGTTCAAGTCGTACAAAACAAACTCAAAATGCGACATAAGTGTCACTGAACTAACACAGCCGATCCCTCAGCATGTTTGTGCTCATGTTGCCTTCATATTAAATCAGTTTTTGTTTTTTAAAGAACTTATTTGAACATTGCATTCAAACAAATCCTCCGTAACAAAAAAGTCACTTCGAGGGTCAAACTGCATTAGATGATGCAAGTGGGGGTGACGTGGGCCGCGAGTTTGAGACCCCTGATTTAGACATTTTATCAGGTTACATTTGAGTCCTCCTCACTCCCACAGTGGGGGCTGCTGGGAAAATGGTTAGTTTCTTTAAAGCCAGACAAAAGTGAAGAGACCTCCAAAAAGCCACAGACCTTTCAGGTGTTTTTATTCATTTCACTTTGACATCAGTACAGAGACACATATGCTTTTTGTCCTTCCCTCCACACCAGCCTTCCCAAAGCTTCACAAACTGGAACCAAAGTCAGCCAATACAGAACAGCTGATGTTAGTGAACAACACCTACATATCAGTAAAGCAGAAAGCCATTGACAAAAAACCAAAAAAATCAAAGTCAGACACACTCTGGTCAGATCGTGAGTCGAACGTAACACTCAAAAGGTGTTGTGCATCTGGAAGCTAGTTCTCTTTGTTTCATAGCAATACTGGTGGGACGACTGACAGCCTGAAGTCAGCTGGGTGAATATTAAAGGGTCAGGATGAGCTTTCCAGAGAAGTTAAATAAAAACGGGGGAATCAAAGATGCTGACAAAATAAAAGTTACAAATGTTTCCTTAAAAAGTAGCAACGGCTTCATTTTCATTAATAAGCAGATGTGAAATAGAACTAAAACATTTCGTTTTAATGTAGAAATCTAACATCTAATAAATCTAATCTGAATGACAAGACAACTTTAAAATAAATTTCAATATGCAACGTCTTCACATTCAAATGTAGAAAGAGGGTGCATAACAACAGTATCTATGTGAGATCTAAAGTGTGATTAGCTCAAACACATGCCGTGCCCTCTGCACCCGGAGCAGCTGGACACAGGCCGGCCGGCCCGGGTCAGCAGCACGAGGGCAGCTGACCCAGGCCGGCCGGCAGGCTAACAGGGAGTTACACCTGTGGATGTCTCGCTCGCCCACAGTGCGAACAAGACACCGGCACATGCAGAAGGAGTCAACACACAGAGGACATGCATGGGGAGCGGTGAGCACACGAGGCAGGGGCGGCCTCTCGCCGCCGGCCGTTGGGTACGTTCAGGAGATGAGCAGACTTGCACGACGAAGCAACACTAACACACACTATGTCTCATTTCCATCCACATATTCATCCCTTAAATTAATACGGAGATTAAGCAGTAGTGCCGACACAGGAGATCAAAAACACCATAACAACAATCACGAGTATTCATATTAAACCAAAGTCAGGATCAAGAATATGATACAGCCTATAGAAAGACTCCAGCTTACACCTGCGCTTCACGGCAGTCAAAGAAAAACAAGATGACACACAGAGCTCTGTAGTAACCCGCCCCATCTCCTCCAGCAACACTACATTCAAAACGCACTCGCCTGTTTGTACAAACCCACACCTACGCTCTAAACTCGCAGCCGATGCATCGCACGAGTGAGATTTCCCAAACAATATTAATAAGACGTTTTTAAAATGCACCAAAGCTAAAGCAACTCTGTTTAATAGACATTTAATAAAGTCGAGTTACAAACTAAAACACATGACAATGCTGGAAGATTCAAACATTTGACACTTTGTCATTTTGAAACTCAACAAAACAATCGTCTGCAAAGTTAGCCGGGACGTTAGAGTTAAGGGTTGTGGCACAGCTCCGAGTGTGTGCTGCTTAACCTAGTTCATAATCAGGGATTCATGTCTCGGGAGGCTTCTGACAGACCTCCACGTTAAACTTATGAAGCTCAAAAACACTTAACATAACTCTTACATTGCTACTGTCAAGCTAGTAGGGAGATCAAGCAGCTAATGTATAATTAATACCAATAGCAGTAATAAGTGAGAAGAAGAATCAAAATTTACAAGTGAACGTGAGAACTCAACACTCTGGAGTACGGGACTTTCCTTTAGAACGCGAGGCTAACGTGCTCGAACACAGAAACCTACATCTGATCAGAAGGTGAACTAGACCAAATTATCACAGCTGGCTCAGAGTTCCCATCCTTTTTATTTCAACCTGCTCATGAAAAAATAAAGTTCAGTGCATTTCAGAAACTACTTACATAGACAAGTGTCTGTACGGTGAATGGAAACTTGTTACCACCCAAAAGGATGCCGACTTTTTACTTGGAGACAACGTTGCCATCTACCTTCAGGCAAACATGCGGCTCAAGTACAGACATTTGCTATTTTGTGACATCAGCTGCCATCGTACACCCTCTGCTCGCTGCACGAGACAAAACCAGGTCATAGATTCAGTCTAGTTCACTCGATCCCGTCTCCGTCCCCCCGCGGCACGTCCACAGCCAGGCGGGGTACGTCGTGCCGTTACGCCACTTCCTCGCTTGCTATGTGCTTCCTGTCTGCACAGGCACAGTTCTCCTCTAATGCTTGCAAGTTAAGCTGCACAGTAGTTGATTATTGAGTAGCTCAGAGATTTTCTATCTAGGAAGTTTCAGTGTAGTAGGGTGCTGATGGTGGACGGTGTGGGGAGGAGGAGTTAGACCGGGGAGTCGGATAAGGGAGGGAAGATATGGTGATGGACATGAAGATGATGGGGACGTGGTGCTTGGTTTGGGGCTGGGGGATCATTCAGTTTTGCTGCGCTTCACAGCTCCTGGGAGTTTCTCTTGTAGCCTGCAGGAGAGAAAGCACCACAGGAGTGAAATCCAACAACCTGGACACTGAACGAAGACGAAAGACACGTTTCTGCAACACTTACTTGGCAATAGTAGTGTTGACTTGAGTACGTGCCAGGTCGATATACTGATCAATCTGAGTCTGGAACAACAAATGAGAGCAGATGTTACCACCTCAGAGGAAGACAAAGTAAGGAAAACCCTTTGGAGCGCATCGAGCTTCTCTGTGTGCAGTCGTCGTCCACGTTTTCAAAAACTCTTTACTAAAAACAAAACGGAATCAAATTCATTGCATCAAATAACCTGCTGCAGTCACCCAGTGTAAAGTGCAGTCAGTCTCCTGTTAGTGGGGTAACTGGTCAATCTAAATGGGTCTGTCTCTGTGTGTTAGCCCTGCGTCTCGTGGGACAGGCTCCAGCCCCCCTGCAACCCTCAAAAAACGGATAGAGAATGGATGGAGTCTGGGGTCGGGCGACTGGACAAATGTATCGACTATCGCCGACAGGCTGAGCCCATCGCCGATCGTTTTTACAAGGGTGATTTATTTATTTCCTTATTTGCTCATGAGTAAGTTTGCTAATAATGGAGCTAATAGAAGCAGTCAGCAGAAAAAATAAAAAAATCTCTCATCTGCGAGCACATGCCCCTCCTCAGAGTGCGCCCAAATGCTCGTCGATGGAGCTGCAGAAGCTGCTGGTAGCCTAGCATGCTCAGGTTTACCTCTATGATCTGGTTTAAAGCCAAAGAAATCCCAAATTGGTGACTTTTTATTTCTTTTAGTGCCGTCAGCGTTAACGCGCCGTCATCACGACTAACGCGATTAAAGATTAACCATCTGGAGCGCAGACTGAGTCTAAATCCCTGAAATTTCGGCAGTTTGTCCAAAGTTTGTTCGTTCTGCGCTCCAGATGTGTCGAACGCGTGAACATTTTAATCGGGTTAATCGTTAACGCTGACAGCCCGAATGTTTCGGGAAATTAGTTCGTCCGTGTTTGGACTTTTTCTGTGTTGTAAACGCCCAAATCAGTCCATGCACGATTACATGGCTCCGCCCATCACAAAGTCTGCGCATGCGTGGATATGTCACCTGTTGGACTGACGAGTGTCGGTTGGAAAATTGTTACCTATCGCCCGACCCTAATGGGCTCTCCTTTTACACATAACAGTCATTTCAGGAAAGAACAGTGGATGACAAAGACATTCAGGGACCGTGTCACTGACAGCAACCACACTGGTTAATTTTAAACTATTGTGAGCCATAAACTGGGACCAGTACAGATGATGGTGCCTGCCATTCCTGGCAGTCCGTGACTACAATCCCCTCAGTGAGCCAATGACTTCATGTTGTCAGGGCCTCAAAGCCTTCAGTGTGTGATGAGACTGCACTCACTGCTGACGGCCATGTTTACACCGCTGAGCTGATCAGGAAGCCTGAGACTCACCTTGTTCTTCTCGTAGACGGGAGGCACCGTGAAGAGCAGGACGTCGGCTGGAGAACAGAGAGAAACACGTTAGCCGACAGCAGATCCTGCAGAGCAAGTGCAAAGCTTGGAGTCGCTCTTTGACCCCAGAGCAACACAACCACCTGACCGACATGAGAACGCAGCACGGCGTGCATGAACAGTGAGCGGTTCAAAGCTTACCCAGGATGAGGATGGTGATTCCATTAAAGACGGCGCCTACGTAGGTCAGCAGCCACATGACCACAGCCAGCTGCGAGAAAAACAAAGAGCAACTCAGAGAGCTCAAGATCAACAACAAGCAGCGCTTACACACGAATGACATCTGCTCAGTGTGACGCCACTCATCCTCCTTAAATCCTTAGTCGTGTAGGGAGCGCTTGATTTGCGTTCTCCTGGCTGAGTGTTCGTTTTCAAACTGTTTAATTGTGTTTATTTAACAGTGGAAAAACCAAAGTCATGGCCGAGATTAAAAGCTGATTAATTGTGCAGTCCTGACACAAACGAGCAGATGCTGTTTCCTCCCTAAAGAACAGCGTCGCTGTCGTTGGGGATGGGTTTTGATTAAAATCGATTTTAGCTTGAATCACGTGATATCGATTCATTGAAATCCTGAATCGATTTTTTAATTTACATTTATTTTGCCCCAAATGCCAGAATCTCAGGTAAAGCTCACGAAATTTCAACAACCACCAAACAGCTGAAACAGGAAATGAGAGCAGGTACACGGACTCTGACGTAAACACAAAGAGCCGACCCATCAGACACAATATGTACTGATAGTGGCAAAATGTCCCCGATTCAAATCGAAATCGATTCTAGAAATCAGTGACGATACGCAGCCCAAGTCCAAACAAGCACTCTTACTCTGACAGCTGCTCTCTGTGGAGGCATTCTAGCTTGATATTGAATTTCCAACATTTAAAGAGCTCGGAAAAAAGGCGACTGGACTTCTTTGAGCTTCTTGAAGACGTCTCACGTCTCATCCTGGAGTTCAGAATCGCCACCACGTTACCTCCAAGTCAGAGTCTTCTCCAAACTAATCAACGTGCCTTTGTGCAGATTTAAAATACGATCTGCCCCACACATAATTCAGGTTCATCTGGTGACCGAGCTCTGATCAATAAAACAATCAAATCACAGCCGTTAGTAAATCATTTTTAGGAATTCCCAGTCAGGAAATCAGAGGACCGGATGGATCTAGAGGCAGATCTGTCTGCGCTTCCCTGCAGCTGGATAAGGAGTACTGATGTGGGACACAGTCATAACACGGTCATAAATCCTGGGGTTATTCTGAGGATGGAGATGCGATCCAACCGTGACCTGGTTTGAAGTTAACATTGCACCAACAAAGCAAAGGCTGCAGCAGGCGAGCAGGGAGAGATCGGGGCTGGTGCTGCGCGACAGGAAGAGGAAACCGCCACCGACTGACACAAGCTCAGAGCTGCTCACCTTTAGGGAGTCCACAAGGTCTTCAACCAAGAAAAGGTGGCTCATCTGCTTCAGAGCTCGGTTGATGTAGGTCAGACTTGCATCCACGTGTTTGCGGAAAGACTCTGGAGCGATGCTGACATCCTTATCTATCAGTGCTCTGTGGAGGGACGGAGGAAAAGAGGCTGAGCACAAAGGATAAAACCAGTCGCACTAAAACACTCACATAAAATAAAACAAAGACAAATAAAAAAAAACAAAAACACGCCTTTCTAATATTTAAATGCAACATATTCCAGAGTTTGGGAGCCACAACTGAAAAAGCTTGTTCTCTAAGTTTCAGGCTAGTTTGTGGGACAACCAAAAGCAGCTGGTCGGCTGATCCAAGGACCTGCGAGGAACGTAAGGACGAAATTCCTCAGAAAGGTGTGGAGGAGAACGACCGACTTCTAACATGAACAAAATATAAATCAGCACAATTGATTTGATTTCACCAAACGAAACATTTTCAGCAGCCCGCACTTACACCAGCCAATCAGAAAGCACCTACAGCTTCACCGACTTTCTATCCAAGATAAAGGTGGGAATCAGATTCCACATGACAGCAGATCATCACAATAATCCCCTTTGATAGGACTGGGTTAGGTAGGGCAGTATTACATCATCATATATTGAAATGTATCACTTCTTTTAAACTGTGATTTATGTCTTCAAGGTTCAACTTTATTCAGTAAAACAGATAAAACAACGTTTTTGCTGTCCAGCACACCAACCCTGCCTGACTGGGTCATGGTGGCAGCAGTTAACTGTGACAAGCAGAGAAATCTCCCATCTGCGGCCGTCTTACTTGAACGGGTGCCCCTCATTGGACTTCTGCACAGCCTGGACCACAGACTTGTAGATGCGGAAGGTGATGGTGACGCAGAGCAGAGCCAGCAGCAGGTAGGAGACCACGCTGATGATGCTGAAGGCTGCGAGCGACAGCAGCATCAGCAAGGACAGGCCGAACGCCACGCCCGACTTCTTGGGGTCTCGCCAGTGAATCAGATCCTTAGCTGCAGAGAGAAGACGGGACTAATGTGAACATTTCCAAACATACATTTGACTCCAGCCCTAAACTCCTGCAAACTCCTGCAGCTTTAATCCACCTTTAACCCTTCTAAGCCTACAGGCGTCTCCGCAGTCCCATTCACATATCTATTTTTAAATCCCGGTAGATTTGCAACCAAATAAGCGAGAGCAATATTTTTGTTCTTTGCATGAGAAAACGGACGAGTTACACTTACATTTCCTGAATTCAACCAGGTGGTGGCTTCCTTCCACTAATGCCTTTGCAAAACTTGTGTAAAAACAAACAAACAACAAAAACATAATCCAGAAACACGTTTGCTGATCTGTCAGCTATTCATAGCGCTTCCATGTTGGAATAAACGCCATCGCATCGTCAGCAGGAGCTATCGCATGTCCGCCATTATCTGCAAAAAACGTTTTTCCCTCCTGCAGGGCCTTTCACTGGTGCTACTGGTGCTACTGGAAGTCGTTCCTGGGACACTTGGATCTTAAGCTGCACTGTTGGAAATGGTTGATTTTCATGCATAAGCTGTTTTTTTGCAAATTGTGCTCAATAAGATCCATTTTCATTTTTGCTGGAGTTTATAAAAATGAGTCTGATACCAAAAAATCTGCAGAGGTTTGAGCCTGAAACTGTTTCACACTGTAAAACTGATTTTTGCTGAAGGCGTAATAACAAATAAAAGTACTGATACGGAAGCCATAGGATCAATTTGAAACTCCCACGCGGCCTCATTTTCGAGTTATCGCATTCACAAACGTGGGCGTCAACACCGCCCGACCGCTGCAGTTTTCACAACTGTATTGTATTGGTCCATTTATAGCAGTAGGAGTGTTGTTTCAGGGACCAAAGGTAACACGGCCTCTGTTACAGGACATAAACATAAAAACATGCCAGCTGCCACAGAGAGACAACAGGAGGGTGGTCTGGTAAACACAGGTCAGATGATTCAGGCATGAAGTCAGAGCTGCTCTGGTTCTCTTTGTAGACGAGTCAGTTATCTACAAAGAGACGGTCGTTTTCAGGCACTCGCAGCACATCAGCTGTGACTGGCTGATTTCAGGGGAAATGAAGCCATTTTCCTTCAAGAACACATTCTGTGAGTGGGATCAGATAAAACCTGAGTGTTCACCATCAGTCTCCTCGGGCATCTGCAGCCCACAGTAACTGAATAACTTCGGACACACGTTTCATGTTTGTATGCACGTGCAGACGTAACAGCCGCAGTTACATAACGGCGGGATGGGTTGGCACACTGGAAACTGACTTCCTTACAGTGTATTGGGAAAAAAGGGGGCAGTTAAAAAAGCCTTCTGCGGTGCAGAAACCACATGGGCTTATGCCACGGGGACAGTTCAAGCCTCAGTGCTCCAGCAGCTTTAATTGGAGCAACTGTTATATAGGCCTCTCTCACTCGCTCACACAAGCAGTGAAAAGCAGCTACACATCGTTTTGTTTTAAACAGGACACCAACTAGACACTTGCAACAGCGGCGTTACCCTCAGCCAACTAGCAGACTCGCCCAGGGTATCACGTTCAACATCCTACGTCACCGCTCTTGAGTTCATGAGATTTTCAGAAAGCTTGACCTCTGACGTTCAAGTCGAGGACAATGAGACCCAAAGATGTCAGACTTTTAGTAGATGCACCTATCTGAAGCCGAGTCGCTATAACCTGTGGCAGCTGACATGCAGAGCTGCAGCCATCACCTCACATTATATGGACAATAGACTGGAGTGGGGATGGAGCAGCACGCTGGAGATGCTGGGACGCTTGTTGGAGCAACAAGCAGCGATCTCTGCAGCTCTGCTCTCACCTGAAGTGAGGAGAAGTGATCTCTATACTCTTACAGAGGCTGATGGAGAACATACAACAAAAGCTCTGAAGCCACTGCAGGCAGCCAGCTGCTTTGCACTACAGCATTTGAATATGAATGCCGAACATTTCCTTCCAGTAGCAACAGAAATATGTCAACTTCTCTGGTTTGAGTTTGATATTATTTTGTAAATAAATGCATTCTTAAATAGGATTTTTCATCTTTCAACAGCAAGAAACTGATGGTGACAGAGCTGAGGAAACTGCCTGTCCCTTGGTCCCGATGAAATGCATGATGCATCTCCAATTAAGAGGTCAAATGACTGCATTAATGGTTCTCCTTGGGCCAGCCTTCTCACCACAACATCACAGCATCACAGGAAACGCCAACTCAGCAGGCAAAGGAAGAAGTCAACAGTTGCAACCGAGTTAAGGCTGTTTCATTGATCTGGAGGAGCGACCATGCAGGGAGTGTCCTCCTTTGGCTCGCCGAGCAAAGCAGCATCTCTGCATCCCTGGTGAGGCTGTTCGATATAACGATATATGGATATGAAAACTTCTATCGTTTCATTTTACGCTATCATTTGTTTCATGGTGTCGCAAAATAAACTGTTTACTGCAATATTTTTCATGGTTCTGATGGTCACTGTAGTGTACTTTAATTTCTTAAAGTTCTTTCTCTTATACTTAAGATATCAGGACAGACAAGCGCCTGTTTATTTTCCACATAAACCTTTCACAATAGAGCTGAAGATCCTGTTGAGATTTTTCAAAATAAGAGATTCACAGGATTTACAGAAAATGTAAATGTTTGTGATATATATCGTTGTCATGACGATAAATGTCTTCTATCAGGATATGAGATTTTGGTCATATCGCAGAGCCCTAATCTCTGGGACCAGTTTAATTCTGAACCATTTTTTCCCAGCTACTGGTGACATTGTTACTGGGAACTGCCTGAATCCACAACATGTAGACCAGCTTCTCTTCTCGCAGAGAAATCCCCCGTCTCTTCACCCCTGCCCTCACTCACAGGAGTTTGTTGCACCAACAAAGAGATACAACGGGCAAAAAAAGACACGTAGATATATATAAATAGATAAGTTTCTTCAAATGCAGTCAGATTATCTTCCATTAGCCCCTGAACTGCCCACTCGTCTATGTTGCAGTTAGGTTGTTTTTGGTATATGCAGAGGTGTGACATGACACTATAGATTCAATATGAATCTTGTGATATTCATTCAATACTTCAATGGGAACATGAGCATATAAACCTGCCTCAGCTAACAAACAATCACCAGTCTCATCGCCCATCGACACAACTTTATTGTCGTGCACGACAGAACACACCAGCACAATTGTGAACAACTGCTCAGAGTGTCGAACGCAGTAAACCAACGCTCACACAAGGCGTCCCATCATAACAAAGACACTGTATAATTCATGGAGTGCCTTCACCTTCAGTAAGACTAAACAGCACGTCAGGACAATGAGGATGCTGGGCGTCAGCGATTATATTACTCTTACTGATTTAAGCAACTCTGCCTCAAATGCATCTTTAATAACATCCACATGAGTTCAAACACACACGTTGCTTTTGGCATTTAACACTTAATTTTCATTCTAAATAAGTTGAGTAAGAAAAAAAGCGAGGAACACCTTTGCTCTACTTCTCAGCAACATTCAGACACAAGCTTCAAATTTCGTTGGAAAGTTTGCTGGAACAGATGAATCCATTTAAAGAGGAAACAAAGTGAAATGGGTTCATTTCCATCTAAGATAAGATAAAACTTTATTAATCCCTCGGGTGGGTTCCTCTGGGAAATTCGGTAATCAGCTTGTAACTAAACGGTTTATGCTCATCTTTTTTATGTACATTAGTGTTAGGCACGTTAAAAAGGATCTATATCCATGTACAGAAGATATTTTGGGTTTGCATGAGGATCAGGGCAGCAGCTATCGATTATTTTAGTGATGGATTAATCTATTAATTATTCCATTGATTGACGTAATCTGATAAGAAATACTCTTGCCTTATTAATGAGCAATAATAAATATTTAAAAGAGAAAAAATAAAGGTCTGCGAATTGGTTTCCAAAATTCCCATCAGCATGACATCAGATACACACACTGACACAAACCCAGCCAAGAATATCCCACTTAATAACCTCGCAGAGCAGCACTAAAATAGCACAAGCTCGTGGGGGGAGGGGGCGGCAAAACCGAGCTTCATTTCAAAGCTCATTAATAATACAGTTAGCAAACATTTACAAAAATGTCCACTGAGAGCAGAGAGCGAGGCTCATAGCAGCTTTAAAGTCACACTAAAGTTTCTTTACGTGTGTGGCTGCACACTCTACTGGGTTTCTAATTTCAAGAACACCAGCACAGACACAGCAGTGTGTGTGTGTGTGTGTGCGCACATATAATATCTTCCCATCTGGTGACCACCTCATGAACAGTACAGACTGTCTGTCAGAATCAGGCCAAAGCTTATTTTAAGTAGCTCAAACTCCAGTGACTCTGTAAACAAACTGAATTCTACAACAGAGCTCGAGCCTGTAAGTGGTTTGGAACGACAACACAACCCCCCCAAAAACAAAAAATCCAGCTAAAAACGTAAAAATATAAAAAAATGATTTTTCCCCTTCAAAGTTTGTTAGGACAAAAAGAAGATAACAGACGAACATGCTTGTACTCAGTATGGATTGATGAGTGTCCAGTGTTAACGAGTGCCTGGACACTCTGTGCTAACAATCAGATATGCAGCTAGCCATTTTAAGTGGAGGCAGTTTTTAGCAGCGTTGATTGTTGATATGATTGTTGGGTTTTTCTCTGTATGTATTATTGTAGGGTCTACCTTACGATATAAAGCACCTTCAGATGACTGCTGCTGTGATTTGCTGCTGTATAAATAAAACTGACTTGATTACACTTCTCAGTAATTCTTAGATGCCACTGAACTCTGACAACCAACTCAGCTCAAGTAAAGGATGGCTTGGCTCTAAACACCAACTACTCCTTTCACTCCAAGCACAATCATGTAGACAGAAATTTCATTCAGCTGCAAAATCCACTGTTATGTTGAACATGATATCAGTGGCTTGCTAAGTTTAAACCCCCCCAACACTGTCTGTATTGCTTTTGAGGTTTTTCACTTACAAAAAAGAAAAAAAAACAAACAAATCTCAGCCTTTTTATCTTAGACTGTGCAGTGTGTCACGTCCTGTGACATGTAGCTGTCACTTATCACCCAGAATCAAGCATAAATAACTTAGATCATGCTTACTCTTTTTCTCCTCGCTGTAAGTGAGAAGTAAGAAGCTAAGCATGATCTGTTTTTTTTTTTTTTTTAGTTATTTATGTTCTCTTAATATAAATCTTTGCTTCTTGGTGATAAGTTTCAGCTACGTGTCACAGGACATGACACACTGCACAGTCCAAGATAAGAAGGCTGAGAGGGCCAAAAAGCTGACGATAAACAACAACAGGAATCCTTTTTCTACACAGGCAGTTATAAGTTGCTCCAGCTAAGGAGCGTGCGTGAGGTTAGCAGGCTTGCTGCCCAGAAGAAAGAGATGTTACCTGATAAGTGGGTTAGTATTGCTGTCAAGACATGCTCAGCAAGATGATAGGCCTCGGCCACCAATTCATCGATAGCTTCTACCTCTTTGGAATATTTGCTGTCATAAGCACGGACGTGCTGGGAACATGGAGGATTAGTTACTGATGCTAAGGAAGACTGCTGTACAGATGCAGCGCTGAGGTCAGTTTGGTCTCGGGCTGAAGCCTTGGTATGGGTTTTCACCGCCTCCTCCTCCTGACTGCTGCAAAGCTCTTTGAGAGCACTGATAGTTAGTTGTTCTTGTTCAAGATCCAGCACCACGGTTGGCGGTAACTGGGAAGGATGCAAACTGGTTTTGTTGAGCTCGCTCTTTCCGTGAACACCTTGATGCACGCTGTCGGGATATTCTTCATCTTGCCTCGATTTGAGACATTCCCGCATGAATTCCACAAAACTGTCTGTACGTTCGGAGATGGAGCTCTCATTCTGTGCACCATCTGCAACAACGTCATTGCTCATTTTCTGATTGGACTCTTGCTCGCTGAAGCTCCTTTGTGCCTCGCTTTGGAAAGAGGAGTAAGGATTTGGGGGGTATTCTTGTAGAGATGGCTGATCAGCTTGCTCTGGGGAAGCTTCATCTTTCAGTGAAGCGATATCACCCAAACTTCGCCTGTCCTCGGTAACATCGGTTTGTGCAGAGCATGCATTCGGCGTATCAGGGTCAGTTGGGGAAGGATCAGAAAGAAACCGCTCCTTAGCATTGCTCAGCTCTTTATGGTCAATGTCGTACAAGGGAGAAGATGCATCATAATCATAATCAAATGATTGTCTGTCATATATATCATCCTGCATAAAGGTGGTTTTAGAAAGAGGAACAGTCTCTATGAAAGTCTCTTTTGTGGGCATATTACCCTTCTCATACAATTTGGGCAGTGTGTGCTCCTGAGCTTCGTCTGACCACTCATCATCATTGTCTGGAAAGTCCACTTCTGCATTTGTGAGTGTGAACTGGGAAGGTTCTTCATTCATTTTACTTGGAGGAATCTGTGATTCATCAGCTTGTGCTTGGGAGATGCCCGATGCAGTGTCCCTTGGAGCAGGGGGTTTGGGTAGGGTCTCCGACTTGGCTGCAGATTCCCGATTGTCTATTTCTGGAGAAGTTGCAACGATGTTGCGTTTGGGCGAGTACTCGGCATCAGAATCCACAGGTGAGGATGGAGGCGAGTAGCCTTCCATGAACTCAGTTTCCAGGGGACGCGTTTTGGGTAGTTCGGTTTTAGTGTCTTCAGGTTGTGAATGTGAGGTTTCTGGGCTCTCGCTGGCTGGGGGATTTTCAATTTCATAATCCACATCTTCCGCTTCAGGTTCCATTTCCATCTCCTCCTCACTGTAATTTGGTTCATCCGTCTCAATAACATTGATTGTTGGAACCTGCATTAATTTCCTCTCCGACCTTGGTGGAGGAGTCTCCTTTTCTGCAGGGGGAACATTCGAAGATGCAGGTGTAGCGGTGGGATCTTTCGAAAGTTGTGGCTCAAAAGATGGATGGGGGGCAGAAGCAGGAGCACCCGCCTCGTCTTCAATAACAGTGTCATCCGACTCTCCTGAGCTGTCTGCTTCACTTGGCTCTGGGGGCTCTGGATCGCGGGTCAGGGAGGCCTTCTCTTCATCTGAAGCATTCTGCTTTGCCTCTGGACATGGAGTGCCAAAGCCTGCAGGAGGTGATGCAATCACTGAGTCAAGATTTGAAGGAGGCTGGTCATCCGATTTGTCCTGCTGATCCCACATGTACGCTGTTGGCAAAAAGTTAAAATCAAACTCTTCCTCAACGTTTGGTTGCTTCTTTGCATTATCAAAGTCATCTTTCACTGAGGGAGCTTCCACGGGAGAATCCATAAAAGCATCAGGGACACTCGTAAAGGAAGTAGGTATAACAACCCGAGTCCCCTTGTCCTTGGATTCAACACTGTTGGTGCCTTCAGTTAAATCTACAGAAGTTAAGTCTGGTACAGGTGGCAAATGAGCCTTCATCCACTCTTCTGTTTCTTCAAACTCGTTTACTTGTCTCAAATCTCCAAGAACTTCAAAGGGGGATCCTGGTGATTCCTGCTCAGAAGAACCTCCCATTTTCTGAATAGTTGGTGTAATTTTTTCATTTGGAGACATCTGATTCTCAATAGGGGATTTTGAGCTGTCAGTAGGAGACTTCTCATGGTGGCGGTCCCTGAAAAGAGAGAAACCTCCATCGCTTCTAAAATCAGATTGCTGCTTCTTGGCAGCGAGAGCCTCCAGGGCCTTTATTCGCTCAGAAACAGGGGATGTCTTTATTGGTGAATCCGGCGGTGCGTCCGGTGGTCCTGCTTCACCTCCATAATTACCAAGGGAAAATGAACCAGGTTTGGAAGGAAAGCGAAGAGATGTCGCTACACCTTCGCAGGACTTGTCAGATCCCAAAACCACTCTTTTGTCTGGAATGTCGTGTATGGGGAATGACAGCCAAGAGGGAAAAAGGAGGTGAGGTCATAAACGTCACACACTAAACACACGTGCAGTTTAATATCGTTCAGCAAGGCCTTAATGCGACA
Organism: Diplotaxodon limnothrissa; assembly: GCF_057381915.1. Lineage (NCBI taxonomy): Eukaryota > Metazoa > Chordata > Actinopteri > Cichliformes > Cichlidae > Diplotaxodon > Diplotaxodon limnothrissa. Next base: position 70,686,951 of record NC_140598.1, on the reverse strand, counting down.
GCTTAAGCATTCATGCACTGCATCATGGAAATGAATGGCATATTGATACTATGGATGATATCCAAGCTTTTCCATGCTGCTCATAAGTTTAACGAGTACTTAGTATGGAAATGGAATTATCAGCATGATCAAAAAAGGCAACAGAAGAAAATAAAAATGTTACCAGTACATCATGTGTGGACAGGGTGATGATGCATGTTCACTGCAGTGTGTATAACAAATGTGACTTGTTTCACACTTGCAGACTTTAGCACAATTTCTTTTTGAACAATATACATTTGCTTGTGCACCTTGAAAACGCTGATTTGGTAGCAGTTCCACTGAGATATAATCTGCTAAAGATATTCATTGTTGCCATTTCCAAACTCGACCCCTGATTTCATCTCAATTAATCTGTGGTTGTGTCCAAGGGTATACAAGAGATTTCTCCCGCCATTTACAACTGAAACCCCCCTCTGATTTCTCTCTCACTCACACACACACACACACACACACACACACACACACACTAATTTTTTTTGCTAATACTAGCCACTCCATACGACGCAACAGTGACTAACGTTACCTTTACTTAGAGCGCAGAATTAAAAAGCTAAAGTAACAGGGGATGAACACAACCATTTCCAAAACCAGGCATAACAATACGCCTAGCTAACAAGCTATATAGCACTTACCTTTCAAAAAAACAAAACAAAACTGCATTCTTTCAAAAACAACAAGTGAGTTCACCTCAAACAGTCAAGCACTGGAACTAAGAAGAAGCAATCAAACCACTACTCAAAGCTGTTTGTCCCTACTATGGAAACTCAGGAAACTAGGAACATGGCAGCATTAATATTTGTGTAGGAATTTGGGGCAAAAAAACCAAAAAAACTTAAATGAGGCAAAGCTGGTTTAAAATTCAGATTTGTTCAGCTTCTTTACCTCTTATGTGGATGAACACTGTTAAACAATGGGCTAAATATTAAATATTAATTGTTTGACAGAGGTACAGGTGGCGCAAGTCAATAGAAGAAGAAGAACCCCAAACAAACTAGGGCTGTTCGATATAACGATATATATCGGATGACGATATGAAAACATTTATCGTTTATTTCGTGGTGTCGCAAAATAAACTGTTTACGACAATATTTTTTCATCGTTTTGATGGTCACTGTAGGATTTTTTTAAAGTTCTCGCTTTCTCTTATATTTAATATAACCACACTGCGGACGGACAAGCCCCTGTTTTTACGTGTTGTCGTTAGCAATAATGACGGTAAAACCATCACGTGACTCTGCCGTCCGCTTGTTTATTTTCCACATAAACCTTTCACAATAAAGCTGAAGATCCTGTTGAGATTTTTCAAAATAAACCAAATCACGTGAAATAGTATGCAGAGTGTTTACGGAGAAGCTAAAAAGAGCCGCCAGGTGCAAAAAAATAAACCTTAGAGTCAAACGTTAGAACAGGCTTTTCCTCGCAGCACGTCGTGTATAAATACTCAAAGACAATTGCGGCCATTTCAACTTGTGTAACACTCGACTCCAGGCACACGACGCTCAGCTGGAAACACTTTACCCAAGTTAAGTTGCCCAAGATTCACCGAATTTACAGAAAATGTAAATTTTTTGTGATATATATCGTTGTCGGGACGATTAATGTCTTATATTGGGATTTTGGTCATATCGCACAGCCCTAACACAAACAAAAACACACTACCAGTAAACACTGGTTACATCCCTTAACCCAGGCTCTGAGTACAGAACCAACTCTGAACCAGGAAAGACATCCTGTGTCTGACTCCTATGGCTGGGACATATCCAAGACGTGCAGGCCAGCAACAGAAACACTTTACACTGGCAGCCCAATTACTAATACTCATCACTAAAGGTGAATAAAGTTAAACAGTGAACTTATAGGAAAAGTTCAGAACAGACTTTTATAATGAATTCAAGCCTTCATTACAACTTTTAATACAAATTTCATTAAAAAAAGCAAGAAGATAAAAACAGTCATAATTGCCTTTTAGTTGTCGAGTTATTTTCTACATAATTAACACTGGCTCGTCGTTAGCTCGCGATTATGTAACGTGCTTATACAAATATGTGAAGAGTTAGATAATACTGTTGCCCTTGAGCAGTAAATTGGCCCACTGAAGCACTTTCTATTCTCTTGGAGTGTTGAAGGCTCTCTCACTGCGGCTGCAGTAACCCTGTGCCCTCGGCAATCCTCCAGGCTACAAAGATGAGTCATTTTCAGTCCCCATGGTGACAAGTACCTGGCACATATTTTAAGAAATGAACATCAGCCCAGTATAACCAGTGCACAGCAACATCCAAATTCTCATGACCAAGGCTTTACTTTGTAATTTGACATTGATCAGTCTTTTCAATTTACTCCAAACTTACATTTTCTTCTACTTTTTGGGGAGCTGTCAGCACCCCTCCCTCCCTGCTCTCTGTATAAGAGTTTTCCAGCCATACTCAGCTGACTGCTCCACTGTGTCTTTGGTAGAGCTGCCACCTCCCCTGCACCACAATACAATGCTTTGTTCAAACCAGGCCACATGAATGCACTTTCCATCTTTCCAACAACGTTACGGAAGCTTTGGACTTGTAAACAAATCCCAAAACACATATTAGTGCTCGGGTTCCTTGTTAGGACGTTCGTGCTTCGATTCAAAGGTAGCTTTAAGAACTTGTTTAGTTACAACTAGAGATGGACCGATCCGATATTACGTATCGGTATCGGTCCGATACTGACCTAAATGACTGGATCAGATATCGGAGAAAAATAAAAAATGTAATCCGATCCATTAAATATCACGAAAGCACCTCACAAAACTTGCAACACGCCGTAACTCACCTCAGAACGTTAGCATGTCGGAGCAGTATGCATCACGTGATAGAGCAGCTGTGGCATGCGGGACCTGTCGGTGGTCTGGATAGCATGTGGAGCTTCGCTAGCAACCTGGCATTTCATCTCCGACAAAGTTATCCCCGAGAGAAGTAAAGCAAGTGTGTAAGTCCATCTCTGAATGTTTGTAAAGCATTCCCACGTTAAGCTTAACAAGCGACTGCCTCTCCTGCTGCTACTTCAATCGTGAAACTGCTTAAATGATCAGCTGATCGGCTTTTCTGTCGCGACTCCGTCTCTCTTGTTTGTTTTTGGCCCACTTTGCACCAGAAAGAGGAAACCAGTGGCTGAACAACAGCAGCACGTTTAAGCTTGATAAGCTGTTGTTAGAATTTATTTAATATTACTTTCTACTCCAGGATCTTTTTCTACGTAGCTGACGCTGGTAACTGTGCAGGGGCGGATCTAGCAAAGTTTAGCCAGGGGGGCCGATAGGGCATTAACAGGGAAAAGGGGGCACAAAGACATACTTTTCTTTCTTATTCTCATTTAAAATGTCGAGCTTTTAATAAATAATTATCTGACACACAAAGTTTTAATTTGATTTAAAATGAATAGAAGTCAATTACTGTATATAGTGACTATTAAGTCTAATATATATACCCTAGTAAGATATAGTACTTTTTCCTTTGGGAAGGTACCATCTGTGCAGTCTGCAATTTTGTTGAAGAAAGATGTTGAATCTATTTAATATTTCTTGAAAAATAATTGATTTCTGTGCATTTTTTTCACACTGCATCAAATTAAGGTTGATTACGTCGATTAAGCATCATGAGGTGGCGCGTGAGGGGTGGTTCCCTATTTTTTATTTATTTAATTTTGTTGTTGCTGGGAGTTGGAACCCTATTAGTTAGGTTGCTTAATATTTACGCTAAGTACTCTTTAAAATACCAGAATAGGGAGGATGGTGTAGGTTTAAGTTTATTAGATTGATCAGTATTGCTGAACTATGAAATATTTTTTTTGTATACAGGTATAACAGAATAGCTTTAGTGTAGTTGTTGTTTTAAACTTGAGTATGAACTTGCAGACTTGCAAAATGCAGCAAGATATTTTAAAAAACAGTTTTGTTGATTAAAAAACACTATATCGGATTCATATCGGTATCGGCAGATATCCAAATTTATGATATCGGTATCGGACATAAAAAAGTGGTATTGTGCCATCTCTAGTTACAACTGTCACCATATTTGCATATTAATAATCCCCATGTGCCATCGTGTGGCATCTTACAAATGGGGAATGAGTAGCCTTCTGCTTCGTGCAATCTGCTGTTACACTAATGGAGAGTTGAGTGGAGCTGTTGTGTAGCCACAAAATCATGGAGACTATGAACTGGCCCAGAGTGACTCCATATTTTCATTTGGTTGCAGCGCTGTGTCTGAATATCTGTGAGCTCCAGTGGGTGACCCCACACCTGTCTGCTGGTGGACCTTGCCACTGTGCTAGTGCACCTGAGCTTTCACTCACAGGTGTTTCTTTTAGGTTGGCAGTCTGATGGTCTATGTTAGCATCATTATAGTCTGTGTATGAGCTCACTACAGTATAAATTATTTACATTTTCACTCATTTTTCATTACATTTGCCTTATTAGAGACGATATAAAAATCCTGGTTTTCTAAATGTCTTTCATCTACTTAACACGCTCTTATTCAACTATATTCTCACTGATCCCTCAAATACTTGTTGCCATTTACAACAACAGAGGTGCCACATAAATAGTCTTCCAGGACTCAGCTGTTATTTGTGGCAGCTGATAAAACAGCAAAAAGACCCAAGACTGAGTTTTACTCCTGTTTATGCTTACTGAACTTGTACTTGGATTTGGGTCCAAAATTGATTAAAATTCTGCAAAAACAGCTAAAAAGTGTGAAGTTTGTATCTTTGCTGAGAAGCCAGTGAGTCCGAGTGCAGATTCCACAGGGTGTGGTCATAGTCGGTCAAACCTCAGGGCGGCTGCTTGTGTGTTGTATTGGTGCAGCTCATGTTATCACTCACGCTACCCCTTATCTAGGCTTGTCTAACAAACAAGTAAAGAATGCTGGCGGTGATAGAAACAACAGTTCAAAAAGAATCAGAAAGCGAAGAAGCTAAATTGGGGGGTTAAGGAAAAATGTACCTACTTGTTTTGCATAAGCAATGATGTGAGACATGCACAAAGCCTATAGAGCCGTAAGTAGGTAGTGGGATGGAGGGTGAATGAGCTACAGGCAATGGCAGACCCAGGCCACTGGGCGGTCGATGATATCTCCAGTGCCACTCATCCTCCAGTACACAATAGCTTCTAGGACTGAAACTGGGAAGGGGAATTCAGATACTAGGGCAGCAGGAAGGTAGAATCATTCCCCTGAGACACCAACCTCATCCTTTTTTAGATTTCTGGTCCTTTATGCACAATGTGAACTTGAACTTCTCTGCCTTCCTAAAATAAGGTGGCAATCTCGGGATTATCTTGAACCTACAGTGAGCGATGCTGACCTAAATAATGCCTGCTAGCAGGCAGCAAAGACTGAGATGGATCACACTGCTAGCAGCTGCAGACAGAGGCTTTTATGAGCAACACTCTTAGTGTACAATTCTGGGCAAGAAGAAGCAGCAGTGAGTTCTCACATGGCCCAAGGAAGGCTTTGAGAGTGCCAGTGACTCGTGGCAAGAGACGTTATTTTAACTCTACAGTATGACTATGTGAACAAGAGCTGTTGCGGCTCAGATTATGGCAATGGATAGGTGTGTCTAAGGAGCCTGAAAAGAAAATCAATCAATCAGTCAATAGTCCTTGAAAACAAGGGGAGCTTTGCTGACTGGTCAGCTTAGAATAACTGCAGCAGCCTAAAGGAATGCTGAAAACAGACTGAGGTCTGCAGGAGGGGCGGGGTAAGAGCAGGTTAGGGCCACAGCCACCTATGCTGTTTCTTTGCAGGCGAGCTGTTTTTACTGGGCTCTTATTTGGCAGGAGAGGGGCACTAGAAAGAGGCATGAGGCAGAACTGCACAGCAGCAGGGCAGCAAGAAAGTACAGGGCAGAGGGAGAGAGAGCAGGCGAGCAATCGAAGAGAACCATACACTTGCCTTGAGGAGACTGAATGAGAGATACAGGCGAAGAGGAAAGAAAGGAATCTGAAAAAATAAAGAGGACAGAAGAATAATCATCGTAGAAGAAGACAAACATCTCCATCCACCGTCCTCACTCAAAAGAAAAGTTAACTTATCCAGCCTTAACAACTCTACACATGTACTACTTCACATAAGGACCAGAACAAACCAGTGCTTACAGGTGGCCATCGTTTCATTCAAACTTACAAAAACTTTAACACATGCACTTATATTTGCTACGCAGGAAAAAAATCAAGACAATGTACTCAACAAGCAGACAAAAGCACTCGAAGAGACAGAAGCTTCACACACAAACATTTAATTTACACAGTCATTGCTCCACAGCTCTGTCCAGTACCCATCTCCACATACTTTGGACTGCAGCTTGGTTTGGGCTACAACCTAAACAGCACACGTTCCATTTCTACTTCACCGATACAAACAAAGGTAACATAACCAACGCTGTGGGAGTGTTAGCCATTCTTCTGAACTGTAGATGGTCCATCGGTCAGAAACTGGTCTTTATGGTGTGAATTCAGTTTTTGTTGCATTTACGCCACAACATTTACTTTGTGGTTGGACGATTCTATCAGTCATTGGTACGATAGAACGATTGGATTATTCGTACCCCTGGTACACAAAGGGAGCTCCACATAAGATTTCCAATCAAGTGTGTAAAAACTAGACTAGCTTGGACAGCGCTCCATCTGCAACAACCTCCAACAAGACCAGAATGTAAAGCGGGCCTGCACTAAGCTTTGCATGTGACTAAATGCCACCAACCAGCTTACAGAATCTACCTAAAGTAAAAATGCTGTGGTCCACTCGCTCTTAGTCAACCCCAACTTCATATCTTCCACTGTGAACTAGGGGTGGGGGAAAAAATCGATACTGTGTAGTATCGTGATATTTTGTTTGCTAATAATGTATCGATACAGGGACAGCAGAAATCGATATTTTGTTACAAAAACGGTTTTTGTGCTCAGAGCATGTTGATCCTTTTTCTGAGCAAGAATCCTGACATTCCTTCACTGTCCAAATGTGTTTAACTTTTTTATGGCAGCAATAAACATGACAGTTTACTTATTTTAATTTAAGACATTTTTTATTTTAATTAAGTTTAAAACTTTTTTATTTAATGTAAATTTATATTTTGTTTTAATTTACTTTCAAATTCTTCAGTTGCTGAAGGGGCTGCATAGTTTTCATAAATTGCTTAGTTCAGAATAGCTATAATTGTACCAGATGGTTGCATTCAGTTAAGTTGGACTAGACTGTAATACAAACCGTTCAGTTTGTCAACAATAAAACTGACTGAAATCAGAGAAAGACTGAGTGCGAGACTTTGATATTAGATAAAATGAATATTGATAAAGTTTACCTTTATGTACAGAATCTGAATATTGCAAAATATTTTTAAAAATTGCAATAATATCGTATCGTGCGTTAAGTATCGTGATAATATCGTATCGTGGGATATATGGTGATTCCCACCTCTACTGTGAACGCTGCCTTTCACGGTAAAGTGGAAGCCAATAGGAGCTCATGCTTCACTCTTCCTTGTCATCAATCAAAATTGGACGACTACTTGAATTGTGGGAAAGGAACTTTCGCTGCGTAAAGATGAGGTGTGGCGTTTGCTTTTGTTTCAGCTCAACTGAAGGTGGTACAGGTGGGGCAGGTTAGGGTTGGTGTGGTGCAACATTCCTTCTCTCAGATTCATATTACTGTTACCCTTTCAAAACACCACACCTCTGGTCTTTAACGAGACTGCAAGAACTAAATGGTAAGTGGACTGGTTCTTACATAGTGCTTTTCTACTCTACCTGAGCACTCAGTGCCTTTTCTAATACTCAAACATTCATACCAATGGTTGCATTGACAGGAGAGGAGCCTGGGGTTAGTATGTTGCCCGAGGATATTTGGCATGCAGACTGGGAACAGCCAGGGATCGAACCGCCAACCTTAAAAGTGCTGCAGGCACTCCAAGCCAAGCTAAATCCATATGAACCACTGATGCAAGTTTATGTTTTTCAATAGCTTCATTCATATCTGCTTGCATACAACAAATCAACACCTACAAATCTGCACATACATCAGGTCACAAATTGTGAGATGCGTAAAAATGAGGGGTTTTCTTTGAAAAAGTGTGGAAATACAACAAGAACAACACTTTACATATGAAAGAGGATGGCAGGAACAAGAGACCGTGTTGCCTTTTACCTGAAACAGCTGCTTGTTTACCGTTTTTGTCCCCCTGCATAAACGTTAGCTGAGAAATCCAGTTAAAAGGTGAAAAACAAACTACGAGCTAAAGGAGGCCATACAGCTCAGAGCTAAGGTGAACTCCAGATTTAGAGATAATTCTCTGTGGATCTGTAGCCACAAATGACTCCTTAAAATAGAAAGTAGTCATTAGTGCAGCTTTAACCAATGTCTTATTGCAGAAATCATGGATCTGGAACAGAGTGCCTATACGACGAGGCTCCATGCAATCACAATAAGCATCCAGATACCACAGACCGGCATGGGAAAAAATGGACTCTAGCTTCTTAGTTTAGGGCCTGAATGGAAGTGAAGGGAGGCTCTACTGCCATGCCTGCAATTCCTGCTCGAGCTATCTTGTACTGTCCACCCCTGAGGGCTATCTGATTGCCTCTGTGACCCTCAGCAGGGACTGGAGAGAGGAGGGTCAGCTTGGCAAAGAAGGAAGAGAGCCAGCGAGGGGGATGGGGGCTGAAAGAACTCACTGTTCTTTCAAGCTTCGATTGTGTGCTTCACTTTTAACTGCTCAGTGGTGAACCGTTCTCACAAGAAATCATAAACAAAGTCATATAGAAGGTTCTGGCTGTAGGTAGCGCATCACTAACTCCTGGATACTGTCAACTGCAGTAGCTGCAGTCTGCATTAGAGCAAAGCAGAGAAGGGAAAACAGACTGATGGGGGTTAAACATTCACTACTAACGAATGTTTGTTTGTGCACATGATGCAATATGAAGAATGCACACAGTAGAGGATTTTAACCATCAAATTATGAGCTGATGATTATGAGCGCTGCATAAATTCACCACAAACTGCAGCGATACTCTGATGGATTCCAAAGCCAACTCGTCCTGTAAATATGATGCAACATAGTTTGAGAAATGAGGTCCCCATTTCAAAGTGTGCCACTTCCTTTGTGACTACAGCCAATCACCACTGTGGAACTCAAGTGTAATGGGCTGAGCAACAGATAGAAGCTGGGCAGGCCAGGACATCTGCTCGCGCTGACATCCACAGACTCAAAATCCTGAGACAATTACCAGGAAAAATGCTGCCAACAATTCTCTAAAAAGCAAAAAAAGAGAGATCCTGAAAAGAAAAAAATCCCCAAAAACTACAATAATAATTTTCTCTTGTCAATACAACTCTAGCATAACGCATGTAATAACTGGGCCTTAAGCACAGGGAAAGATGCAGTGTGCTGATGCTGTTTTGAAGCAGAATCATGGGAGAATTTTCCAACATTATTCAGGAATAAGTCATGTTCATGGACTCGTCTCAAAATCTAATCTTTGACACCAAAAGCACCACATCATCTGCAAAAAGCAGGCACGCGATCCTGACGCCACTAAAGTAGAGGCCTCAGACACTTGCCTACACTTACAAATTCTGTGAATTATGAACAGAATCAATAACGACTTTGACATTGCTGACAAGGTGGACCGAGCTCTTGCTGCGGTTATACAGGGACTGAATGGCTCATAGCAACAGGCCAGATACTCGAGTAGCACCTCCCACAGGATCCCCCAAAAGGATGCTGTCGAATCTCTCCTCCAAGTTTTAAAACACATTTGTCTGGGCGAACTCCCCCACGCAGCGATGGGAACTGATGAGAAGTTAGCAATTCAGATTCCATTATCGACTCTCATTGGCTCCACTTTGAACGTCACCACCATCTCTAAGCAACATATCAAAGACATTACATTCATGCAAATTAATTACATGCCGAGTGGACTTTTTTGCATGCTGTGGGTATTTCCCATCTTTGTTGTGATCATTGCTGAGGTCGTTACTCAAAAAATTGATTGCACGTATTACACAGAACACTTTTCTTAAATGTAATGAGGTCCGTTACTTAATTACTCCCAGGAGAAAGACATTCGTTACACTACTTGTTAAGTTACTTTCGTGTTACTCTGTAAAATGATCTGAAACACGCAGTCTCATAATTACCAATTAACAGCATAAACTTGAGGCTACAGTCCCACACACCAACATAAATCCCTATCCTAATGAGGACACACATATCTTCCTCTTAGTATTTAGCAGAAACATGAGCAGGTAGAAACGGAGGCTGCAGCCTGGCTGCTCGTCGGTTTGTTACCTGTTGAAGTTCAGGTGCTTGCAAAGAGCCAACGTTGTGTTAACAAGTATACTGCAGTTGTTTGCAGTCTTCACTTTACCGTCGCGCTCTCATCCTTTTGTGCAATAAAAATAAAAGTAATGTCCATGCTGTAGACTGCCCCACTATTATTCTCCTCCGACACACGACCTGAAATCAGCTGATTGTAGCAGGAGTGCAAGTATAGATAAGCGGGATCGATCGAAGGAATTGGACTACTGGGATTCCCATCCCTAGTTAACATTAAGGTAGTGGCTAAGGTCAATAATAAAAAAATAACATTAATGTAGGAACTAGGCAGCAAACATCAGTTCTGCCTGCCTGTAATGTCAACGTGGTGTTAATTTAAGACAAAGACACAATTATGTTATTGTTAGGTTTCGAGATTAAAGCTAAGAAAAGTCTACGAGCAACTAGACAAACAGTGGCAGCCTTCCTCACCAGCTCTATTTGACAGCAAAAGCACAGCACAGCCTCTGACAGCCTAAAAATACTGGCCTCATTTACTAATGTGGAAATGAGGCCAGTATTGGTAAAGGTCTTAAGTTCTGTGCACACAAATTTAACCTCTTCTTACCACCTTGCATATTGGACATGCAATAAAAATATATTTAAAAAAAAGATTCTGCAGGATTCGTGGGATAGTGCCCAGAAATTAATCCGTTAGTGATGACAAACGACACACGTAGTTTAATTAGATAAGACACAAGGAGCAGTCAAATATGTTTAAATTAAGAGATTAAAACCTTTATATTTTCAATAACACCTACTCGGCTCAACTCGAGTCTACTCAGTTTCGGTCGTCTTCCATTAGAGTACCACCTCAGTGTGGGTGGCTTATCCCTGACACAAACACAACAAACTGTTGAGCTGATGGTATACCTGCTGCTCCGTCTTGTTTTCTCTCCATAGACTCAAACAAGAGAGAGTTAAACCTCGCTGTCGGGTTAAATTCTTGTGCAGGAGTCACTCTAATGACTCATCTAGTGAAGTCATTTCCTGGCCAATCAGTGGCAAGAAGTCTGTCACATTTTTGGCTTGACTCTGCTTGGTTGGAACCCGAGTAGGTACTAAAAGGAAAGGGACTACCAGCTAATGGAAAACCATAAAAACTGAGTCGAGTCAGGCCGAGTAGGTACTAGTGCTTTTTTATTCTGCTAGTGTTGATACTGTTGCAAACTTATTGATATGAATATCAATTAAGAAGTTATAGTACTGTGATAACCCTAAACACATATTACACACTAACAACATGCATTTGAAAAAAGTTGTAAAGGATGACAAAGTTATTTCCTTGTAGAGGAGCATCTCTGCAGACAGGCTGCTGATCAGAGTCTAAACACCAGGCGAGTTAGTTCAGTGCTTCATTCATAAAAAACAAACCAGTTACACCTCACACTAACTTGACAATGTTTTTCCAGGATTCATACAAGCACAGACAACTCAACTTACTTGCACCATCTGTAACTGTTGAATAATCCGATTATACGAATACTGAATTTTAACATTTATTGTTAAATATATTGTCCTTAATTATTTATCATGTTACGCATTACATGGAAATTTCTGCAAACTTGCCAAACCACAGTTATCTACTTCAGCAGGAAGAATGTGCCACGCCCTGTAGGATCCAGCTGCTGGCATCACCACACCTGCTGCATTTCTTGAAAGTCTACAATCTTATGATTCACGGCTTCAGCTTTGTAGGATTCAGGTGGCGCAACCATGGAGTTTAAATCATGTCAGCCTCATACGCGGATATAGAGAGGGCGTGATGGTGAAACTGTAGATCCAGGTTGTGAGTTTTTCTTTGAAAACGGGCTCCATGTGGAAGTGGAGCTGACGACAGCTATAAACTAAGTAGTAAATGAGCGTGCCGCAGCTCGTCGGGTATGCTGATGTTCATCTGGCTCCCATAATCCAGGCAGTGCCAGGAAAAGGCCGATGTGCCTTTAAGAGGTGCCTCTCTGTGGTAACTGCACAGTGACAACGCCTCTGCACTGCAGGCAAACGCAACATTTCGACAACGTTCAGCAGAAAAACCCGTCATGTAATGTTTCTGCACTTATGAATAAGAATGTAGCTCTAATCGGACAGCAGGATTTACATTTAAATCTAGCTGACATCAAACGTCCCACGCACACGTACTTTAATCAGACGTGTTCCCTTTGTTTTAAACGAGGCCTTTTCAACAGTATTACGCCGTTCAGTAGCAGGCTGGTTACCGTCTGTCAAATATATGATCCCCGATTCTGCAGGGCCGCCTACTTGCTGTGCTCCTGTTTGTCAGTAAGGCCAAATAAAAAGAGGGATTCAAACACCGTGTTAGCTTGTTGTTTCGCCTAAAACGAGCCCAGACAGCAGGCAGGCCACAGCTGCACGGAGCATGACTGTGCAGCCGTGTGTCAGGAAATATCCACGACTACAGGTGTCTCCCATCACAGCTGAAATCAGCTCCTCATCCAGGCAGCGGGAGACACAGTGAGGGCGTTCAGCATTACAATGGCTGTAGTCATTACGTTACTGCGTTATAAACTGGACGTTAACCGATATTCATGCGTGTAAATAAAAGCCCAACACATACAGCTTAACGTAAGGTACGAATAAAACACGCATCAAGCTCTACATTTAGCTAGCTACCGTATCCTTTGGTTACTTCTTACCAGACAGCTTTGATTCTTTGGTAGCAGAATTTTGTCCATCGGCAAAGCCTTGCGACGACGATATCTGGGCGGACTGAGTCACTGGATCCATTTTATATAAGTTACAACAGAACTGCACAGAAGCGGCGAAACGTCTGTCGTCTCGGATGGGTTCCTCTTGTAATGGTCTATCAGGGTGTCTGTGACGTCTGACTTTCCTCGAATTTCCCTCAAAAGCGGGACTCGGCTCTGCACCTTCAGCCTATGTCCGAGCACTGGGAGCGGAGCGGAGACGGAGGGAAACGAGGCAGAATGTGGAGGAGGGGCAAAAAAATGTCTGCGTGTGAGACGTTCAAGGCTTACGCTTCCAGTAGGACGTGTCAGCGTTCAACAACACCAGCAAAAAAAGCCTTTATCATTTATCACCATTGGCTGATCTGTCCGTCTCGCTTCTACTATTTAAAAAAATTATATCAACTACAACAGTGCAGTGTCACTGAATTCCCGAGCAGCACATAAAAAACAGACCACAGCATCACAACAACGACTCCTTAGCACAGGGCACCATGGACAATACCTTGTGTACTTCGGAAATTAGCTATTAATTTACTGGTAGACTGAATTTGAAATACGTTTAATCGAAATATTAGATCATGAGTGCAAATCCACGATTTCGATCAACGTGTACAATGACAATAACAGGTTATTCTGTTCTATTCTGTAGACACACATATGTCTGAGCTTGTGTCATAGCCAACGACATACTGTTTAGCCAACGACATATTAAAGATAAATATGCCGTGAGTTCAACTCTGCGGTACATTCTTATGTTATCCTAAATGTTTTATGCTCCATACGTGCCCCGTTTTCCGTTATGTAACATTTACTGTTGTTCCATTTTAAAGCACGTATCTCTTAAAGGCGTCGTGGTGACCTCTACTGGGGGTGTAGGGGAATACCCTAAAATGAACTGCATTTCCCAGCATACACGAGGAAAACCCCACTGCGCAGGACTTACGATCTCGAAGCATAGGGATGGGCCTAAAGGCGCACATTTGCGCTCGAGAGAAGCGTGCTTGTTGCTGTGAGATCTGCTTCGAGACGCAAACGTCGACATATGCCAACTGACTTTCGGGCAGATTGAGCTGCGCGGCAAAAGAAAGGGGACACAAACAAAAACATGTGGCGCGAGCTGTGAGAAAACGGGTATGCGATCACTTAAACATTGGTCAGATTGTTGGCTGATGTAGAGCTGAGGGTGAGTTGGTGTTGTTGTATAGCTGGTGCGATATATTTTCCAAAAGCTCCAATAGTAGTGACTTTAGCTGATAGCCGCTCGTTAGCTTGTTAGCTTAATAGCTGCTCATTCAGGCAGATAACGTATTCCCCTCAGCGTGTGACTCATTTTCGGGTTTGGTTTGTGTCTGCATGTCGTCCGACTTATTTAAACAAAGCAGGACTAATTCAGCAAATTAGCGCGGCTTGAAAGGCGAAATGAGTAGCTAACTTAATTTAGTAAAGTTAGCTAGTTAGCTTACGTCACACATTATTCTACCATATAAATGGACCTAACGGAGTATTTCGTTTTAGGATGACAGAGTGTTCGCCCCAGTGGTGTTCCGGATGCGTTTCGGCACAGTGATCGTTGTCATGAAACTCTAAAAGAGCGGCTGTTTGCAGCTCTGCATTGAATGTACGCAGGTAGCAGTGAACCTGCCCCGCCCACCGAAGCGCCATATAACCGGCGTTAGCGGCATATATGTAACCGGCATTACGCAACAAGTCCAGCCACTCAGCCCCGGTCCAGTGCTATGTCAGTGTTTATGTCTTAGTCTGTTCAGCACTTAACAGTTACTGCTGGCATTATTAACCTTCATTAATAACCAATAAATGTTTCGTATACTCCTTCATACCCGAGACTGTAAACCAAACGTGACACATGTTATGCTGCGTTGTGTGCGGTGTAACTTCTGTTAGCTTTCTGTGTAGAAATCAGTGTTACAGTATCGCTATCTTACGTTCGGATATGAAATATTAAAAATAAACCAGTTTTTATTAGTGTCGTATTCGTCTGTGCTGACGTGGTTTGTCACACGCATTCAGCAGACCAGAGAACCGCGGCCACAGCAAATGTTTCCTTGTGAATGGTAAATGGTCTGTATTTGTATAGCGCTTTACTTGGTCCTAAGTACCCCAAAGCGCTTTACACTATACACAATCATCCACCCATTCACACACTGGTGATAGCAAGCTACAGTGTAGCCACAGCCGCCCTGGAGCGCACTGACAGAGGCGAGTGAATGAATTAAGTAATTTAAAACTTACAGTAACAATAATGTATGAACTTACTGACTTTTATTTAAAGATTAATGAAATAAGTCTGCTTTTATAGTTGTGAACTGTTTTGTTTTTAATGTTTTCATCTTCATTGAGAAACCAGAGTTCTTGGCGATGAGCCAGTACGTAGGAAACACGTGGTTTTCTATAAGGAATTATTTTTAATGGGTCAGCTTTGGAATTTGCCTGTTTCCCACATTTTAGCGTGTGATCTGGAGTTACAGATGAACTGACTGCTCTCCCCGTTCAGTACTGCAGGTGAGGAGGCACGCATACATCAAAGTTGTGACTGACAGCAGGCATCATGGGTTTGCACTCGGCCCAGAAGAAGCACTTTCCTCTGCGGGGAATCGATGGAGTCGTTCAGTTGTTTGATGCAGAGCTCCGGAAACCAGAGCCGGACTTGGCTCTTCTTTCACTGGTCTTGGGTTTTGTTGAGCACTTCCTGGCTGTGAACCGAGTCATCCCCATAAATGTTCCAGGGGTCCGTTTTGAGCCGCTGGAGCCGGATTGTCCCATGTCTTGCTTCCCCACAGTGGAGCTGGGCATGATTTCTGCTCTGTATGAGCGGTTCACAGCACAGATCCGTGGGGCTGTGGATCTGTCCCAGTATCGGAGAACTGCTGCGGGATCCAGCCGAGAGCTGGTGAAGAAGGTATCGGATGTGATCTGGAACAGTCTCAGTCGTTCTTACTTCAAGGATCGAGCCCACATCCAGTCCCTATTCAGCCTCATCACAGGTAACATGGTTTTTCTCATGATGCTTGTTAGGTGAGTCCAACATTTATTGATTAATTGTTGAATTGAACCAGGTACCAAACTGGATAGTTCTGGAGTGGCCTTTGCAGTAGTGGCTGCCTGTCAGGTCTTGGGTCTAAATGATGTACACCTGGCACTATCTGAGGACCACGCCTGGGTGATATTTGGTAAAAATGGTGAGGAGACAGCAGAAGTCACCTGGCACGGGAAGGGTAACGAGGACCGGCGAGGACAAACCGTCACAGCTGGAGTCAATGAGAAGGTGAGGCCCGTCTGTCAGCAGAATGAACCAGCTGCCTCTAGCTCTATCAGTATGCTCAGTGTAGACACGTTTTAGACACCACAGTCAAGCCTATTTCTTTCATGTATTTTAACTTCTACAGATCATTAAGCTCTTTAAAATGTCGCGATTAAAAAAAGAAAATCATCATGAAAAGTCTTCCCTGCATAGAAATGTGAGAGATGGTCAATGTACAGTCGTTGATACTAATTCCACGAGAAGAGTGTGGTGCTAAACCACTCATGTGGTTGGAATTAGAGTTAGAGCGACATCACGTTGGGTTGATATTCTGACACTATAGTGAGCAGTGTAAGTAAAAGAAGGACATTTTCCACCAGCGACAGCAGCAGCGTGCTCTAGTAGGAGTGAGACTGCATGGGTCATATGTTAGCACCAAAGAGGCCTACTCCATGTCTTTGCTTTTACCTCAAGTGGGAAAACCAGTGTGCTGTTCAAGCAGACAGAAAGAAATTTCTATGCACACATGAATAGATTAATCCTTTAATTGTCCCACAAGGGGAAATTTGGGTGTAACAGCAGCAAGGAAGACACATATACAAACAAACGGTACACAAGACACAGAACAGAAACATACACAATTTTACATATTTCCATCAAGGACAAGATCATGACCCCGATGTAAAGGAGTTTTGTACAAAGAGGGTACCAATGTACGATATTTTTGCTCAGAAAATGATCAATAAATGTTGGATTGGTTACATTTGCAGGGATTTAGAAGATGAAGTCAAGCTGTATGTAGTGCTTAAAAAATAATCTTAAGCTGTGTACACACTGGGAGTGATTTGGTCGTCACACGTCGCTCTGAGGCTGCCAGCTGGTTACTTTTGCACATTTCAGGGCTCAAATATATCTGACACACATCAAAGCTCTTGAGGAAGTCAGTCACGTCATCTGTTCATTCAACTGCAGTTAAATGAATTCTGTTTTCTTACTTCTCACAATCCAAGTGTGCAATCCGATCCGCTGTAGGACAAACAGTGGCACTCTTCATCTGCAGCGAGGAGGCTGTAAAACTTTGTGTAAGGAGTCAAATAAGAGTTTACAGGTCAGCAAAGCTCATTCTGTGTGATGAGAGCGATGCTGAGGCGAGTTGTTGTGGATATTCCAACCTTTCCTGTTGGTAAGCACTGCTGGTGTCGTCGCTGTTAGCAGCCGGTAGTTAGCGTTAGTGAAGCGGATCCTAACATTGACACTGATAATAAACTCTCGTAAGATTTGAGAATGTAATCAAACTGTTTATCAGAAGGAAAGTGTGATTTTTAGGGCAGACCAACATTAGCTGCTATAGTATTAGCTTTCTGAAAATGCACTTACACACTAATCAGTATATTTATGAGGTTTTTTTCTATTAAACCTCAAAAGTTACTTTCTGTACTTCAGATTTATTGCATCACCAGCTGTTTTTTGACTCATAATCACTTGAAATATCCAAAAAGCATTTACTTTCTATAATCCCTGATCACCATGTTGCTGTGAAGTGCTTCCAGTGTGTACACAGCTTTAGGCAAATCTTGGGACTCGGGGTGGCTGTAGCTCAGGAGCTCGAGCAGATTGGTCCCTGGCTGGCTGGTCCAGTCAAATCAAAGTATCCATGGGCAATCCCATAAAGTTGATTCTGTCACCACTCAGCTGACTGCAGGTTTCCGCAGCCTTATAAACATTATCTTTGCACAATGACTGAAACTAGCCCACTGAGTGAACAATGGGCTGTGACGCTGAGACTAATCCTGCTAGTGGAGCTGATCACAGCCACAGAAACAGCAATTTGAAACAGCAACATTGCAGCTGTGGAAGCAGAGCAACTGGTTTCAGCCTGTCTCAACAATGCAAAGCCCCAGCATCCAAAATCAGCATGGAGGAGAGGAGGGCACTCACATCACTTAGTAATGACAACAACATTATCATCCTCGCAGCAGACAACGGTAGGTGGATGGTTTTGCTAAACCAGAAAGGCTATCATGAAATGAGACCCAGGAAGTGGTTACTGTAGGGTGATAGTTTCTCTGAAGCAATTAGAATGAGACGGTGCTATTGGCCGGACGTCATACCACAGGCATTACGGAGGGGAATTTACACCAAGTCTGTATAGTTTACCGAAGACATAAACAGGATGCACCTTTACAACAAACTGTCCTTATGATCGACTCGGTCACCGTTAACATTTCAACGTTTTTGGCTTCAATCCTCAACCCGTTGGTAGGCAGCTTTGAATCAGGTCCCCCGACACAAACAGAGTAACATAGTGTAGCTGTTAGTGCAGGATTGTCAGGATTTATACATCGGGGAAACCAAACAACCTCTGGCTACAACACAGAAGAGCCACCTCGTCAGGCCAGGACTCTGCAGTCTATTCACACCTACAGTGGACACTCTCTCAATCATGAGGATGTAACATCCAGGACAGGGAGGAACGCTGGTTTGAGGGCGGAGTCAAGGAGGCCATTTATGTGAAAAGGGAAAGACCATCTCTGAATTGAGGAGGGGGCCTAAGGGTACATCTGTCACCATCTTACATGCTGTGATTGCAGCCATTCCCCAGCTCTCTGTGAATGGTACTCATGGCCACTGATCAGTAGTCATGAGAATTAGCATATTTATGATCAAGGACCTGACCTCCCAGCATTCAGTGGGCTGGCTTCAGTCATTGTGCAAATGTACTGTTGATAAGATTGGGGAAACCTGCAGTGAGCTGAGACTGAAGATGATGATGAAACGTTTCTCCCACTGAAAACATCCAGATGAACAGAATCCACTCTTTGGGATTTCCTTACCTGGATGAGTGAGCATGCATCAAGATATCTTTGGGCAAGATACCGACTCCAAGTTTCTCTCTGATGCGTCCATCGCAGTGTGGATGTTGGATAGAAAGCACTCAGGCATAGATAAGTGCTTGTATGAATGGGTGAATTAGGCATGTTGTGTAAAGCACTTTGAGTGCTCCAGTAGAATAGAAAAGCACTATATAAGAGCAAGTCCATTTACCATTTATTCACAAAGTGTAGCTGTGATCCTTCGTCTGTCCCTCAGAGCTGGCTGTATCTGAAGGGTTCCTACATGAAGTGTGACAGAAACATGGAGGTGGCCTTCATGGTTTGTGCCATCAACCCATCACTGGACCTGCACACAGACAGCTCCGAGCTTCTGCTGCTGCAACAGGTGAGGCCTGCACCTACAGGGTAACGATGAATGTTTGTTTTACACAGCAAAAAATCTGCATCAAGCCTCCAGAGGTTGTTTTAAAATATGCAGATGAACTGTTGACTTAGTCCGCTGCCACATTTAATATATACAGCTCACTGAAGGCTGACGGCAGCCGTCTTATTTCACACGGAAGCAAACAGGGTGAGTCTAAAGGGGGCGCGGTGTGTACTAGACGATCTTCATTTAAAGGTTTTCATAACATTTTTATGATTAAAAGTGAAATAATAGAAAATACTGGCTCAATTAATTTGTGTTAATATTTAAAAATATAGAAGTAAAAGCTTTTCTGGACATGGACAGTAAAACTCTGACCTGAGGGATTTTAGGTTGGGCAGTGAATTAGTGTTGATATTGATTAACGTCCACACAATCATCAGCTCTCGTTTTCAGCAGCACAGAAACCTTCAGTCGTACAGTTTGTGATTACATTGTAATTTTATAATCTACACCTGGAACAACTGGAAACATTGTACTGCCTGTGAAAGTCCATCCAGGCACACATGAAGGAAATACGCTACAGTCTTGCACTTGGTTTCCTCACCTTTCTTTTTCCCGTTGCTTTACCAGAAACTCCTCTGGCTATTGTATGAACGAGGCGACCTGGACAGGTGAGTGTGTACCAGTGCACTGCTGAGGATTCATTAAAGACTCTTTCAGATTTGCCCTGACACCAGCTGAGCAGCAAGCGTGCTCACTTTGCCGTAACATTTAATGGTACATCGATGTACGTCTGTCAGCACGACACAACTCAGGCCGACCCAAGATTAGGACAGTGCGTCATCATGTTGCTTCTCTTCCTGCCATCTTTGGTTTCCACCCAGTGCTTTTAGAGAGTGACTGAACCCACAGTAATCGGAGGGGGCAGAGACCAAAGCGTTGAAGTCTGAACATATTTCATAAACTCACAATACAGAGTTAAAAAGACAGTTTATGTAGTTTTAGTTGGCTAAGGTGAACACTAGTGCTCCCTCATTCACTTTGCTGTAATATTTACATATCTTATTACAGTTTATAAAATATGCTTTTACAGTGAACTCGTTACTGTGATGAAGGTCAGATTTCATCACATAGCTGTGAGCTGTCATTTAGAAGGTCCAGCTTTGATGAATAATGTGTGTCACGGTGTTCTATATTATGCAGGGTCAGGGTCATTAAGGCGTCCATAATTGGAGAAAACAGAAATGTTACATGTGCTGTATTTAAAAAAAAAATGCTTACGTAACTCCTCGAAGTTGACATTGTGCTTCTGTCTCGGCTTACGCACCAGATATCCCATGGCCATGGGCACTCTGGCAGACCTTGAAGACCAGGAACCAATTCCAGGAAAAGAGAACCCCCTGAAAATCCACCTGAAGGTAAGACATCAACCAGTTTCCCAGGTCACATAGCGGCGAGCAGGGAAGACTTTTACAGGCTTCATATTTACAGAACATGTCAAACTTTTCGTGTAGATCTTCTGCATTAGTGGGGCTGAAGATCAGACAGCAGTTTTTCATCTTTGTCTGTACAACACAAGCTACTGGAAATCAGCTGCTGGTCTCTATCAAAACATAGTGTGGAAAGAGACCTGGAGTAAGCATTACTGCTCGGTTGAGTCCAAAACCAAGGAGGGGGTGCTAACAACACTGAAAGTGACTGGCTGTTTGTTTACACGTGTCCAACTGACTGCTGCATAGATAAATAACAGCCTCACTCTGCCATTGGCTGTGTGAGAGGACTGTCAAACTTAGATGCTGAGCGCTCTGCTGGCCCAGGGGGGCTAGGCCTTTTATGACCGTAATGATCCAGCACCCTCTAGTGGACAGACTGTGCAGAGCACTTTAGTATTTAAATGCAGAGTGGTGTATAAAACAATAATAATAACTTTACTTCACTCTTCACAGGATAAGAACCACAGAGTCCTTCACAATAACATTAACAACACAATGGATCATACAGCACAACTCTAATTGTGCCAGTCTAAATAAATAAGTCATAAATACAATCAAGGCAACATTACGATGGAGGTAAAGCTTCCCATAACCTGGGGGCCTCCGCTCTAACTGATCCACCTCCTCTGGTCTTAAAACGTGTTGGTGGGGCTGATCTCAGGCTGTGAGAGGGAGCGTGGGGTTGTAAAAGATCAGAGATGTAGGCAGGAGCGTCACCACTCACAGCTTTAAAGTCAGTACTAAGAATTTGAAATGAATTCTAAAACGTACTGGGAGCCAGTGTAATGAGAGTAAAACCAGTGCTGTCTTCGTGTCTTTGTTAAGAGGCTCGCAGCAGCCTTCTGGACCGACTGGAGACGGTTACGATTCTTTTTGCTCAAACAAAGAAAAAGACTTTAACAACAATCTAAGAGAGATGAAATAAAAGCATTTCTAACTCAGATTTAGACAACAAGGTTCACAGTTTGGAGATGTTTCTTAGCTGAAGAAGGCTGTTCCTAATTAACTGTCCAGAGTGTTGCTCTAGGGACATGGCAGAATCCAAAATAACACCGATGTACCCGAGGCTCGGCTGGAGCCAAGAGGACCAAGATATAAACACAAAGAGAGTGAAAAAGGTGACTGAGTGCATCATGGGAATCCCCCACAGCCTAGAGTCAGTCTCCCGAATCCAAACTGGAAGCCGGTTCCACAGAAAAGCAGTACTGTGATGGTACTGGTGGTGACAGCATGCAGGAAGTTGCACACCTGCTGGATCTCTCTGGTTAACACCCTTCTTCCTGTTTGATGCTCAGGTCCAAGTGCTTGTTGGGATCACTGGAGTTCTGGTTTGCTGCTCGTTGTCAAACTGAATAAACGTCTCCACCATGACCTGTTGCTGAATGCTGATACTGAACCCTCTTAATTCTGAGTTCAGCATCATTTTTTTAACTTTCTTTGATCTGTCTGTGTCTCTCAGGCCGTCACTTCTGCTCAGAAGCACTATAACAACGAGCACATCTACCCCTACATGTACCTGGCTGGCTTCCACTACAGGCACAGGAGTGTGCGGGAGGCCCTGAGGTCCTGGGCTGAGGCCGCCCAGGTCATGCAGGAGTAAGTTCACACTAATGAGACTCCTGATCCAGGAAGCGTCCAGTATCTCTGCATCCTCACAGCTCCTCCCCCGGCGTGCTGATGATTCTGAATGAAGTGTTTGGATAAAGTGACAAATAGAAGAAAACAAAATTATATTGATCTCACTTTTAAGTAGTGTTATTCAGACACTAGACACCTTTTTCTTCTTTTAGCTGGTCCCAGATGACATTTGTACGTGAATGCTATTTCAGCAGATGAACACAAGATGGCACTAAACCAGCAGCTGTGTTTCCTGCCCTTGTGGTTCTTTGTTGCTTCGTTATGAACCCAGCCACCACTAAGGGCTCAGTCACACTTGGCCTGGAAAGGTGTGGTGCTCAGTCCAGGAAGTATCCAGCTCTGCATCCTCATGTGCTCTCCTCCCTCTAAACACTGTTCATGATCTGCAGTTATAAATAGCAGCTCTGACCCACCACACACATTCTCTCCACATCCATCAGCTTCCGTTTCCTGCTCCCCATTGTTCTTCAGGTTCAGCCCACGCTCTGCTGCCTCACAGAGAAATATGTGCCCGTGCTTTGTTTTGTTTTCTGAACCTGTCCACTTGTTCCTCACTTGTTGTCATGTCTGCCACATGTCACAGCATCCTGTTTTTACTCTTATATTTTTTTTCTGGACTTCATGCTGTGACAGGAGAAAAGCGCATGTATGTATTAAAGCTCCTTCTCCACCTTCCTGCAGCTATAACTATTTCCGCGAGGATGAGGAGATCTACAAGGAGTTCTTTGACATTGCAAATGATGTCATCCCTACCTTGCTGAAGGAAACGGCGACAGCAGCAGAGAGTCCTGGGGAGGGAGGAGAGGAGACAGAAGGAGGGGACGAGGTGAATGTTTCTCCAGAGTACATACACCCACAGACAGTAGGTGGAGCAGGGCTCCACTAGCAGCTGTTCTGTAATAATGCAAAGCTCTAATTCTCTCTTCAGTAACAATCACACTACCACCTCAACCCAACAGAACATGTTCTTTCTCTTGCTCCTTATCAGATGACTTCCAAATTCAGCTTCTCTCTGATTAAGCATGTGGAACATGTAGAAACTCGTGAACATTAACAGACACCAACAGAGCGCACCTCCACCTGAGTTTAGATCATGTTGTTAGATGCACATCATGAATATTACTCACTGACAGATGTGGCCTCAGTCTTGCACCTCTGCTCTCTTGCAGGATCAGCCCAAGCAGGCAGCGGCTGTCTCTGCACTGCAGGACCCCGAGTGCTTTGCCCATCTGCTGCGTTTTTATGACGGCATCTGCAAGTGGGAGGAGGGGAGTCCCACGCCGGTCCTTCATGTGGGCTGGGCCACATACCTTGTCCAGTCTCTGAGTCGCTTTGATGCCCAGGTGAGTTGCCCGTGACTGCAGGAGAGCCACAGACGTGTTAGCGCTTTCTAGCTAAACACACATTTGTGCTCCGATTCCAAAGGTGCGTCAGAAAGTAACAATCATCACCAAAGAGCCAGATCCCCAGGACGACGACGACCAGTCGAGCGAGGACTTCAGGGAAGGGCGCAGGCGTGGCCCCAGGAGGGAGTCCAAGCTGGAGGACCAGAGCTCTCCTCCTTCTGCCGCTCCTACCTCCCCGTGCAGCCAGCCGGCTGCAGTGGCAGCTCAGCCCAAGAAGGTGGGAGAAGGAGGGCTCCGCCGGCGCTCCTCCCAGGGACTACGTGCTGGAGACATTGAAGGAAAACCCAAGTCCCCCAGTCTCCCAGACTCCGCATCTTCTCCTTTCTCCCCGGAGCAGGCCCCCCTCTCGCCAGCTGGCACTGTAATCGCCTTTCAGAGTGAGAAGATGAAGGGGATGAAGGAGCTCCTGTGCGCTGCCAAGGTGAACTCCAGCGCCATCAAGCTGCAGCTCACCGCACAGTCACAGGTCCAGATGAAGAGGCAGAAGAGCACTCCGGCGGGAGATTACTCCATGTCATTCCTGAAGCGCCAGCGTAAGTCACTGTAGATATCCTGATTGTTGCAGGAAGAGACTGTAGGACATACTGTGAACAGAGACGGGGACACCGATTAACCTCGATCCTGCTTGTCAACGTTTTTACCAGTGTTTTCACCCAGAGGGCCCTCTCAGTCAATATCCTAGTTCGAGCAATATGTCTGACATGCACAGATTATCTTGAGTTAAGCGTCACTTATCAGGTTGGAACATTTAATTGAGTTTTTATTTAAGAAATGGTTTCTGGAGACGTGCCTGGTTTGATCGTCAGTTTGCGTTTTGATTGGCAGCCTGTTAGGTATCCGTTACATGCTGTCTGGATGTTTAAAGCCAAAGTGATGAGGACCAGAACATGATTTTCAGACGTGTAAAATACCAACATGAACTAACCTGTTCATGACTGAAGCCTCAGAAGTGTTTAAATTTAGGATAGTTACTGTGTAACATTGTCCACTCTGCTCTACTGACAGCTTCTTTCTTATCAGCTCTATGTTGCCTTACTTTGCCTGTCTTCTTTTTTAAAGTAGGTGGCCTTTAGTTTTGAGAATAGCTGAGTTAGACGGATTTCTAACAATGAGAAGAGAGCAGTAAGACCATGCACTGTTGAGACAGAGCCACATTAGATGGCACTGCTCCATCAAATTTGATTGACTCGTGGTTTGTGTTCTTGTTTTTCTATCTGCAATAATAAAGCTCTGATGAAAATGGAACGACATGTGGTCCAATGATGTGTATTACATATATATGAAGGCGCCTTCACATGCTGTGAGTGGCCGTCAGTAATATCAACTTTAAACAGCCTCTGTCATCATCTGGTACATCATGCAGGACGTTAGTGGCTCGCCTTCCTCACGATCATCTTCCAGAGACAACACGAGCTCTGCTTGAGCAAAAGTGTGCGCTAAAGTTCCACGTCATATCCACTCAAAACAGAAGAGGCACAGACTGCATGGCCTCACTACTATGAAGTAGTGTCACTAAATATTTTTCAAAAAGTTCATAACATGCTAAGCTAATAGCTGCAAAAGGCCAAAGTCAGACCTTGTAAAATGCTGAGTTAAGTGATGATGTACAGTTATGTGTTTTCATACTTCAGAAGGAGTAAAAATATTCTTCATGTTTGAAAGTCTGCTGAAAGCCTCCTGCTTCAGCATGTGATGGAGGATGTTCATGTAAGAAAGCCACACATGCATGAAGTCCGTTACAGTAAACACTGAGACAGAAATGTTCACCTCATCAGTGAGCATGCGCGACTTTTGAACTTGCCATCTGAACAGTTAGGTCGTCAGTATTTTCAGGTCCAGATTGCGATGAGAGAAAGTCACACGTATGAAGAACTCTAAGCGGAAACTAACTGAGGTCAAACTTTAAAACAAGCCTGACGGGCTTTTCTCGTAGAGCTCGCAAATCACGCCTTTAAGCGTGTTCGTGCCAAGGGTTTATTTCAGACGTGATTTTGCCACGTTTGAAAAGGATGTTCATCTGAGGGCACAGGAGCGCGCAGAGGTGGGAGGCTTACTGAGGGGACCGTGCTCGCTCACGCGTGCTCTGACTCGAGCGGCTCTCGGCTGTGTCACCGCGCTGCCTCTGCCTGCCTAAACGGTATAATTAGCCGGTTCCGATCAGTCGTCCCTGGGCCATTTCACAGAGTTCGTCTGCCCGTGCTTCCGTTCTCTCCGCCGATATCAGCAGCGGCTATGTGTGAGTAAAAAGCCAGCCAGGCTCCCCGCAGCAGCAAGAGGTGTCTCCAGACATGGACCGGATAGGAGTGTCATTCCTGGACCCGCTGGATGACTACGAGCTCATCCACAGGATTGGGTGCGGCACCTACGGAGATGTTTTCAAGGTGAGTGAGAACCTGTCCCCGTGTTTGCACCGCGCTGACAGAGAGAAAGCCTCCATCAGGGCGCTGGGGATGTCACTTCCTGTCATCAAGGTGAAACTTTGTCTTTTTGGACATGTACAGAGCCTGATGTGACACAGCAGTCCCTACCGAGGCACAGAATCAGAAAAAGTCCGAGTTGCATTTTGTTTACTGACACATGATCAGTGTGTCAGACTGTGCGCCTCCAACAAAGCTGTAGTGCAGGTTTCCTGCAGAGCGCTGCGGTACTAGCGTGCTGCGTGCGCGGGGCCACAGGTTCGTAATGTTTTCATGGAGGTGTGCGGAGAAATCTCCTGTTTTCACTGCTGTCACTGAAGAAGTGGCAGAATCAACACATTATCGACGAAACAAGCGAGTAAGAAAGACTGATGTTGTCAGATGTGCAACAAATGCGTTCCTCGTAGTGTCATATCTGCCGTTTCACATAGGTGGCAGGATTCTGAAGTGAACCATGTCATCTAATCGAAATATTAACCCCTGACTGGAACCGTGCAGTTAACACACCCTGGTGGCTTGTGCATCCAGTTTGTATTTGACAGCACGGACAGCAACCCTGTTGCCTTTATGGAAAAACAAACACGTTTATTTTAGCAGCTTGCGGCCGTGAGTCTAATGTTCAACGAATAAAAGACTAAAGTGTGTCTTAAACTGCCAGGCATCCACCCTCAGCTCTAAGTCAGGTTATCTTAAATATAGCAGGGGTGTGTCAAACTGCATATGTAGCACTTTCTTGTTCTTCCAAGTTAAACTTTTAAGGATCACAGCAACCAAATAAGCAATAATTAACCTTTTACTTCTATGACAGTGTTGTGGTGAACTGTATGAAACAAAAACGTTTCAAAGAAACATCTCGGTTTTTAGGTGAGATTTAAATTTTTAGATACATAGTATCCAATAATGCTTTTATATAATTTATATATATTGTTTTAATAACTTTCAGCAATACCTTTCACAAACTAGCTGGTCTGCTTGGTCAGAATGCATGAGCCGGACAAAGAGGACTAAACAGCAATGACAGAGCAGAGTTTCAGTACTAGCGCTGATGTCCTAGTAAAACTTCACTGTTGTTTAACACAAAACACAATCAAGAGAGATGCCCCCCCCCCCCCCCTCCAAAAAATCAATAGAAAAGGCCATTAACTGACAGAAACAGGATGTTGACTCTTTTTGTTCTTTAAAATGGGTCACAGTGAACAACTTTCCACAGTGAAACCTCAGAAATCTCATCAAAGACTAAATCACTGTAACTCTTTATGAAACCGTCCTCAAATAAGAGAAAATGCAGTTTGCTGAAGACTCTCTCAATCCACAATTTATCGTTTACAGCTGTCTTTCCCACGACATCTGAAATATGGCAACAGGCGTGCTGTGTTTTTGCTTTGTTTTCAGTGGTTTACACACGGCAGGCCTGACAGCCTGTGTACACGACACTGTGGGCTGAATGTTGAACGAGTACAGCAGCAGTGTTGTGTCCTGCCTGCCAACAGCACCAGCATGGCTGAGATGTTCACACTGGGAGTGTTATGTTATCTTCAGGTGCAGCTGAGGAAGTTCTGAAGTTTAATTCTGTGTAACGTCTTTGTTTTTCCCTAATGAGCATTTATAAAAACTGTTTTACAGCAGTTTCATTGTTCTGTAAGCATTAAGACTGAAGGAATGGGTTTTATATGTGCAGCTTGTTCAGCTGTACCTTTACTAACACCACTGAAGGAAGAACAAACTGTGCGTCACCTTGTCACGGGAATGTCCGAGTATTAACTTGATGATTTAAAACATTGACAAATGTTTTACACTCCTGGAAACACAGACCAGGGATACCTGTTCAGTCACTATTATTTGAAGTTGAAGTAGTTTCCATGCCTCCCTCAGCAGGCTGTGGGACAGTGGATCCAGTTTAAAGTTTCAGAGCTCTAATGTGCAGCCATCACCTCAGAAGCAATCAGCAGCAGAGAGAGTGCATACAGTGATGAATTGAATGTTTGTGTGCAAACCAGCAAATTAACAGAAGGATTTTCTCTCATCCTTTTTTACCCCTCAGATTTAAAAGGCTGATGGTTAGGTAGAACAGCTTAGACACCCAAGTTTGTGAATGTGATAACTCAAGAACAAGGTGACGTTAGATTTTGAAATTGATGCCATAGGTGTGTCTACTTGGAGGCTGAGGGGAACCACTTGTGGTTAATGACAATTGAATACGTTGTTTGGAGTAGGTGGCTCTCAAAGGGACAGTTTTCCATTAAAAAAGAGACATAGGATCTGTGAATCCACCCCCTCTGTGACTGTCAGACGCCGACTTTAATGTGAACGCGTAGAGGAAATCCTGGGTTAACTGGAGTTGATGACCAGCTTTGTGTTTGCTAATGCTAGGATAAGTGAATCCAGATGATGAAACGAAACTCTGCATATGTTAAACAAGCTTTGTAGTAAAGGGCCCTGGTTACTGAAGAGGCTGCCTTTCTGTTTGCCATTTATTTTAGAGAATCATAATTAACTTTAAAGAGAAAAGATTCAACTCGGGATGTTAAGTAAAACAACCAAAGCCTAATTTCTACAGATACTAAAAGCAGAGATGAATCAGCTTGTAGTAGGAGTGAAGAACTTTGCTTCCTACTCTTGTAACAACCGTGTAGACCCAAAAGCAGAGCCAACAGAGACACGTATCAAAGTATTACAGTCTTTATTTACTGTACATATGAAAACATTGAGGTAAGTACTGAGGGGCCATGGGAATAGCACAGGGGCTTCCTCCGGGTCTGGGGGAAGAAGGAGACTTTCCAAAAAGGAAGGGACAGTGTGCTGGTTGAGTTCAGGTAAGCGTTGCCGTAGGTGGGTGAGCAGGCAGATGGAAGAGTAGTGCAGAGTGATCCAGGTGGGTACTGTGAATGAACCAACTTTCTCATCTGATGGAAGATAACGGAAACGAAAAGCTATTCAGCTGATGGGAGGAACATGGGAACAGACAGAGGCACGTGAGAATAGGAATGCTAGGAAACTGCTAAGGAACAAGGTGTTTGCCACTTGTTGGAGGCAGACTATCTGGCAGAGTATGGATGGCAAAGCTGGTCCTTTTATACTGAAGTTGAGGAAACGGATGACAGGCAGGTGTGTGCAGCTGAAGAGCGGGAAACCCAAACTCCACCCAAAGAAAAGGAGCGTGCCTTCGGGATGATTGCTTGGAGGAATAAGAGGAAGTCCAAACAACCAGAGCCCGACTATGACACTACAGCAGCATGAATCTCCCAGATGTTTCTGTTTGTTATGAAGAATGGTTGAATAGTCCCCCATTCATATTTAGAAGTATTGTTTGCTTGAAATTGCCATCCCCAAGTGTGTGTGTGTCTTCCTTATTGGGATAGGCATAGGTGCCGATTGTGAGATAGCACAGCCTCAGTGTTAGTGATACAGCGATGTTCACTAGTGTGCACAACAAGCTCACAAGTGTCTGAGAGCATGGCATTTTGTCAGCCACCTATGGCAATAACTGCTAATTAAATGCAGAGGTGTGTATAAACACATTGTGAGTGAAAAGTGATGAATATAATAGCAACACTATGCAGTGCATCATGGGAAGCCCCCAGCAGGCTAGACCCATGGCAGTGTAACTAAGACCAGGCCCCCCTGCTATGAGCAAGCAGCTGTTTGCTCATAGAGGGGACATCTGATTGTTGGAGTTTCTTAAGTACCTTGAAGCAACTGTTGATGTGTTTTGCTGCTATTATTACTATACAAAGGAAAAATGGGTGATTGGGTATTTTTGGATTAACTGAAGGCTTTTCAGGGAGTTTTTAGGAGAGCCTGACAATAACAGTAGTCTAGCCTGGAAGTAAGGGATGCATCAACTAGTTTTTCAGCATCAATCTGAGACAGGATATTTCTAATTTTAGAGATACTGTGCAAATGGCAGGAAGCAGTCCTACATATTTGTTTTATATGCACATTGAAAGACGTGTTGTGTTCAAAAATGTCTCCTAGAATGTCCTGAGGTAGTGCCATCCACACTAAGCATCTGAATTACCATATTTCTAAGACTTTTAGGGCCAAGTCCAATAACTTCAGCTTTATCTGAATTAAGAAGCAGGAAGTTAGAGCTGATCCAGGTCTTTGTGTCTATAAGATATTTATGCAGTTTAACTAATTGGTGTTTGTTACCTAGCTTGATAGATTGATAGAAGGTAGGTATCCTCTGCATAGCAGTGAAAATGTATGCTATGTCTTCTAATGATGCTGCCTAAGAGAAGCATGTATAGTGTAAACAGAATTGGTCCTAGCACTGAACCCTGTGGAACTCCATAATTAACCTCTAGTTGTTTATGGAGTCTCCATTTATATAAACAATTAGATAGATATGATACAAACCAGCTACGGCATGCAGTAAGTTAAATATTATGGTCGCATGCACTGAGGTGTAGCAGGACAAGCACAGAGACGAGTCCACTGTCAGAGGCCATAAGAAGATCAGTTGTAACTTTCACTATTCTGAATCCCGACTGAAACTGAAATTTAAATAAACTTCTGCAAATGATTAGTTAACCTTTTGGCAGCTACTCTTTCAAGAAGTTTTGGTGTAATGTCTTTCAGCAGTCTTGTAGGAATAGGGTCTAAAGGACCCGTTGATGGTTCAGGGGAATAAATAATTGAAGTAAACAGAAGATTGATAGGAAATGTCACCAGGTGTTAAAGCTGTTATACTGAATGTTTCATCTATGGCATGGCTTTGAATAATTTTTTCTCTAATGATTAAAATTTTATTTGTGAAGACGTTCATGAAGTCATTACAGAGCTCTGACTGTCAGCCTGGCTACAGTGCTGAAGAGAAACCTGGGGTTGTTCTTATTGTCTTTAATCAGCGATGAGCAGTAAGACGTAGGGTTTTTTCTTAAAGCAGCAAACTATTCTTCCATGCTCACTGATAATGATGCCAGCTTATGAGTTACCTGCTTTAAGGTGCACGTGTGAGAGTTATAACAGGGTGTCAAGTGCTTCTGATTTGGATTTGTGGGAGCAGACTTCAGGTAGCTCCTCTGGCATTAAAAAAGATAACAGTAGAGGAATTATGTGCTTAAATTGAGTTACAGCACTTTCAGATCACTGCAGAATTAAAGGGCAGAACAAGATATTTTTTTTCTCAGTACCTCTTTAGTGGAGCAGAAGTTTACGTGGATGCAATACTTTTATATTTCTTATATCTGCTAGTCCCACTTTCTTTTAAAGCAGCAGTACAAACAAAAGGGAGCTAACAGTGTCAGTGACAGCTGATCTCATCTGAAAGCAAAGCTACATGCTGACATTCTGCAGCATATTTGTAGGACAGTAACATTTGGACATTTTGCAGCCTTTGTGAGCAACACACCAGACAATAGCCCGTTTTCATCTCCCACAACGATTACAGGATTGGTGGAGCTGTGAGTCAAGAGCGAGGGCTGCACATGTGACTGTCAGAACATTACTGTTATTCAAAGTGTACATCTCTAACAGAGCACAGCCAATCAGATGCAGACTGCTTCTGACTTTGTAGCATAAATGCTTTTTTTATACATTTAGAATGTTTCAACTTTTGACTTGATTCATAAAAACGGATTTGTCGTGATAAAGTGAAGCTTCCCAAATATTACTTTTATAAAAAGGTTTGATTTTTTAAAATATCAATGTTCTTCATCGTCCTCATTATAATTGAACATGTCGTAGTGCCATGTGTTAGTTCAAAAATAAAATCGTTCAGATTAAAATACGCAACTGTAACAACACTGGTTGGAGTTAGAGTGCACAGACACAAAATGGTGATTTTGTTACAATTTGGCATTTTTCTGTCAGACTGCTGAAAAGCCTTGTGTGGTTTATATGAACCAGAATGATCTCATTTTTATTAAAGTGCTCGTCTTACAGTTTGGTGTTGAGCTGTTGTGATGCTGTCAGTTAGCTTTTAGCATTTCTCTCTCCAGTTCTGTACGTGACAAATACAAGGTTCAAGTTGAATGTCTTAAACCCGATTGGCTGTCTCGCTGTTAGCATGTGATCAGATCAGTGCATGTGGGTTTTCACTGCTGCTTTTTTCCTCTTTTTGCTCGTTCGTGCTAGACCAGGATCAGAAATGCAAAAATGCAAAGCTGAGATGGCGCATGTCAACCTGAAAATTGTAGGCTGAAACTGTAAGAAGTTATTTCCACAGTTTCA
Organism: Diplotaxodon limnothrissa; assembly: GCF_057381915.1. Lineage (NCBI taxonomy): Eukaryota > Metazoa > Chordata > Actinopteri > Cichliformes > Cichlidae > Diplotaxodon > Diplotaxodon limnothrissa. Next base: position 70,654,272 of record NC_140598.1, on the reverse strand, counting down.
GAGCCTTTTGCAGCTTTTTAAGTCCCAGTTCAAACGTGTTAGAATGTGATGCCAACAATCTGACTTTAATATCTCACTTTTTAGTAAATGTAACTGTATAAGCTCAAATTCACCTGGTTTCTTGACTCAAAGGTTTCCAGTTTCATTGTTTGGTGAAACCTGTTGTTAGTGTGAAAGGCCACGCACGCTCCACTTTAACATTTGCATTCAGTGGGAAACGGCACACTGCAGTTTAGCAAAACACAGCATCGTCACAGGTCATGTGGGAGCCTGATCAAAGTGCCGTGACGCTTCCTCTTCCACCACCGTTTGTACGTAACCCAGGCTGGGTGTTATTTCATGCCTGGCTGCATGAAAAGCCTGCCAGAGATGTTACTATGAGTGCAGTCACAGGAAGCTCTGCGGTGGAACAGGAAAGAAAACAGGAAGTGAATAGAGGCGGGCCACAGGTTGTGTTGAGCCAAAGTGCTTATCCCATTTATCGCTGCCTTGTTTGTTGTGGATGGCCAGAATGAAATTGTGTCCATGTGACATCATCGGAGTGAGTGGCTAGTGATGACTGATGTACTCAGGCAGACATGAGGAAGCTGAAAATATATACACCCCTTAAAACATCTACTTTAGCTCTAATCTACTTTAACTAGCAGCTGTCTGTGAGACTGTCTAACCTGTGGACAGCGAGACGGCAGGGTAAACTCTGTGTCGAGTGTAGTTTACAATCATTAGAAACATTCAACTTCAAGATAGCTTATTGAGCTGTTGGATATTTGCCCAGGTATGTATGTCAGTCAGTGGAGCAGGCAGGAAGCAGAGCTCCAACCAGGAGGGCAAATCAGTGAAAATGGACTGAATGAGCTTTTATGTAACAGTTTTCTTGTCTACCTGACCAGTCAACGCACTTTAGACTACAATTTAAATACATTTATTTATTTATACACATTTAATGTACTTTTATACAGTGCAGAGTTCTGTACCCTTTAAGTAATTTATCTACTTGTCAACCATGAGTGAGTTAGAATAACCTAAAATGTGTGGATGTCTTTGGACTGTGAGAGACGGCCAACGCACTTGAATATTTCGAGAGCTGATGTTTATTTAACCCTGTCAGTCGACTGCAAGTTTGATTGTCCATATACAATATTTTAAAGAACTGCTCCATTCTTATAATGAGGCAGTGAACGAGCCCAGATCCCTGTTTAGCAGTTGCAGTCTGCATTGGATCTGTTGGGTCCATTTTCCGGCCAGTTCATACTAAAACGGACCCAGGGCCAAATCAAATTCAAATTCAAATTTTATTTGTTACGTACACAGTCATACACAGTACGATATGCAGTGAAATGCTTGGACAACTGCTCGTGACCTAAAGAAAACAAAAAAGGAAAAGGCTATGAATAAGATAGGATAGGCCAGTACGTGTGTGTGGGTCCAACTGGTTCTTAAAACAGTTTGCTGTGTATACCTGCAAACACAATATTCGCAGGCGTGACCAGCGTCCAGTAGATTTGAAAAAGTGGCGGGGAACTAGAGGCATGAGGAACATGAAGGCCTAGTTACCACCAGAAGGTAGCTGAAAAACTGGAGGAGAGCAGTTTGAAGATTCCCTCTGCTGATTAGCCGCCAACAGATTTCAGGTGAGACCTTGAGACAGGAAAACGCAGGCTCCAGATGGAAAATTCCCAGACACTCAATCGGACCATGACAGACAGAGCTGGGCACCAAGGGTCTGGAACAGTTTACCACTCCGGCTACGTTTAAGCGACTCTGTGGAGTCTTTTAAAAGACACTTTTCTGTTTAATCAGATCTGCTGACATTCATGTGTTGTTGATGAGCTTGGAAAGAAAAGCGTCTGGACTTCTTTAAGTTTCCTGAAGAGTTCACCTCTCATCCAAGAAGCGTCTTCAGTTCTAAGAGCGACTGGTGGAGAGTCCCAGATTTAGGCCCTTTGGGAGTGTCCCCAAGAGGGTCGTGGACCCCCTATTGATCCTCTACCTAATCACATGAGCCAAGGTGTGTAAGCGGGTGTGGCTTGTGTGACCTACGAACTATGATGACCTGGATGACTGAGAACCTTCACAGACGTTTTGTTATTGATGTTTTTTAATTTTATTTTCATGTATTTTAGTTTATTCTGCTTTAACGTGGTTCTCTGTTGATATTGTATGTCAGACAGACACAGGCTGACCAGCTGGCACTAAATCCCGTCATAAATGCTACATGCACCTGACAAACCGAACTGTTTTCACTCCCATCCAACTGAAAACAAACGTATGTTGACTACTTTGGCATTTTGGGTGTGAGATAGCCATCACCAGTCCTCTGGGAGACAATGAGCTCTGTGATACATGAGTCCACAGCCTGTGTTGTCCATACGTTGCAGTTTAATGTAACCCTTTCTGATGTAATCAAACTATCCTGAGTTTTAGACGTCTCCTCTCTGTAGAGTGTGGGTGCAGTTTAAATAAAGGTCTCTGGGTGTATATTTGTGGATAGTCCGTGTTTCCTTCTAGATCGTAGCTCTGACGCTCACCAATCCTCACCTGTTGCTTGAACAGCGTCAGGACTGTGGGTGGACTGTGAGGAGATTTCATGTCTTGACTTCAGTGGCATCTTTCCATCCTGTGGCCAGCTTGTTATTGAGTAGCTCATTACTGGTAATGATAGCCTGGATTCTATCTCTACAGTTCAGATGGGTTTTCAGCACCTTCTGGAGGTTTTGGCTTCACCTTCCTGAATCCTCATGGTTTCCGTTAGTCTGTGGAATACCCAGGTACTTGTAGCTGTCCTGGATGTATGCTATCATGCCTTCTAGCCGCTCCACCTCACTTTCCCACCATTTGGCCACACTTATACAGTCTGAATATGTCAGATCCAGTGGGGGCAGTGCATCAGCTTGGTATACTCTGCACTTGATGGTGACATGTGGAATTGCCCTGCAGTTCACGCCTCCAGTGTTTCCTTCCACAGTCTCACTGAGTTCCTAATGTATGTTATTAGTGTTGTACAGTGCCAAGCACATCCATGTGTGGGGCATTGATCTGCATTAACTGACAACTGTTGTTGGGATTTGTCGATGTATAAATAAATTGAAAGTTGAGGCTTTGTTGTAGTCCAGGTGCTGCTCAGGTTAGTCAGTCTGCTCTTGGTGTACTGCTCTCTCAACCCAGAGTGGATGCTTTGGTGCTCTGGTGTTATTTTTAATGCCTTTCTGAGCTGTGCTTATGTGTTGACTCATGTGCTAACTCAAAGTACACTTTTTCCATTTCTCTGTGTGTGTGTGTGTGTGTGTGTGTGTGTGTCTTCACTAAGGTTGTGATACTTTGTGCCTGCAAACATCACAAAGTGGGACCTTTGCATAGTCACGGAGCAGAAGAAGAACAGTATTGAAGGTTTTGCACCAAGTAATCCAAAATACAGAGTAATGCATCACATAAATAATAACATTGACATATTTTTTTGCAATAGATGTGTTAAAATAAAATAAAATAAAAAAGTTAATATGTGACTACCACCACCTGGGACCTCAGTAGTTTCCTAACCATGACCGCTTTTGATAGTTTGGCTTCTGTTGGCCCCGTGTTAAATAACGCGGGACCATTGATCTTTGTTGTGCACAACACAATATGTCTGGTCTGGTGTACAGAGCAGCTTTATGCCAGCTGAATGCATCTCACCCAGGCTGTCAAAACCACAAAACTGCTTTCTGCCACAGCGTTGGTACGCATGTGACGCATATGACGCTACTGTATTTCTGGTGCTCTGTGGGTTGACACTACATGTACATCTCCTTCTCAAGTTAATCTCTCATTGACACTTTTTTCACTTGAGAACGAGGTGCATCTGTTGAAGAGTGCCCATAGTTTGGCACATCATGTAGGACAGTAAGGGTCACAAGAGCAGAGGTGTGAGTCTTCTGTGAAATACTGCCCGACTTTGACAAATGGGCAGAGAGAGGAGAAAAGTGGACTTGTGGTCCTGCAGAGATGGCATATTTGTAGTCTGCAGGCAGATGAGGGACTGCCCGTCTGGTGCAGAGAGCTATGTGGTCAAAGGGAGGCAGTGCAAAATATATGTGGTACAGCTTGTCTGTGGGCCACTCATGCTTGTGCTGTTGTTGGTTTTAGAAAAACAAAGTTCTAACATAAAAGTTCCCTTCCTTATTCTCACCTATTCTAGTTCATGCATTTATTACTTCCAGGCTGGACGACTGTAATTCATTATTATCAGGATGTCCAAAAAACTCCCTGAAAAGCCTTCAGCTGATCCAAAATGCTGCAGCAAGAGTCCTGACAGGGACTAGAAAGAGAGAGCATATTTCTCCTGTTTTGGCTTCCCTTCATTGGCTTCCTGTTAAATCCAGAATTCAAAATCCTGCTCCGCACATACAAGGTCTTAAATAATCAGGCCCCATCTTATCTTAATGACCTTGTAGTACCATATCACCCTATTAGAGCACTTCGCTCTCGCTCTGCAGGCCTACTTGTTGTTCCTAGAGTATTTAAAAGTAGAATGGGAGGCAGAGCCTTCAGTTTTCAGGCCCCTCTTCTGTGGAACCAGCTTCCAGTTTGGATTCTGGAGACAGACACTATCTCTACTTTCAAGATTAGGCTTAAAACTTTCCTTTTTGCTAAAGCATATAGTTAGGGCTGGACCAGGTGACCCTGAATCCTCCCTTAATTATGCTGCAATAGACATAGGCTGCTGGGGATTCCCATGATGCACTGGGTGATTCTTCTTCACTCACTATGTATTAATAGACCTCTCTGCATTGAATCATACTTGTTATTAACCTCTGTCTCTCTTCCACAGCATGTCTTTATCCTGTCTTCCTTCTCTCACCCCAACCGGTCGCAGCAGATGGCCCCGCCCCTCCCTGAGCCTGGTTCTGCCGGAGGTTTCTTCCTGTTAAAAGGGAGTTTTTCCTTCCCACTGTCGCCAAAGTGCTTGCTCATAGGGGGTCATATGATTGTTGGGTTTTTCTCTGTATCTATTATTGTACGATCTACCTTACAATATATATCTCGTAGTACCATATCACTCCAATAGACCTGTTATTTAAAAGTAGAGTGGGAGGGAGAGCCTTCAGTTTTCAGGCCCCTCTTCTGTGGAACCAGCTTCCAGTTTGGATTTCCCAAACAGACACCTCGTCTGGTGTTTGGAGCAGCTTGACACCGGCTGTGAGAATCCACCTCAGGCTTTCAAAACCACAACATGTTCAATATTGGGCTTAAAATGTTTGTTTTTTATAAAGCATATAGTGAGAGCTGGATCAGGTAACCCTGAATCCTCCCTTAGATTCACTGTAATAGATGTAGGCTCCTGTGTTTTGTCCTCACCCACCTTTTTACTAATTATGTGTTTATACCCCACGGTGCATTTAATCATTAGTTATTATTAATCTCTTGCTTGGTTGTGCTGAAAGTTTCTTTCTGTTAAAATCTGTTAAATTGTTATGTTGGTTAAGTGTAATTATAACATAGTAGGAGCATCAGCGTCGGCTGCACTTCCTCTGCTAGAGGACCGAGAGCTTGAGGGTCCTGAGGACTGTGTGGACAGAGATCTGGGATGATGTTTCTGGGATCGGCTGGAGGCACTCGCTCAGCTTGGGGGTCTTTGCCCCGAGTGCTCTGATTACCACAGGGACCATTGTTGTCTTCACCCTCCACATCTTCTTGAATTTCTCTCTCAGGCCTTGATATTTCTCGAGGTTCTCGTGTTCTTTCTTCATCACTCAGTAAAGCTACATCTATCACTACAGCCATCCTCTTTCAGTCAGCTTATTCCAGCTATTGGGAGGATTTCTTGATATCTGCTGGATGGTGGATAGATGGCGCCGGTGTGTGTGGCTTACCTGCTCTGTTTGTGATTGCTTTATTGACATCTGTTTTCTTAAAAAATGTCTCCATTGTCCTGGTTTATGACTTCATCAGCATCAGAGCCACTGTTGAAGAGCGACTGGTCCCAGGATGTCAGGAGTATTGTATCCCACCTGTCTGTAGAGCGCACCAATCCTCCTTCACCAAGGCCCACCTTGCCTTCCTCCCAGGAAGAAATGCCACAGGAGACGGGGAAACGGAGCAGTGTGTTTAAAAACTGCATGGCTGCGTCTCCGATAACTGATCCCCACGTTCTTCTGAACAAACTTTCCCTGGACCTCGGGTTGTCTCTTGGCGATCCCTGGAACTGACTCACCGATGGACCACACCTGTGCTTCTGCATCTTACTGTCCAGCTCTCATGGCATCTATCGCCCCATCTTCACAGAGGTGGAGTCTTTGGTGCACATATCTCAACTGCCATGCAGCACGTTCAGTTGCTTCAGCTTTTTTCTCCTTATTCACGGAGTGTTTGTTTGAATAGTTTTCTCTCAAACGTGGATTGAGAGAAGTTTTGTTCTCCAATGAACAAAAGTGAAACTTTTCCTGAGGAGCAGCAACTACACACAGCGCGCTTTGTTTAATAAAGCAATTTGATTCTGATCACCAGATTCTTTATCCCATCAATCGTGCGTCCCAGCCAGACATCAACCCTGTTTTTGACAGGCTGGGTCTGGTTAATGCTAGGTCACTAGCAAATAAAACCTTTATTCTAAACGACTTCTTCACCTCTCCACACCTGGATTTTCTTCTGGTGACTGAAACTTGGGCCTGTTCTCTGAACTTGTCCTTCCAGACTGTAACTAGCTCAACTCTCAAAACACATAAAGAACATTTATTAAAATCCATCCAAAAACATTCATATATTTAAAACATTTATACTGTGTTAAACCTTCGTTATTCCCAAAGGTTGATTCTGTTCATCTCAGTGGGAGAAACGTTTCGTCATCCAGGTGACTTCAGTCTCAGCTGACTGCAGGTTTCCCCGAAATCTTATCAACAGTACATTTGCATAATGACTGAAACTGGAGAACAATGGCTGGCTGTGATGTCAGTTCCTTCCTTGTCATGACCATTAATCAACAACCACAGATTAATGGCCATGAGTACCATTTACAGAGAGTTGGGGAATGGCTGCCATCACAGCATGTAAGATGGTGACAGATGTACCCTTAGGCCCCCTCCTCGATTCAGAGATGGTCTTTCCCTTTTCACGTAAATGGGCTCCTTGACTCCGCCCTCAAACCAGCGTTCCTCCCTGTCCAGGATGTTACATCCTCATGATTGAGAGAGTGTCACTGGCCTGTAGGTGTAAATAGACTGCAGAGTCCTGGCCTGACGAGGTGGCTCTGCTGTGTGTGGATGTAAATGTTTCTCCCACTGAAAACTTTCAGATGACCAGAATCAACCTTTTGGGATGAGTGAGCATGACATTACAACCCCCATTATTGTTTTCATTAATTATACTATAAATTTGCTTTGTGCATACATGATTCTTGTTTATGTTAGGTGTGTTAGGGACACCAGACCGACCTCTCCTTTCAACTTGGACCAAACGGCCTCATTGTCCCTAACCCAAAGTGTTTCCCAACACATTTAATAAAAAGGATTTTAAGTGATACTAAGGTCAGCCACATCCAAGCTGCCATTCACTTTGCTTTTGGACACCTTTTTGTTACGTCACGGTTTGTCCCCCAAATCAGTTCAACACATAATTCATTAAGAATCATCATGACTTTGTGCTGTAGTGGAAACAAAGTAGCAAGAAATAATCATCTTGGTATAATATGGGTACTGACAATTGTTACTCATGCTTTGTCATTTGGATTTAAAATGTTCCCATTTCAAAACTACTGCTTTGTTTTCACATTCCTTGTTGAACCAGTTTAAAAGGCAACAGCTTTCCCACTAAACTGAACCATTCTAATAACACTATCGGGCATCCCATATTCCTTCATCACTGCCCACATTTAGGAATGTGAAACAGTCTTCTTGCTGCTGAATGAAGCAGTTAACCACTTGACAAGATGTACTCTGGATATTTTTCCATCTCTGCCGAAGCCACTGAAGGATGTGTTTGACTCTGTGTGTATGAGTGTGCTGTCTGTTATTGCAGCGTCCAGATTGGTCCAAGTTTGTGTTACAAACATACACACTCACTCTGTAAAACGTATAAAGTCTTGTCTTACTTCAGTTTTCTGTAAGCTACTTTCTGCTTTTTGGCCAAATAGGCCGGGCAGGCGATCGTGGCTCACGAGTTGGGAGTTCGCCTTGTAATCGGAAGGTTGCTGGTTCAAGCCCCGTCTCCGACAGTCTCGGTCGTTGTGTCCTTGGGCAAGACACTTCACCTGCTCCCTACTGGTGGTGGTCAGAGGGCCCGGTGGCGTTAGTGTCCGGCAGCCTCGCCTCTTGTCAGTGCGCCCCAGGGTGGCTGTGGCTACACTGTAGCTTACCGTCACTAGTGTGTGAATGTGTGGATGACTGGATGTGTAAAGCGCTTTGGGGTTCTTAGGGACTAGTAAAGCGCTATACAAACACAGGCCACTGTGCTTCTTTTGGGTGCAGTTACCTGCGTATCCTTTTATCTTATATGTTATTTATTATAAAGACTATTTTGCTTTCCTTTCAGGCTCGAAACATCAGGACGTCTGAACTGGCAGCTATCAAGATTGTCAAGCTCGACTCAGGTGTGTTAAAAGCCCAAACACAGCACAGGAAGTGCACAGTAAGGTGTCCATTCAACGTCCATAGTTCCCAGTATTGGTCAGTTTCAGTGAAACTTGCAAATAATATTACTCAGGGTCACATCAGCTGTTTTACAGTTTACAGCACAGCAACAACAGGATTAAGCAATCAAGCAATGGCTTATTATATTGCTTTGTCACACATGTTGCTAACTGTGATGTTATTGCTCTGATCACAGAGGCCTGATAACTACGATTATTAGAAGTCTGCTGTGTTCATATAGAAAGTACTAAAGAGTCAAAGTGGTAATGCTGTATGGAGCTTTGTGTAAGTGTTTGTTACTGCCATCTTTGCTTTCATGGACTTCTTTTTAAAGGAAGGTGTTTTGCACTACAAAGATTTTCTTTTGGATTTGTCCCGTATATATTGTCCAGTATATGGGTTATACTGGAATGATATAAGGAACGGATTGAGTCCTTTTCTAGCTTAGAAATGAAAAAAAGTGAACCTATCCTTGAATAACTAATAGTGCCATTTGAGTAGTTGTAAAAAACAGACCTGATTTCACTGTATCCAACACAGCTGATAACACTGAGCACCACGTGGGTGTGCAGTATTTTTTTCCACTAAAAGAATTTCCCAGATTCACTACATCCCTTGCTCCATGGAGAAGCTACCAGTCCTCCCAGTTGTCTAGCTATGTTTTGCTGTTCTGTAACTGTGTGAAGTTAGCTGTCATGAGTCAGTAAACCCTCGCTGTGCTGTCTGTGCTCAGGTGATGACATCACCCCCATCCAGCAGGAGATTACCATGATGAAGGAGTGCAAGCACAAAAACATCGTGGCCTACTTTGGGAGCTACCACAGGTGCTGGGTGTTTTCTGATGTGTGGAATTCCTCAGATTGTTGGTGGACTGAAATATGTGGAATTTGACTTTTATCTTGCACGCGCTGAATTCCTCTCCCACTCCTTCAACTGCTTAGTTACATTGTTGGCCCACCAGCTCATGCATGATACTGTGTGCTTGTGGGAGTAAATGCATTGACTTCATTATATTAAGGCCTGTCTGCTTCCTTCTTAAACGCAGTACTTGTTTTTAACCAATGCCTGCACAGCTGTTCAGCCACAGAGAGCAGCACGCATGTCAGACATGTCAAATAAAAGCTGAGTGTCTCTCTTTAGAAACACCAAGCTGTGGATCTGCATGGAGTACTGCGGTGGAGGCTCCCTGCAGGATATCTACCATGGTAAAAACACACACATCTAAAATTCATGTCAGAACACGACACATCTACTGTCCTCGATCGGCTGAATTCACAGCATGTGATTAAATTAGTGTCGTCCATTCTTAGTAATGAGGGCCTGTGATTGACTGGGTGAATCTCTGAATGTACCTCACGTGGATTGGATACGGGAAAGGATTGTCATTAAGGGAAATGTAATTAAATAATTATCAGTCATAGATTCTAGTTTGTCCTTCTGTGAACCAACTAATATGTATTAAAATAAAAACAAAGACTGCTAGCCTAACATATAAGTGGTGAACTACTCAAAGAGAGAGGAATAAGAGGAAATGTTTCCTTCTCAGGACCAGGAATTATTTTTAGGCACTGCAAAGCAAGAAACAACTAAAAAGCTAAAATCACAAACTAAAGCTATATGTTGCATTTCTTTCTGTCGTTACACTTTCCAAATGAGCCAATAAGGATGAATACGACCATAGTGGAGCTGTTTAAACATAACTATATGAGTACTGTTTCCACCCGATGAGTCTGAGTGAGGCAGCTGAAGCATTTCCCAGCATGTCCAACTGTAACTACCACTTTAACGCTCAGTCATTTGAATAGTTGGTATAAAGCAGATGTGGAAGTAGGCACAATGATCCACTCTTACTCTCATGTCTCACAGCTGTTAATCAGACTCTTTTCCACAGTGACGGGTCCACTGAAGGAGAAGCAGATAGCATTTGTGTGCAGGGAAACTCTCCAGGTAAGGCTTTTCAGTCCAGGAAGCTTGTTACTGTTGCACTGCAAAGTCTTTACAGACACCCTGCTGACACAATGAGTCATGTGTTTTTTCCCAACTTCAGAGCAGCTCCAGTCGTGCCAGACCACTAAGTGCATTGTAGATGTTCTGAAACTGCCTCTGCAGTAGAACATGATAAATGGTCTGGTCCTGATATAGCTCTTTTCTTTCTAACGAAGTGCTACAAGTCCCTTTCACCTATATACAGTTGTACTCACACTGCAGTTCATTTTATTCCTTTAATTCCTTTTAAACAATCACACACACATGCTCACCGCAATAAATGCGTAGGATGCGGTTCAGTGTCTTTACCAGGGGCGGGTGGATACGCAGGTGGGAGGAGCTGCCAACATTCTGGTGGTGCTGGAAAACCCACCTGACCTCTTGAGCCACAGCAGCCATACGGCACACTGTGTTTTCATAGACCGTGACCTTCTGCCCACTCAAAGCTTTGTTGGATGATCAGCTTTGCAGACTGACAGCAAAAAACACCAGAAAAAGTGCTTCCAAAACTTTCACCAGTGCTGTACACGATCAGTGAGTCTGCATTCAAAGCACGTAAAGGTTACAAAAATCAAACTAAGGAAACATAGAGATATTGTTCTTGATCATGCAAGACTAGATGAAGATGGGACAGCATGCTCTCCTACTGCCTGGGTGGAGTGCTGTGCAGTGGGTCATTAACACCGCCCAAATCATTGGCTGCCCTCTGCCACCCCTGGAGACTGTTAGTCAGTCAGTTCAGCTGTATGTTTTCTCTCTCTTCCCAGTTCAGTGTTGTAAACCATGACTTAAGCAGTAATTAAATACATTCTCACAGTAATCGGCTGATTTCCATCTTTTCCAGGGCCTGTATCACTTGCACGAAACTGGCAAAATGCACAGGGACATAAAGGTACAGCTGTTTAGTTGTTACTGTTTAATAGTGACGCTCAGACTGTGGATCATCCTGTGAACAAGCTTGGATCTTTATTGTCTTTGCAGGGAGCCAATATCCTTTTGACCGAGCGTGGAGATGTGAAACTGGGTCAGTGTGATTTGCAGTACTTATGCAGGCTTAGGTAAGCACGATGTTGGATTTAAGCTGCACTGTGACCCTGCGTCTCTCCTCTGTGTCCAGCTGATTTTGGAATCGCAGCAGAGATCAGTGCCTCTGTGGCCAAGAGGAAGTCATTTATTGGAACTCCTTACTGGTAAGATGAATACATCACCACTAACCCTAACCTTACCAAACCCTGAGCAAACAGTGTCTGTCTGTCGATGGTGACACAGACCTCTCTGTTTTTCTACAGTGCTGCTATCACTGTGAGCTTGGTATGCTGCCAGCGCTCTTTGTCTTTATGCTCAGCTGTAGGTTCATCTATTGTGCTTTTGTGTCACAGTATCAGTTAAGTGTTCTGCTTTCACTTTAGCTGAATTCGTGTCTGTTTTATAGCCTCGGTTCAATATATCAGCCTGTTTAAGGTTAGGGTTTTTAACCTCATACGTTATCAGAATTAACCAGACAAATCGATCCGCCTCATAAGAGCGGGCTTGCATCAGCAGCCGCAGAATGGAGGAGGAGTATCAGTCCCGTGTGTGTGCTGGGATGAGCTTTCCTGTGCTCGTACTTTCATGGCATGTCTATGTCTGTCAGTCTATGAGTTGCCAACTAACCCTCAGAAAGCATCTACTAAACCAAAGTCTATGAAAGAAAATGTGCAAAGGACAGATTTGTTTTAGTTCGATTTACAATAAAGTGATAAAAAACACACGACCTGTCTTTCTCCATATAGGTAAACATATTTATCTTTAGGTGAAGCACTGCTACAGTTATTGCAACGATACCTGATCACTTCAAGGATCAAGTTTCTAACAAAGCCACAGACCGCTCGCAGTCAGCTGCCATCTTCAAATATTGATGTTTCACAGATTTGTCATTGAAAGTTAATGAGTGGTTGACTCCTGGACACACCTGTTTGCGAATCAGGCCCACTAACTCTTCCTCTCTGAGCAGGATGGCTCCAGAGGTGGCTGCGGTGGAGAAGAAGGGTGGCTATAACCACCTGTGTGATATCTGGGCCGTCGGCATCACTGCCATCGAGCTGGCAGAGCTGCAGCCGCCCATGTTTGACCTGCACCCAATGAGGTGAGTCAGCATAAACAATGGGGACTGGACAAACAGTTGGAGACAGACAGACTTGGCAGACTCTGGGTGATTGCTGCTTGGACATTTTCCAGTCCAGTGACGTCTCTCACACTGTTTTTCAGAGCGCTGATGCTGATGTCCAAGAGCAGCTTCCAGCCTCCAAAACTTAAGGACAAAGCCAAGTGGTAAATGTGCTGCTGATGGTCTGAAATTCAAGTGCATAAGCACCTGTGATCTGATCAGTATCTTCCTCACTGCTGATACATGTATCTTTGTCTTCCTCTGTCTGCAGGTCTGCTGGCTTCCATAGCTTTGTGAAGATGTCTCTCATTAAAAGCACTCGTAAGCGGCCCTCAGCTGAGACACTGCTGCAGGTTAGTTTGTCACTAAACAAGGAAAAACGAACCAACCGTCCGTCTTCACACTGGCACTGTTGTGTGTACAGTAGCTGTAAGCACATCTTTCTCTTCTGTTTGTAACATTAGCACAAAGGGAGGTGGTTGGCCGAGGCTGGCTGTTACGAGAGCGACTGGAAATGATTGCATTGCATTTGTACAGTTTATACTGGGAGCTATTCAGTAAAATTTCACATGCTGATGAACATGTGATATTACACAAAATCTAAATGTCACATTTTGCTACAAATATTACAGAGCTGTCAAATCAGCAGATATCAAATGATGTACGATCAAAAACATCCGAGCCCTCAGTGCGTGGGTCGCTTGCTCTGCTGGTGGAGATATAGTTCTGTCCATCTCCATCCAGTTAAGGGCTGTGGGGAATGGGAGGTGGGGTGCACCCAGGACAGGAAGGAAGCTGGAGTACCCAGACACAGAAAGGCCACCAGCTGATCTGAGCCCAGGACCTTCTTGCTGTATGGCCACAGTACCCCAAAATTACATTTATAGCTAATTGGGTTTGGGTTTTTTTTTTCTATGTGGCATGTTTTGCAATGAGACTGGCTGCTATCAGCTGTTATCAAAGTACTTTTTACAACATTCACCTGCAAACATGCTCATACCGTTTGTGTTATGCCTTTAATTTCTTTCATACACAGTCGCATACGTCCTGCTTTTTGATTGGACCTCATAGTCAGTTTAGAAATAATACAGAAGTGGACAGATTTATGAAAATGTCATTTTTTAAATGTATCTCCCAAGTGCTGTTAAACAGAGTAAGAGCTTTAATACCGCATTTCTAAAAATCTAGTTACATTGTTACATTATTTGCATGTTTGCATTTGTTACATTGTTACATTATTTGCATGTTTGCATTTGTTACATTGTTACATTATTTGCATGTTTGCATTTGTTACATTGTTACATTATTTGCACACAGAAACATAATGTCTTAGTCTTTTATTTTCCATGTCCTCCATGTGTTTCTCAGCGAGCTGAGCAATCTTAAGTATTTGTAACAATTAACAGTGTCAATGTCACAGCCATGAAGGGTTCGAATATGGACTCTAGAGCTTCAGGCTTCTTCAGGCAAGAGATTTCTGAAATGTCGAAAGTCGACCGCAGGTTTGCAGTGGTCAAAGAGCAGAGCCAGTGTTATGTAAAATGTTGCTCTCTTTCACTTGTTGCTGCACATCAGACATAAGAAACTTTATTTTCTTTGTACTGTAAGACAAAAACAAAGCGAAAGAGAGACCTGAGATTAGCGCCATCATTTCCCGTTTAAGGTGTGTGCCTTCTTTCTTTAGCATCCGTTTGTGACACAGCTGTTGACCCGTAACTTGATCATTGAGCTGCTGGACATGGCCAACAACCCCGAGCTCCACACTCCCCACACAAACACCATGGATGACATTGAGCTGGAGGTCAGTTCTCACAGCGTAGCTAAACTCACTGGATAAGGACATTTGATTTTGTACACTGTGGATTTGAAACCAAACAATTAAGATGTTATCAACGTGCAGCTTCATTCGAGTAGTGTGTTACCTGTTTAGGGTTAGTGTCTTTTCTAAACATGGTGTTCCATTTCAGATGCTTAAAAGTGATTGAACACTCGTGTTTCCACTATTTCACAAGGAGTTAAACGGACTAAATATCTGGAGCTTTCAACATGGATCATTTGGGTTCTTTTTCTCTGGAAATCAACAATCTGGTACTTTGGTAAAAGGAAACCTACACTCTGCAAGAACACTATCGATGAGGTCGTCTTAATATTGTTTTCAAGAGAAGCCTTCACAAATGGAAATACAGAGTTTACAACAAGGTGCAATCCACTGGTTACACTCGGGAACATGAAGGCCATATTAGACTTTGACTGAAAACACCTTTGGAGCATGTCCAGTCTGGAAAGATGAACTTGTACCAGAACAACGAGAAGATAAAAGTATAGAGAAGGAGATCGGTTGCATGCATGGCTGCCAGTGAAGCCAGGTCAGTAGAGTTTATTGATGATGTGACTGCTGGATGAATTCAGGAGTGCACAGGGCGATAACCTCACGCTGCAAAACTAACCAGACAGAGCTTCACTGTGCACATAACAGCGAGCAAACTGCTAAACCCAAGAATTCTCAATTTCCAATGGTCAAGTCAGTCACCTGATATCAGCCCCACAGAGCGTGCTTGTCAGTGACTGAAAACAAAACTGCACGTAGAGAGTGACCAGCAAACCAGCTGCAGTGGGACGTGGCTGCAGTAAAGGCCTGACAGAGCACTGAAGGGAGGAAACCTGCATTTAGTCTAAAGTTCATCCAAGAACATCCAAACAGTCACTGTGAGCCTCTGAAGATGGGGACTGAAAATCTGCACTTTAATCACATCTTGATTGTTTGATTCCAAGTCCACTGTGATGATGTACAGAGGTGAACTTACAGAAATGCTCTTCCTTCGGAAAAGCTGGGATTGACTTGTTTCCGCAGTGATTTGTGTCTGTACGGTTTTTGCTGTCTTGACAGGTTGGGGTAATGGCTCCTGACAAGATTCAGTCAGCAGGGAAACACCTGCCTGTGGAAAGGACACCGTCTGAACAACAATGTGAGTCCCGCCCCTTCCACACACACGGCACACAGTGGGTGGTTCCTTAAACATAGCAGGATGAGATTCCTGGCGTCTCGTCGTCACAGTGAGGTCACCGGCTTTGTGCTAGAATGGAACAAAGGGAATAAAAACCCTGCAGCTTGTCTCTGATGCACTACACCGTGCAGTGCACTTGATGGCTGAATGTGTGCCTGTGTGTACATATGTGTACATATAATATATGTCGGTTGTACTGGGAGAGTGGTTTCATTGTCCCATTGTATTCAGCGAAGCAGCTTGTAGAATATGAATAGAAACAAAAGCCCCTCAGTGAGCGTGCTGACTGCTGCTCTCGCTCTGTAACCATCCACACGTGTGGGACGGAGGCCTCGTCAGAGGATGGCGCTGGGAACATGCCTGCTGTCTGACTTCATACTGCTCAGATGCCAATGGGCTGCTTGTGTTCCTGGTGTGACAGACTGTATTCACACACCAAATCATAAATCAGTCTGGTGTTGACCTCAACTTCCCTTACTAGTGTAGTCTAGTGTGCTAGACACAGCCCCGTAAGCCACAAACACCTGCACTGCCCTTTGACCAGTATGGTTTTAGAGGCTTACACAGGTGCTACAATGTATCATATACTGTATCTGTCATTGTCAACACTGATACAATGTATATTGTTAGTGCCATGGTCTGTGTGTTACACCTCTATGCTTTTAGTATTGATTAAATAGTATCAGAAACAAGATTACTGTTTTATTTAGCACAGCCAGTTCATGTACATGAGTCTGGGGAAGTATAGGAAGGTCATTCAGTCTTACTGCTACACTGTGTCCCTCCAGCTTTTGCATATTTGGATGGAAGTTGTCTCGATAAATGTGCAGTTTCTAACCCTTTTACAACTGACGAGCCTGAAAACCAGTTTTCTCACCTTTGTCCATCATCTTCTTGTTGCTGTCGTCCTTTGCTGAGCTTCTGCTGCATTACTCAATACAAATAATTACTTGAAAATACAGTAATGCAGTAATTAGCCTTCACCAAGCCCTGCTCTGCAACAGTAAGGTGTTGGTGTTCTGCTGCATGTTTCTGCACGATGATCTTCATGCAGTAACATGACTAACCATAACTGTGACATGAGCAACCGATGACTGCTGGGCAAAATAGTTTCCAAAGTATTCACTTTGTTGAGGTGATTGAATCAGAAGATTAACTTTTGAAATGTTGAGAGCATCTTTGTAGACCGCTCCTTTGATCCCATTTCAAACAGAAAAACTTTGGACTTCTTATTCAAATTCACTTGCAGGCGTTCAGCAACACCTTGCAAAGTAACTGAGCCGAAACGCAGCAGCAGCTTCTGCTTTCTGGTTTAGTCATTTCCTCATCTCCTGCTTCAAAGCGAAATGATCATGTGATCGCTGTGCTTCCTCCTTTCACATCACAGTGAAGTCATTAGAGAAACTGAGGCAAGATGCTAATAAAAGCTGTTCTGCAGATCTTAGTCGAAGACCTTGCATGCTGCCACATGTGTGCAATTTCTAATTTCTTTACAAACAAACTAATGACTAGTTTAAACGATCTTAAAAGAAAGGGCTGCTAACTAACTATCTGATTACTATGGAAACCAGTGTTTTCACCTTGTTTCATCCTGTACAGTAATGACATCACAGTACTGTGTACTACATGTACAGCAGTAGTAGCTGAGATTCTCCACTTGAATTGGGAGATGTAAAAAGACAGAATCCAGTTAACTGCAGTCTAATGACATCTAGTGGTGAGATTTGATGCATATCGAGCCATTACTTGATGTTTTGACTTGTTGCCTCAAGAAAGCAGTGCAAGGAATTGCCTAAACTGATGTTATAAATACTCCTTGGTCGCATTTTGTGCCCTGTTCTTATTTGTCTTATTACCTGGCTGTTGGTATTCCTATCATCTTGGACTTTTAGTTTAAATTGCTAACACCCTAAAACTGACTGAATACCAACAGTGAAACCTTTTCTTTTTACCTCACATTTCTATTTCTTATCATAATTTCAGTGTGATTTTTTTTTTCTTTTTAATTTTTAAATTTCTTTGACTGGTGATGCTGTTTTTTGCACCCAGCTCCATCCCTGTTTGGGCCCTGACTCAATATCAGTGTACATTTGATACATTCCAATTCAAGCATATGTTCATTCGATTTGTTACTTTGCCTGACCTGCAATCAAAAGTGTCACTTTGACTGAGCATTAAGACACACACACATACTTAGGAATACAAATACTTCTATTGAATTGAAGGAGGCGTGTCTTCTTCCAGCGGTACTGTGATGCATGTCAGCTGTCACTCCCCACACACAGGCGTGTTCCAGGCTTTAACATTAATGACAAATGTCATACTCTGATATACTACAGGTAGAATAAGCCATCTAATGTCATTTTAAAAAGCTTTACTGTGGGAGCTTCTAAACCAGCTGTCATCTTGTCTCTCATTTGAAACCAGTAGCTACGATTTATCAGCCCCTAAATGCTTATAAACCTTTTGATTCTTCCAGATGATTTTGATGGTACCTTGTTTATTGTGTTCAGACGTCTCTTCTCAATGACACTTTGTCATCGAGTAAAAATGTTATTCTCGGATATCTGTGCTCACCTGATGTGTGGGGTCAGGGCTGCAGACTTCACTCGGCCCTTGTTCACTGCTGATGTCACAGGTTATCTCTGGAGTGCACATCGATGGGAATCGGTGCACCGTAAACACTGTGAAAGTACCAGGATTGTGTGTGAATGTGTTGGTCTGCCATTGTTAGCGTGCTAAGCCCAGTGTTGTGTTCTTTTTGCAGTTGACCAGGTGAAGTTTGGGCCTCCACTGAGGAAAGTGACAGAGCCTTATCCTGACTTGGTAATGCATGTTTCCTGCAGGTATACTGATGGCATTCAGTCCATGACAACACGCGGATTTCACCAAAGGTTGTGTTTGGGTTTTCCTTTCTGCAGGCCTGTTATGATGACTGGAGTCTGTCTGGAGATGAAGGAGGCTCACCGTAAGACCTTTGTTTCATCTTTCTTCAGTTGCTTATTAAATATCGTTGTTTTTGGCTGTTGAGATGTCACATTGGCACACTGCACACTATAATATAACAAGGTGCATTTAAAAAGTTGCTAGATTGGATCAGCTGGAGGGAAGTTGTGTTCTGCTGTGGTTGATTGTTACTCTGTCAGGTAGCAGGTAGCTGCATCAGTCATTTGTAGACTGGGCTAGGCTAACTTATCTGGATTTTTATATTGTTGTTTGTTTTGTTTTTATTTACAAAATCCAACTGATGGGTAGCATGTATAAGTTTAGAAAAAACTTTGCATGAATTATTTTAGCAGGTGTTTGCTTTGTTCAGCCAACATGGAGTGATTTCGGTATTTTTTCCAGGATGTAGCACCATAAATCGTAACTCATAAAAGTAGACATGTGGTTCCTATGTGGCCAGAATGCCAGCTTATCCATACAGTATGAGAACAGTATTACTGCAGGTACCAACAGAACAGAGTGTCCTCCCAGAGCAATGAGGAGTAACCTGTAGTAAAAACAAATAAACAAAAAGAAATTTAGTATGATTTATTCTAACTGCATACGTTAACTGTTTGCAGTAAGAGTGGATGAATAAACAAACAATAAACAAAACACGAATCAACTGCAGACTCTGTTTAGTTAGTTTGTGCCTCTGCCCTCCAGCTGATCCAATCTAACTGCGTTATTCACAGATTGTGATAATGAAGTAATGCTCCGTATGTCTGGATACTTCCAGGTGCCAGTTAAAATAATGGAGACTATACTATTGGCCCCTTTATCACGTACACGTTGGTAGTGCTGTGTTGGACCCTTTTGCCTTCATGCCAAAGATTCAACAAGGTGCTGAAAACATTCCTTAGAGACTTCGGTTCAAACTGACATGATGGCATTGCATGCACTGCTGCTGCACATCCAGGATTGCACTGAGACCTTTGACCGCGGAGCACAGTGAACTCGCTGTCATTTTTAAGACCGTTATCCTGCTGAAGCAGCTGTCAGAAAATGGGTACACTCGTCTCACACGTCACTTCTCTTCCTGATGCTCAGTTTGAACTTCAAGTCCAACAGATGTTTGCATTAATGAGCAACGACCGGCAAAAATCGAGTGTACCCACAAGTGTACCTAATAAAGTGGCCAATAAGTGTATATTTATGAAAAAAAGAGGGTTGCATATTCTATTTAATTTCTTTTATTTTGTTTTTAAAATGATGACATGTGCACAAAGGAATCGTTTACAGTTGTGATCAGATGTTTACGTCCACTCTGGGCTTTAATCAACACAACAACAACTTTAATGACTTAAAAAAACACCAAACTTTAAATAAAGTTTTGATTTTCACTAATCCACATAGAGTCAAAGTATATATGCTGGCTGCATATGCAGTTTTGTTTAAATATTTCTTAACAAGTTGTGACTGGACACTGTTGGTAGTCATCAACAAGCTTCTGGTGTAATTCTATCGAACCACTGTTCTTGGAAAACTTGGTAAATTGGTTGGTTTCCTGGTACAGACCCGACCTCAGTTGAGGTCAGAGCTTTGGAAAGGTGATTTCATAAGCTTCCTGTTTGTTTTATCCATTCTAGAACCAGTGATGTATGTTGATGTGTGTTTGGGATCATTGTCCTGCAGTGTCCCACTTTGTGTAGCCTACCATTACCACCGGCAGCAAAACAGCCCCAAAGCATGATGCTATCACCACTACGCTTGACAGTGTTCTCAGGTTTGAAAGACTCACCTTTACTCCTCCACACATACCAAACTACCTTTCTCTAGAAGGCGTTTGGCTTGTTCATGTGGGCAGCTGCAAATTTCCCTCAAGCTTGTGTCGATTTTGAATTTTCCTTAGCTGGATGATTGAGCGTGCATCAACATGATGTTTCAGGCATCTACATCATGAAGCTCATTGAGAGAAGGCCAAGCGTTTGCAGCATTGTCAACAAAGCAAAGTCTACTTTGAAAATATAAGATGTATTTAGAATTATTTATCAGTTTTTTCTTCGCGACATAATTCCATATATCTTGCTTCGTATATTTGTAGTTAAAAACTGAAAACATCAGTGTAGAAAGTCGTAAAAATAAAGGAAAAACATCAAATGAGAAGATGTGTCCAAACTTTTGACTCTGTGTGGATCTGCAAAAATTCTAATTAAATTCAAACTTGTACACCCAGATCTTGTTTTTTTTTTAAGTCATTAAAGAAAAGAAATCATTAAAAGTCCATTAAAAGGCTTTATAAACGTTTAACCACAACTGTATATAATCCCTGCTGCAACTCTTCAAGCATATAACTGGGTGAGTTGTGTTTGATGGTAGGTAAACTGGAAATAACCCTTGGCACAAAAACGAGTGCTCTAAGCCTGAGTTTGAAATGATAGACAGTGATCAAACCTTGGGTTAATTCCTTCTTGGGCCATTCAGGCCTGTAGTCAGATAAACATCAGGTGTTCGTGTTGCAGGAGCCTGTTGGAATGTGTGGAGCAAGCTCTCGAGCTGAGGTAGGCCATGTCCATTAACTCTAGCCTTTCCTAACACCAATGTCTCCCCATCCCACCTGAATTCACCTGAAATAAGCTGCTTATCATGGAATTATTCTTGATGTGAAAATCAACCATTGTCTGTGTGTTGGGTATAATCAGCAGGTTTGTGTTCAATCTGATCTAATCCCAACCTCCATGAACTGGAGTTTGGGAGCACGTTTGATTTAGCACAAATGTACGTGTTTTGTTTTGTTAACTTCTTTGGGTTTGTGTTACTTGTCACTGATGTGGTGCTTGTGCTGATTCCCTCACATTATGTGGAAAACTGACTAGATTTTGGACAGTGCAGGTTTTTTTTTTCTATTTCTTCTTTTTATCCATGATGTCGTTGGATATAGGAGGGGAGCTGTTACCTCCTGCATAGTGTTTCATTCTAAAAGGTTTCCACACCAGCACCGCCTCAGTGAACGTCTGGTGTTTGCTTGCTTTGTTGTAATGTTTCCTTCAGATTTTTGTTCATGTCCTGCTCTTAGCCAACCCTCAGCATCTCCAGCACCTGCCTTTATGTCCGGCTTGTTTCTATTATGCTTGATGTGGATTTCATTATAAGACGTCTTTGTCTTCTAGAGCATGACCATTGTTGCTCCTTTGTCTTTCAGGAGTTTAACCATCAAGAGAGTGCCATGTGCTGATGTGAGTGTGAATCATTCTACCATAAACAAAATCTCTGTCACAATTCAGTCACTCTAGAGTTGTTCATATATACTGTGTCTGTGTGTATCTTCAACTTTTATATACTAGTTTATATGTTGCTAAAGGTATTCACTCACCTGTCCAGATCATCAAATTCAGCTGTTCCAACTTGTATAGAATCAATTGGCTTCAAGTTGATATGCGTGTGAAGGCAGATGAGCGAATACTTTTGTAGTATGTGAAGTTTCTACTCTTCCATACTAGTTTAATATGTGTACACCTGAAGATTACAAAAAATGCTTAAAAATGCAAAGTAGCATAAGTGTTTTAATGGAAGGTGAAAATTGTGCAGAAAGCTTTAATTATGACTTTCCATCAGTTTCCTGCCTGTGCGTTCTACTAACTTTAAAATTAAATTAGCCTTCCTCAAATTCTACGTTTGCCTCAGTACAGTACAGGTCATTTGTTCCAACCAGCCTCTAGGTGGCGTGGTTTTACAGTGGGTAACTCTTGTTCAGACCCCACCTGGGGCCTTTCTGTGTGGCACTGGTGCGCTCTCCTCCTGCCTCTTGGGGTTTCGCTGGGTAACTGGCTTCGTCCCAGTGTAAATACATGCACGTTAGATTAACTGGCAGTTCTAAATTTGCCATAGATGTAAAGGAGATAAAGAGCAAAGAAGGCTTACTTAGCCAGCTACTTAACCCCCTCAACCAGCTAAACCTACTCCCGTGTACTGACTCTGTAAATGCTTGGAAATGTCTCTGAGTGATCAAACCATGTGTGAGTCCAAACTTATTGTTGCTTGTTTAGCAACAGTTCAGTTCCAGTCCAGCAGGATCTAGTGTGTCAAAGACAAAGTGGCTTCTTCATTATTTTCATTCCAATCTGATAATTATCAACACTATAATAGGACACTTCAAGGGAGGCCTTGAATGCCTAATTTAAGTCCAAAAACATGTGTTGAGTTTTTGGGGAAACTTGAATGTCCCCAGGAGAATAAGGATTTGGTGCAGCCTTCCATGACCAGGGTAAAAATTGCTTTATTCTTTCTGGATCCAAGATTGCATTAACTGCTGGATTCTTCTTTCCTGTACCCTAGCACAGACCTTCACAGGGATGCTGGGGGCCCAGAGGCTCCTAGGGTGCCCTAATCTCCCAATCCAGAGGCACCTTCTCAGTTGTATCAACTAGGATGGCTCCTTAAGCCATCCTAAACCTTAAGAAACTTTCCCCCAAGGAGTTGACCACTGCCCAATCCATTTGCCACTGAATCCCTCTGGCCGCCTCCTGCAGGTGGTGGATCCAAAGGAGTGCAGGCTTCCTTTGGGGTGCTGCTGGCCAGGCACCATTGGCTGGGGCCCAGCCACCAGGCACTCACCCTTGACTACCCCTCTCCTCCCTAGCATTGGCTGCACCTCTCGTGGGGTTTTTAATCGCTTATCGTCTGGTCCAGTTGTAGCAGGGGTAAAATGCCCTCGACAGCTGAGGTCCTGGGAACACCCTCTAATGCCAGTGGAGAAGGGAGGAAACACCATGACTCACCACAGAGGCATTATTCCATCTGATGAACATGCAGAAATGTGTTCAGTATAAAACCATGGGAGCAACATTCCCATGCACATCAGCCTTGTCACATACAGTAATGTGTATTTGTATTTAGTTACATGTTTGATGGTGTTTCTCAGGGAGGCAGAAAGAGCAGTGTGTTCAGTCCGTCTACGGCCTCACTGCCAGCCTTCAGCTCTTTGACTCCCAGCACAGAGGACAAAGATCTTACACCGAGACCGACCTGTACACTGGGCCCCGACAGCGCTGTCACAGCCGACTCCACCACAGGTACTCATCACAACATTAGACCTCAGCTTTGTCTGCCTTTAAACAGACGCTTTTTCTTTTAACTTCTGTTCTGTCCCATATAACGTTGCAGTTTCAGATGTTTGTATTAGACTATTTCAGACAGTGAGGTAAACATATGTGATCCCAGCGATGTCTTTATATACTTGATGCTTCACCAGGCGCAGCACACTGTTGATGCACAGGTCATAAGCACTGGGTGGTGCTTCTTGGTAGGCTTCTGTAAACGTCCGTAGCTTTAAATAAAGCTCCTTCAGAGGGGAAAGTTATGCTAACTACTATATTAACTTTTGACTGTGCAGTTGTTAAGGATTATTTACATGAACGTCACACAGCATATCAAAGTAAAAGAGCTCTCTGTAGTTAAAGTATCCAGTCAGTGATTCCAGAACGGTCACAATGAACGACCTAAACTAACAGTCAGAAGTTTTAGAACACCCCAGTTCTTCCAGTTTGTTATTGAAAATGATGCAGTTTAATGTCTGATTGCACTCTGAAATGAAAGCATAGTGCAGCTGGAGTTAAAAAAGAAATCATGGAATCAGTTCTAGACCAAAATGTATTCTAAACGTTGGCTCATCAAAGTCGACCCTTTGGCAGACATAACAGCTGAACACAGCCGTGGCTTCTGTCTACAGTAGAAATCAAATATTCTCCCATATCTGCTGCAGAAGTTCCCATACATGTGGACCTTGTAGGTTGCTTTGCTTTGCTTCTGTCCAGTTCATCCCAAACCAGTTCGATGGGGTTGAAGTCTGGAGACACTGCTGGACACTCCATGTTTTCAATCTTACTGTTTTCAAGCTTTCGCGTCTTCCAAATAAAGAGAGGGGCAGAATATCCCATCGTGTTATATCTTTGTTTGTTTGTCTAATGAGCTTGTTGTAATTGGCTTCAAATAATTGCTTGGATTTTGCCGTGAGTGTAATTCCTAGATATCTAAATCCTTGTCTGGGCCAGCGGAAGGAAACCCTTTCATTCATTTGCATAGGCCAGTCCCCAGATATCATCACTGCCTCTGATTAATTTATTAATCTTGTATCCTGAGACTGAGATATGTGGGCAGGCAGAAAGCCATCCTTCAATCGGTTCAACATATATGCTATCAGAGATAGAAAATGGATACTGTGCCACTATCTCTCAGTTAGTTAAGATGAATAACTCTCCTGCCGTCATAGGTGGCGACTGATGAAAGCTTAGTGGCTCCTACACCTTTAGAGGCCTTAAAGGTCCCGTTTTTGGCTTTTGTACAAGAGACTTAGTTTAGAGCTCACCAGTTCATCAACACTAATCCCTCTCTCACCTCTCGAGCCTCTGTCTGGTATAACAAGAAAGTATTTATTGGTAAGAAAGCGTTCAAGTGGGATGCGTGTGCTAGGGCAGGAATTCATCAGCTGGGGGATCTGGACCTTGATCTAATCTGAAGACTAACCCAGACCCTCCATCTAGTATCCAGGAGTTATTCCAGAACCTGCTGGAAATGTCAGAAAGAAGCCAGGATGTCAGTTCATATGCTGTATGCATGTGGAAAATACATGTTAACCTTATGAATGATCTTTTTCATCTTAATCTCTCTAAGACTCCAGCTTTGTGTGTCCTGGGTCTGTTACCTGACAGCATGAATCTTTCTAGAAGACAGAGGCTCTGGGTGCATCTGGCTGTTATGACAGGTTGCAGGATAATACTGCATCATCTAACTCTTGTTGAACAGGTCATGTACAGAGTTAAGGGGAGAGATATCTTTAATCAGGTCTGGGGTCCCTTTTTGCGGTACATGATGTTCTGTCTCAGGTCGGTTTCTAGAATCAAAGCTGCAGAGCACTGCAGTCTCTGTGACTGTCACAGGAAATGTTTCTCTTAATCAGGTTATTAATTCCTTTTATGTTATAAATAACAAAGTGCATATGTGTCATTTTCTCTATATGATTGCATATTCCCCTTTGCTCTGTACGCGAGAATGGGATATTTTTAGGGTGCTGAATCCAAAAATGTTTGTTTTTTTGCAAAAAATCAGGGTGTTTTGTCTCGATCCCAAAGTTTCATCTTGAAGTAAGCAAAATAAACTTTATTCGCAAAATCCCTTATGTTCCTTTGTTGACTTTTAACAGTGTATTCAGCACAAATCAAACAAAAGTTGTCTGGAGAAATGACACAACCTCTCGGAGCCATAAAACAGAACTAAAACACGAGTGTGGCTGATACAGCAAACAAAATCCTGAATGTTGAAGCATGAACAAAATCTGATAGCAGAGTGTTTATACTCATTCCTACTGCCACAGAAAACACGTCAAAACATGCTTATAGCAGCCAGTGAGAGTCCTTACCTTTCACTATGAACAAAATAAACCTGTTGGGACGTGACCGTCTGAGCTCCTCCCACTGCCAAACCCCCTACATGACACCCCTCAATTCCTCGCATTTTCTATTTGTATTTTTCTTGAGTCTCACGCTTAGAAATATTAAATAAATGTACGAAATCATTATTTGATATGTTTTTTTTAATCAAGTATAAAATCCAACATGATGGAATTTTAAAAAATTCTTCCCGGCTTCAGGGAGTAAAAATTGATAAGAAACAGTCAATAAATCCTAGGTGAGTGTAATCCACTCATGTTAAACCTAAACGCGTCCTCCGTCTGAACTTTATAAATATATTGTTTGTTAATATGGGATATTTTACTATCTGAAACCTATCTGCCTCGGGTTCTTCTTTCTTTTGTCCCTTTCTACGTATCAATCAACACATATTCAAGTCGCTCTAGAATTGAGTTAATTTAGAGTTCTTCCTGCATAAGGGCCCTGAGGTCTGATGCTGACACCGCTGCCTGCCTGTTGCTTCTCCAGCCTTCCTTCAGCTCCTCTTCGATGCACTCTCTTTCTCCACGTCCTGTTCAGACTCTCAGAGCTCTTTCAGCCGCCGTGCGGCCTCTGTTAGGTCTTCTCTCCGGTGTCCAGTTTTATTCTCAGCTTTGCTGGATATAAACAATTTGCCTGCACATTTATCCTTATAAGTTGCTTGATGTGTCTTTATCCTGTCTTCCTTCTCTCACCCCAACCGGTCGCAGCAGATGGCCCCGCCCCTCCCTGAGCCTGGTTCTGCTGGAGGTTTCTTCCTGTTAAAAGGGAGTTTTTCCTTCCCGCTGTGGCCAAAGTGTTTGCTCATAGGGGGTCATATGATTGTTGAGGTTTTCTGATTTGTCTGTATTATTGTAGGGTTTTTTACCTTACACTATTCAGCACCTTGAGGCAAATGTTGTGATTATTTGTTGATATATAAATTAAATTGAATTATTCCAATGCGCCTGCATCAGCAGAGTTAGAGTGCAGAGCAGTTACACAGAATTAGACAAATGTAAGGACGAAAGTATCGTAGAAAACTCAAAACATAACATATAACACTTTAACAGAAAAGTAAATCAACCTTCTAACTCCACAATATCATCACATAAAGTAAAAAGTTATCTTCTACCTGGGATGTTGTATCTTGGCTCAGGCTTTTTGAACAACTGCTTAACGTTGTTAGTGTCTCCTCCTTGTGTGCCATCGTGATCTGGGTGTACTCGATGGAGTGTTTTTGCCTCAAGTGGTGAAACACGTTTGTTGTTTATTGTTTCCACCTTCAGCAGGAGCAGTTTTCTTGCATATTTTAGTCATCTTTGTACTTTCTTAGAGGTTGTCAAAGTATCTGCTTTTTCAGGCTGACACACTGCACTTGCTTGTTGTTTTGTACGCTAATGAATGTAAATGTCGTGATGTCGTGATGTGGAACTTTAATACCATGTAATAATGTATACTGCAGTTACTGCAGACATGACTTCATGCATGCATTAACTTCAGCTATGACCGTAATAGTTCCACTTTAAGCTGACCAAGCTCACAATGAGTCCCACAGAAATCTCTTTCTCCTTTTAGCCTTGGCCAGGTGTTCGGCCACTCGGGACATCACGAAGGGCTGCAGTGAAACGTGTCGGCCAGCGGAGGGCGCTGTGCCAGCAGAGTTGGTTACTACTGCTTCCTCACCCAAGCGAGAGACCCCACTATCACCAGAATGGAGCACACTGAGGAGGAAGACGAAGGATGATGTAAGTGGAAGCCTCAGCATATCAGCCTGTGTGACTTGCTAACCTTATAACTTCCTAATGATTGGATCCTTTAAAGGTGTCGGACTACACACCGTGTAACAGTCAAAATGCTGATTTGTGACATTTACAAAAAATAATAACATTTGTTGTGTGTAACCTTTGACATTTTTAGAGCGCTGATTGTCATGGCCTTCCTCCCACCCCTCAAGTCCATGTAAGTGTGAAGTTTAACATTTTACGGCCAAAGCTCTCATGACTAACATGATATGCTTCCTCACGTACAACCGTGTGTTTTAATGGCTGTGTCCTGCCAACAGATTCCACAAACCTCTGCACCTTCTCACTACTTCCTCACTTTTAGAGTAACTCTTGTGCAAACTGGTTTGTGATCTAAGGAGCTTTGAAAGACAAAGGGACGTTTCATCTCTTATCTGAGAAGCTCCTTCAGTTCTAAGAGCAGTAGGTGGAGAGTCCCAGATTTTAAGCCCTATTGGGAGACAAAGCTCCTCAGATTACCGTGACCTGGATGACTGAACAGAAAAAATTACTTGTGCAACTTTGAATAAAAGTATAACAGCCAGTTTGGTTTTGTTGGAAAGATAACATACCTAAACTGAAGAGTCAATCTAAACATGCCAGACCATACGTGATTCAGTTGCTCTGCTGCTTCTGTAGATGGGAGCCTGCTTCTCTAAAGTCTTCAATGGCTGCCCTCTAAAAATCAACTGCGCCGTCACCTGGATTTTTCCCAAAACAAGAGGTCAGTGGTTTGGTCTATGGTTCTATTTTTACTTCATAGTGGAGTAATGAGAGCGTTTTCTCAGAAATCTCACAGCAGCAGGTTTATAACAGGTTTATATTAATGTGAGCAGACAGTTCATTTATGCAAGGTACGATGAAAAGGAGACTTCTTGTTTGAAAGGAAAGCTGTAACTGACTTAAATGTGGCTGTGTTCTCTTTAAGATGGTCTTGTTGTGCAGAGATGCTCTTTGTTACGTGTGCACGTCCTTCAATGTGTCACAATGAATGTGATGTGGCACTGTAGTGGCCAGGTGCCTGCACACAGCATGGGTCATGAGCGTGCTGTTTGTAGCACAAAGAGGCACTCTTAATGGGGATAGCAGCCAAAGTGAAAGCAGGTCTGGTGTCTGAACCTTGTGATGCGATGGTAATGGTGTCTGTGTTTGGTGCTGATGGAAACTTCTTTATATAAACACTTTCCCTACTTAGATCAGTATCTTATTCTTGGGGCAGAAGAAGGCATCTACACACTGAACCTTAATGAACTTCATGAAGATACATTAGAGAAGGTAAGATCGTAATTCTCTCACATTTATAATGCTTTAACAGCCATGCTGTCCACTCCACTTAACTGGCCTGAATCCTTTATTACATGTCCTGTGTTTAATGAGTATAATTGGTAACATTTTAATGCTTTTCATTGCCCTCCATTCTGGTGAAGTTATTGGAAAGACGACTTATTTGCAAAGCACCAAGGGAAAGTCAGCAAAGCAAACTTTAGCTGTGCACAAAATTAGCCAACAACAAAACAGAATCCCAAAATGAGCACAGAGGCAGGAGCTATGTGTGGAAGACATGCTACATGCTACAAAACAGGGATTAGAACAAAGATGAACAGATGGGGATCAAGGTACGGGCTAAAATGATTGGACACAGATGACGGCGATGAGAGGAAAAGGAGGGAAGACGGACAAAAACACGACACACCAGAAAACTGAGCAACACATAGACGAGACAGAGGTCAGACAGGGGAAACATCAGGGCTACTAGTAACACAAGAACAGTAGAAACTAGAGATAGACCGATCCGATATTACGTATCGGTATCGGTCCGATACTGACCTAAATTACTGGATCGGATATCGGAGAAAAATAAAAAATGTAATCTGATCCATTAAATATCACGAAAGCACCTCACAAAACTTGCAACACGCCGTAACTCACCTCAGAACGTTAGCACGTCGAGCAGTATGCATCACGTGATAGAGCAGCTGTGGCATGCGGGACCTGTCGGTGGTCTGGATAGCATGTGGAGCTTCGCTAGCAACCCGGCATTTCATCTCCGACAAAGTTATCCCCGAGAGAAGTAAAGCAAGTGTGTAAGTCCATCTCTGAATGTTTGTAAAGCATTCCCACGTTAAGCTTAACAAGCGACTGCCTCTCGCTCTCCGGCTGCTACTTCAATCGTGAAACTGCTTAAATGATCAGCTGATCAGCTTTTCTGTTGCGAGTCCGTCTCTCTTGTTTGTTTTTGGCCCACTTTGCACCAGAAAGAGGAAACCAGCGGATAAACAACAGCAGCACGTTTAAGCTTGATCAGCTGTTGTTAGAATTTATTTAACCTCTGGGTGGTCTTGGGTCAATTTGTGCCATTTTCCATTGTTCGTATACACGCCATTTGCACTTTGTTGAATGGAATATAGCGAAAGTCTGCAAAAAACAGTTTGGTCACATTTACTGTTAAAATTGCAGTATGACTTCCGGAAATTAGCTTCAGTGGCTAAGCTACAGACAAACTTACACTATTGGTCTTAGTGGTCGATTTGTGCCCCATTGAAACCCATTATAAACGCTATTTTTCACTGCAGATTAACTACGGTTAAAGGGATCGTGATCGTTCCACCTTCAGTCTTTGTGGGGAGCTTGCCAGCAGCTGGCCGCCTGGAGGGCTTTTTATGCTCCTGCAAAAAAAAAAAAAAAAGTGGATCGAAATACATGTTGGTGCTA
This sequence comes from Diplotaxodon limnothrissa, assembly GCF_057381915.1. Taxonomy (NCBI): domain Eukaryota; kingdom Metazoa; phylum Chordata; class Actinopteri; order Cichliformes; family Cichlidae; genus Diplotaxodon; species Diplotaxodon limnothrissa. Next base: position 70,623,690 of record NC_140598.1, on the reverse strand, counting down.
ACCCTAACCCTAACCCTTAAAACAACGAAACTATAATTAAAACTTTGTATGAATATTTCAGGGAGAAGTAGTTTTACAAGACTGGCTAATTTAAAGTGGAAAGAAATATTGATATATAATCTTTTTATAGCACTTTTTATGGCGTGGTCGATTTGTGGCTCTAAGACCAATAGTGTATGCATTTTTCTAGGACCTCCCAGAGGTTAATATTACTTTCTACTCGAGGATCTTTTTCTACGTAGCTGACACTGGTAACTGTGCAGGGGCGGATCTAGCAAAGTTTAGCCAGGGGGGCCGATAGGGCATTAACAGGTAAAAGGGGGCACAAAGACATACTTTTCTTTCTTATTCTCATTTAAAATGTCTAGCTTTTAATAAATAATTATCTGACACCCAAAGTTTTAATTTGATGTAAAATGTATAGAAGTCCATTACTGTATATAGTAACTGTTAAGTCTAATATATATACCCTAGTAAGCTATAGTACTTTTTCCTTTGGGAAGGTACCATCTGTGCAGTCTGCAATTTTGTTGAAGAAAGATGTTGAATCTATTTAATTATTCTTGAAAAATAATTGATTTCTGTGCATTTTTTTCCCACACTGCATCAAATTAAGGTTGATTACGTTGATTAAGCATCATGAGGTGGAGCATGGGGGGTGGTTCCCTATTTTTTATTTATTTATTTTTGTTGTTGCTGGGAGTTGGAACCCTATTAGTTAGGTTGCTTAATATTTACGCTAAGTACTCTTAAAATACCAGAATAGGGAGGATGGTGTAGGTTTAAGTTTATTAGATTGATCAGTATTGCTGAACTATGAAATATTTTTTTTGCATACAGGTATAACAGAATAGCTTTAGTGTAGTTGTTGTTTTAAACTTGAGTATGAACTTATACAAAATGCAGCAAGATATTTAAAAAAACAGTTTTGTTGATTAAAAAACACTATATCGGATTCATATCGGTATCGGCAGATATCCAAATTTATGATATCGGTATCGGTATCGGACATAAAAAAGTGGTATCGTGCCATCTCTATTAGAAACACGAAGGAAAGTCAGCTAAGACTAATACTTTCACAATATCTTATACTGAAATGGGTCAGAGGTCAAGTGGCTATATTCATAAGATGCTCGACTATCCGTGCACAGACGTGCAGGAAGAATAACTCGGTCCAGCGCAGGTTAGGTCTGCAGCATAAGATACTATGACAATATAACCCCAGTAAGGAGTGACCTCCTTAAAACCAGTCTGTGCTTAACACTGCAATAACACTGCAAACCCTAAATCTGGCAAACTTCTCCCGATGTTTCCACTGAAGGGGTTGGAAGTTTAAAAGCGCCGAAGGTTAGGTTTGGAGTAAATCATGGATGTGTGCACGTGTTTGTGTGCAGCTTGTAGTGCAAACGTGCGTGCAGAATTCATGCAGACATGTGTAACTGGTCGTTTTGAGGTAGAAAAGAGTGATGCACGGTCAAGCTGGTAGTTGAAAGTGTCAGTCAGAGTAGAAGAGCATTGTGTAAGAATGCAAGTAATAACAGAAAAGTGCAAGTCATTAATCGCATCACCCTGAAAAACCCAAGTAAGGAGTGCAGCTCCTGATGAAAGGAGGAGCGCTGAAAACCAGGAAATGATGTTTCTGGAACAGTCTGATGACTGAAGCTGGATGTTTGAAGTCTCAGTGAACTGCTTGTCTTTTCCCCACAGCTCCTCCCTCAGCGATGTATATGGCTATATGTTATGAACAATGTGCTGATGTCCGTATCAGGTAACAAACAGCGTGACACAAACGGAGAACATTGTGTCCACTCGATAATATGCTGCTCTAAAAAGGCTCCATCCTGCAGGCAAGTCGGCCCAGCTTTACTCGCACAGCCTGCCAGCTCTGTTTGAACAGAAAGGACATCTGCACAAGAAACACAGCAGCCTGTCGCTCAGCACCAACCGCCTCACTGAGCGGATCAGTCTCAGGTACGACACGCCATCACAGATGCAGGGAAACAGGAGCTGTAGGTGCAGCAGTGTTAATAATGTCATGTATGATGCTACCACTTGATTTTGAGGAAGGAGGATACTGTAAACCCAATTTTGTCTGCTTGTTCTGACCTGGATATTCTCTGTTGGCTACAGAAAGTTTGCCATATCTGTAAAGATTCCTGACACTAAAGGTTGTAGGAGGTGCAGTGTAGGTAAGCAGTGCAGAGTTACTCTGGTCAGTCTGTTTGTTCACGGAGAACAACTGCAGACACTTAGTCCTGCTCTCTCTGTTTCAGCAAGAAACCCATACACAGATAGCACATTTCTGTGCGGGGCTGTCCCATCTGGCCTGGTTTTACTCTTGTGGTATGAGCCTCTTCAAAAGTTCATGCATCTAAAGGTTTGTACAGATATGTCGAACTTGCCACCTGAATAAATGTCTTCCTTTCTAACTCTAACCCTATTTCCACAATGCAAACCAGCCATTAGACCTGGATTACATAAAAGTAGACAGACAGCATATCAAAATCTGAAGCATGTCATTGTTTTTTTAATAACATATGCATACTTTTTATTCAAGCCCAACAAGATTTTAGGGACTAAATAAAAGAAACGTTGTATAAACGCCGTCCAAAAACACCAACAGCACCTTCTCTGGGTCCAAGCTCGTGTAACTGAATGGTTACCATGTGTTTTCTGTGCTACAGGAACAGTGTTATCAGCACACAGTTCAACGCCAGCATGCACCATTAGATCACATAGCAGACTAATTGACAGGTTTTTTGTGAATGTCTCGCACATTTCATGAAGATAATGTATGTACTGTGAGAACAGAGCTCTGTGTTAAGCCTGTCTGCAGTCCTAACACAGTGCTGCTTGGAGAAACACGCCTGTGTCACAACATTATGGAAAAGTGGCATCAGTCCAAAGACGTGCAGTTAGGGGACAGGTTCATTGGAAACGCTAAATTGCCCATAGGTGTGAATGTGTGCGAATGGTTGTCTGTGTCTATGTGTTAGCCCTGCCACAGACTGGGACCTGTCCAGGGTGCACCCCGCCTCTCGCCCTAAGACAGCTGGGACAGGCTCCAGCCCCCCGCCACCCATAAGCGGAAGCGGGTGGATGGACGGCTGGATGGATGGATGGACGGCTGGATGGATGGATGGATGGATGGACGGAAGGATGGATGGACAGCTGGATGGGTGGACGGATGGACGGATGGATGGACAGATGGACGGCTGGATGGACGGCTGGATGGATGGATGGACGGCTGGATGGATGGACAGCTGGATGGATGGATGGATGGACGGCTGGATGGGTGGATGGATGGGTGGGTGGATGGACGGCTGGATGGGTGGATGGATGGGTGGGTGGACGGATGGATGGATGGACAGCTGGATGGGTGGATGGTTGGGTGGATGGATGGATAGACGGATGGATGGATGGATGGATGGATGGACGGCTGGATGGATGGACAGCTGGATGGATGGATGGATGGATGGATGGATGGATGGATAGACGGATGGATGGATGGATGGGTGGGTGGATGGATGGATGGACGGCTGGATGGATGGACAGCTGGATGGATGGATGGATGGATGGATGGATGGATGGATGGACGGCTGGATGGGTGGATGGATGGGTGGGTGGATGGACGGCTGGATGGACGGCTGGATGGGTGGGTGGACGGATGGATGGATGGATGGACGGGTGGATGGACGGGTGGATGGGTGGGTGGGTGGGTGGGTGGATGGATGGATGGGTGGATGGACGGACGGATGGATGGGTGGGTGGGTGGGTGGATGGATGGATGGATGGATGGCATCAGTTTATCTTTAATCTCAAGATTTAATAATCATACAAGAATTCTGTTGTGCTGTTTTGGACGGTTGTATGAACAGGTTCAGCTCAGGTTTAACAAGCATCACTTAACCATCATGAGAATTTATTTAGTTTTTCTTGTTTCCTTGGTGACTGTTTCACAGCAACTCGCCATCAGGCTCCCAGATGCTCTTCCGATATTTGAACTGCTGGTGTTGGCAACAGATGAGTTTCCTCAGCTGTGTGTTGGAGTGAGAGACTGTAGTAATGATAAACCACCAACCGGCCAACAGCTCAGGTTTGATATTATAGAGCTGAACGGCGCTCCTGTTCCAGTGCCAGGTAGGACCGTTTCTGAATTTCTCTGCTGACTTCCTGAAGCTTCAAGCTTCAACTTGTTTCAACAAGCTTCCTTCTTTCCGTGCATCAGGAGATAGTGGAGCACTCAGGGCCGTGCAGGTAACCCAGCTGGACCGAGACACTGTTCTCATCACCTTGGAAAGTAAGTCCCCTCGCATATTGTGAATCCTTCAAATGTCTTTCATGCTCATTCTCAATCTGTGTACCGTTTGGACAGGAACTGTAAAGATCGTGAACCTGCAAGGACTTCCATCCAGACAGCTGGCTGCAGAAATAGTCTTTGACTTCCCCATTGAAACACTAGGTAGAAATGATGATGTGACAAACAAAGTGAATGAGAGCTGATGTGTGTCCTGAAAGCTGAGTGACACCTCCTGTTCTGTCAGTCTGCTTGCAGGATAGTGTGCTGGCGTTCTGGAAGCATGGCCTCAAAGGGAGGAGTTTCCATTCAGATGAGGTGATGAACTAGTAAATTCATCCAACGTTGGCTGAGCTCGTATCATGTGCTTATCATATTTGTTCTAAGTCATTACACATGTGAATTTTCACTTTATGTGCAGGTAACACAAGAAATTACAGATGAGAGTCGTGTGTTCAGAGTTCTGGGAACAAACAGGTATGTTAACTGTATGCTGACAAGAGCTATCAATCACTGTGAGAAACTAGTAATCCTAGTACATCAGAAGTAATCAGGATAGTATTTTTCTTGATACTATTGTTAATAGACCTGGAAGTGATTTTCAGAGTAGCATGTGGAAGTAGGATGAATACTGCTAGCATTAATGGTAGCATTAAAGCAGGAGTCACACTAGAGTGTTTGTTCTGTTGGTTACTCAGATCCAAGGATTTAGGAAATGCAGCCTATGTGTTTGCATGCAGCCCTCCAAAGAAAAACAGCCATTAAAGTTACCAACTACCGTCTACCTGACACTTTGTACAGAAAACTACTTTCCTTAGTGCTAATTTTCTTTATTCTAGTACCAAATCACAACAATAGTCACTTCAAGACACTGTATATTTTAAGATAAAGGCCCTGCAATTATGGTGCACAAAGGTGAAAAACTCCCTTTTAGCAGGTGAAAATCTGAACCAGGCTGGGGGAGGGGCGGGCATCTGCTGCGATTGGTTGGGGGGGTGAGAGGAGGAAGACGGGACAAAGACAATCTGGGGAAGAGAGCCAGAGAATATTCTCAACTAATGATTGAATGCAGAGAGGTGTTTAAATAGATAGTGAGTGAAAAGGGCGACTGAAGAAGAAACACTTGGTGCATCACGGGAACCCGCCAGCAGCCTAGACTAGGCTAACTAAGGGAGGATTCAGGGAAGAAAGGAAAGTTGTAATCCTAATGTTAAAAGTAGAGAGGGTGTCCGTCTCCCAAACCCAAACTGCTCAGGTGGGGGAGCCGGTCACCTACTCCCCGTCTACATGCCAGATATCCTGCATGAAAGTTGCTCTCCGGTGCATCCGTCAGAGTATGAATGGGTGTGAACGGGTGAATGAGGCAAGCTTTGAGTGCTCAGAGTAGAAAAGCACTATATAAGAACCGGTGTAGGATTTTAAATCGGTACCATAGGTGTGTCTACTGGGAGGCTGAGGCTTGGCGCTGCTGGCTGCCAGTACTAAGTATTATTATACAACCCTTATTTAGTTGATCTTATCTTCTTTCCTTGTGCTTCAGTTAGTTTTTACTCAAACTGGGTGTAGAAGGAATCCCTGCAAAGGTTTCTTTTTCTTCTGTGTTATGTTTTATGTATTTCTCAGCTCTTTGCTTCCTTTTTTCTACTTTAAACTTGTTTGTATGCTGGTGTGTAAATGTTCACACTTATCATAAAGTTTAAAAAAGTAGTAGGCATGGTGATGAGCAGGAACAGGAGTAAAACTCCAGTAAGTGTACCAGTACTGTACCAGTGTGTAGCATTAAAGTCAAACTACAGTGGTTGTAGTATCAGTAGAGTAGTGTTAGTACTAGAGGTGGGAGGAGTAGAAGCAGGTGGAGGCACTGGCTTTAGGTTAGTACTGCCTTTCTCTGGTTCTCCTTTACAACTCATCTCCTTCTCATTTGCTGACACTGTGCAGAGACATCATCCTTCAGAGCACACCGACTGATGACCCGTCAGCACTGAGCAGCCTGTACATCCTGACAGGACACGAAAGCAGCTACTGAGAGAGGACACGGGGCTTCTCTTTCGACGGTGTTACCAAAGAAAAGCACAGCCTGTCTGTAACTGTGGGGTGGAAACGATGCTGTGTTTCACTGAGGCTGTGCCAGGAAACGGTTCAATGCTGGGAATGACAAATGTTAGGAAGGTATCCTGCTGACTGTCCAGCCTTCACCTGTACACAAGACACCTGTCAAGGTCCTCGCTGGGGTTATAGTTGATAAAGCTTTCTAGCTTTTCTTGTCTATTCAGCTTACCTGCTTAAATCAGACCTTTCTGTTAAAGCTAATGCAGACTCCACTGATCCGCCCGCTCAGTGTGGACGGGAGAATAACCTGAACATGGCCTCTGGGACATCATCATACTGATGTTATGAAGCGCTCAGTCAGGTTTTCTTCTTGATCAGACTGAGGGGCAGACTGAGTGTGTTTTGGTGCCTCAACATTCAGTCATATTCTGTAAAGCCATTTTCTGTCTGCATGCTGCACATAACCTCTTTGGACCAGAGTGCTGTGACACCTACACCTTACACCTGCAGGAGCTGCTCGGCCATAGAAAGCTGCTCTGTGAAGTGCACGGCTTTTTTGCCAGTGTTGATTTTATGGGTTTAATGTAATAACTAATTTTTCACATCATCGTCTGAGTCGTAATCCCAACGAGGAAACCTGGAATGTAAAACTTGATGGACGCTCCAGCTGAAGAGTGAAGTGTCAGACTTTTAATGGATCTTTCAAGCATTAGCGTACTTACAATGGCAGAAACAGTGCCACGTCTAAAGCATAGGAGCCATCTTCATCTCATTCTTCCCATTTCATGCAAGTTTCTTCTCTTCCTCAGATGGACAGAATTTGGTTTGCTGACTTCATTCAGTCACACCATACTAGAGCATAAAAAGTGGAAATAAACTGGTCAGTAAGAAAGTGTGATGCTTGAAAGTATAGCGTAAGGACAGCAGCAGCACTGCATTTACAGCTGATATGATGACTTCAGCATCTTTAAAGAACTGTGAAGGAATTATCAGTGCTAACACAACCTTAAGCACGTGATGTGACCGCATACACTGCTTACACTTTCAGTATCCTTACTTAAAGAGAACATCTCAGAAAAAAGTACAGTTAGCAAGAAGCTTTGAGAACAAGGCAGTGTTATTGTATGCTAACCACCGTGGTGGTGTAGCTTGTCCTGATAAAAAGTGAATGTGGTCACATTATACTTGTTAACTAAAATGAAAAAATAAAATAATTCCACTACATGGGTAAAGATATTTATGATATTTATGGAAAGGATACTATAAAAGTAACACTGGCCTTTCCATGAGAGAAACTTGAAGTACAGTATGCATGTTGAGATTAATGTTTGTTTAATATGTTTTTGCTACTATGTGAAGATGTGATGTTATTAACAACACAGAATAGACAGAAATAAAGATTTTCATATCTCTTGGAGTTTTATGAAGAGTTTGTTGGGTTGTTCTTCTTTGAATGTGTGGATCGATGCTTCTGCGATTTATATCTTAATCCTTCAATTTGTAAAAAACATTTTGAATTCCGTTTGAGAAGATAAATGAAGGTTCTTGCGTTCAAGTGGAGGCTCTAGCAGACTGAGAAAGTAACTGCATAACTGGTCAAAGGAGCTTGTAAAGAAAAGCGTCTGGACTTCTTTAAGTTACTTGAAGACGTTTCACCTCTCATCCGAGAAGCTTCTTCAGTTCTAAGGTCAAATGGTGGAGAGTCCCAGATAACTGCATAACTGTGTTATTCCTACACACATAGCAGCAAGTAAGTGAAGGCAGTGATGAGCGCTGATGAGTTCTCAGATCACTCAGTCAGTCTCTGAACGTCACCTTTATTGTGATCGCGCACTTTAAGCTTTCATGCCTGTATTTTTGCACAATTGTGATAATACTGTATTGAAAGAAATCTGTGCACAGACGAACATGGGGTGGCTTTGCTCAGGTAGTAGAGGAAGGTGCTTCAATCCCCGTCTGCATGCCAAATATCCCTGGGCAAGATACCAACGCAGAGTTGCTCTCCGAATGTGTGTGAACATTACACAGAAAGTGCTTACAGAGAAAAGTGCTTGTGTACACCTGAATGAGGCAAGTTCTTTAAAGTGCTTTGAGTACTATATAAGAACCAGTCCATTTACATCGCCAAAGCACTCAATACTCTCTTTACGAAGTTCTCTGTAGTTTGTTTCTCCAGCACCATATTTGACCGCGGTCAAGTGAGCCCTCACTTACGACCACACAGTCAAGCCAGCCGCACCTAAAATGTTGTTGCACTATTCTTATGCATATTACGGTACGGGTGCCGACTGGCTTAGAAACGCAGTCTTTTGTGTCCTGACACTATTGTGCTTCACAATCCACTCCCAGTTTTGGTTCATCTCCACTTTTCACCCTGTGATCCACAGCCCAAATTACTGTACGGTTTTCCGGAAAATCAACAGTAAACTTTACCCAATTTACAGTACTGTACTATATATTTTCTCATCTTTGAGCTCAGATTACAGGAAAACTGTAAGAGGTGACACTGATATTTCACTGCATTCTGACTCTGGGTGACCCCCACTCTTCACCCTGTGATCCACACCAAAAATTACTGTACTGTTTCTGAGATTGCTGTGTTAACCCTCTCAAGGCAGGCGTTGCAGATATGCAACAGTTAAAAGCTAACAACCTGATCACCCCACATACATATTTCATGAGTTTTTTACTCAGAAGCACCACTGCAGGTATTCTTTTGTGCATTAGCAACAAAAACTTAATTTGAGCCTGAGAGGGTTAAGCATGAGTATGACAAAGGCTAAGAAAATATACTGCCTGAAATAATATCAAATTTAAACAACAAATTACAAAATTGCCACACCTGCTGTTATTGCCAGGTGTTCGATAGAGCATTATTTAGTCATAAAAAATACATATCATTGAAATATCATCAGTAAAAGAAACACTCTCACTATGTAAGACATGTTAGCAAATTCAGTTAATAAATAATGTATCAAATCTATACAGATGTTTGAAGGTATAATGCAAAGCATGTTTGTTTCTTATGGCTTACAAATGTGTTTGCCTTTAACATAATTTACATTTCATTTATACAGTTTCACAGACGAAACAATAAAATAGGTTTCCTGAACTGTTCTTCGTGGCCTAATTTTGAATCCTTCTGAGGGGGATGCATTATCCATGAAGGTGGGCAATTTGTTCGTCGATCTCTGACCCTCGCTGACTCTGACGCCTCCTAATTCTGCTTCCAGCCTCGCTGATTAATTTGTTGTCACTGATGCTGTCACCAGTTGTACACAACATCTCTGTTTGTCCACCAGTCTAATCTGTAATTCAGGTGAACCCAGAATTACCTGCATCTTTGTAATGTTTCAGAAAATATACACTATATGTTGATGGGCTTTGTCCCACTTTTCTTTCCTTTATAAGTAAGAATCTCTGTGGTTTTAATGACAATTCATATACAGATTGTGGAGGACATTTTATTCAACACTCAAAAAAGTTCCTCACCAGCAGACTGTAGTACAATTTCAGCCCACAGTTAATAAACCCATCCAATGCAGCGTTATCAGAGAAATTATGCAAGTGTTATGTTTGTATGTGCTGGTAATCTATTTATCATTTATCATGATTCCTGCTCTGATGATTACTTTCTTCTCCTTCTGTAATTTTAATAGATAAAGGATGTTGAACATTAAGCTCCAAACAGGATGAATGAGGAAGACCACAGAGGAGAATCGTGGATGTAGTGAAAGAATATATGCAGATGGTTTTTTTCATGGTGGAGGAGCAACTTCTGATACCATCTTAAAGAAAAAAACACATCAAATTGAAGAGTAAAAATAATGACAACAATATGTCTAAATTTTTTATTAAGTTTTTAGAGCAAATGCAGTCTTGTCATGGTCAGAGTTGCCCACTCATATTTAACTAATTCAAATACAATTACTGCATTTAAATGCTTATGTTCTAATAAAAGGCATCGTTTAATACTTCTGCCATGACAACCCAAATAAATCAATGAGAGGGAAACGGGAAGATTAGTCATCAGGCAAGGTTTACTGTTCATTTACCATGCCTTGATAACAGTAAGCTTAACAAAAGAAAAATGTTGGCGACGAGAACCGGTGTTCTGTCAAAACATCCTACCGTAGCGTAAATTTATAGTCTTGTCTATCAATCCGTGCTAACTTATCAGAATATGCTACCTTACGTGGTTAATGGCTCCGTTGTATAGGTAGCGTGTTCAGATGGCCCAATCACACTATTAAAACATGCTTCCTGCTGGGATTTATATAGGTAGCATGTTCAGATGGTCCAATCACACTATTAAAACATGCTTCCTGCTGGGATTTATATAGGTAGCATGTTCAGATGGTCCAATCACACTATTAAAACATGCTTCCTGCTTGGATTTATATAGGTAGCATGTTCAGATGGTCCAATCACACTATTAAAACATGCTTCCTGCTTGGATTTATATAGGTAGCATGTTCAGATGGTCCAATCACACTATTAAAACATGCTTCCTGCTGGGATTTATATAGGTAGGGTGTTCAGATGGCCCAATCACACTATTAAAACATGTTTCCTGCTTGGATTTATTTAGGTAGCATGTTCAGATGGTCCAATCACACTATTAAAACATGCTTCCTGCTTGGATTTATATAGGTAGCATGTTCAGATGGCCCAATCACACTATTAAAACATGCTTCCTGCTTGGATTTATATAGGTAGCGTGTTCAGATGACCCAATCACACTATTAAAACATGCTTCCTGCTGGGATTTATATAGGTAGCGTGTTCAGATGGCCCAATCACACTATTAAAACATGCTTCCTGCTGGGATTTATATAGGTAGCATGTTCAGATGGTCCAATCACACTATTAAAACATGCTTCCTGCTGGGATTTATATAGGTAGCATGTTCAGATGGTCCAATCACACTATTAAAACATGCTTCCTGCTTGGATTTATATAGGTAGCATGTTCAGATGGTCCAATCACACTATTAAAACATGCTTCCTGCTTGGATTTATATAGGTAGCATGTTCAGATGGTCCAATCACACTATTAAAACATGCTTCCTGCTGGGATTTATATAGGTAGGGTGTTCAGATGGTCCAATCACACTATTAAAACATGCTTCCTGCTTGGATTTATATAGGTAGCATGTTCAGATGGTCCAATCACACTATTAAAACATGCTTCCTGCTTGGATTTATATAGGTAGCATGTTCAGATGGTCCAATCACACTATTAAAACATGCTTCCTGCTGGGATTTATATAGGTAGGGTGTTCAGATGGTCCAATCACACTATTAAAACATGTTTCCTGCTTGGATTTATTTAGGTAGCATGTTCAGATGGTCCAATCACACTATTAAAACATGCTTCCTGCTTGGATTTATATAGGTAGCATGTTCAGATGGTCCAATCACACTATTAAAACATGCTTCCTGCTGGGATTTATATAGGTAGCATGTTCAGATGGTCCAATCACACTATTAAAACATGCTTCCTGCTGGGATTTATATAGGTAGGGTGTTCAGATGGTCCAATCACACTATTAAAACATGCTTCCTGCTTGGATTTATATAGGTAGCATGTTCAGATGACCCAATCACACTATTAAAACATGCTTCCTGCTGGGATTTATATAGGTAGGGTGTTCAGATGGTCCAATCACACTATTAAAACATGTTTCCTGCTTGGATTTATTTAGGTAGCATGTTCAGATGGTCCAATCACACTATTAAAACATGCTTCCTGCTTGGATTTATATAGGTAGCATGTTCAGATGGTCCAATCACACTATTAAAACATGCTTCCTGCTTGGATTTATATAGGTAGCATGTTCAGATGGTCCAATCACACTATTAAAACATGCTTCCTGCTGGGATTTATATAGGTAGGGTGTTCAGATGGTCCAATCACACTATTAAAACATGCTTCCTGCTTGGATTTATATAGGTAGCATGTTCAGATGGTCCAATCACACTATTAAAACATGCTTCCTGCTGGGATTTATTTAGGTAGCATGTTCAGCATGTTCAGTGTGCGGCTTCGACCTTCCCCGTGGTGCTTACAATTACCCATGGCTGTAATGCAGGTTCATTCAATCTTTGAGAGTGCAGTACCTGGAACATACAAGGACAAGGTTGATGTAAAGACAATAAATTCAATGAGACAGGGAGGACACAAATTGGCGTTAAGTAATAATTTGCCCGATTATCAATGTGTTAGTTTGCATCTACTTTACAATTATGGGCACATGATATGATAACGATATTTTAGCAGTTCAATGATAAATGTATAACATTAATTAAGGTGGGGGGTGGACAATGGCTATTACACTCGATGCACTCCAGCTGACTTACCTTGGTATGAATGACGACGTACTCACAGTTTGGCGGCTTGAAAATAGCCAAATTTTGCACTTGTAAATTGGATGTGCGCCTCCAGTGACTTGTAGTTATGAAACTGGTTCCCAGTGTAAGCGCTTACTCCACAAACAAGATACGTGGGTAGGACAGTGGCGGTAAGTTGTCTGGGTCTTTACTCCACTGCCGTATTTCATATGGGTCCAGATTTGCAATGCACTCTAATTTTTTCAAGTGCTGCTGCTTCGCCTCTGGACGCAATCGGTCTCTATACCGTCCGTTTTCTTTGGAGCTGCTTTTAAGCATGTTTCTTGTCGTCGTCGTTCCAACACGATGCGTTTGTTTTGATTTGTGGACCCGGAAAATGGCGCAATACATTGCGGCGTGAACCAGGTGTAGGACTGAACTCTCCCACACACATCACATCACTATAAGACTGGACTCTCACACACATCACATCACCACACACACTGGTTTTTCTTCATGTACACTTCCTTATAATCTCTTTCTGCTATTTGCACATTTTTACTGTAAATTTCTAAGTTAAATCTGTACATTTTGTAATAACCTGTAAATTGTAAATACTGTAAAACCACTGTCATTTAATGGTCGGGCATTGCACAGCTACAAGCATTTCACCTCATGTCATACTGGGTATGGTTGTGTGTGTGACAAATAAAATTTGAATTTGAATTTGAAAGTTTTTCCAGGTGAGTTTGATCCAGGAGGGTCTGAAGCCAGAGTCAGACAGAGACTGTGCAGAGACTGTAGAAGGACAGAGCAGCAGCAGAGCAGTCCAGATACACTGATGATCCTCTGTCAGATCCAGAGGGACACACAGGGATGATGCTGGACTCTACATTGTGTCTGACAGTGGAGCTGTTCTCAGAGCAGTTCACTCTGCAGCACTGACAGTCATCTGCACTTCTTCTCATTCCTCTGTCAGTCACTGCTGGATGAAGCTCTCCTCTCCACCTCCCAGTAACATGGCCCAGTCAGAGCGTCTCTACACACAAGCTGCTGCTGCTTCAACCTCTCTGGATCATCAGGACACGGCTCCTCCTCTCTCAGCACACACACCGTCCTGTTTACCATCATCAGCTGCAGAGAGAAGAAGGAAGAGCAGAGGAGATAAACGAGTGTTTCCAGAGACTCTTCATCAGCTGTCAGTCAGTGATGCAGCACATCCAGTATAAAGAGCAGCAGGGACTTCAGTGCTGGGACTGTACTAGGACTCATTGTTGCTTCACTTTTTCTAATCTTTGGATTTTTATTGAAGTTGATGAAAATGTTTTTCCCTCCTAGTTTGAGTTTGGACTTTCATTCATTAGAAGAACCTTGGTGTGTCCACTCTGAGCTCTGTAGGAACCCCAACAACAAGCCCAACAATCCAGATGGACGGTTCCAGCTGTTAACTGGAGGAATTCCATCCAAACATCTGCTCTCACTAAATTCTTCCTCACCTACAGACTGTGTTCTTCACTGCTTTAAACTTGGAAATGAATGCAGTCATTGGTCTGCGTGCTGCTTTGTTCAGAGAGCTGATTGGCTGTTGACAGCGTTTGATCAGAGCGTGTCAGCCGTTACTATGGTGACCATAAAGGTCAGAAACAGGAAGTGTTTGTGTCCAATCCTGAAGCCTGTCACCATTCTCCTCTCACAGCTTCACTGAGAAGCTGCAGCTTTACAGGAAACACTGGATCTTTGTTTCATACTGACTGTGTTTAGTACAATACTGCTGACAGCACCACCCACTCACTCCATCACTCTACTTACTCCAGAGTCTCCAGTCTGTAGTCTGGACTCTGCTGAAGATCAGACAGCTGCTTCACATCTGGATCCTTCAGGTTGTTTCCCCACAGGTCCAGCTCTTTCAGATGGGAGGGGTTGGACTTCAGCGCTGCTGCCAGATAATCACAGCTGATCTTTGACAAACCACAGCGACTCAATCTGTATAAAGAATGAAAGATGTAAGTTTATTAGACAAAGTGTGAGCTTGAAATCATTCAGTGTTTCATCATCTGTTCAGAGCTGAAGAAGGTTCAGAATGTAGAAGTTTAGAAAATGGAAACTCCAAACAGCTGAAGCCAACAGGAAGCAGCTTCAAACAGGAAACTGTGCAGAGTTTCAGACTATATGTCCTGATGCAGCCAGTTGGATTTTGGAGATTTGAATCTCTGTTCTGTGACTAAGTCCTTGAATCATTTCTTCCAGTTGGTCCAACAAGACAGACTAAGTGTTGGACATGTGTTGTGGCTCCATTAGGGGAGCTTCTAAATGTGATGTGATGGCCCCTCTGGGTCTGTCAGGTCACAGCACTGAAGAGAGCTCAAACTGGGCACACAGTTGTTCCAGTCTGGACCAAAGACTCTATACTGGGACTGAGGGACTGCTTTGACTGCACCCACTGGGACTTTTTAAAGGCTCATGTTCTCACTGAGATCATCGATTTCTACTTACATTTCTTTCTGGGAAAAATGGGGATTACTTTGGAAACAGGAAGTATTTTCCCCAATAAGCAGCCCTGGATTAGTAAATCACTCCAACATGTTCTCAGGCAGAAGAAGCTGTCTTGTTATGAGGGAGAGAAGAAAAAGATTGAGGCACAGAAACTTGTTGAAAGAGAGATAAAGCAGCTAAAATCAGGTGTAAAAGTAAAGCAGAGGATGAGCTGAATAAAGGACACTCAAGGCTGGCTTGGAAAGGAATGAAGTCCATGGTGGGGATGCAGAACAAGGAGCAAAGATGAATGTGATGCTGAATCAGCAGAAGACTTGGACTCATTTGATTCCAGCTTTGATATCATTGATTTCAATGAAGAGCTTTGTGATTGTAGCAAAGGGCTGGTAGCTCTGAGAGTCCCACTGATGAGGTGTTTGTGTGGAAATCTCTTAGTGGGACCAAAGAGAGAAAAAGCCCTGGTCCTGATGCTGTGGGAGGGAAATGATTGAAGTGTGCTGTGAGGAACTGACTGGGAGGTTTTCACACATTTTCCAGTTCTCCTTGGAACAACAGGAAGTTCCCAGCATATGGAAACAAAGGTTAAGTGTCCTATGGCACTCAGTGATGATGGTGCTGTGGCCCCACCACCTCCACCTCTTTGTAAAGGAACTAACTGTCATCTGAAGCTTCAAATGGAACTAAGACTTCCTCCACTAGGTGGCAGTGTCTGATGAGAAAGTGTTAGTGGAGCTGGCCTGGAGTCAGAAACAGGAAGATGCAGGATTTGGGCTGAAATGGGGAAATGTGGTTCGCACTAGTGCCTTAAAGCAAGAAGGTTGTAGGTTGAAGCTTGTTGGCCTTTCTGTGGAGGTTGGATGTTCTCCCACAGTCCAATGAAATGCTGCTTAGGTTCATTGGTGCTTCTAAATTGGCTGTAGGTGTGGATGTGAGAGAGTGCTTCTCTGTCTCTCTCTGTTGGCCCTGTGATGGACTGCTCACCTGTGCAGGTGGACCACGCCTCTTGCCCTATGACAGCTAGGGCACAGGCTGCAGCCCTGTGAGCCTAAGCTGAATAAACAGTTAGCAAAAATGATCCATAGATGGCCTGAAATCCCCCAGTTAGCAGTTTGGTAGATAGCTATGACATGCTAATCCCATCCAGCAGCTGTATTCTACCTGTAAGCTGATCCCTGCTGAGCCAAAGCACTTTTTCATATACAAATTACAACCTTTAATAGAAACCTATTGGTCAGCATCTTATTAGCCTGCTGTTAGCTTCATTCCACAGAAAACTGAGAGAAACTAACAGAGTTGATAAAGAATAAAGAGAAATGTGCTGATTTAAAGCCTTTGAAGTGCTTCAGATGATCTCTGTCCACTTCTGTCCACTCATTCATTCATGTAAGCTTTCTAATGCAGCTTTGATCTTCACAGTCTGCTTCATGAAACTCATTCTAACCCTGAATGTCAGAGTGTTCCTCCTTCTCTTTCCCATCATTCATGCTGGCAGTGGAGGAGATTTGGATGTTGGACTGTGTTTTGGATGATGTGTGTATGTTTGTGTTGGACTGCTGTCTGTAAAGCAAACGCACATTTTGCTTTGGATTTCAGTGTCAGACAGACTTTAAGGTGGAATGAAGAGTTGGAGAGTTTCACAGTGAATTATCCAGAGGAGGATTTTTCTTCTTCTTTGAAGGATTGAAATGTGAACATTGTTCTGCTGCAGTCAATGGACTAAACCAGAGAAGAAGAAAACAGACTTTACCATGAAGATCCTCAGTGTGGATCAGTATAATATCAGCCTGATGTCTGCAGTTTAGTGTCAGCACAACTTTCACATCATATTCATCTCAGCACAACTAAAACATGCTGACTGACCCCAGAGTTTCAAGTCCACATCCTGGACTCTCCAGGAAACCACACAGATGCTTCACTCCTGAATCCTGCAGCTTGTTGTTGGAGCTCAGGTCCAGCTGTCTCAGATGGGAGGGGTTGGACTTCAGTGCTGCTGCCAGATAATCACAGCTGATCTCTGACAAATCACAGCCCCACAATCTGTATAAAGAATGAAAGATGTAAGTTTATTAGACAAAGTGTGAGCTTGAAATCATTCAGTGTTTCATCATCTGTTCAGAGCTGAAGAAGGTTCAGAATGTAGAAGTTTAGAAAATGGAAACTCCAAACAGCTGAAGCCAACAGGAAGCAGCTTCAAACAAACACAACAAGAGAAAAAACTCTGAATGTTTCACATTAAAGTCGTACATTTATCATAAAAACAGGACAAAGACTTGAAAAAGTCGTGTTTTTCCTTCCAGGAACCACAAGGCTTCACTTTTAAAGGTGAAGTGTGAAAGAAATGGACATATTTGAAGTCCAACACCTTTTTCCAGTCACATTATTAAAGCAGACAAACTACAAGCTCATTTTCATTCCAACAAGTCATCTTCTGACCTGGACTAACAACACTGGTCTCTATGTGCAGCTGGCTGTGAGACCAGTGCTCAGGGAGCGTCTACAAAGTGCAACACTGAAAGAACATCACACACTAATTTGCTTCCAGCACTTTCACACAAACATCTACTGTCATTATTGTCACCAAACTCTGTGGATCCTTTATTGCAAATTCAAATGGGATCAAATGGTCAGACAAAAGAGGGTTATGAGGAAATATGATGAAATGTTGTGTATTAGCAGCAAGTTATTGAATCATTTTCCTCAGAAACCAAACAAAATGATTGACAAACATGTTTTTACAAACTCAGTGTTGGACTTGGATCAGCAGGATAAGCTGATGTTTAAAGGCATTTGAGTCTCGCTGTATGAGAGTCCAGTTATTACTCAATATTTATGGATGATGTTCTTTCAGTGTTGCACTTTGTAGACGCTCCCTGAGCCTCACAGCCAGCTGCACATGGACCAGCTGACATTACCCAGCATTACAGGTGGCTGTAAAAAAATGGATTTTCCTATTTAAATGGTTTTAATTTGAATAAAGCGATGTTGATTCATTCAATCCTGAATCGATTTTTAATATAAATGTATTTTGCCAGAATCTCAGGTTAAAGCTCCCAAAAGTATTTCAACAACAAGCAAACAGATAAAACAGTAAATGAGAGCAGCTAAACACACAAAGATGGAAACACAGAGCGTGGATCGTTCACTCGACGGCACGTACACGGACACGCCGTCGGGGCTGAAAGTGGACAGCTCACAGATCCTGAAGCTGCAGGTTTCATCTGTCTCCAACCAAAACTGAGTGAACCAGCAGCAGAAGAAGATCCAAACTACGCTTTACGTTTGATGAACATCGTCATGAATTCTCTCTGACTTTGACGTTTACTTCCTGCACAGCTCTCTCTCTCTCAGTGTACTTCAAGAACAGTTTACCTTCAAAAATCTGTTTCCTGCATTATTCACTGCTTATTACGCACCAGTCTGCTGTTGTGTTCACTGCTGTCGGCCTCCCAAAACAAAGCCTCATTTCTGCTGTTCAATACTGAAGAAATGTAAACCTTTTAAAATGATGACAGATTACAAACTCTCAGCTGTGTCTGTAATCAAACCTCTGTAACTTTGCTTCCCTTCAGCAGCATCAGCTCATGTTCACATGTTGATTCATGGTTTGCTTCAGTTTTTGATGGACTGCAGAATATTTTGAAGGTTATCTGCTATAAAAAGCCAGAACAGGAAAATCTGCTTCATGTGTTTCTGTTTGATCCTCAGTGACTTTGACACAAAGGCCTCTGCTGTGATGATCACACCTCTGATCAAGTCTCACAGTGTCAGCTTTGTTTTTATACATATGGATATGTGCTGATAAATGATCAGAGTTATAATATTTCCCACTGTCTGCTGTGTGCCGTGACCTTTGACCTGCTAAAGACAGTCAGCTGTGGATTATTCATTGTTGTGTCTGATACTTAGAACTGTGAGGAAGAACACTACACAGTTAATCAGGGTCCCCTCTCTCTGAATCAGGGAAGGTGGGCAGGCCGCGTGTGGGCCACGGGCCATACGTTGAGTCTCACTGTTTGAAATGTGAACATTGTTCTGCTGCAGTCAATGGACTAAACCAGAGAAGAAGAAAACAGACTTTACCATGAAGATCCTCAGTGTGGATCAGTATAATATCAGCCTGATGTCTGCAGTTTAGTGTCAGCACAACTTTCACATCATATTCATCTCAGCACAACTAAAACATGCTGACTGACCCCAGAGTTTCAAGTCCACATCCTGGACTCTCCAGGAAACCACACAGATGCTTCACTCCTGAATCCTGCAGGATGTTGTTCTCACTCAGGTCCAGCTGTCTCAGATGGGAGGGGTTGGACTTCAGTGCTGCTGCCAGATAATCACAGCTGATCTCTGACAAACCACAGCTCTCCAATCTGTATAAAGAATGAAAGATGTAAGTTTATTAGACAAAGTGTGAGCTTGAAATCATTCAGTGTTTCATCATCTGTTCAGAGCTGAAGAAGGTTCAGAATGTAGAAGTTTAGAAAATGGAAACTCCAAACAGCTGAAGCCAACAGGAAGCAGCTTCAAACAGGAAACTGTGCAGAGTTTCAGACTATATGTCCTGATGCAGCCAGTTGGATTTTGGAGATTTGAATCTTTGTTCTGTGACTAAGTCCTTGAATCATTTCTTCCAGTTGGTCCAACAAGACAGACTAAGTGTTGGACATGTGTTGTGGCTCCATTAGGGGAGCTTCTAAATGTGATGTGATGGCCCCTCTGGGTCTGTCAGGTCACAGCACTGAAGAGAGCTCAAACTGGGCACACAGTTATTCCAGTCTGGACCAAAGACTATATACTGGGACTGAGGGACTGCTTTGACTGCACCCACTGGGACTTTTTAAAGGCTCATGTTCTCACTTAGATCATCGATTTCTACTTACATTTCTTTCTGGGAAAAATGGGGATTACTTTGGAAACAGGAAGTATTTTCCCCAATAAGCAGCCCTGGATTAGTAAATCACTCCAACATGTTCTCAGGCAGAAGAAGCTGTCTTGTTATGAGGGAGAGAAGAAAAAGATTGAGGCACAGAAACTTGTTGAAAGAGAGATAAAGCAGCTAAAATCAGGTGTAAAAGTAAAGCAGAGGATGAGCTGAATAAAGGACACTCAAGGCTGGCTTGGAAAGGAATGAAGTCCATGGTGGGGATGCAGAACAAGGAGCAAAGATGAATGTGATGCTGAATCAGCAGAAGACTTGGACTCATTTGATTCCAGCTTTGATATCATTGGTTTCAATGAAGAGCTTTGTGATTGTAGCAAAGGGCTGGTAGCTCTGAGAGTCCCACTGATGAGGTGTTTGTGTGGAAATCTCTTAGTGGGACCAAAGAGAGAAAAAGCCCTGGTCCTGATGCTGTGGGAGGGAAATGATTGAAGTGTGCTGTGAGGAACTGACTGGGAGGTTTTCACACATTTTCCAGTCCTCCTTGGAACAACAGGAAGTTCCCAGCATATGGAAACAAAGGTTAAGTGTCCTATGGCACTCAGTGATGATGGTGCTGTGGCCCCACCACCTCCACCTCTTTGTAAAGGAACTAACTGTCATCTGAAGCTTCAAATGGAACTAAGACTTCCTCCACTAGGTGGCAGTGTCTGATGAGAAAGTGTTAGTGGAGCTGGCCTGGAGTCAGAAACAGGAAGATGCAGGATTTGGGCTGAAATGGGGAAATGTGGTTAGCACTAGTGCCTTAAAGCAAGAAGGTTGTAGGTTGAAGCTTGTTGGCCTTTCTGTGGAGGTTGGATGTTCTCCCACAGTCCAATGAAATGCTGCTTAGGTTCATTGGTGCTTCTAAATTGGCTGTAGGTGTGGATGTGAGAGAGTGCTTCTCTGTCTCTCTCTGTTGGCCCTGTGATGGACTGCTCACCTGTGCAGGTGGACCACGCCTCTTGCCCTATGACAGCTAGGGCACAGGCTGCAGCCCTGTGAGCCTAAGCTGAATAAACAGTTAGCAAAAATGATCCATAGATGGCCTGAAATCCCCCAGTTAGCAGTTTGGTAGATAGCTATGACATGCTAATCCCATCCAGCAGCTGTATTCTACGTGTAAGCTGATCCCTGCTGAGCCAAAGCACTTTTTCATATACAAATTACAACCTTTAATAGAAACCTATTGGTCAGCATCTTATTAGCCTGCTGTTAGCTTCATTCCACAGAAAACTGAGAGAAACTAACAGAGTTGATAAAGAATAAAGAGAAATGTGCTGATTTAAAGCCTTTGAAGTGCTTCAGATGATCTCTGTCCACTTCTGTCCACTCATTCATTCATGTAAGCTTTCTAATGCAGCTTTGATCTTCACAGTCTGCTTCATGAAACTCATTCTAACCCTGAATGTCAGAGTGTTCCTCCTTCTCTTTCCCATCATTCATGCTGGCAGTGGAGGAGATTTGGATGTTGGACTGTGTTTTGGATGATGTGTGTATGTTTGTGTTGGACTGCTGTCTGTAAAGCAAACGCACATTTTGCTTTGGATTTCAGTGTCAGACAGACTTTAAGGTGGAATGAAGAGTTGGAGAGTTTCACAGTGAATTATCCAGAGGAGGATTTTTCTTCTTCTTTGAAGGATTGAAATGTGAACATTGTTCTGCTGCAGTCAATGGACTAAACCAGAGAAGAAGAAAACAGACTTTACCATGAAGATCCTCAGTGTGGATCAGTATAATATCAGCCTGATGTCTGCAGTTTAGTGTCAGCACAACTTTCACATCATATTCATCTCAGCACAACTAAAACATGCTGACTGACCTCAGAGTTTCAAGTCCACATCCTGGACTCTCCAGGAAACCACACAGATGCTTCACTCCTGAATCCTGCAGCTTGTTGTTGGAGCTCAGGTCCAGCTGTCTCAGATGGGAGGGGTTGGACTTCAGTGCTGCTGCCAGATAATCACAGCTGATCTCTGACAAATCACAGCCCCACAATCTGTATAAAGAATGAAAGATGTAAGTTTATTAGACAAAGTGTGAGCTTGAAATCATTCAGTGTTTCATCATCTGTTCAGAGCTGAAGAAGGTTCAGAATGTAGAAGTTTAGAAAATGGAAACTCCAAACAGCTGAAGCCAACAGGAAGCAGCTTCAAACAAACACAACAAGAGAAAAAACTCTGAATGTTTCACATTAAAGTCGTACATTTATCATAAAAACAGGACAAAGACTTGAAAAAGTCGTGTTTTTCCTTCCAGGAACCACAAGGCTTCACTTTTAAAGGTGAAGTGTGAAAGAAATGGACATATTTGAAGTCCAACACCTTTTTCCAGTCACATTATTAAAGCAGACAAACTACAAGCTCATTTTCATTCCAACAAGTCATCTTCTGACCTGGACTAACAACACTGGTCTCTATGTGCAGCTGGCTGTGAGACCAGTGCTCAGGGAGCGTCTACAAAGTGCAACACTGAAAGAACATCACACACTAATTTGCTTCCAGCACTTTCACACAAACATCTACTGTCATTATTGTCACCAAACTCTGTGGATCCTTTATTGCAAATTCAAATGGGATCAAATGGTCAGACAAAAGAGGGTTATGAGGAAATATGATGAAATGTTGTGTATTAGCAGCAAGTTATTGAATCATTTTCCTCAGAAACCAAACAAAATGATTGACAAACATGTTTTTACAAACTCAGTGTTGGACTTGGATCAGCAGGATAAGCTGATGTTTAAAGGCAGTTGAGTCTCGCTGTATGAGAGTCCAGTTATTACTCAATATTTATGGATGATGTTCTTTCAGTGTTGCACTTTGTAGACGCTCCCTGAGCCTCACAGCCAGCTGCACATGGACCAGCTGACATTACCCAGCATTAGAGGCGGCTGTAAAAAAATGGATTTTCCTATTTAAATGGTTTTAATTTGAATAAAGCGATGTTGATTCATTCAATCCTGAATCGATTTTTAATATAAATGTATTTTGCCAGAATCTCAGGTTAAAGCTCCCAAAAGTATTTCAACAACAAGCAAACAGATAAAACAGTAAATGAGAGCAGCTAAACACACAAAGATGGAAACACAGAGCGTGGATCGTTCACTCGACGGCACGTACACGGACACGCCGTCGGGGCTGAAAGTGGACAGCTCACAGATCCTGAAGCTGCAGGTTTCATCTGTCTCCAACCAAAACTGAGTGAACCAGCAGCAGAAGAAGATCCAAACTACGCTTTACGTTTGATGAACATCGTCATGAATTCTCTCTGACTTTGACGTTTACTTCCTGCACAGCTCTCTCTCTCTCAGTGTACTTCAAGAACAGTTTACCTTCAAAAATCTGTTTCCTGCATTATTCACTGCTTATTACGCACCAGTCTGCTGTTGTGTTCACTGCTGTCGGCCTCCCAAAACAAAGCCTCATTTCTGCTGTTCAATACTGAAGAAATGTAAACCTTTTAAAATGATGACAGATTACAAACTCTCAGCTGTGTCTGTAATCAAACCTCTGTAACTTTGCTTCCCTTCAGCAGCATCAGCTCATGTTCACATGTTGATTCATGGTTTGCTTCAGTTTTTGATGGACTGCAGAATATTTTGAAGGTTATCTGCTATAAAAAGCCAGAACAGGAAAATCTGCTTCATGTGTTTCTGTTTGATCCTCAGTGACTTTGACACAAAGGCCTCTGCTGTGATGATCACACCTCTGATCAAGTCTCACAGTGTCAGCTTTGTTTTTATACATATGGATATGTGCTGATAAATGATCAGAGTTATAATATTTCCCACTGTCTGCTGTGTGCCGTGACCTTTGACCTGCTAAAGACAGTCAGCTGTGGATTATTCATTGTTGTGTCTGATACTTAGAACTGTGAGGAAGAACACTACACAGTTAATCAGGGTCCCCTCTCTCTGAATCAGGGAAGGTGGGCAGGCCGCGTGTGGGCCACGGGCCATACGTTGAGTCTCACTGTTTGAAATGTGAACATTGTTCTGCTGCAGTCAATGGACTAAACCAGAGAAGAAGAAAACAGACTTTACCATGAAGATCCTCAGTGTGGATCAGTATAATATCAGCCTGATGTCTGCAGTTTAGTGTCAGCACAACTTTCACATCATATTCATCTCAGCACAACTAAAACATGCTGACTGACCTCAGAGTTTCAAGTCCACATCCTGGACTCTCCAGGAAACCACACAGATGCTTCACTCCTGAATCCTGCAGGATGTTGTTCTCACTCAGGTCCAGCTGTCTCAGATGGGAGGGGTTGGACTTCAGTGCTGCTGCCAGATAATCACAGCTGATCTCTGACAAACCACAGCTCTCCAATCTGTATAAAGAATGAAAGATGTAAGTTTATTAGACAAAGTGTGAGCTTGAAATCATTCAGTGTTTCATCATCTGTTCAGAGCTGAAGAAGGTTCAGAATGTAGAAGTTTAGAAAATGGAAACTCCAAACAGCTGAAGCCAACAGGAAGCAGCTTCAAACAGGAAACTGTGCAGAGTTTCAGACTATATGTCCTGATGCAGCCAGTTGGATTTTGGAGATTTGAATCTTTGTTCTGTGACTAAGTCCTTGAATCATTTCTTCCAGTTGGTCCAACAAGACAGACTAAGTGTTGGACATGTGTTGTGGCTCCATTAGGGGAGCTTCTAAATGTGATGTGATGGCCCCTCTGGGTCTGTCAGGTCACAGCACTGAAGAGAGCTCAAACTGGGCACACAGTTATTCCAGTCTGGACCAAAGACTATATACTGGGACTGAGGGACTGCTTTGACTGCACCCACTGGGACTTTTTAAAGGCTCATGTTCTCACTTAGATCATCGATTTCTACTTACATTTCTTTCTGGGAAAAATGGGGATTACTTTGGAAACAGGAAGTATTTTCCCCAATAAGCAGCCCTGGATTAGTAAATCACTCCAACATGTTCTCAGGCAGAAGAAGCTGTCTTGTTATGAGGGAGAGAAGAAAAAGATTGAGGCACAGAAACTTGTTGAAAGAGAGATAAAGCAGCTAAAATCAGGTGTAAAAGTAAAGCAGAGGATGAGCTGAATAAAGGACACTCAAGGCTGGCTTGGAAAGGAATGAAGTCCATGGTGGGGATGCAGAACAAGGAGCAAAGATGAATGTGATGCTGAATCAGCAGAAGACTTGGACTCATTTGATTCCAGCTTTGATATCATTGGTTTCAATGAAGAGCTTTGTGATTGTAGCAAAGGGCTGGTAGCTCTGAGAGTCCCACTGATGAGGTGTTTGTGTGGAAATCTCTTAGTGGGACCAAAGAGAGAAAAAGCCCTGGTCCTGATGCTGTGGGAGGGAAATGATTGAAGTGTGCTGTGAGGAACTGACTGGGAGATTTTCACACATTTTCCAGTCCTCCTTGGAACAACAGGAAGTTCCCAGCATATGGAAACAAAGGTTAAGTGTCCTATGGCACTCAGTGATGATGGTGCTGTGGCCCCACCACCTCCACCTCTTTGTAAAGGAACTAACTGTCATCTGAAGCTTCAAATGGAACTAAGACTTCCTCCACTAGGTGGCAGTGTCTGATGAGAAAGTGTTAGTGGAGCTGGCCTGGAGTCAGAAACAGGAAGATGCAGGATTTGGGCTGAAATGGGGAAATGTGGTTAGCACTAGTGCCTTAAAGCAAGAAGGTTGTAGGTTGAAGCTTGTTGGCCTTTCTGTGGAGGTTGGATGTTCTCCCACAGTCCAATGAAATGCTG
This sequence comes from Diplotaxodon limnothrissa, assembly GCF_057381915.1. Lineage (NCBI taxonomy): Eukaryota > Metazoa > Chordata > Actinopteri > Cichliformes > Cichlidae > Diplotaxodon > Diplotaxodon limnothrissa. Next base: position 70,597,873 of record NC_140598.1, on the reverse strand, counting down.
CTTAGGTTCATTGGTGCTTCTAAATTGGCTGTAGGTGTGGATGTGAGAGAGTGCTTCTCTGTCTCTCTCTGTTGGCCCTGTGATGGACTGCTCACCTGTGCAGGTGGACCACGCCTCTTGCCCTATGACAGCTAGGGCACAGGCTGCAGCCCTGTGAGCCTAAGCTGAATAAACAGTTAGCAAAAATGATCCATAGATGGCCTGAAATCCCCCAGTTAGCAGTTTGGTAGATAGCTATGACATGCTAATCCCATCCAGCAGCTGTATTCTACCTGTAAGCTGATCCCTGCTGAGCCAAAGCACTTTTTCATATACAAATTACAACCTTTAATAGAAACCTATTGGTCAGCATCTTATTAGCCTGCTGTTAGCTTCATTCCACAGAAAACTGAGAGAAACTAACAGAGTTGATAAAGAATAAAGAGAAATGTGCTGATTTAAAGCCTTTGAAGTGCTTCAGATGATCTCTGTCCACTTCTGTCCACTCATTCATTCATGTAAGCTTTCTAATGCAGCTTTGATCTTCACAGTCTGCTTCATGAAACTCATTCTAACCCTGAATGTCAGAGTGTTCCTCCTTCTCTTTCCCATCATTCATGCTGGCAGTGGAGGAGATTTGGATGTTGGACTGTGTTTTGGATGATGTGTGTATGTTTGTGTTGGACTGCTGTCTGTAAAGCAAACGCACATTTTGCTTTGGATTTCAGTGTCAGACAGACTTTAAGGTGGAATGAAGAGTTGGAGAGTTTCACAGTGAATTATCCAGAGGAGGATTTTTCTTCTTCTTTGAAGGTTTGAAATGTGAACATTGTTCTGCTGCAGTCAATGGACTAAACCAGAGAAGAAGAAAACAGACTTTACCATGAAGATCCTCAGTGTGGATCAGTATAATATCAGCCTGATGTCTGCAGTTTAGTGTCAGCACAACTTTCACATCATATTCATCTCAGCACAACTAAAACATGCTGACTGACCCCAGAGTTTCAAGTCCACATCCTGGACTCTCCAGGAAACCACACAGATGCTTCACTCCTGAATCCTGCAGCTTGTAGTTGGAGCTCAGGTCCAGCTGTCTCAGATGGGAGGGGTTGGACTTCAGTGCTGCTGCCAGATAATCACAGCTGATCTCTGACAAACCACAGTCCCTCAATCTGTATAAAGAATGAAAGATGTAAGTTTATTAGACAAAGTGTGAGCTTGAAATCATTCAGTGTTTCATCATCTGTTCAGAGCTGAAGAAGGTTCAGAATGTAGAAGTTTAGAAAATGGAAACTCCAAACAGCTGAAGCCAACAGGAAGCAGCTTCAAACAAACACAACAAGAGAAAAAACTCTGAATGTTTCACATTAAAGTCGTACATTTATCATAAAAACAGGACAAAGACTTGAAAAAGTTGTTTTTTTCCTTCCAGGAACCACAAGGCTTCACTTTTAAAGGTGAAGTGTGAAAGAAATGGACATATTTGAAGTCCAACACCTTTTTCCAGTCACATTATTAAAGCAGACAAACTACAAGCTCATTTTCATTCCAACAAGTCATCTTCTGACCTGGACTAACAACACTGGTCTCTATGTGCAGCTGGCTGTGAGACCAGTGCTCAGGGACCGTCTACAAAGTGCAACACTGAAAGAACATCACACACTAATTTGCTTCCATCATCCAACCTGAAGAGGAAACAGAGACTCCTCCCCTTCAAAGTAAAAGCTGCTCCTTTTGGACACAGTATCAAAGAAAGTCTACAGTATAACATAGAAAAGACAGAACAAAGTTTTGGTTGTTTTTAAATTGTGCAGAAATGAAACTACACTAAGCTCAATTATGTGACAGACATTTCATCCCATGTCAGTTTGGCCTCATCCTGGGCCGGATTATCCAGCACACACTCTGACCACAGGCCCAGGGGCCACGCACAGCTGGGCTCCATCCAAGATGGTAAAATGGTAAATGGCCTGTATTTATATAGCGCTTTACTAGTCCCTAAGGACCCCAAAGCGCTTTACATATCCAGTCATCCACCCATTCACGCACACATTCACACACTGGTGATGGCAAGCTACATTGTAGCCACAGCCACCCTGGGGCGCACTGACAGAGGCGAGGCTGCCGGACACTGGCGCCACCGGGCCCTCTGACCACCACCAGTAGGCAACGGGTGAGGTGTCTTGCCCAAGGACACAACGACCGAGACTGTCCAAGCCGGGGCTCGAACCGGCAACCTTCCGATTACAAGGCGAACTCCCAACTCTTGAGCCACGATCGCCGAAATCGATATTTTGTTACAAACAATTTTTTGTTTGCTCTCTTGATCAGCTCCTTTTTCTGAGCAAGAATCCTGACATTCCTTCACTGTCCAAATGTGTTTAACTTTTTTTTTGGCAGCAATAAACATGACAGTTTACTTATTTTAATTTAAGACATGTTTTATTTTAATTAAGTTTAAAACTTTTTTTATTTAATGTAAAATTATATTTTGTTTTAATTTACTTTCAAATTCTTCAGTTGCTGAAGGGGCTGCATAGTTTTCATAAATTGCATAGTTCAGAATAGCTATAATTGTACCAGATGGTTGCATTCAGTTAAGTTGGACTAGACTGTAATACAAACCGTTCAGTTTGTCAACAATAAAACTGACTGAAATGAGAGAAAGACTGAGTGCGAGACTTTGATATTAGATAAAATGAATATTGATAAAGTTTAACTTTATGTACAGAATCTGAATATTGCAAAATATTTTAAAAAATTGCAATAATATCGTATCGTGAGTTGTATGGTGATTCCCACCTCTACTACTTAGTATTGAGAAAAGCCCACTAAAAGAACGCCCACCAGACCAAAGCAATGGTTTTGACTTGATCAGCATTAACCCCGCCCCCTGACTTTGATGGGTGAAGCTGACAAATAAAATGTATTTATGAACAGCGATGCAGGGCCAGGAGTAGCAACGTGAATTAAATAAATACATCATTAAATAATTCATTAAATGTGTCAGTAAAATAATTAAAATAGAAAACAAACCAATAATTGATTAAATTTGTATTTAACTAATTAGAATTGTACATAAATAAATAATGAATTATTTTAAATGAAATTAACTGATAATTCATTATCAATATATTTTTTTCATTAATTACTGAAATAAATAATTCATTAGTGATGTATTTATTTAATAAACCATAAAATTATTGCTAGTTTACTCAAAATAATTTTAAGACATCAATATTAAAGGTTAAGTTATGATAATGAACACATGCAACTATAACTGATGACATAAGAATTTGGATTTTTTAAGCTAAAGCGAAGGTGCTGACTCACTTGGCATGTTACTCTCAAATCCTCCCTAATAACAAGAACATAATTACACTTTAGCCACAAGAGGGCAGCAGCATTAATACAAGTCACGTGTATATAAAGGTACAGTGATTATATTACAGTGATTTTGACAAAAACAAAACAGAAGTTCATGGCAGTGTGTTTTTCCATAACATACCAACCAAATTAAATAATAAAAACTTTATAACTTACAGAGCTTTTTTAGAGACTTTGACCACTGGCAGCAGCCTCAGAAGAGCCTCCTCTGAAGCAAAGTATTTCTGCAGGTCAAACACATCCAGATCTTTTTCTGATGACAGTAAGATGAAGACCAGAGCTGACCACTGAGCAGGAGACAGTTTATCTGTGGAGAGACGTCCTGATCTCAGGGACTGTTGGATCTCCTCCACTAGAGAACGATCATTCAGTTCATTCAGACAGTGAAACAGATTGATGCTTTTCTCTGCAGACAGATTCTCACTGAGCTTCTCCTTGATGTACTGAACTGCTTCCTGATTGGTCAGTGAGCTGCTTCCTGTCTGTGTCAGCAGACCTCGTAGGAGAGTCTGATTGGTCTGCATTGAAAGACCCAGGAGGAAGCGGAGGAACAAGTCCAGGTATCCATTGGGACTCTGTAAGGCCTTGTTCACAGCACTCTGGTGGAGAGATTGGAGTTTTGGTTTATCAAATAATTTAGACCACATTGATGTTGTTTGTTGTTCTTCCAGCAGATTGAGTCCAGAGTTGATGAAGGTCAGGTGGACATGAAGAGCAGCCAGAAACTCCTGAACACTGAGATGAACAAAGCAGAACACCTTGTCCTGGTACAGTTGTTTCTCCTCTTTAAAGATCTGTGTGAACACTCCTGAGTACACTGAGGCTGCTCTGATATCGATGCCACACTCTGTCAGGTCTGGTTCATAGAAGATCAGGTTTCCTTTCTGCAGCTGATCAAAAGCCAGTTTTCCCAGTGACTCAATCATCTTCCTGCTCTCTGGACTCCAGTGTGGATCTGTCTCAGCTCCTCCATCATATTTGATCCTCTTGACTTTGGCCTGAACCACCAGGAAGTGGATGTACATCTCAGTCAGGGTGTTGGGCAGCTGTCCTCCCTCTCTGGTTTCCAGCACATCCTCCAGAACTGTAGCAGTGATCCAGCAGAAGACTGGGATGTGACACATGATGTGGAGGCTTCGAGCTTTCTTGATGTGGGAGATGATCCTGCTGGCCTGCTTCTCATCTCTGAATCTCTTCCTGAAGTACTCCTCCTTCTGTGGGTCAGTGAACCCTCTGACCTCTGTCACCATGCCAACACACTCAGGGGGGATCTGATTGGCTGCTGCAGGTCGTGTTGTTATCCAAAGGCGAGCAGATGGGAGCAGGTTCCCTCTGATGAGGTTTGTCAGCAGCTCATCCAATGAGGTGGACTTTCTGGTTTCAGTCAGGATTTTAGTTTTGTTGAAGTCCAAATTAAGTCGACACTCATCCAGACCATCAAGTATGAACACAACCTGGAAGTCTTCAAGCCTGCAGATTCCTGATTCGTTAGTTTGATTAAAGAAGTGATGAACAAGTTCCACCAAGCTGAACTTTTCCTCTTTCAGCACATTCAGCTCTCTGAAAGTGAATGGAAATATGAACTGGATGTCCTGGTTGGCTTTGTCTTCAGCCCAGTCCAGGCTGTATTTCTGTGTTAAGACTGTTTTCCCAATGCCAGCCACTCCCTTTGTCAGCACTGTTCTGATTGGTTCGTCTCTTCCAGGTGAGGCTTTAAAGATGTCTTCTTGTCTGATTGTTGTTTCTGGTCTGTCTGGTTTCCTGGATGCTGTTTCAATCTGTCTGACCTCATGTTCCTCATTGACCTCTGCAGTCCCTCCCTCTGTGATGTAGAGCTCTGTGTAGATCTGATTCAGGAGGGTTGGGCTTCCTGCTTTAGCGATGCCCTCAAACACACACTGGAACTTCTTCTTCAGTTGGGCTTTAAGTTCATGTTTACAGAGTGGAGCAAATATTTCTGAAGGTAAGAAATTCAGAAACAAATATTATATAATAAATATCATAGCCTTTCAGTACCCTGAAAGGATGAATGTCTATTGGTCCATTTCTTGAGCTATTAGGAAAGATCAATATTCAGTCTTTAGAGAAATTCTCTTACTGCTCTGCAGATGGTCAGCCATCTCATGCTGCTTAAGTCTCCTCAAGAAGTGGAGTGTGATCTTCAGAAATGCTTCTCTGCAGCTCTTTCTTTCATCTTCATCCTCACCTTCAAACATCTCCTCATCCTCCATCTGGCTCTTTAAAGTTTCTGGGTGATCTGGACTCAGAACCTTCTGGATCTTCTTCAGCTCATTCTTCACAAACATGGTGATGTTGTCCTCCAGCCGCTGGAAAAGAAGACTATATGAATTACCCAGTGGTAAATGGACTGGTTCTTATATAGCTCTCTTTGATACTCTGTGCACACAAAGCATTTTATACAACATGCCTCATTCAACCAAGCACATTGTTCTATGCTTAAATACTTTCTTTCACACTCTGATGGATGCATCAGAGGGCAGCTTGGGTTTAGTACGTTACCCAGTACATTTGCCAGCCAGGGTTTGATTCACAAACCTAACTAGTAGCTGACCTGCTCCCCTCCTGAGCTACAGTCACCCCAATCTGACTGAAATCATGGAGCCCAAACTCTGACTTATGTTGGACACACTGACAATCCTCTGGTCCACAAAGTGCAGCATAGAGGTGACTGAAAAGAACAAATGTAAACGTAGTACTACAAACCATAACCACAGAGTCCAGGTGTGTTTGATGTTGCTGTGCAGACTGACCAGTGGAAACCTCTGCTCTCTGCTGGTCCACTCTGTGGAGGAGTAATGTATAATTAGCTCATGTTATGTCTGTCCACACACAGACACAAGCTAAAGGTCCATGAAGTGATGTTTGGATGGGTTCAGTCAATCAGATGACTGTCATGGTGAAGCTTTGCTAGTCCTGCTGATCCCACTGAGAATTAACAACTCAGTTTCCAGATGTCTGTAGTTTTCTGCTCAGTTTCTTTAGTCCCAACAGCTCTTACCATCTCCTGCATAAAGCTTTCCCTCCATGCTCAGATGCCCTGGAACAAGGTGCTCTCTTTATATCAGTGACTGGTTTAAAGTGCCAACTTGCAGTGCTCGCCAAACTTTGTGTCAGCAAAAGTAGTTCTAATGTTTCTTACATTTATTACATTTTTACATTTTTACACACACAAATCAATGAACGCAAAAACATGAACTTTCCAGATATTTTGTTTCACAATGTTACAAAACTCAGTTCAAAACTACACAGTCTGATTTACAAGTACAAAATATTTATGACCACAGTTTGAGCCGATGTATGTCCCGAGTCTGTGGACTCAGTAGTTTTGTTTTGATTGTTATTGTCTTTTGTTACAATTTCATTCTGATTAAGATTTTCTAGTTCTGAGGTTTTGGTTTCTGTGTTCCCTCTGTACTGTGTTAGTATTGTGTCTCTGTGTTCACTTCCTGTTTTATTTTGACAGTGCCATGTCCTATGTTAGTGTGTCTACTTTTGCTTCCCCTTGTCTGGTTATGTCCAATGAATCCTGCTGTGTCTCCCTTTTCTCCTTCCCTGATAGCTCTTTTGTGTATATGAGCCCTTTGTTTTCTCCTGCTTGTTGCTGGTTCGTCTGTGTTGTCTCCCCGTGTCTCCGTTTAAGGTTTCAGGTTAGTTTTTTGGTTTTTTCAGTAGAGGTTATCTTAGCTTCTGCACAGGCCATCTCCACTGCACTTCACCGTTGCAATACAGCTCACTCACGTCACAGCAGTGTCGGCATCTTGGGTCCTTTATTAAATTCAACATGGCTCGCCCCGCTAGCCGTGACATAAGATGTGAAAACAATATTTAAGGTGCAGGGCCAACAAACTGAGTCTAGAAATAAACTCAGAGTTGATTGAATTAGCATTTTGAATTGGCTGATCTGAGTTACTTCAATCAAGTCTATGTTCACTTTGAGTTAAGATTATACGTGATTGATGTAAAAGAAAAAAGCCATCATCAGCAAATGATTCTGATTTAGCAGGTTTTCAAATCTAAACGGTACCCATCCCTAGCTGGCTGCAGTTAAACCTTTACTTAAAAAGCATCCCTAGACCCAGCTGTCTTAGCTAATTATAGGCCAATCTCCAACCTGACAATCCTTGAAAGAGTAGTTGGGGGGAGACAATCAGAGGGGCAGTGTGATGATCTTTGGTTACAAACTACCGCAGTCAAGTCCAGAGGTGGGTAGTAACGAGTTACATTTACTCCGTTACGTTTACTTGAGTAAGTTTTTGAAAAAAAACTGTGCCATTAAAGTACCTTTTGTTACTTTAATGGCACACATGTTAATGTTAGCCATTTAAATATTAGCAGTTAGCTGAGGCCACAAGAAGAAGAGGCCCTAGAAGAACAATGGATGATAAGATTAGATTTTCAAGACTAGGCAGAGACGTGTTTTCCTTTACTGTCTCTTACAGAGGAGGGAGCAGATACCAGACGAGGTCACGGAGGTACGGGGAGGATTCGCAGCAGACAGCAAGACTGCCACGTCCATGCGAGAGAGCGATGGCTACGATAATCTCTGTTTTTGTCTCCCTATATAATGTTGTACAGCCCATTTGAGGGTTATCCTCTCTGTGAACCAGATGCTTGATTTCACACAGAGGTCCACCAACTGAATTTGATCAGTTATGGAACGATTTACCTCGACAGGCTCCTTCATTCGCTGATTTTAAACCTCCTTTAAAACACACTTTTACTCCCTGACCTTTGACCCAGTGTGACATGTTGACTCACTACCTCAGACAGCTTAAAAATAGTCTTTTTGTTTTTTGGTGCTGCCTAAAAGAACCATAAAATATCTGTCCTATATACAGTTATGTTCATATATTTTTGTGCTACATCAGGAAACTCAAAAACATAGTTTTTAATATTTTAATCCTTATTTTTAAAACTGTTTTTGTCATTTTTCTTCTCCCATTGCATCAAAAATCATTATTTACACTGAATAAATGAGTCAGCAGCTCTCTTACATTGTTGCTGCAGGTTCATTACTGAACCATGGAGGTTCTCCTTTGGACCAGTCACTCCTTACAGACACACAGCTGGATGCTGCAGATCCTGCTCCATCCTTTTCCTCCATCTTCTTGATGTCAGGGTGGAGTTAGTCTGAGAGGTAAACACACACACACTCAGAGGTGCTGTTGTACTGGAAGCATCACACTGATGGGTTTCTAAAGTTCTCATTGATCATTTCATGGAGTTTCTGTGGTAAACACTGTCCTATGACGTATGTGTTATGGTGAGGGTCATGAGGGCTAACCAGCCCCACTCCTTACTCCTCATATTTCAGCCTGAAGCACAATAACAGCCTAAACCTAACCAGGAGGCTGTAACCTCAAAGGGACTTCATGGTTAGAAATAAAGGTTCAATGAAATGAAGCAGATCATAAAAACATGAGTTCCAACTTTAAAAGAAGCATCCACACGATGACGGCACAGCAGAGGAGCACTTTCTCTAACACACTGATTCAGTTCCACTGACACAAGGACACACACAGGAAGGCACACACACACAAGCCTTTATAAGAAACAACACAATCATCTGTGCTTGACTTGTCAATCCAAGTCCGTAGCCCATGAGCCCGCGGTATCAGACCACAGATATTCCCTTACTTTGAAAAAATAAAGCCAGGTTTCAGAACAGACCTGATGTTTATGCTACAGCCTGTTTACCAATATAATCAATATTAGATATCAGAGCAAAAGAAACCTCGGTGATCAGGACGCTGGGACTGAGAACAGGAAGTGGCTCAAACGTCACAGTTTCATAATGTCACCCTGAACTCCACTCACCAAGGGCGTAGATTTCGCATGGACGGAAGGGACGTGTCCCCACCAATAATTTGATCTCTTCGAGTAAAGAAAAACAAACCCGATAGTAAGAAAAAAACGATCTGTCAGCGTCTCATTCAGCGAGCGGAGCAGAAAAAGTTAAATTACGTTCTCTACTGGAGTCCTACATCATGTGACAAATATGGCCAATGTGATTGGCTGAGCCTTTCAGGGAGCTCTGTTTAGTTCCAGCAGCGGCAAACCTGCGCTGCGAGGAGGAGAGGAGGATGGAAGCGCAAAGGAAGAACCTGCATATAAGAAATTGTTTTTCAAAGAAACCTGTAAGTCACTTAAAGTCAAGTTCACTCATATAATGTGTCCGTCACAATAACGTTACAGGCTATGCCGGGTTCTCACACAGCTGAATAAACTGCTGTGTGAAAACAGCAGTTTATTCGACCATCTACGCCAGCGTCCGGTTATATTTTAGACAGCAAGGAACAGACGGCAGGTGACGTAATTCTGAAGGCTAGACCGTCCAATTTCACAGTCGCTCATTTCCGGTCTACCCGGCTTTCGGAGGACCCGGCCCACTTAGACCACTAAGGCCGCGTCCTCAGGTGGACGCAGCCTCTGAAGTTGGACACCCCCGGCCTGTTTCCGGCTGGACAATAATAACAGTGACATTTAACTTATTTTATCCGATAAATAAACACTGTAAGTTTCAAGTTTTTTGTATATATATATGTACATGTATCCCCCCCCTCCCCCCCCAGCCCCTTTAGGTCTCCCTAATTCTGAGGTCTTATGGTTGGCAAGTAGGTGCTAGGCTTGGTCCAAATCAGTCTAAAATTGTATGTAACCACGAATAATGTGATTCCATGTCCACCAGGAGAGACTGGACAGTATAGATGCCAGCAGTTCATTTCAGCTAACGAGAGGAGCAGGCATGTGTTTGTTGTGTGGGCATGTAGTCCATATCTGTTGCTGTAACAGTAGTTCATGTTTAGAATTAAACATCCCAGCTCACTGATTTGATAGAGGGCAGTAGTGCCTGAAATGTTGCATAATGTTGCTGAGAGATCATTTACTTTGTGGTAATCTTAGATGAGTAGTTTTATGGACAAAACCCACCAGATCATTCAGTGTTCCCTTAGTGCTAATGTATCAGAGATGTTGGTGTACTATAACTGAAGTAATGTTGTTAAGTCCTTAAAGTCATATTCTTTTATTGTCTTGACTGCATTTGAAGCCATTTTTACTTTTGTATGATACCTGATTTATATGGAATATGGCTGAAGTAAACTAAAGCCTGAAATACTTAGTCAGTCATTTGCTTAATAGTAATTTAACATCACATAATTCACATATAAAACTATGAATTGTAATTTTAAACGGTTTAAAAGCATGTAGAATAGCACATGTAGGCAAGTATATTTCTCCTCTTTTTATCAAGAAGCAAAAACAAAAAGGAAAAAATAAGAAACGGGGCAGGGGTCGATGGTTGAATCATCCGTCCCCACCAATGCCACAACCAAATCTACACCCTTGCCACTCACGGAGTTTCTGTCGCCATTGTAGTTTTTAAAGTCCCGTGATAAAGGCGGGTCTTTCTGTGAATCCGCACGCTCATTGGCTAATAACTTGAGATTGACACATCGTTATCCAATGAGCGTGCGGGAACTTCCGACATAAAGTTGTTTCCTTTGAAAAACCAAAGTCTGATTATTTTTGCCTCCACTGAAGGAGCCTGTTGTTCCCGCCACAGAGACACAGTAATGTCAGAGCGGTGTTAACACTCACCCTGCCTCAGCACAGCTCTCACTCTCCTCCTGCTCTCTCACACTAAACGGAGGCTCAGCTAAACTCACTTCCTCTCTACTTACAGGAAACCAGCGCTCAGAGGAGCCGACCGGCCTCACATTTCACCCACAGACACGAACAGCGTGGAATTATTTTATGTCATAAGAAGAAACATATTCATGTTAACACTCACCTGCCTCAGCTCCACCTTCCTCCTCCTGCTTTCACTTTCACTGCTGCTCCCTAAACACAGAGGATGCTGGGACTTGTAGTTGTTTCCTTCCGGTGCGGTCTTCCTCTTTGTTTGTTTGTGTTTGTGTTCAAGTTATTTCGATCATGTAAACATCAACAGAACACGTGAAGCCACACAGAGTTTGTATGTCGAGGTGGGTAGGAGGGTTTGAGGGTTTGGGGAGGGGTCAGAGGGAAGAGGTCTCTCAGTCTTGACAATCCACATTGATGGCATTGCATCTTTCAACGTGTTTGTGGGTCGATTTGGATGCTCCAGGTGTGAGAGCAGCCACTCAGCCTCTACTGCAGATGTGTGTCACAAGTTCATCTAGTAGTAGGCTATGGCACTTGGCCACAGGTGGCAGCAGTGGACTGGCCTCCATCTGAGACTGCTCCAGCTGCTATGTGATAGTCCAGCTGCAAACTGAAGATCATATGCAAGTTTTGGAAATTAAACTGTGTGAAGTAGTCAGACTCGAACGTCAAGGAAGGTGGTAGGGAAGCAGACTATGCAGACATTTTGGGTTTCCAAGGTGAGCAATTTATTTGCAGTGAACTTAATTTAATGTATAACTTAACAAAACTTTCCCCAAATCAATTCATTTAACAAAACTCAACATAACATGGCTCTGGTGACACTCCACTCCTCTCCTCTCCTCTCCTCTCCTCTCCTCTCCTCTCCTCTCCTCTCCTCTCCTCTCCTCTCCTCTCCTCTCCTCTCCTCTCCATCTGGTACTGGTACAGACTGGCTTTAAATAGGGCCATCAATTTCCCTCCAATTGCCCAGCCAGTACCACTCACTCAACTGAGGGATCTAAAACTCTACTCAGGTTATCTAAAAACACAAAACCTCTACACACTTCTAATATGCACATTTACACAACTAAATGGCAGTATTAACAAAAGGAAAAACATTCAACAAATCCCTTTAAACATTAACACAAACAAAAGGAAGCATCTCTCTGGAAAAAGAAACCCCTCCACATGGTTTGACCTGATGATGTCATGTGTGACATGATCAGGACTTTAAAATGAGGAAATGCCAAGCGGGCGTTTCCCCACACCTGACACTCATGATGACTGAAAAGACAAACAAAGTATGAACAAATGACTTAATCTGTAACATAATAAAGTATAAAGAAACATAACTTAGTATTTGTCTTAATTTGCAGAGTGTTTGATTTGCCGGCAACAAAACGCTTACACAAACAAACCCGGGATAGTGAGTGAAGCAATGTTACTTGACAAATGCAAATCATAGCAAATACATAGAAACAGAATAATGTGTACAATGTGCAAAAAAAAGGTAAACACATATGGGACAAATGGAGAGAATTGCAACTGCTCCTCCACTTTGTCACACTCCCCCTCCCCTTAAGGCACTCACTCCTCCATGGAACGGGACAGAAAATCGGCCACCACATTCTTGTGCCCTGGTCTATACTGGATCCTGAAGCGAAATGGCTGTAGGGACAGATACCATCTAGTGATTCTGGCATTGGAGTCTTTCATTCTGTTCATCCATTGTAACGCACGATGGTCGGTTTCCAAAACAAACTCATCACCCATTAGATAGTACTTCAATGTATCCAGAGCCCATTTCATTGCCAGTGCCTCTTTCTCAATAGTGGAATATTTCATTTCCCTAGGAAAGAGCTTACGGCTTATATACACCACTGGTCGTTTATCCTCACCCTCACCCTGCAGCAACACTGCTCCAAGTCCTTCTCCGGAAGCGTCCGTCTGCAAAGTGAATGGCCGGGTAAAATCCGGGCACTGCAAAACAGGTTCACTACACAAACAGTTTTTAAGATCAACAAAAGCTGCATCACACTCGGCAGTCCATTTAACCTTTGTGGGGCTAGATTTGCGAGTAAGGTCACTAAGGACTGCTGCTCTAGCAGAGAAGTTGGGAATGAAGCGGCGATACCACCCCGCCAGACCCAAAAACGATTTCACTTTCCGTTTGGTCGTAGGAGGTGGGTAGGCACTCAGGGCTTCAATCTTTGACACCTGAGGGCGGATGACCCCACCCCCGATGACGTAACCCAAGTACTCCACCTCAGACTTAGCAATGTGACATTTGTGTGCATTTATGACAAGCCCGGCCCTCTTAATCCGTTGAAAGACATCAGAAAGGTGCTGAACATGATCCTCCCAGGTCTCGCTAAACACCACAATGTCATCAATGTATGCTGCAGCATACCCATCTGCACCTCTCAAAACCTCGTCCACCAACCTCTGAAATGTGGCTGGTGCACCGTGCAGACCAAAAGGCATTGTTCTGAAGCGATAAAGTCCACTGGGAACTCTAAAAGTTGTCAAATCTTTCAAAGACTCAGTCAAAGGTACTTGCCAGTAGCCCTTGCAAAGGTCTAGTGTCGTAAGATACTTAGCGTTCCCCAAGCGCTCAATCAGTTCCTCTACTCTTGGCATCGGATAAGCATCAAAAGCAGAAACAGCATGAGTTTAGAGAAATCCACACAAAATCTCTGTTTAGGGTCATTTTTCTTCGGCACTAGCACCACTGGTCTACACCACTCACCTCTAGATGGCTCAATGACCCCCATGTCAAGCATGTCTTCCACCTCTTGTTTCAATGCTGACATCAGCTTTGCAGGAACCCGTGAGGTGGTGTCCCTAATAGGTTTTTGATTGGGACAGTGGAGTCGTATCTCATGTTGGATGAGATTGGTGCAACCTGGTTTGGTGCTAAAAAGATCAGCAGGCATAATTGCTTTCACCTCTGTCTGTTGTTTGGAAGTAAGATGACTCTCATCAGGAACTAGCTGTTGACCTGCTGGAGAAGGAAAGAACAGCTCCCGTGGTTCCTCCTCTTCGACCACGGCACGAGCCCAACACTCTAGTGAAGATGCTGGCCGATCACACCATTCTTTCAACAAATTTACATGAAATATCTGATTCTTCTTGCGACGCTCAGGCATGTACAGTTCATAGGTAACTGGACCCACTTTCCTACTGATCACATACGGTCCCTGCCACTTGGCAAGGAGACTGTTCTCAGATGATGGAAGAAGCAGCAAAACCTTTTGTCCCTCTTGAAAAATCCTCCTACGAGCTGCTTTGTCATAACTCTGCTTCTGACGTTGTTGGACACCAACCAGATGAGTATTGGCCAGCTCTTGGAGCTCCTCAAGCTTATCTCTCATTTTCAGTACATATGAAAGAACATTGCATTGTTTTCTGGGATTTGGAGCCTCCCAAGCCTCTTTCAACACATCAAGGGGACCCCGGACAGCGTGGCCATACAAGAGCTGGAAAGGAGAAAACCCTGTGGAAGCTTGAGGTACCTCTCTGTAGGCAAAGAGCAAGAAAGGAAGCCACTGGTCCCAATCCGCTCCTGTATCTTTCACAAACTTCCTCAACATAGCTTTAAGGGTTTTGTTGAAACGTTCAACAAGGCCATCTGTTTGTGGGTGGTAGGGAGTTGTCTTAATACCTTTGATCCCCAGCAATCTATAGACTTCTCTCATGAAGTTAGATGTAAAGTTGGACCCTTGATCAGTAATGATTTCTTTTGGGATGCCTACCCTCAAGAACATTTGTATTAAGCAGTTGGCAATCTGACGAGCTTTAACCTTTTTTAAGGGGAAAGCCTCGGGATATCTTGTAGCGTAGTCACACACTACCAAAATATACCTGTGCCCTGCACTGCTCCTCTCTAATGGGCCTATGATGTCCATCGCAACACGAGAGAACGGGGTGTCTATGACTGGCATAGGGATCAGGGGAGCCCTGTCACCTTTCCTTCCTGGTGCTGTTAACTGACACTCGGGACAAGACTTGCAAAACTGCACAGTGTCTGTAAACTGCTGTGGCCAGTAAAATCTAGTTGACATACGAGAGAAGGTTTTGGCTTGACCCAGGTGTCCTGCCCAAGGGACTGAGTGAGCTAACTGCAGTACTGTGGATCTTAAACTCTTAGGCACAACCAACTGGTCTCCGACCCTACTGCGGCGATATAATAGCTCACCCTTTAGGAAAAATAGCTCTCTGCCTCTCTCAGTGACCTCTGTTGCGTTTGTGACACTCTTTAAAAACAGGGGAGCTAAAGATGGATCCTCTCTTTGAAGCTGAGCTATTTCATCAGGTACGACTGGTAATTCATCACATTGTGGCACTGGAACTGGTTCAGTGAACTTTGTCCCCCTCAGCTTAGCCTGTCGCCTCTGGGCTCTGCTCTTTCTTATGCGACCCTGACTTAATCCTTCAAAATCAGGAACATCACTGTTAGCGAAAGGAAATTCACCCCAACCTAAACCTTCTTCCGCGTGATGCTTATGTTTTGACCTGGTGACTGCTACCATGGACTCAGCTGTAACACTTGGGTTGATTTCCTCTCCCCTGGCTATCAGATCTCGCAAAATGGGAAGATCACGGCCCAACACAACCTGATATGGCAGTTTACTCATAACTCCCACGGAAAGTAAATACAGCTTGCCGTCAATCTGAATATTAATGTTGGCAATTGGGTAATCCACATCATTACCGTGAACACACCAAACTTTTACCTTGCCACAAAATGTAGCATCCCTAGGAAGACATTCCTGCCTAACCAAGGTACGGCTGCTTCCTGAATCCAGAAGAGCCACACATGGCTTTTCCTCAATAAAAACGCATGTGGTGCGCTCATGCTGAGAAGAGGGCGCTGAAGACTCAACTTCATCTTCGACACCCCTTGAAGAAAAGCACATATATGTGTTACTGACAGTCTGACTTAGGCAATCTGCCCTAAAGTGACCTGTTTGACCACAAGAGTGACACACTAAAGGCCCACGTTGCTTGATTTCCCTAGCCCGACTACTAGTGGAATTATGGGGGCCCTGCCTGAAATTCCTAGTTTTTTGACTGTTACCACTCTCTGTCCTACCTGCTATTACAGGGGCTAATTGTTTGGGACTTGCATAGTTCTTTAGTGGCCGACGGGCTGCAAGAAAAGCGTCAGCCAGCTCTGCTGCTTGCTTAGACGTGGTTGGGTTATGCTCCCTTATCCACGTGCGCAGTTCAGGATTGAGAACTCTCAGGAACTGCTCTAAAACAGTGACATCACCAATTTCATCTTTGGACTTTTCTCTTGGAACTATCCACTTATCATACAGTTCTTTCAAGCGTGTCCTTAACTCTTTAGGTGTCTCGCCATCGCCCAACGTCGTGGAGCGAAATCGGAGTCTGTAAGTCTCTGCACATATTTCAAACTTTTCAAGAACAGCTTCCTTCACCTTTACATAGTCCATAATTTCATCAATGTCCATGGCTACAAAAGCAGCTCGTGCCTTACCAGTGAGAAGTGGAGCAAGATGTAATGCCCAATCCTCGTGTGGCCACTGGCACCCGCTTGCGATCCTCTCAAAAGTTGTTAGGTAATGCTCAATGTCTTCGTCCTCATTATAAGGCTGCATTTTAGGCCCTTTCCAAGCTGGTGGTCTTGTTAAGGGGGCAGACTGAGATGCTGTTGCGGCCTCCATGACGTTAGATTGTAACTGAGGCATTGCTGGATGCTCCGCAGTAGGCCTCAAACGTGTCTCTGTATCTGCTGTTGCACCTTCCACCAACAGCTGGTGCTCTCGACGTTCTGATTGCACTTCCTGCTGGAGCTGAGTGAACTGGTGCTGAATTTTCCGCCAGCGACCTTCCTGCCGCTGCTTCTCCAGTTCCCATTGGGCCTCTCTGTCACTTTGTTGCCTCATAAAACCACGCAGGAGGTTTGAAAGTTCAGCAAGGTTATGCAGTTCAGTACCTTGCTCTTGCTCTGCTTCCTCTAGCTGATTGAGCACTGGAGGCTCCTCACTTGCAGAGTCCATTGGCACTTGGTGCTTTTTTGGTCTGGCCCCTTTCTGCATTGCTGCTACCTACTGGCCTGGAGCCACTGCTGCCACCATTTGTGAAGTAGTCAGACTCGAACGTCAAGGAAGGTGGTAGGGAAGCAGACTATGCAGACATTTTGGGTTTCCAAGGTGAGCAATTTATTTGCAGTGAACTTAATTTAATGTATAACTTAACAAAACTTTCCCCAAATCAATTCATTTAACAAAACTCAACATAACATGGCTCTGGTGACACAGCTCACCTCTCCTCTCTCCTGCATCTGGTAGAGACTGGCTTTAAATAGGGCCATCAATTTCCCTCCAATTGCCCAGCCAGTACCACTCACTCAACTGAGGGATCTAAAACTCTACTCAGGTTATCTAAAAACACAAAACCTCTACACACTTCTAATATGCACATTTACACAACTAAATGGCAGTATTAACAAAAGGAAAAACATTCAACAAATCCCTTTAAACATTAACACAAACAAAAGGAAGCATCTCTCTGGAAAAAGAAACCCCTCCACATGGTTTGACCTGATGATGTCATGTGTGACATGATCAGGACTTTAAAATGAGGAAATGCCAAGCGGGCGTTTCCCCACACCTGACACTCATGATGACTGAAAAGACAAACAAAGTATGAACAAATGACTTAATCTGTAACATAATAAAGTATAAAGAAACATAACTTAGTATTTGTCTTAATTTGCAGAGTGTTTGATTTGCCGGCAACAAAACGCTTACACAAACAAACCCGGGATAGTGAGTGAAGCAATGTTACTTGACAAATGCAAATCATAGCAAATACATAGAAACAGAATAATGTGTACAATGTGCAAAAAAAAGGTAAACACATATGGGACAAATGGAGAGAATTGCAACTGCTCCTCCACTTTGTCACAAACTGTACAATATAAAGCGCCTTGAGGCGACTGTTGTTGTGATTTGGTGCTATATAAATAAAATTGAATTGAAATTCAGAATATTCTTAACTTAGCTTTAAAACCAACCCAATCTAACTCTCCTCCACACTCACAAACAAAGACAAACCAACTGACACATCTGAGTCCCTCACTTTCTTCAATCCACTCACTCTCACAAGCTCCACTTAGTCACACTGGCTCTGTTTATTACTAATTACTATTGTCTCCCCAGAAACACTTCCGTTTGTTTTTTCCTATTTCAGTTGTGTTTTTTGTGCTTTTGCAGCGTTTTTTTTTTTATTGCTGGTGTTTTCTTAAGTTGCAGTCCGTTTGGCCTCTCAGGGCCACCGTAGATAAGGGCCAAAAATAAATACATAACATCATTTCAATCAGTTTAAAGGTTTATTTGCAAGACACAAAAACAGAAAAAATTAAAAGTTACAAATGTATTGTGCATGAAACAGGAATTCAAACGTGGCTCAGATGTGTGTCACAAGTTAATCTGGCTGTAGGCTATGGCACTTGACCACAGGTGGCGCTAACTGGCTTGACTCCATTTGAGTGCGCACAAAGTAAACTGCACACTTTAGTTGTGAAGCGAAAACACTGAAATCGCAGTAATAACACGTACGAGGGGAACGATAACGAAGACCAGATGCTCCTGATCGTTACTCTTGCTGTCCTGTGAACAGCATCGGCGTGGTGTTAATGGTTTGCTTTTGTTTTGGCGATCGCCCCGTGAATGAGAATATGACCAGGTAAACCCGCGACATTTTTAAATAGTTTGTCGTTCAACAGCAACAAGACTGACGGAGTGTGTTTGAGGAAACCTCACAAATGTCACAGATGAAATATTTGGTGTTTATTTGCTGGTTTGTCGGTAGCAGCTCCTTCAAAGTAAGTCTACCACACATCTGTTTGACCAACGCCAGTTGATTTGGATCACCGGTCCAAACAATTTGAACCATTGTTGTGTTACCTTTTGTGTTGAGTTTGACTGATATTTGCTGGATAGCAAATGTTTTAAAGCTATGCAACCTTTATCTGCACATAGCAGTTAAACTGTTTAGATCAATCTTTATTGATAATATACATTATTTATTTATGAATTACTGTGTACACAAGAATAAGTTAATGTATTAAGATAAACTGGCTGAAAGTTTTGTATTATTCTTGTGATTTTTTTTTTATTGGCCCTATTTATTTACAGGCCAGGTGACCCTTTAGGGGTTTAAAATGCCGAGCCAATGAACGGCTGGGAGCAGGAATCTTTCTTCACTGAAGCTTCCACTTCCACGGGTCTGGTAGGAAGTTGTCCAAGCCAACAAAACAAACAGACAAAAAATCCATCTATCAATCACCTGGATCACCTGTTGAGAAAGAAAAAAGAGAAAACAAGCAAACAAAAGAGAGCAATATAATAAACAACATCATCGCGATGATCTATGTGAATATAACTGTAAATACTAAATATTGAATATTATTGTGCAGCACGTAAGATCGACAGCGCACAGTGTGCTTTGAGGTAGCAGCCAAAATGCAAGGCAAGTTTATTTATATCGCACAATTCAACAACAAGGTGATCCCAAGTTCTTTACAGAACATTAAAAAACAAAAACAGATAAAAAGCATGATTTAAACGACGTGCCCGTGAGCTCCGCCGGCAGCCAGCTGTGCCAGAGTGACCGAGCCCCAGGCTGAGAGGCCAAAGGCACCCCACCCTGAAGGAGCCCGAGCGAGCCCCAGGCTCCAGGCCCCGACAAGCAGTACCTGGACGCCCATCCCCGGACACAAAGAACCACCAATGCACCGATGTCTGAGGGCGTCTGCCACTGGCAGGGGGAGTGGTGGGGGGAGATAGGCCTCCATACCTTGGAGGGCCTGAGATGTCCCCAGAGAGGTGGCGTCTGATACCCAACCTGACATATGGACACAGACAAACAGGCACACACAGATACAAACATCCATTCCCACCCTCATGCTCTCATATGCAATTACTCAGCAGCAGGTAAGCGCATAGCCCCTCCTGGTACCCCTCAATGTCTACGTGTATTTAAAATTGAGAGGTGGGCAACGGCACCAGGGGTGAGGTTGTACACCCTGATGTGATTCTGATCTTGGAAACATTAAAGACATTCATAGCCAGACTGCTGACTTTGTGTTTTTATTCAGTCGCCTAACAGAAGTGCAGTGAGAAACGATTTACCCCATCCTGATTTCTTAGCTATTTGCATATTTGCCACACTTACGTGTTTCAGATCGTGAAGCAAATTTTTATGATAGATAAAGATGACCAGAGTCAGCATAAAATAAAGCTTTTACATGTATTGCTGGGAGGTCGGCAGCTCCCTCCACTGCTTGGCCCTCTGTGAAAAACAACTGGGATCCAGCTTCCCTGTGATGCTGAATTATATAAGTGGACAAAAATAAATAGATAGAAGGATGGATGATTGTATTTTGTGTACAATCGTTGAAGTGTAAAAAGGGTTGGCCCTCCGTGGTGCCCTAAGCAAAGTTTGATTTTTGGGGCCCTTTAATAGTGCCAATAATAGTGATTAATGATCACCTACTATAAATGTATTTCATTTTCTAATGTTGATGTTGTTGTAATCCACAGTGAAAAATGTCATAAAAACAGATAACAAATTTGCAACTTTCATGAAAAATGTTTTCATTAATATTAAAAAAACAAACAAAAAACACCTCCCCCTGCTGGCCACACAGAGAAACAATAGATAAAACCTGAGAGCTGCACAGTTGCAGCAGTGTGGTTTACGTCATTCTGTTGTCAGCCTGTTTTACACATCGGTGGTTTCTTATTGACGTGTAAAAAGATCTGAAATCGTAGTAAATTCAGCTGCTATTGTGGGCTGCGGATGATTTACACTTAACATTTTAATAACTGGGTATTGAATGTCAGAGGCCCAATGTTCCCTCTAATTTTTCACGTGTCTGAGCGAACACACAAACTCCCTGAGCGGTCCCTTGGACCACTGTGAGCGACATCAGACGTGTGCACTGTGGTCACGCCGGCATCGAATCCATCCAAGTTTCATGGTTTATTAAAATAATCAAATTACAGCGTTTATATTGATGTTAGACTACTTTTAATGAACTGCTTCAGCCCATTTACAATGAAAATGTAAAAGAAATCTTGTTCATGACCTGTGTAGTATGTTAACACTGTTGGAAGTAAAAATAACTTGAACTCCAATTTAGAAAACACAACTTTCTTTTTTTTTTTTTTCATAAAGCTCTGACTTGTATTATGAGTCCGTGGTCTGGGAGAGAGTCTGTAACTCTCTGTCTCCAAAATACAGTATATAATGACCAAAGCTGGGCAATTAATCAATCAATCGATCAATCAATCAGTCAATCAATCAGTCAATCAATCAATCAATCAATCAATCAATCAATCAATCAATCAATCAATCAATCAATCAATCAATCTTCATTTATAAAGCACTTTTCATACAAAAAAAGTAGCACAAAGTGCTTTACATGGTTAAAAGCAGCCCACCCCACCCTCCAACTAAACCCCCACACTCTCATTAACATAAACGATCATGAATACACACATCTCTCTCCCCCCCTCACACACACACACACACACACACACACACACGCACACTTAAAGAGTAAAATTGGGCTGGGTATGCATGAGCCAAGTGAGGAAACACTATCACAGGGAGCCGTCTGCACCGGGAGCCTCCAGGCTGGGCACACAGCAGGAGGGAGGCAAAGAAGCCCCCCAGCCAGGCTGAGAGGACCCCCAGAGCCCCAGCAGCCACGGTCGATCACAGCCCCGGTGCAGAGAGCCCCCTCCGAGGAAACACTGGAGATATGACACAATAGGATATATACAGGGTAAAAAGATAAAGTAAATAAGAACAGGATACAATATAAATAGAAATATAAATAGAGTAAGAAGATAAAAAATGAATAAGAATAAAATCAATAAATATTAGGTAAAACCTAAATTAATAAATAGAATAACAGGATAGAATAAATAAGCATAAAATAAATAAACGTTAGGTGAAAGATAAATTAAAAAGGTGGTCTTGAGCCTGTTCTTACAAACATGTACGTTCTCTGCGGCCCTGAGCTCCTCTGGCAGGCTGTTCCACAGACGAGGACCATACCCCTGAAACGCTGCCTCTCCGTGAGTATGTGTCCTGACTTTGGGAACAGTCAAAAGGCCAGTGCCAGAGGACCTCAAGGTCCACGAGGGTTCATATGTTAAAAGCAGATCTGAGAGATAAGAAGGCCCAAGACCATTAAGACATTTAAAAACCAATAAAAGAACTTTAAAATCGATCCTGAAACACACGGGGAGACAATGCAGCGATTCTAAAACCGGTGTACTGTGGGCCCGCCCTCTGGTCTTCGTCAGCACACGAGCTGCAGTTTTGTAAAAGTTGTAAGGGTGATATATTCTTTTTGGGGAGACCAGAGAGCAGGGCGTTACAGTAATCAATGCGACTGGTAATAAAAGCATGCATCAACATCTCCGTGTTGGCCCGAGAGAGAATAGGGCGGACTCTGGCTATATTTTTTAAATGATAAAATCCCATTTTGGTTACATGTTTAATATGTGGGATAAAACCAAGCTCAGAGATAAAAATAACACCCAGGTTTTTCACTTGTAGTGAAGGACATAGTGAAAATGCCTGTAATTTAGACAAGAGTTTCTCTCTCTGAGCCTCAGGACCGATGATTAAAACTTCAGTTTTGTCCTGGTTAAGCTGTAAAAGGTTTTCTGCCATCCAAGATCTTATATCTAAAATACAGTTAAAAAGGGCATCCATTGGTCTGGTGTCATCGGGAGACACGGAGATGGTGTTGGTACACCATCTATCTTAACCAAATCCCACAGTTTTTCCATTAACATTGAAAATTCTCCCACCCTTCCCTCCCCTCAGGTTAAGAGTTTGGGTGTCATACTTGATAATACTCTTTCATTCCAGTCTCACATTAATTACATAACCCGGTCTGCTTCCTTCCATTTACGTAATATTCACCGACTCCGTCCTTTCCTTACTCCCCATGCTGCTGCCATCCTTGTCCATCGTCTTATTACGTCCCGTATTGATTACTGTAATTCCCTCCTATTTGGTCTCCCTAAAAGGTCCCTTCATAAACTCCAACTTCTTCAAAACTCTGCAGCTCGGGTCATAACTTGCACTCCGTTAAGTGCTCATATTACCCCAGTTCTTCAGCAGCTTCACTGGTCGCCCATAGAAGCCAGGATAAATTTTAAAATCTTACTTCTTACATACAAGTGTCTCCATAAATCTGCTCCTTCATATTTGTGTGAGCTGCTCCATATCACCACTGTTTCCCGCCCTCTCAGATCATCATCTGCTATTCATCTTACTGTTCCGTCCTCACACCTTATTACTGTGGGGAACAGAGCTTTCAGTCGCTCTGCTCCTCGGCTCTGGAACTCTCTTCCTCCTGCACTAAGAAATATTGACTCCCTCTCCGTATTTAAGACACAGCTCAAAACACATCTGTTTAAACTGGCTTATTTGCTTTAATGCTGATTTTATCTGTTGTCACGCTCTGTTTTGTAATTTTAACTTATTTTATGTATTTTATGACTACTGTTCCTTTTATTAATTGTGTTTTTTGTAAGGTGACCTTGGGTTTCTGAAAGGCGCCCTCAAATAAAATGTATTATTATTATTATTGTTATTACTGAGGCCTGTGGGGCACTATCAGCCACTGAGACAACAGACAAATTTCAGTGTTTTAACATATGAATATTAAATACTTAAGGGCTACTTGTTTAAATAATGGAGGTGAACGATACATCATAATTTTACATGATAATATCACAGATGATAGACTCAATGAATAGATTTTAGGTAGATGCTTGTGCATTCTTAAAGTCTGATATGTTGAACTGAACTGAGTGTGTCAGCTGTTCAAAGCCTCTCCCAGTCAGTGCTGCTGTCCATGCCTGTCTTACTGCACATGGTGTTATTAGCACAAACACTTTAAAGGTGAACATTTAGGACTTACTGCAAATGTTACTATGTCAAAGTTACTGTGACTCAAACAGAGGAAATTTTGATTTTTTTATTTCCACACCTCATTTATTTAAAAGTATTTAATAGCATATAACACCCAAAATATGCTTCGGTTCACATTTAACTCCAGAAAATCATCAATCAAAACATGGATATTACCTGACCACAGATTCGTGGTGACGTCACTGCTCTTTTAACTGTTTGGTGTCTTTGTTTGTTTGCTGGTTGTAGAAATGGTTTATATGAGCTTTGAGCTGAGACTCAGAGGTTTCTGTGGACACTGCTCATGTCGGCACTTATATTTCTGACCTTTTCTTATAACCGATTAAACATCATCTCCTCCCTTTTGCCCCCATTTTTGGTGGTGTAGGTACAAATGATCAGGCATGACATTCTCATAATAAATAAGATACTGCAAATAATTATTTCTGCATTTGTGCGATTGAAGTGAATTGAAAATGTGTATGAAATGACACTGTTTTAAAGATTTGGCCTAAATAATTTTGGAGTGAATGAGTCTAAACATGATGACCTAACTAGTGATACCCTGACACACACACACACACACACACACACACACACACACACACAGTGTACTTCAAGAACAGTTTCCCGTCTAAAAATCTGTTTTCTGCATTATTCGCTTGTTCGTTACGCCTAAGACCTCCGTTGTTTACAGCGCTGTCAGCCGCTGATTTTTCCCTTTAAATACTTCCGAAAAGAAAACCTAATTTCTGCCGTTCAATAGGCTACTAAAATGATTTAAACTTTTTAACATTATGCAAAATTGCAAAACGCTTAGGTGTGTCTCTAATAAAACCTCTGTAATTTGCTCTGCTTCCATTCAGCAGCATCAGGTAATGTTCATTTGTTGATTGATGGTTTTCTTTCGGTTTTGATCTACTGCTGAATATTTTTATAAAATCGTTTTTCTGTTTTAGCCTCAGCTATGTTGACACAAAGGCATCTGGTGTGATGCTTACACATTAGATAAAGTCTCGAAAGTGTCAGCTTTCTTTTTATAGTTATAAAAATATGCAAATGTACTGATCTATGATCTGAATTATACTATTGACTGACTGTCTGAGGCTAACAGTTACACCAAAACTCTGTCCTGATAGTTTCCACTTTCTCTTTTGTATCACACATACTGAGACAATATTCGGGTTAAATAACCATGAAAACAATTTATTTATTCAGTTTAGAGGTTTACACATCATTATAATCACAGAGCCCGCTTCACTTGAATTGTCCACTTGATGGCGCAGTAGAGCAAATGAATCATCACAACGCTTCGAACCATGAGTCGACCAATTGAGTGGAAAGCTTCAGTTCATCATGAGGCTTCATCTCACCATCACTACAAAGAAGCCAAAACCCCTGCGTGACGACCCACTGCACCCTGCCTTCCTTTTGGCTCATGTGTGTCTTGTTTGCAGGTAATGGAGAGGCGGAGTTCCCGTTTACAATCAGTGACACTGGCAACACCTGGGCCAGTGTGCCAGGACTCTATATGAAAAGCCTTTAGGGCATAGTTTTAATTGGCTCCGAGACACCAGGGCCCTGTTTCAGGAAGCCGGTTTAGTGGAAAAACTGAGTAAGTATACCCTGAGTTAACGAAAACTCTGGGTTTTCGGTTTCACAAAGCGAGTTCAGCTGCAGCCTGAGTGAGTCACTATGACGACACACTCCGTGAAGCTAACCTGCCCCCTAGCAGGTTTACTACAACTAACCCTGACTGTCTCCGCCCCTTTGTCGGAAACCTGACAGTAGGAAGTGTCGGACATGGCGTGCCACTTCCTTGAAGAGCCAGTAGATCGTGAAGCCCAAATTCTCCGCAGAGCTCTCCGCCGGGAGAGAGTGATCAGAGCGCGTTTGGACATTTTGTCATTTCCTGATGATTTTCTGTGCGAACGTTACCGTTTCTCAGCACAATCTATAATTTATTTGGATAACATCCTCAGGCCATATATTACGCATGTGACACATCGCGGACATGCTCTCAGTTCATTGCATATTATTTGTATTGCACTTCGGTTTCTTGCAAACGGGAGCTTTCTGTATAATATTGGTGACGCTGAGCACGTTTCCAAGGCTACCGTCTGTCGGGCAGTCAGGAATGTTACAGTTGCACTGAAACGTCTCCTGTACTCGTCTGTGGTGTTCCCCGGTCACAGACCCACAAGATTTATCAAAGAGGGATGCCACAAAATTGCAGGTATCAGGATGAACAAAACTTAATTTATGATGTGGTGATACTTGAACTACTACTTAAATTTTACATTTATTTTCACGGTTCCCAGGCGTGATTGGCTGTACAGATGGCACTCACATTCCAATCATTGCTCCTTCAGTAAATGAAGGAGACTATGTGAACAGGAAGTCTTTCCACAGCATTAATGTACAGGTACATAGTTCCCTGTAGCATTTCAAACTAACAAATTATTTCATTATAGTAATGGATGCTAATTTGTGTTCTCTGCACTGTGAAGATCATATGTGATGCTGCCAACATTATCACAAATGTGGAAGCCAAGTGGCCAGGCTCTGTCCATGACTCACAAATATTCCGTGAATGTACACTGAGCACAAAATTTGGACATGGTGAGTTGAGAATACTTTAAAATATATAAAGACCAATTGCTTCAGGGACATTTGAACTGAAGTGTACCCTTCTGTCTTAGGAGAGTTCACTGGCTACTTGCTTGGTGATAGGGGGTATCCATGTTTACCCTATTTGCTTACCCCTTACCCTGACCCTGAACCGGGCCCACAGCAGCGATATAATCTGGCTCATTGCAGGACAAGAGCCAGAATTGAAATGACTATCGGAATGCTTAAGGCCCGGTTCCAGTGCCTGCAAAGACTCAGGGTCACCCCAGAAAGGGCATGTGACATTATTGTGGCATGTGTGATTCTTCACAACATTGCCACAATTAGAGGAGAACACTGTCCTTCTGAACCAAACATCAGCAGTGATCCAAACCATGAACATCCTGACCCTCCCACGGACATACAAGATGGAAGCGCAGTCAGAGACACCATATGTCACAATCATTTCTTTTGACCCATCACCTCAACATGTTGAAAGAAGAATAAACAGATTTTTTGTTCAACTGGCTTTATTGGTCGCCTGTATTTCCTGTACACAAAGTATTAAAAGATGTAAACCTCATAAAGTGTCTCTGTTGCTTCCTCCTCTGTAACAGCTGTCAATGTTTCTTCATTATTTTCCTGTAGTAAAGAAATAGACAACATTGCTGTTCTACTGTAAACTCATATAATCTGTGGAGTATTACTCACAACTGCATGTTGGTCTGGCTCAACAGGAGGCTGCACCAGATGCAGTACACCATCACCATCAACTGATAGAATATGAGGTTTATACAGGTCACTTATAACTTACAAGGGACCAAATGGCAATTAACAAACATACCAATCACCTTACACTTCATTGTCATTATGCTCTCAAAGACAACCAAGACTGAGGGAAGGCAAAATCAGTCGGAAAATAACTTCACTACAAAATAATTCATTATGGTAAAGAGTTTATCAAATGAATGTGTCGCACTGCAAAGGTGACTGTGAAGAAAGGATGTATGCACATCATGTATTATTTTGAATTTACCCCCTATGTAGGCACTTGTGTCTTGCGGGGTTATTGCCTCAGAGGATGTCCCCGCAGAGATGCCTTCGGCCACAGGGCGCCCACTGTTTTGGCTGAGGGCCAACTGCTCAGCCTCTGTGAGTGGTGGTGGTGGAGGACCCCCACCTGTTTTTCGGGCCTCCGCTTTTTTTCTGTTGGCTATAACGGGTCACATTTGAGCATACAGAGTAAGCAGATATGTACTTGTAATGTGCTCAGATAATTTCAATAAGTGCTTACAGACAGAAAATTAATGTAGCCTCTAACTGCAATTGATTTACATGGGACAAACAGACCAAGCACTATGGCTCATAATACAATTACACCTCACCTGTTTGGACTATATTTTTATATTTCATTTTTACTTGCTGCCAGGAACGTTTGGGGCCTGTTGGGTTGCACCTGCGCTCACATCACATCACAAAATAAAATGTATAAAATAACAAATAAAATAACATATGATAAAATAACGTGTTAAATGGGTGGAAATCCCTAGATCAATGTTTATATTAACACTCACGCATTGACTCTGTCGGCTATGTTTTGCCATGCATGCTTTTGCAGCTGTGGCTGTGTTACTTTTTTCCGCGGAATTTGCATGTTATCGGCATATGCTGCCATCAGAATTTCGGCCTCAAGCGCTGTGAAATACATTGACCGCGCCTTCTTTCCCTCCGTCTCCATGGTGACTCGCTTAATCTGTGCTCCGCTTATCAGGGCTTTATGTATCCTCGTCCGCGCGCTTCACTTGGGGTTAAAGCAACTCCGCGTTGACTGAACTAATTGTTATCAGCCTTTCTGAAACGGAATATTCCGAGTTGGACAGTTCGGGGTTACTCAACCGTGAGTGTCGTTTTTCACTCTGAGTTTTCCAAACCGGCTTCCTGAAACAGGGCCCAGGTTTGACTTTGGCTGTGTTAGGTTTGGTTTACTTTTGGCACTACTACATACATCATCTTCCACTCATCCATTCCTTCACACACTATTAATGGTACTGATTACACACGCCACTGTTTG
The DNA here is from genome assembly GCF_057381915.1 of Diplotaxodon limnothrissa. Lineage (NCBI taxonomy): Eukaryota > Metazoa > Chordata > Actinopteri > Cichliformes > Cichlidae > Diplotaxodon > Diplotaxodon limnothrissa. The sequence continues at coordinate 70,569,204 of NC_140598.1, read as the reverse complement.
TTTTTGACAGTAGGGTTTCTTTTCTGTTTTATTTGTTTTAAAAGAATAAAGCAGCTTGGAATACATTCCTAACCATGTCTGGGCTTTTCTTTGTCATGACCATATGGCCTGGTTCGTGACACCCTGTTTTTCAGGCAGAGGAGAAAAAGAGGGGCTCGGTGTAAGATAAAGAAGCATTTTTTTTAACTGTGAATCGTGCAAAGCTACTCTAGTAGAGTCCAAGAATAAGAATATCATGTTGAAAATGAACATGAGGATGATCAAAATGCGTTTCCTCCAACAAATACATACTATAGAGAGCGGAGCTGCTTCATCATTTAAAAAACAAAACAAAGAAAACAACGTCTTTGGCTGAGCACAAACACAAGCGCTCAGGAATCAGATTAACCAACAACAGACAACAGCCAAGATTTGTTTCAACAACTCAGAGTAAAGAGTAATTAGCTAACACTGTAACTGTTGGCCAGTAAAAACCCACATTTGCTAACTTTCACATTCAGCAGCTCATTAAGATACTTCAAATCAATCTAATTAAGACATTTAAATGTTGGTTGTATTTTCCTTCCCGACACATGTGAAAGGTTAAGACTTACATCTCCAAATGTAGTGGAACTGATTTGAACCAGAGGACTCAGCCACACTGTTACTATGTACTGCATAAACATGTTGTTTTTTGGTTTTTTGGTTTTTTTGCCTGTCCCGTTTGGTTCTTTTGCCATCAGAATTATTGTCTAAAGGCGAGGAAAGATGCCCAACGGATATACTTTATCAAATTGACCATCCCAGCCTTGCCGTAATGGTCAATTTGATTCACCTTTTATTGTTTATTTTATTTATTTATTTATTTTCACTTGCTAGATACGGGACAGACTTGAATGAGGAAAAGAAAAGGGAGAAAGGAAGAGGGGGGAAAAACAGCGGAGAAGAGGGACGGGGATAAAGGGCAAAAAAACAAAAACCAACTAAATAAGCAGACAAAAAAAAATACATATATCAATCACCTGGATCACCTGTTGAGAAAGAGAAAAGAAAACAAGCAGAAGAAAACGAGAGCAATACAATAAACAACATCACGATGATATATGGGAATATAACAGTAAATACCAAATATTAAACATTATTGTGCAGCACGTAATATCGACAGCGCACAGTGTGCTTTGAGGTAGGAGCCAACAAGGGTGTAGTTTGTGTGTGTGTGAGCACCCGTGTGTACACCTGTGAGCATGAATGCGCTTGTTTTTAAAAGGTTCCTTCATGTAATGATCTGCTAGAGGGTGTGGGGGGGCCACAGCTCCGTCCACCAGGGCATGAAGCAGGTATGGAGGAGATCAAGACTCCAGACATCCAGAGGCCCCCAGAACACAAGAGACCAAGGAAGACCAACAGAGGGGCACCCGCGCCACTGTCCCAGAAAGAGCTGAGGAGAGTCCCAGATGAGGAGTCACTCAGCAGCCGTGGAGCAGAAGCCAGGGGGGGTTGCAGTGACGTGCCCGTGAGCTCCGCCGGCAGCCAGCCGTGCCTGAGTGACCGAGCCCCAGGCCGAGAGGCCGAGGGCACCCCACCCCCGACGTGGCCTGAGCAAGCCCCAGGCTCCAGGTCCCAACAAGCAGCCACCAAGGACTGAGCTGGTGTGTACCTGGACGCCCATCCCCGGACACAAAGAACCACCAATGCACCAATGTCTGAGGGCGTCTGTCACTGGCAGGGGGAGTAGTGGGGGGAGATAGACCTCCATACCTTAGAGGGCCTGAGATGTCCCCAGAGAGGTGGCGTCTGATACCCAACCTGACATATAGACACAGACATACAGGCACACACAGATACAAACATCCATTCCCACCCTCATGCTCTCATATGCACTTACTCAACACTCAACCAACGTGGAGACAGACATAGAGAGACACTGTACACACAATCACACTCCCCAAGCGTACTCTAAGCCCCGGGTCTAGGTACCCTTGCCCCTGGAGGGGGAAACTGCACCCAGACCCAGGTGGTGTTACCCTTTTCCCTGTGGTGGGGAGAAGCAGACCGCCCCCACTGGGCAACGACGCCACAGGTGAGGTGTACATCCTGATGGTCTTTTGAAGTCCGTGTAGCGTGCCCACCCCCAAGGTCCTATAGAGATTGAAAATGTGACGTCATTCAGGGGTAAACCCGCAAAGGATTGTGGGAACTCGTGGCAAGAGGTACTAGCGCACGCAGGCTTTCAATTGAAATCAGTCACACAGCGATAAAAAGAAACACAAAAAATGGCAAGAAGCTGTTGTATTATTAACTGCAATAGCCGTCGCATGACAGCCACGGGAAGCCGACGGGTAAAGAGATCGGTTGTTATCGGATTATGTCGTTGAAGAGAAATCGTTCGAGCCATGTTTCCGAAGTAACAAAAAGGCGGCGGATGGCCTGGATTGCAGCCATTCAAAGACCAAATATAACGTCCCAGAACACTCCAGCTCACAGGTTAGTCTGCTCCAAGCATTCCCACAAAGGTCAGAGTTTTGTAGTAGTTAATACGTCATTTTCATAACATAATTAGTGATATAGGTTACAAGCAAGTCTGGCGCTGAACAGAAATTGTCGCGCTATGCTCCTTTGTTTATTGTGCATAAATAGTGAATTGTCCTGACACAATATTGCGTTTCGCTTCTGTTATTATGGTACATTGACAAAAACATATACTTTTATTCACAGGGTAAAACAGGGTTTTTTTGTATCATTAATTGCCCAGTACGATTACAGCATACAATATTATTGTCACTGCTACATTTCTGTAACGCGTACCAGAAATTATTTCCACTACTAATTAATTACCATTGAGCTTAAAGGTCCTATTAATAAACTGTTAACGAATGTGTATTTATGAAGATGATTTGTGAGACTGGTAAACTTATGATACGTACGATGGTCTTTCTACACGGTGCATTTCAAGGTCCTGTACCCATCCGTCGCTAAACTGTACCTGGGCTTGTTGCTGTGACCTGAAGTTACCAAACTTCATGAGTGTATGCACTCACTCCAAGAACCGTATAATTATAAATATGAGCGTGGTGAAAGTTGGGCAGCACGCTAACGTATTTTGTCCACTCTGTGTGCTCGTACGGGTCTAACCCTTTCACTCCTTTGATTTTATTCCTCGTATCTTTTCTTTGACTTTTCATCAAGTCTGTCTTTGTACGGACCGGCATTGTTCTCCTTCGTTTTGTACATAACGTTTTTGGGGGACAAAGAACAAGCAAGAAGGTATTGGAACCGGAGAATGAACGTTTTGCGGTGCTGGAAATGCTTGCATTTGATGCGGTACTTGGATTGTTTTGCCACGAGTTCCCGGCATGAAATGCGCGAAAGTCACGTGGTCTGTCAATCTCTATATGTATGTGTTATGAGAGTGTGAGTAATGTGAATGTCTAAGTTGTGAGATAAAATTGAGGCACAGGCAGCCAGAAGGGGACAGAGGGGGGGATGCCTCCCCTGGACCCTGGTGACACACCCTTACCCCAAGGCCCTGCATGTGTGGATGATTGTGGTGGAGCGGGAAGAGGGAGGCAGCTGGAGATGGGGAGGGAAGGAAGGGAGGGGCAAGTGACCCCTCCCTGGGGCCAGCTCGCCCGCTGCATAAGCATGTTTACCGATGAAGGTAAACCAGATGCTGTCCTGACTGTGTGACTAAATTCTGTGCTGAAAGCATCAAATCATTTTAATGATTAACTTGCTATGAGAGGTTTTGACTCCAAGTCTGACTTTTTCTGGGTTCATAAACCTTTTTCAGGGTCAAATTCAAGCACTTTGTGAGCACGTTCAATGTCCAAGTTCAAACTTTTCCAGCACATTAGCAAAAAAAGGATGCATATTTCACTTCATCACCTCAGTAAGACCATGTCAAAGGCCAAATTAATAAGTCTTCTCATCAGATATTGATGCTTCTTTCTTATGTGACACAAAAAATAGGAGGAGACAGATCTTGGCTTGTGTTGTTTTTTAAGTTCATTCAAAACTAACTGTAAGACGCTTAACTACATTGCAGTCTGTGTTGTTGAAGTCCTAAATTATCACCTCTAAAGTATTTGTGCTAATAACATCATGTACAGTAAGACAGGCATAGAGAACAGCACTGACTGGGAGAGGCTTTGAACAGATGACATACTCAGTTCAATTCAACACTTTAGACTTTAAGAATATAATCCTCCCACTGTTATCATCTTCAATGCCCTGTACCAACACAGAGCACAGCAGCTATCTGAACGTTACAGAGGTCGATTATCTTGTTATTAATAATTTTACCTCCTCACTACGTACGACTCTGGATACTGTAGCTCCTGTGAAAACTAAGGCCTCAAATCAGAAGTACCTGACTCCGTGGTATAATTCTCAAACACGTACCCTAAAGCAGATGACTCGTAATCTGGAGAGGAAATGGTGTGTCACAAATTTAGAGGATCATCATTTAGCCTGGAAAAAAAGTTTGTTGCTTTATAAGAAAGCCCTCCGCAAAGCCAGAACATCTTACTATTCATCACCGATTGAAGAAAATAAGAACAACCCCAGGTTTCTCTTCAGCACTGTAGCCAGGCTGACAAACAGTCAGAGCTCTGTTGAGCCAACAATCCCTTTAACGTTAACTAGTAATGACTTCATGAACTTCTTCACAAATAAAATTTTTATCATTAGAGAAAAATTACCAATAATCATCCCACAGATGTAATATTATCTACAGCTACTCTTAATACCATTGATGTTACGTTAGACTCTTTTTCTCCAATTGATCTTTCTGAGTTAACTTCTATAATTACTTCCTCCAAACCATCAACGTGTCTTTTAGACCCCATTCCTACAAAACTGCTCAAAGAAGTCCTCCCATTAATTAATTCTTCGATCTTAAATATGATCAACCTATCTCTAATGATCGGCTATGTACCACAGGCCTTCAAGCTGGCTGTAGTTAAACCTTTACTCAAAAAGCATCTCTAGACCCAGCAGTCTTAGCTAATTATAGGCCAATCTCCAACCTTCCTTTATATCAAACATCCTTGAAAGAGTAGTTGTCAAACAGCTAACAGATCATCTGCAGAGGAATGGTTTATTTGAAGAGTTTCAGTCAGGTTTCAGAGCTCATCACAGCACAGAAACAGCTTTAGTGAAGGTTACAAATGATCTTCTTATGGCCTCTGACAGTGGACTCATCTCTGTGCTTGTCCTGCTAGACCTCAGTGCAGCGTTCGATACTGTCGACCATAATATCCTATTAGAGCGATTAGAACATGCTGTAGGTATTACAGGTACTGCACTGCAGTGGTTTGTATCATATCTATCTAATAGACTCCAGTTTGTGCATGTAAATGGAGAGTCCTCTTCACACACTGAGGTTAATTATGGAGTTCCACAGGGTTCAGTGCTAGGACCAATTCTGTTTACATTATACATGCTTCCCTTAGGCAGCATCATTAGAAGACATAGCATACATTTTCACTGCTATGCAGATGACACCCAGCTCTATCTGTCCAGGAAGTTGATTTGTTCACATTTTCACATCTTAATTTTTAAGTGAAATGTGCATTTTGAGTTTATACACTATGTATTAGGGCTGGGCGATGTGGCCTAAAATCCATATCGCAGTATAATTTGAAGCACGTGCGTAACGATATATATCGCGATATATTCTTTTCTTCTGTATAACGTATTTTCTACACTATAAGGCACACTTAAAATCCTTTAATTTTCTCAAAAATCAAGAGTGTGCTTTATGTATGAATTCTGGTTGTGCTTACTGACCTCGAACCGATTTTGGTGTGCAGAAATCTGTTAGAAAATGTTTTGATGGATTGTCAGAGCATTACGGCTGCTGTGGTGAGGAGCTTCACGGAGTAATCTGGGTCCAAAACTCTGTTCCCTTCAGGTCCCAAAGTCAAACGAACACTGAGAGTTAAAAACGGTCTAATTCTTTCATCTTTAATAAAATCATCAGCGTTGCTGCTTTACCAGGTGTAACAATTAAGTTTAACATCCAGGCATCCATGAAAACAGAAGTTGTTCAATTTAACGGAGTTACAAGTTAACAGGAAGTTAGCTCGCTAGTTTCCACCTAAACATGACATACCATGTTCTGACTGAGAGATTTTTGAAACTAATTCAAACGTACAGCTCTGCTATCACTACCAACATAAATGAAGACAGAAAACTAAACAGCAGTGGCGTTTGAGGGGTTACTGAAGTTGGACTACCTGGTATATAATGTATATAATGTCGTATATAATGTTGTGCTACGTGATTGTGCATAACAAAGAGCTCACAATTGTGCAGTCAAAATGTAAACTAAAAGACGCTGAGCATAACAACACAGACAGATGTCACAGCTGCTCTGTTCCTAACTTCTGGGAATTCTCTGGAGTGGTTGGATGAAAAATCAGTTTCCTGTTGTTCAAGTTTTTATTGAATGTATTTTGTTAAATAAAGCAAAAAAAAAGTTAAATAAAGAATTGGTTTAACAACAAAGATGTTGAGCCATGATGTCATTTCCTGTATTTCAGAGTAAAGACTGAAGTGACAAATGGAAACATGTTTACAGTCATGGAATAAACACTGATGGGTCATCTGCAGGAAGAACTATTGCTGACCTGACAGACTCGACCTTGTTTACAAAGAAAGAAAGGAACTGATTACATGTGTCAGCAGAGGCTTTCAGGGTTGTTTAGAGTAGAGCTGATAGTCTTAAAGAACACGGGGATTATGACAATTTAACACAATGATCTGAGAAAAATATCTGTTTCTCTCACTTTCACTGTATTCTGATCAAATTTCCAACATTCTTTTAACATTTCAAAAGAAACCTGCAATTTGTCTTTCTTCCACTTCCACTCTGCTCTCCTACACTGACGCCTAACCAATGTTCCCTCTAAGCTGCAGGCGTGAGCAATTGCGCACTGCAGTCACGGTCTCTGCGCACAGCACATCTGTGTTGCGCACAAAAAAATCCAACCTGAATTGAAATTAAAATTAAAACTTTAACAATCCTGTTTTGCAGTGTTAGTCAGTGACTGGCTGCTCCTGTATGGGATCAGAACGATGCCACCTTATCCCATAGTCCAGCCAGTAATGCGATTCACATTCGTATATACGCAGCTAATCAACGTCGTTGACAGGCTATGACAGCGTCCTTATGTGCCGGTGTTTTAGCGAGCAAAGCGGCTGATGAGGAGTGAAGCCACGTTAATGACAACGTGTACAACCATTGGAGATGTGAGCAGGACAGACGGAACAACTGACGGAAAATGTGTGGACTTTCTACCAGTTTTTAAATTGTGTTGATCGGCCACGTAAAACCAGAGTTATGATAAAATATTTGTAATGTTTGGTTTTCTTCCTGAATACTATCGTTGTTTATATTTACTGCGGGAAAAAACGGTAAAAACGGCGTTTTATAAGGAAAACGCTCGAAAGCCTGTGAGCAAAAAAAAACAAAAACCCCAAAAACCCCACCCTTTCCTATTGGTCGAAAGATGTACCATGTCAACCAATCAAAAAATTCAATTCAAGTCAATTTTATTTGTATAGCGCCAAATCACAACAAAAGTCGCCTCAAGGCGCTTCATAGGTGAAAATGATATTGCAACAGTTGTTTAGGGAGGGGGAAGTTTTAGGAGTGACGGCGTGTTTGAGATGTGAGAGATGTTGGGTTTAGATTTTATTATTGTCATTTGTATTAGGAAACATTTAACCATATATGCTTAGAGGTGTATAATCAATTGTGTAGTGATAGGTTGTGTGATCTTTAACATGCTACAGAGGCTTGGTGTGTATTCCACACTAGAATGCACACCTACATCCTGGGAGCATGGGAAGAGGTCGCATCTTGTCTTAATTGTTTTATGGTAGGATTAACGTAGCTACGTCTGTTCTAGTCTAAGTGCTTTTCTGTTTAGATGAACTGCTGGACTTCCTCACCGGGGGGGGGGGGGTCTACCCTCTTCCTGACCAAGGATGTTTGCCTTCATGTTATATGACCCTTTGATCAGCAGTAACACACACACACACACACACACACACACACACACAGTATTCTTTGTTTACATGTATACCTATGTAAGATGCTATATGTTAATGACCCTATGCATATTCATGTAACCACAATAAAAGGAGTGCGATGGGGAGCCTGGCTGAGAGTCTGACAGAGGTCAAGTGGTGGAACGACACTTGGCTCCAGCCAGGTCTCCCTCATGCATGAGTAAACCAGAGAACTTTGGTGCCTTGAGTCTTGCTTTTTGCTGCGTGGCAGATTGTCCTTAATGTTCCAGCGAATAGGTTTATGCTACAAACCTACCGCCACCTGAGCTTCGCTGGAGAGCAGCAGGAGCAGCCTCAGCACCTCACTCCTCCTCGGCCTGCAAGCACACCTCTGCTGTGACCTGGAAAATGCCTAAGGAAGCTTTTCCCTTTTCACTTTGGGTGTAAACGGTCCTGCAGTTGCCCAGGACTTGCATGAACAGTTCAACAGCAAAGCCCCAAATACCAAACAGGCTCATCAGGGATTTGAACCCAGGACCGTTTACACCCAGTTTGGTATTTGGGGCTTTGCTGTTGAACTGTTCATGCAAGTCCTGGGCAACTGCAATTTGCTATTTTCAGATGTCATAAAAACTCCCTCAAAAGCCTTCAGCTGATCCAAAATGCTGGAGCGAGAGTACTGGCAGGGCCTAGAAAGAGAGAGCATAACGTTCAAGACTCGAGATTTTTTATTTGTCACATGCATAGTCATTAAATTACAAAAAAAACAGTGAACTGCTCCTTTGACTGTACAAAAAAAGACATTATATACAATAAGTAAATAAATTGTAAAAGTCTGGAAATTTTAAATCAAAAATCTGAAAATGTACATTGTGCAAATGGAGTGTTAACGTGTCTTGTGCCATATTAGCACAGCAACGTATTGACAGAGCAGTGCAAGTAAACAAGTGACCAGAGTAATATAAACAGAGTAATTCAACTGAGTGACCAGAGAAGTGTGAACAGATTGATATAAGGTCCTGTTTCAGTCACTTATTGATGCTATGAGGGGAGTGGGGGCATGTTCTGATTTAGGACTCGTATGGCCTGAGGAGAGAAGCTCCTCCTTGAGTCTCTGTTTTGGCCCCGATGGTGTGGAAACTTCTGCCTGATTGCAGAAGTCGAAGCATTTTGTTACTGGGATGGGACCAGTCCTTTACAGTTTTTGCCCGTTGCTTGAACACATTTGGCAAAACGTCGCTCATTGTGCCAAAACTCTAAACACAAGTAAACACGACACAACACTGGGAAATATACCATACACATCTGTGCCAAAATGAAACTCCACTCCCAAAACCTAAACTCTGCTGTCAAAACCTAACATTCCTTTGTCAAAATGTAACTCTGTTGACAAAATGACACATACTTGCATCATATGCAAACACTTACAGATCAGGGGGAACACACTAGTCTTCTTTACATAAAACACTGCAGTCCTTGATTTCCATTGTGTATTCAGAAGGCACATTTACAGGAGACACATTTCCAAACAACCAAAAACGCAAATAGACCTACTCAATAGTGTACATCGCAGTACCATGAATTCAGATAAAGCAAAAAAAAAAAAAAACCCACAACACAATAATACTGCAATAGAAAAAACACTATACTGTAAACACAAAAAACCATGACAATTGTGCATAAGTGGGCTCATGGATCCCGCCGTCTGTTGGGGTCTGGCCACAGGACCTCATCAACATCGCAAGCAGTGTCCTCTCCCGCTGGGCACCGGGGAAAATATCCTCTTGCATGTCGAAACCATCCATGGATTGCTGTCACCTGAATGTCGCCGCAGGCCTGTTCCATTGCCTGCAGAAGAGGCATGCGGGCATGTGGTTGGCGGTCATATACACGTCATCTCCAAGCCTAAAAAAATCCTCAATAGGGTTTAAAAATGGTGAGTAAGGGGGCAAGTATACCATTTCAAATTGATTGTGGTTGGAGAACCAGGCCTGGACCAGAGCAGCCCGATGGAAACTGACATGATCCCATATCACCACAAACCTGGGCTGATCTGCTCTGTTCTGTACAACTATATCATGGAGAGCATCTAGAAATGTGAGTATGTGTTGGCTATTGTATGGACCTAGTATTGCATGATGGTGCAGAAGCCCTCGAAGGCATATGGCGGCACATAATGTGATGTTTCCCCCGCGCTGCCCTGGGACGTGCACAATTGCCCTTTGGCCAATTACATTACGACCCCGTCGTCTTGTTTTGCTCAGGTCGAATCCAGCTTCATCAATGAAAATGTATTCATGAGGCTGTGCAGCTCCATCCATGGCCGAGATTCTCTGAAAAAAAGGGGAACATGTCACTGTACTACAGTGCTACACATACGGCACCCTCACCCCATCACACAGGTACCTGTGTAGCTCTCAGAATAGATCCATGTGGTACTGATATGGTACATATTCAGCTGCTACTGGACTTCACCAATACTCTATTGTAAATGTAAGGGACAGTTACACGTACCCGTACATATTCAGCTCGAAGTCCTTTGACCCTGTCACTGTTCCTCTCGAATGGGACTCTGTAGAGCTGCTTCATGGTGATGCTGAGTTTACCCAAGATGCGTCTGATGGTGGTGATGCTCACATGGTTTATGTTGCTGAACACTCGCCTGTCTGCAAGTATTTTCCGTCGTAGCTGGTGGAGACAGATGGCATTGTCTGCCCTCACTAGGTCCACAACGGCAAGTTCCTGCTGTTGTGTGAACAGGTGTTGCCGTCCTCCCCCAGAAGGTCTTCGGGTCATTCTGGAGGAATACAACCACATATTGTCATCGGTTTGCTTATTTTTCTTACAGTACTTTACTGTATGTACTGTGTCATCCACTGTACAACACTGTACTTCAATATAAGGAATCAGCCACTTTGGCTGCAAAAGGAGCATTAGCACCCCGTACACTTGATATGGTAATGTGATATACTGTAGAACAGTGCTATGAAACCATCTGAGTAGAGCAGAAGGTATGGAGGTGAAGACATACCTGTTTTCTAGTCGGAATGTTCGTATTACAGATGCCACTGTGAAGCGGCTTAGATGTGGGTGGACTCTCTGTCCAGCTTCCCTCATAGTCAGGCCATGGTTGATGACATGGTCCACCAAAGTTGCTCTTATTTCATCAGAAATATGGGTCCGTTCATGGCCTCTTCGGCCTTCTCCTCCTCTTCCTCCTCCTCCTCTACCTCTTCCTCTTCCTCTTGCTCTCCCTCCATCCATGCTTGCAAAGTTCTTGAAATGGCTACGCTGAGGGCTTTTTGTAGTTGGCTAATTGGTGTTCGGTTTTGCAAGTACGTGCCTTCAGGTGTGTATTTGAGTGGTTGCAATTATCCGATGTGTTTTGTATTTTGGATACATGTGTTTTCCGAATGGCACCCTGAAATTTCATTTTGTGAGCGAAGTGTCTTATGTATGAAATAGAGTGTAGCATGCAGGACCATGTGTGTTGCATAAAGGGGTAGGTGTGTTGCATAAAGGAGTAGGAGTGTTGCATAATTGGTACTGGGGTGCAAAGCAGCGCTTTTGTTTAAGGTATGGGTACATGTGTTTGAGGTATGGTAACAAAAGCTTCACGTTGTGTTACTTTAGTCTGAGCATGGGTTTATAGTGTTCAAGCAACGGGCAAAAACTGTAATATCTGAGATGCTCTGGACCAACATCTGGTGTAAATGTCCTGTAGGGAAGTTTTATTTGTGGATCATACTGTATTTGCATTTGTAACGCGTTCTAAATTAAAAACAAACGAAGAAAATGCAAATGCAAAACTAGAGTAACTCTGCAGTTACCCCCACCCACTGTCGTAGAAGCTGACTAGTGTGAGTGGGCATCAAGGGGCAATGGAGGCTGACTGTAGGTGAGCAGCCTGAAGTTTAGAGTGTCGTGGAGAGTTAGCAAAACAAAAACACCATCCCACTTTTAACCCCTGACTTTGACAGACGTCGTCTCTTTTGATGCAACAACCTCTGGTGATTAATGTAAGAAACAAGATTACCTTTCATGTGTTTCTGTTTAAGCTCAAATTGGTTTGATGGTTGGAGGTTTTCTCAGTGTTCATCAGTCACTCTTGACCTGGTGTTATCATATGGTTTATCTGTTTTTAATTTGGAAATTGGGGATTCAGTGTTCTCTCATCACAAACCTGTTTCTCTTGCGCATGAGTTTAAAGCTCGCGCTCCACCCCACCGCTGCTCTCTTCTGCTCCACTTTTATAAAGAAAATCTTTACCGACCCTGAGATTACTTATTGGGCCCACCCCAGATGAGATGCTTTTGCAGTTCCAGGAAACCTGTACTCAGACCCTGAACAGTTCAGTTCAGCGGTCTCCAACCTTTACCTGTACCAAACGACTTTACCTGTACCAAACGACTTTACCTGTACCAAACGACTCACGGACCGGTACCGGTCCGAGGCCCGGGGGTTGGGGACCACTGATCTAAATCATTGTCAGCCTGGCAGGCAAATAGCGTGGACACCAAAGTTTGTGAACGTGATAACCTGAGAACAAAGACATGTAGGATTTTAAATCGGTACCATAGGTGTGTCTACTGGGAGGCTGAGGCTTAGCGCTGGTGGCTGCCAGTACTAAGTATTATTATACAACCCTTATTTAGTGGATCTTATCTTCTTTCCTTGTGTTTCAGTTCGTTTTTACTCAAACTGGGTGTAGAAGGAATCCTCGCAAAGGTTTCTTTTTCTTCTGTGTTATGTTTTATGTATTTCTCAGCTCTTTGCTTCCTTTTTTCTACTTTAAACTTGTTTGTATGCTGGTGTGTAAATGTTCACACTTATCATAAAGTTTAAAAAAGTAGTAGGCGTGGTGATGAGCAGGAACAGGAGTAAAACTCCAGTAAGTGTACCAGTACTGTACCAGTGTGTAGCATTAAAGTCAAACTACAGTGGTTGTAGTATCAGTAGAGTAGTGTTAGTACTAGAGGTGGGAGGAGTAGAAGCAGGTGGAGGCACTGGCTTTAGGTTAGTACTGCCTTTCTCTGGCTCTCCTTTACAACTCATCTCCTTCTCATTTGCTGACAATGTGCAGAGCCATCATCCTTCAGAGCACACCGACTGATGACCCGTCAGCACTGAGCAGCCTGTACATCCTGACAGGACACGAAAGCAGCTACTGAGAGAGGACACGGGGCTCATTCGACGGTGTTACCAAAGAAAAGCACAGCCTGTCTGTAACTGTGGGGTGGAAACGATGCTCTGTTTCACTGAGGCTGTGCCAGGAAACGGTTCAATGCTGGGAATGACAAATGTTAGGAAGGTATCCTGCTGACTGTCCAGCCTTCACCTGTACACAAGACACCTGTCAAGGTCCTCGCTGGGGTTATAGTTGATAAAGCTTTCTAGCTTTTCTTGTCTATTCAGCTTACCTGCTTAAATCAGACCTTTCTGTTAAAGCTAATGCAGACTCCACTGATCCGCCCGCTCAGTGTGGACGGGAGAATAACCTGAACATGGCCTCTGGGACATCATCGTACTGATGTTATGAAGCGCTCAGTCAGGTTTTCTTCTTGATCAGACTGAGGGGCAGACTGAGTGTGTTTTGGTGCCTCAACATTCAGTCATATTCTGTAAAGCCATTTTCTGTCTGCATGCTGCACATAAACTCTTTGGACCAGAGTGCTGTGACACCTACACCTTACACCTGCAGGAGCTGCTCGGCCATAGAAAGCTGCTCTGTGAAGTGCACGGCTTTTTTGCCAGTGTTGATTTTATGGGTTTAATGTAATAACTAATTTTTCACATCATCGTCTGAGACGTAATCCCAACGAGGAAACCTGGAATGTAAAACTTGATGGACGCTCCAGCTGAAGAGTGAAGTGTCAGACTTTTAATGGATCTTTCAAGCATTAGCGTACTTACAATGGCAGAAACAGTGCCACGTCTAAAGCATAGGAGCCATCTTCATCTCATTCTTCCCATTTCATGCAAGTTTCTTCTCATCCTCAGATGGACAGAATTTGGTTTGCTGACTTCATTCAGTCACACCATACTAGAGCATAAAAAGTGGAAATAAACTGGTCAGTAAGAAAGTGTGATGCTTGAAAGTATAGCGTAAGGACAGCAGCAGCACTGCATTTACAGCTGATATGATGACTTCAGCATCTTTAAAGAACTGTGAAGGAATTATCAGTGCTAACACAACCTTAAGCACGTGATGTGACCGTATACACTGCTTACACTTTCAGTATCCTTACTTAAAGAGAACATCTCAGAAAAAAGTACAGTTAGCAAGAAGCTTTGAGAACAAGGCAGTGTTATTGTATGCTAACCACCGTGGTGGTGTAGCTTGTCCTGATAAAAAGTGAATGTGGTCACATTATACTTGTTAACTAAAATGAAAAAATAAAATAATTCCACTACATGGGTAAAGATATTTATGATATTTATGGAAAGGATACTATAAAAGTAACACTGGCCTTTCCATGAGAGAAACTTGAAGTACAGTATGCATGTTGAGATTAATGTTTGTTTAATATGTTTTTGCTACTATGTGAAGATGTGATGTTATTAACAACACAGAATAGACAGAAATAAAGATTTTCATACTCTTGGAGTTTTATGAAGAGTTTGTTGGGTTGTTCTTCTTTGAATGTGTGGATCGATGCTTCTGCGATTTATATCTTAATCCTTCAATTTGTAAAAAACATTTTGAATTCCGTTTGAGAAGATAAATGAAGGTTCTTGCGTTCAAGTGGAGGCTCTAGCAGACTGAGAAAGTAACTGCATAACTGTGTTATTCCTGCACCCATAGCAGCAAGTAAGTGAAGGCAATGAGGAGCGCTGATGAGTTCTCAGATCACTCAGTCAGTCTCTGAACGTCACCTTTATTGTGATCGCGCACTTTAAGCTTTCATGCCTGTATTTTTGCACAATTGTGATAATACTGTATTGAAAGAAATCTGTGCACAGACGAACATGGGGTGGCTTTGCTCAGGTAGTAGAGGAAGGTGCTTCAATCCCCGTCTGCATGCCAAATATCCCTGGGCAAGATACCAACGCAGAGTTGCTCTCCGAATGTGTGTGAACATTACACAGAAAGTGCTTACAGAGAAAAGTGCTTGCGTACACCTGAATGAGGCAAGTTCTTTAAAGTGCTTTGAGTACTATATAAGAACCAGTCCATTTACATCGCCAAAGCACTCAATACTCTCTTTACAAAGTTCTCTGTAGTTTGTTTCTCCAGCACCATATTTGACCGCGGTCAAGTGAGCCCTCACTTACGACCACACAGTCAAGCCAGCCGCACCTAAAATGTTGTTGCACTATTCTTATGCATATTACGGTACGGGTGCCGACTGGCTTAGAAACGCAGTCTTTTGTGTCCTGACACTATTGTACTTCACAATCCACTCCCAGTTTTGGTTCATCTCCACTTTTCACCCTGTGATCCACAGCCCAAATTACTGTACGGTTTTCCGGAAAATCAACAGTAAACTTTACCCAATTTACAGTACTGTACTATATATTTTCTCATCTTTGAGCTCAGATTACAGGAAAACTGTAAGAGGTGACACTGATATTTCACTGCATTCTGACTCTGGGTGACCCCCACTCTTCACCCTGTGATCCACACCCAAACTTACTGTACTGTTTCTGAGATTGCTGTGTTAACCCTCTCAAGGCAGGCGTTGCAGATTTGCAACAGTTAAAAGCTAACAACCTGATTACCCCACATACATATTTTATGAGTTTTTTTTACTCAGAAGCACCACTGCAGGTATTCTTTTGTGCATTAGCAACAAAAACGTAATTTGAGCCTGAGAGGGTTAAGTATGAGTATGACAAAGGCTAAGAAAATATACTGCCTAAAATAATATCAAATTTAAACAACAAATTACAAAATTGCCACACCTGCTGTTATTGCCAGGTGTTCGATAGAGCATTATTTAGTCATAAAAAATACATATCATTGAAATATCATCAGTAAAAGAAATACTCTCACTATGTAAGACATGTTAGCAAATTCAGTTAATAAATAATGTATCAAATCTATACAGATGTTTGAAGGTATAATGCAAAGCATGTTTGTTTCTTATGGCTTACAAATGTGTTTGCCTTTAACATAATTTACATTTCATTTATACAGTTTCACAGACGAAACAAAATAGGTTTCCTGAACTGTTCTTCGTGGCCCAAATTTTGAATCCTTTTGAGGGGGATGCATTATCCATGAAGGTGGGCAATTTGTTCATTGATCTCTGACCCTCGCTGACTCTGACGCCTCCTAATTCTGCTTCCAGCCTCGCTGATTAATTTGTTGTCACTGATGCTGTCACCAGTTGTACACAACATCTCTGTTTGTCCACCAGTCTAATCTGTAATTCAGGTGAACCCAGAATTACCTGCATCTTTGTAATGTTTCAGAAAATATACAATATATGTTGATGGGCATTGTCCCACTTTTCTTTCCTTTATAAGTAAGAATCTCTGTGGTTTTAATGACAATTCATATACAGATTGTGGAGGACATTTTATTCAACACTCAAAAAAGTTCCTCACCAGCAGACTGTAGTACAATTTCAGCCCACAGTTAATAAACCCATCCAATGCAGCGTTATCAGAGAAATTATGCAAGTGTTATGTTTGTATGTGCTGGTAATCTATTTATCATTTATCATGATTCCTGCTCTGATGATTACTTTCTTCTCCTTCTGTAATTTTAATAGATAAAGGATGTTGAACATTAAGCTCCAAACAGGATGAATGAGGAAGACCACAGAGGAGAATCGTGGATGTAGTGAAAGAATACATGCAGATGGTTTTTTTCATGGTGGAGGAGCAACTTCTGATACCATCTTAAAGAAAAAACACATAAAATTGAAGAGTAAAAATAATGACAACAATATGTCTAAATTTTTTATTAATTCTTTAGAGCAAATGCAGTCTTGTCATGGTCAGAGTTGCCCACTCATATTTAACTAATTCAAATACAATTACTGCATTTAAATGCTTATGTTCTAATAAAAGGCATCGTTTAATACTTCTGCCATGACAACCCAAATAAATCAATGAGAGGGAAACGGGAAGATTAGTCATCAGGCAAGGTTTACTGTTCATTTACCATGCCTTGATAACAGTAAGCTTAACAAAAGAAAAATGTTGGCGACGAGAACCGGTGTTCTGTCAAAACATCCTACCGTAGCGTAAATTTATAGTCTTGTCTATCAATCCGTGCTACCTTATCAGAATATGCTACCTTACGTGGTTAATGGCTCTGTCGTATAGGTAGCATGTTCAGATGACCCAATCACACTATTAAAACATGCTTCCTGCTGGGATTTATTTAGGTAGCATGTTCAGCATGTTCAGTGTGCGGCTTCGACCTTCCCCGTGGTGCTTACAATTACCCATGGCTGTAATGCAGGTTCATTCAATCTTTGGGAGTGCAGTACCTGGAACATACAAGGACAAGGTTGATGTAAAGACAATAAATTCAATGAGACAGGAAGGACACAAATTGGCGTTAAGTAATAATTTGCCCGATTATCAATGTGTTAGTTTGCATCTACTTTACAATTATGGGCACATGATATGATAACGATATTTTAGCAGTTCAATGATAAATGTATAACATTAATTAAGGTGGGGGGTGGACAATGGCTATTACACTCGATGCACTCCAGCTGACTTACCTTGGTATGAATGACGACGTACTCACAGTTTGGCGGCTTGAAAATAGCCAAATTTTGCACTTGTAAATTGGATGTGCGCCTCCAGTGACTTGTAGTTATGAAACTGGTTCCCAGTGTAAGCGCTTACTCCACAAACAAGATACATGAAGATATCAGGGTAGGACAGTGGCGGTAAGTCGTCTGGGTCTTTACTCCACTGCCGTATTTCATATGGGTCCAGATTTGCAATGCACTCTAATGTTTTCAAGTGCTGCTGCTTCGCCTCTGGACGCAATCGGTCTCTATACCGTCCGTTTTCTTTGGAGCTGCTTTTAAACATGTTTCTTGTCGTCGTCGTTCCAACACAGTGCGTTTGTTTTGATTTGTGGACCCGGAAAATGGCGCAATACATTGCGGCGTGAACCAGGTGTAGGACTGAACTCTCCCACACACATCACATCACTATAAGACTGGACTCTCACACACATCACATCACTATAAGACTGAACTCTCACACACATCACATCACCACACACTCTGGTTTTTCTTCATGTGCACTTCCTTATAATCTCTTTCTGCTATTTGCACATTTTTACTGTAAATTTCTAAGTTAAATCTGTACATTTTGTAATAACCTGTAAATTGTAAATACTGTAAAACCACTGTCATTTAATGGTCGGGCATTGCACAGCTACAAGCATTTCACCTCATGTCATACTGGGTATGGTTGTGTGTGTGACAAATAAAATTTGAATTTGAATTTGAAAGTCTTTCCAGGTGAGTTTGATCCAGGAGGGTCTGAAGCCAGAGTCAGACAGAGACTGTGCAGAGACTGTAGAAGGACAGAGCAGCAGCAGAGCAGTCCAGATACACTGATGATCCTCTGTCAGATCCAGAGGGACACACAGGGATGATGCTGGACTCTACATTGTGTCTGACAGTGGAGCTGTTCTCAGAGCAGTTCACTCTGCAGCACTGACAGTCATCTGCACTTCTTCTCATTCCTCTGTCAGTCACTGCTGGATGAAGCTCTCCTCTCCACCTCCCAGTAACATGGCCCAGTCAGAGCGTCTCTACACACAAGCTGCTGCTGCTTCAACCTCTCTGGATCATCAGGACACAGCTCCTCCTCTCTCAGCACACACACCGTCCTGTTTACCATGACCTCCACCTGCAGAGAGAAGAAGGAAGAGCAGAGGAGATAAACGAGTGTTTCCAGAGACTCTTCATCAGCTGTCAGTCAGTGATGCAGCACATCCAGTATAAAGAGCAGCAGGGACTTCAGTGCTGGGACTGTACTAGGACTCATTGTTGCTTCACTTTTTCTAATCTTTGGATTTTTATTGAAGTTGATGAAGATGTTTTTCCCTCCTAGTTTGAGTTTGGACTTTCATTCATTAGAAGAACCTTGGTGTGTCCACTCTGAGCTCTGTAGGAACCCCAACAACAAGCCCAACAATCCAGATGGACGGTTCCAGCTGTTAACTGGAGGAATTCCATCCAAACATCTGCTCTCACTAAATTCTTCCTCACCTACAGACTGTGTTCTTCACTGCTTTAAACTTGGAAACGAATGCAGTCATTGGTCTGCGTGCTGCTTTGTTCAGAGAGCTGATTGGCTGTTGACAGTGTTTGATCAGAGCGTGTCAGCCGTTACCATGGTGACCATAAAGGTCAGAAACAGGAAGTGTTTGTGTCCAATCCTGAAGCCTGTCACCATTCTCCTCTCACAGCTTCACTGAGAAGCTGCAGCTTTACAGGAAACACTGGATCTTTGTTTCATACTGACTGTGTTTAGTACAATACTGCTGACAGCACCACCCACTCACTCCATCACTCTACTGACCTCAGAGTCTTCAGTCTGTAGTCTGGACTCTGCTGAAGATCAGACAGCTGCTTCACATCTGGATCCTTCAGGTTGTTTCCGTACAGGTTCAGCTCTTTCAGATGGGAGGGGTTGGACTTCAGCGCTGCTGCCAGATAATCACAGCTGATCTCTGACAAACCACAGTCCTTCAATCTGTATAGAGAATGAAAGATGTAAGTTTATTAGACAAAGTGTGAGCTTGAAATCATTCAGTGTTTCATCATCTGTTCAGAGCTGAAGAAGGTTCAGAATGTAGAAGTTTAGAAAATGGAAACTCCAAACAGCTGAAGCCAACAGGAAGCAGCTTCAAACAGGAAACTGTGCAGAGTTTCAGACTATATGTCCTGATGCAGCCAGTTGGATTTTGGAGATTTGAATCTCTGTTCTGTGACTAAGTCCTTGAATCATTTCTTCCAGTTGGTCCAACAAGACAGACTAAGTGTTGGACATGTGTTGTGGCTCCATTAGGGGAGCTTCTAAATGTGATGTGATGGCCCCTCTGGGTCTGTCAGGTCACAGGACTGAAGAGAGCTCAAACTGGGCACACAGTTGTTCCAGTCTGGACCAAAGACTCTATACTGGGACTGAGGGACTGCTTTGACTGCACCCACTGGGACTTTTTAAAGGCTCATGTTCTCACTTAGATCATCGATTTCTACTTACATTTCTTTCTGGGAAAAATGGGGATTACTTTGGAAACAGGAAGTATTTTCCCCAATAAGCAGCCCTGGATTAGTAAATCACTCCAACATGTTCTCAGGCAGAAGAAGCTGTCTTGTTATGAGGGAGAGAAGAAAAAGATTGAGGCACAGAAACTTGTTGAAAGAGAGATAAAGCAGCTAAAATCAGGTGTAAAAGTAAAGCAGAGGATGAGCTGAATAAAGGACACTCAAGGCTGGCTTGGAAAGGAATGAAGTCCATGGTGGGGATGCAGAACAAGGAGCAAAGATGAATGTGATGCTGAATCAGCAGAAGACTTGGACTCATTTGATTCCAGCTTTGATATCATTGATTTCAATGAAGAGCTTTGTGATTGTAGCAAAGGGCTGGTAGCTCTGAGAGTCCCACTGATGAGGTGTTTGTGTGGAAATCTCTTAGTGGGACCAAAGAGAGAAAAAGCCCTGGTCCTGATGCTGTGGGAGGGAAATGATTGAAGTGTGCTGTGAGGAACTGACTGGGAGATTTTCACACATTTTCCAGTCCTCCTTGGAACAACAGGAAGTTCCCAGCATATGGAAACAAAGGTTAAGTGTCCTATGGCACTCAGTGATGATGGTGCTGTGGCCCCACCACCTCCACCTCTTTGTAAAGGAACTAACTGTAATCTGAAGCTTCAAATGGAACTAAGACTTCCTCCACTAGGTGGCAGTGTCTGATGAGAAAGTGTTAGTGGAGCTGGCCTGGAGTCAGAAACAGGAAGATGCAGGATTTGGGCTGAAATGGGGAAAAGTGGTTCGCACTAGTGCCTTAAAGCAAGAAGGTTGTAGGTTGAAGCTTGTTGGCCTTTCTGTGGAGGTTGGATGTTCTCCCACAGTCCAATGAAATGCTGCTTAGGTTCATTGGTGCTTCTAAATTGGCTGCAGGTGTGGATGTGAGAGAGTGCTTCTCTGTCTCTCTCTGTTGGCCCTGTGATGGACTGCTCACCTGTGCAGGTGGGCCACGCCTCTTGCCCTATGACAGCTAGGGCACAGGCTGCAGCCCTGTGAGCCTAAGCTGAATAAACAGTTAGCAAAAATGATCCATAGATGGCCTGAAATCCCCCAGTTAGCAGTTTGGTAGATAGCTATGACATGCTAATCCCATCCAGCAGCTGTATTCTACCTGTAAGCTGATCCCTGCTGAGCCAAAGCACTTTTTCATATACAAATTACAACCTTTAATAGAAACCTATTGGTCAGCATCTTATTAGCCTGCTGTTAGCTTCATTCCACAGAAAACTGAGAGAAACTAACAGAGTTGATAAAGAATAAAGAGAAATGTGCTGATTTAAAGCCTTTGAAGTGCTTCAGATGATCTCTGTCCACTTCTGTCCACTCATTCATTCATGTAAGCTTTCTAATGCAGCTTTGATCTTCACAGTCTGCTTCATGAAACTCATTCTAACCCTGAATGTCAGAGTGTTCCTCCTTCTCTTTCCCATCATTCATGCTGGCAGTGGAGGAGATTTGGATGTTGGACTGTGTTTTGGATGATGTGTGTATGTTTGTGTTGGACTGCTGTCTGTAAAGCAAACGCACATTTTGCTTTGGATTTCAGTGTCAGACAGACTTTAAGGTGGAATGAAGAGTTTGAGAGTTTCACAGTGAATTATCCAGTGGAGGATTTTTCTTCTTCTTTGAAGGTTTGAAATGTGAACATTGTTCTGCTGCAGTCAATGGACTAAACCAGAGAAGAAGAAAACAGACTTTACCATGAAGATCCTCAGTGTGGATCAGTATAATATCAGCCTGATGTCTGCAGTTTAGTGTCAGCACAACTTTCACATCATATTCATCTCAGCACAACTAAAACATGCTGACTGACCTCAGAGTTTCAAGTCCACATCCTGGACTCTCCAGGAAACCACACAGATGCTTCACTCCTGAATCCTGCAGCTTGTTGTTCCAGCTCAGGTCCAGCTCTGTCAGATGGGAGGGGTTGGACTTCAGTGCTGCTGCCAGATAATCACAGCTGATCTCTGACAAACCACAGTCCCTCAATCTGTATAAAGAATGAAAGATGTAAGTTTATTAGACAAAGTGTGAGCTTGAAATCATTCAGTGTTTCATCATCTGTTCAGAGCTGAAGAAGGTTCAGAATGTAGAAGTTTAGAAAATGGAAACTCCAAACAGCTGAAGCCAACAGGAAGCAGCTTCAAACAAACACAACAAGAGAAAAAACTCTGAATGTTTCACATTAAAGTCGTACATTTATCATAAAAACAGGACAAAGACTTGAAAAAGTCGTGTTTTTCCTTCCAGGAACCACAAGGCTTCACTTTTAAAGGTGAAGTGTGAAAGAAATGGACATATTTGAAGTCCAACACCTTTTTCCAGTCACATTATTAAAGCAGACAAACTACAAGCTCATTTTCATTCCAACAAGTCATCTTCTGACCTGGACTAACAACACTGGTCTCTATGTGCAGCTGGCTGTGAGACCAGTGCTCAGGGAGCGTCTACAAAGTGCAACACTGAAAGAACATCACACACTAATTTGCTTCCAGCACTTTCACACAAACATCTACTGTCATTATTGTCACCAAACTCTGTGGATCCTTTATTGCAAATTCAAATGGGATCAAATGGTCAGACAAAAGAGGGTTATGAGGAAATATGATGAAATGTTGTGTATTAGCAGCAAGTTATTGAATCATTTTCCTCAGAAACCAAACAAAATGATTGACAAACATGTTTTTACAAACTCAGTGTTGGACTTGGATCAGCAGGATAAGCTGATGTTTAAAGGCATTTGAGTCTCGCTGTATGAGAGTCCAGTTATTACTCAATATTTATGGATGATGTTCTTTCTGTGTTGCACTTTGTAGACGCTCCCTGAGCCTCACAGCCAGCTGCACATGGACCAGCTGACATTACCCAGCATTAGAGGCGGCTGTAAAAAAATGGATTTTCCTATTTAAATGGTTTTAATTTGAATAAAGCGATGTTGATTCATTCAATCCTGAATCGATTTTTAATATAAATGTATTTTGCCAGAATCTCAGGTTAAAGCTCCCAAAAGTATTTCAACAACAAGCAAACAGATAAAACAGTAAATGAGAGCAGCTAAACACACAAAGATGGAAACACAGAGCGTGGATCGTTCACTCGACGGCACGTACACGGACACGCCGTCGGGGCTGAAAGTGGACAGCTCACAGATCCTGAAGCTGCAGGTTTCATCTGTCTCCAACCAAAACTGAGTGAACCAGCAGCAGAAGAAGATCCAAACTACGCTTTACGTTTGATGAACATCGTCATGAATTCTCTCTGACTTTGACGTTTACTTCCTGCACAGCTCTCTCTCTCTCAGTGTACTTCAAGAACAGTTTACCTTCAAAAATCTGTTTCCTGCATTATTCACTGCTTATTACGCACCAGTCTGCTGTTGTGTTCACTGCTGTCGGCCTCCCAAAACAAAGCCTCATTTCTGCTGTTCAATACTGAAGAAATGTAAACCTTTTAAAATGATGACAGATTACAAACTCTCAGCTGTGTCTGTAATCAAACCTCTGTAACTTTGCTTCACTTCAGCAGCATCAGCTCATGTTCACATGTTGATTCATGGTTTGCTTCAGTTTTTGATGGACTGCAGAATATTTTGAAGGTTATCTGCTATAAAAAGCCAGAACAGGAAAATCTGCTTCATGTGTTTCTGTTTGATCCTCAGTGACTTTGACACAAAGGCCTCTGCTGTGATGATCACACCTCTGATCAAGTCTCACAGTGTCAGCTTTGTTTTTATACATATGGATATGTGCTGATAAATGATCAGAGTTATAATATTTCCCACTGTCTGCTGTGTGCCGTGACCTTTGACCTGCTAAAGACAGTCAGCTGTGGATTATTCATTGTTGTGTCTGATACTTAGAACTGTGAGGAAGAACACTACACAGTTAATCAGGGTCCCCTCTCTCTGAATCAGGAAAGGTGGGCAGGCCGCGTGTGGGCCGCGGGCCATACGTTGAGTCTCACTGTTTGAAATGTGAACATTGTTCTGCTGCAGTCAATGGACTAAACCAGAGAAGAAGAAAACAGACTTTACCATGAAGATCCTCAGTGTGGATCAGTATAATATCAGCCTGATGTCTGCAGTTTAGTGTCAGCACAACTTTCACATCATATTCATCTCAGCACAACTAAAACATGCTGACTGACCTCAGAGTTTCAAGTCCACATCCTGGACTCTCCAGGAAACCACACAGATGCTTCACTCCTGAATCCTGCAGCTTGTTGTTGTAGCTCAGCTCCAGCTGTCTCAGATGGGAGGGGTTGGACTTCAGTGCTGCTGCCAGATAATCACAGCTGATCTCTGACAAACCACAGTCCCACAATCTGTATAAAGAATGAAAGATGTAAGTTTATTAGACAAAGTGTGAGCTTGAAATCATTCAGTGTTTCATCATCTGTTCAGAGCTGAAGAAGGTTCAGAATGTAGAAGTTTAGAAAATGGAAACTCCAAACAGCTGAAGCCAACAGGAAGCAGCTTCAAACAAACACAACAAGAGAAAAAACTCTGAATGTTTCACATTAAAGTCGTACATTTCTCATAAAAACAGGACAAAGACTTGAAAAAGTCGTGTTTTTCCTTCCAGGAACCACAAGGCTTCACTTTTAAAGGTGAAGTGTGAAAGAAATGGACATATTTGAAGTCCAACACCTTTTTCCAGTCACATTATTAAAGCAGACAAACTACAAGCTCATTTTCATTCCAACAAGTCATCTTCTGACCTGGACTAACAACACTGGTCTCTATGTGCAGCTGGCTGTGAGACCAGTGCTCAGGGAGCGTCTACAAAGTGCAACACTGAAAGAACATCACACACTCATTTGCTTCCATCATCCAACCTGAAGAGGAAACAGAGACGCCTCCCCTTCAAAGTAAAAGCTGCTCCTTTTGGACACAGTATCAAAGAAAGTCTACAGTATAACACAGAAAAGACAGAACAAAGTTTTGGTTGTTGTTAAATTGTGCAGAAATGAAACTACACTAAGCTCAATTATGTGACAGACATTTCATCCCATGTCAGTTTGGCCTCATCCTGGGCCGGATTATCCAGCACACACTCTGACCACAGGCCCAGGGGCCACGCACAGCTGGCTCCATCCAAGAGACAGGAAACAAACCAACACAATAAAAAGCACCATGTGATCTTCTTACATCTTCAAGACAAACATAGTAAAAACATGAGCATATTTGTTTCCTGATAAAATGATGTGACAGGTAGAACAGAGTAAAGTGGTGGTGTTACAGCCTTTCTCCCCTCTGCTGCCGAGGCTGTTAGTCTCTCCCAAACTCAGCTACAGGACTTCCAAATGAATGAAAGCAGCAGAAGTGGCTTTACAAATGAAAGAGGAAGAGGAGAAGAAGAGGAGAGGGAGGCCACCCTGACCATCACTCCAGCTGAAAACATCACACTTCCATTAGAGTTGGTGAGGAAATGTTGAGCAGGATGAGCTGCTGGCTAATCTGGAGGCTGTAGCAGCAGCTCACAGTCACAGTGGATTTCCACTCATGAAAAAGCTCTGGCTGCTTCATTTCTCATCTCATATCAGAGACTTTAATGCTTCACTGAAGCTGTACTGTGATGCTTCCATATTCCAGTGAGGCCTCCATAATGATTTCAGCTGTTCTGTACACACACTGTGTGCCCTGTATGGCTCAAAGTCTCTGCAGCCTGTTTTTATCTGCTATCATCAGATCTTCATCATCCTCATTCACATCCCTCACACACTCTACAGCCTCATCAGCACTGACTTCATCTTCACTGACTGATGGAGCACAACATGAACCTGTGGAGGCTGAAACACTGTCCTGTCAAACATCTCCCCATCACCACTCCACTTCTGTCAGCCTTTAAATGAACCCTGCTCAAGTCTGTCACTTCTGTTTGGAGCCAAAAGAGGTTAAAGATTACGCCACTACATTCTTGTCTAGAAAATATTAAAGTGTATTTGGTGACACACAAAAAAGGGTAAAAGTATAGTTTGGGTCCACACATGTCCAAACCCTGGTGTGTAGGCCTACTTAGTATTGAGAAAAGCCCACTAAAAGAACGCCCACCAGACCAAAGCAATGGTGTTGACTTGATCAGCATTAACCCCGCCCCCTGACTTTGATGGGTGAAGCTGACAAATAAAATGTATTTATGAACAGCGATGCAGGGCCAGGAGTAGCAACGTGAATTAAATAAATACATCATTAAATAATTCATTAAATGTGTCAGTAAAATAATTAAAATAGAAAACAAACCAACAAAATATGTAATTAACTAATTTGAATTGTACATAAATAAATAATGAATTATTTTAAATGAAATTAACTGATAATTCATTATCAATATATTTTTTTAATTAATTACTGAAATAAATAATTCATTAGTGATGTATTTATTTAATAAACCATAAAATTATTGCTAGTTTACTCAAAATAATTTTAAGACATCAATATTAAAGGTTAAGTTATGATAATGAATACATGCAACTATAACTGATGACATAAGAATTTGGATTTTTAAGCTAAAGCGAAGCTGCTGACTCACTTGGCATGTTACTCTCAAACCCTCCCTAATAACAATAACATAATTACACTTTAGCCACAAGAGGGCAGCAGCATTAATACAAGTCACGTGTATATAAAGGTACAGTGATTATATTACAGTGATTTTGACAATAACAAAACAGAGGTTCATGGCAGTGTGTTTTTCCATAACATACCAACCAAATTAAATAATAAAAACTTTATAACTTACAGAGCTTTTTTAGAGACTTTGACCACTGGCAGCAGCCTCAGAAGAGCCTCCTCTGAAGCAAAGTATTTCCTCAGGTCAAACACATCCAGATCTTTTTCTGATGACAGTAAGATGAAGACCAGAGCTGACCACTGAGCAGGAGACAGTTTATCTGTGGAGAGACGTCCTGAACTCAGGGACTGTTGGATCTCCTCCACTAGAGAACGATCATTCAGTTCATTCAGACAGTGAAACAGATTGATGCTTTTCTCTGCAGACAGATTCTCACTGAGCTTCTCCTTGATGTACTGAACTGCTTCCTGATTGGTCTGTGAGCTACTTCCTGTCTGTGTCAGCAGACCTCGTAGGAGAGTCTGATTGGTCTGCATTGAAAGACCCAGGAGGAAGCGGAGGAACAAGTCCAGGTGTCCACTTGGACTCTGTAAGGCCTTGTTCACAGCACTCTGGTGGAGAGATTGGAGTTTTGGTTTATTAAATAATTTAGACCACATGGACGTTGTTTGTTGTTCTTCCAGCAGATTGAGTCCAGAGTTGATGAAGGTCAGGTGGACATGAAGAGCAGCCAGAAACTCCTGAACACTGAGATGAACAAAGCAGAACACCTTGTTCTGGTACAGTTGTTTCTCCTCTTTAAAGATCTGTGTGAACACTCCTGAGTACACTGAGGCTGCTCTGATATCGATGCCACACTCTGTCAGGTCTGGTTCATAGAAGATCAGGTTTCCTTTCTGCAGCTGATCAAAAGCCAGTTTTCCCAGAGACTCAATTATCTTCCTGCTCTCTGGACTCCAGTGTGGATCTGTCTCAGCTCCTCCATCATATTTGATCCTCTTGACTTTGGCCTGAACCACCAGGAAGTGGATGTACATCTCAGTCAGGGTCTTGGGCAGCTCTCCTCCCTCTCTGGTTTCCAGCACATCCTCCAGAACTGTAGCAGTGATCCAGCAGAAGACTGGGATGTGACACATGATGTGGAGGCTTCGAGCTTTCTTGATGTGGGAGATGATCCTGCTGGCCTGCTCCTCATCTCTGAATCTCTTCCTGAAGTACTCCTCCTTCTGTGGGTCAGTGAACCCTCTGACCTCTGTCACCATGTCGACACACTGAGGAGGGATCTGATTGGCTGCTGCAGGTCGTGTTGTTATCCAAAGGCGAGCAGAAGGGAGCAGGTTCCCTCTGATGAGGTTTGTCAGCAGCTCATCCAATGAGGTGGACTTTCTTGTTTCAGTCAGGATTTTAGTTTTGTTGAAGTCCAAATTAAGTCGACACTCATCCAGACCATCAAGTATGAACACAACCTGGAAGTCTTCAAGCCTGCAGATTCCTGATTCGTTAGTTTGATTAAAGAAGTGATGAACAAGTTCCACCAAGCTGAACTTTTCCTCTTTCAGCACATTCAGCTCTCTGAAAGTGAATGGAAATATGAACTGGATGTCCTGGTTGGCTTTGTCTTCAGCCCAGTCCAGGCTGTATTTCTGTGTTAAGACTGTTTTCCCAATGCCAGCCACTCCCTTTGTCAGCACTGTTCTGATTGGTTCGTCTCTTCCAGGTGAGGCTTTAAAGATGTCTTCTTGTCTGATTGTTGTTTCTGGTCTGTCTGGTTTCCTGGATGCTGTTTCAATCTGTCTGACCTCATGTTCATCATTGACCTCTGCAGTCCCTCCCTCTGTGATGTAGAGCTCTGTGTAGATCTGATTCAGGAGGGTTGGGCTTCCTGCTTTAGCGATGCCCTCAAACACACACTGGAACTTCTTCTTCAGTTGGGCTTTAAGTTCTCGTTTACAGAGTGGAGCAAATATTTCTGAAGGTAAGAAATTCAGAAACAAATATTATATAATAAATATCATAGCCTTTCAGTACCCTGAAAGGATGAATGTCTATTTGTCCATTTCTTGAGCTATTAGGAAAGATCAATATTCAGTCTTTAGAGAAATTCTCTTACTGCTCTGCAGATGGTCAGCCATCTCATGCTGCTTAAGTCTCCTCAAGAAGTGGAGTGTGATCTTCAGAAATGCTTCTCTGCAGCTCTTTCTTTCATCTTCATCCTCACCTTCAAACATCTCCTCATCCTCCATCTGGCTCTTTAAAGTTTCTGGGTGATCTGGACTCAGAACCTTCTGGATCTTCTTCAGCTCGTTCTTCACAAACATGGTGATGTTGTCCTCCAGCCGCTGGAAAAGAAGACTATATGAATTACCCAGTGGTAAATGGACTGGTTCTTATATAGCTCTCTTTGATACTCTGTGCACACAAAGCATTTATACAACATGCCTCATTCAACCAAGCACATTGTTCTATGCTTAAATACTTTCTTTCACACTCTGATGGATGCATCAGAGGGCAGCTTGGGTTTAGTACGTTACCCAGTACATTTGCCAGCCAGGGTTTGATTCACAAACCTTCTGACTAGTAGCTGACCTGCTCCCCTCCTGAGCTACAGTCACCCCAATCTGACTGAAATCATGGAGCCCAAACTCTGACTTATGTTGGACACACTGACAATCCTCTGGTCCACAAAGTGCAGCATAGAGGTGACTGAAAAGAACAAATGTAAACGTAGTACTACAAACCATAACCACAGAGTCCAGGTGTGTTTGATGTTGCTGTGCAGACTGACCAGTGGAAACCTCTGCTCTCTGCTGGTCCACTCTGTGGAGGAGTAATGTATAATTAGCTCATGTTATGTCTGTCCACACACAGACACAAGCTAAAGGTCCATGAAGTGATGTTTGGATGGGTTCAGTCAATCAGATGACTGTCATGGTGAAGCTTTGCTAGTCCTGCTGATCCCACTGAGAATTAACAACTCAGTTTCCAGATGTCTGTAGTTTTCTGCTCAGTTTCTTTAGTCCCAACAGCTCTTACCATCTCCTGCATAAAGCTTTCCCTCCATGCTCAGATGCCCTGGAACAAGGTGCTCTCTTTATATCAGTGACTGGTTTAAAGGGACAACTTGCAGTGCTCGCCAACCTTTGTGTCAGCAAAAGTAGTTCTAATGTTTCTTACATTTATTACATTTTTTACATTTTTACACACACAAATCAATGAACGCAAAAACATAAACTTTCCAGATATTTTGTTTCACAATGTTACAAAACTCAGTTCAAAACTACACAGTCTGATTTACAAGTACAAAATATTTATGACCACAGTTTGAGCCGATGTATGTCCCGAGTCTGTGGACTCAGTGGTTTTGTTTTGATTGTTATTGTCTTTTGTTACAATTTCATTCTGATTAAGATTTTCTAGTTCTGAGGTTTTGGTTTCTGTGTTCCCTCTGTACTGTGTTAGTATTGTGTCTCTGTGTTCACTTCCTGTTTTATTTTGACAGTGCCATGTCCTACGTTAGTGTGTCTACTTTTGCTTCCCCTTGTCTGGTTATGTCCAATGAATCCTGCTGTGTCTCCCTTTTCTCATTCCCTGATGGCTCTTTTGTGTATATGAGCCCTTTGTTTTCTCCTGCTTGTTGCTGGTTCGTCTGTGTTGTCTCCCCGTGTCTCCGTTTAAGGTTTCAGGTTAGTTTTTTGGTTTTTTCAGTAGAGGTTATCTTAGCTTCTGCACAGGCCATCTCCACTGCACTTCACCGTTGCAATACAGCTCACTCACGTCACAGCAGTGTCGGCATCTTGGGTCCTTTATTAAATTCAACATGGCTCGCCCCGCTAGCCGTGACATAAGATGTGAAAACAATATTTAAGGTGCAGGGCCAACAAACTGAGTCTAGAAATAAACTCAGAGTTGATTGAATTAGCATTTTGAATTGGCTGATCTGAGTTACTTCAATCAAGTCTATGTTCACTTTGAGTTAAGTTTATACGTGATTGATGTAAAAGAAAAAAGCCATCATCAGCAAATGATTCTGATTTAGCAGGTTTTCAAATCTAAACGGTACCCATCCCTAGCTGGCTGCAGTTAAACCTTTACTTAAAAAGCATCCCTAGACCCAGCTGTCTTAGCTAATTATAGGCCAATCTCCAACCTGACAATCCTTGAAAGAGTAGTTGGGGGGAGACAATCAGAGGGGCAGTGTGATGATCTTTGGTTACAAACTACCGCAGTCAAGTCCAGAGGTGGGTAGTAACGAGTTACATTTACTCCGTTACGTTTACTTGAGTACGTTTTTGAAAAAAAACTGTGCCATTAAAGTACCTTTTGTTACTTTAATGGCACACATGTTAATGTTAGCCATTTAAATATTAGCAGTTAGCTGAGGCCACAAGAAGAAGAGGCCCTAGAAGAACAATGGATGATAAGATTAGATTTTCAAGACTAGGCAGAGACGTGTTTTCCTTTACTGTCTCTTACAGAGGAGGGAGCAGATACCAGACGAGGCCACGGAGGTACGGGGAGGATTCGCAGCAGACAGCAAGACTGCCACATCCATGCGAGAGAGCGATGGCTACGATAATCTCTGTTTTTGTCTCCCTATATAATGTTGTACAGCCCATTTGAGGGTTATCCTCTCTGTGAACCAGATGCTTGATTTCACACAGAGGTCCACCAACTGAATTTGATCAGTTATGGAACGATTTACCTCGACAGGCTCCTTCACTCGCTGCTTTCAAACCTCCTTTAAAACACACTTTTACTCCCTGACCTGACCTTTGACCCAGTGTGACATGTTGACTCACTACCTCAGACACCTTAAAAATAGTCTTTTTGTTTTTTGGTGCTGCCTAAAAGAACCGTAAAATATCTGTCCTATATACAGTTATGTTCATATATTTTTGTGCTACATCAGGAAACTCAAAAACATAGTTTGTAATATTTTAATCCTTATTTTTAAAACAGTTTTTGTCATTTTTCTTCTCCCATTGCATCAAAAATCATTATTTACACTGAATAAATGAGTCAGCAGCTCTCTTACATTGTTGCTGCAGGTTCATTACTGAAGTCTGGAGGTGTTCCTTTGGACCAGTCACTCCTCACAGACACACAGCTGGATGCTGCA
Source organism: Diplotaxodon limnothrissa (assembly GCF_057381915.1). NCBI lineage: Eukaryota > Metazoa > Chordata > Actinopteri > Cichliformes > Cichlidae > Diplotaxodon > Diplotaxodon limnothrissa. The sequence goes on along the minus strand of NC_140598.1, from coordinate 70,537,273 downwards.
GATCCTGCTCCATCCTTTTCCTCCATCTTCTTGATGTCAGGGTGGAGTTAGTCTGAGAGGCAAACACACACACTCAGAGGTGCTGTTGTACTGGAAGCATCACACTGACGGGTTTCTAAAGTTCTCATTGATCATTTCATGGAGTTTCTGTGGTAAACACTGTCCTGTGACGTATGTGTTATGGTGAGGGTCATGAGGGCTAACCAGCCCCACTCCTTACTCCTCATATTTCAGCCTGAAGCACAATAACAGCCTAAACCTAACCAGGAGGCTGTAACCTCAAAGGGACTTCATGGTTAGAAATAAAGGTTCAATGAAATGAAGCAGATCATAAAAACATGAGTTCCAACTTTAAAAGAAGCATCCACACGATGACGGCACAGCAGAGGAGCACTTTCTCTAACACACTGATTCAGTTCCACTGACACAAGGACACACACAGGAAGGCACACACACACAAGCCTTTATAAGAAACAACACAATCATCTGCGCTTGACTTGTCAATCCAAGTCCTTAGCCCATGAGCCCGCGGTATCAGACCACAGATATTCCCTTACTTTGAAAAAATAAAGACAGTTTTCAGAACAGACCTGATGTTTATGCTACAGCCTGTTTACCAATATAATCAATATCAGATATCAGAGCAAAAGAAACCTCGGTGATCAGGACGCTGGGACTGAGAACAGGAAGTGGCTCAAACGTCACAGTTTCATAATGTCACATTGAACTCCACTCACCAAGGGCGTAGATTTGGCATGGACGGAAGGGACGTGTCCCCACCAATAATTTGATCTCTTCGAGTAAAGAAAAACAAACCCGATAGTAAGAAAAAAACGATCTGTCAGCGTCTCGTTCAGCGAGCGGAGCAGAAAAAGTTAAATTACGTTCTCTACTGGAGTCCTACATCATGTGACAAATATGGCCAATGTGATTGGCTGAGCCTTTCAGGGAGCTCTGTTTAGTTTCAGCAGCGGCAAACCTGCGCTGCGAGGAGGAGAGGAGGATGGCAGCGCAAAGGAAGAACCTGCATATAAGAAATTGTTTTTCAAAGAAACCTGTAAGTCACTTAAAGTCAAGTTCACTCATATAATGTGTCCGTCACAATAACGTTACAGGCTATGCCGGGGTTCTCACACAGCTGAATAAACTGCTGTGTGAAAACAGCAGTTTATTCGACCATCTACGCCAGCGTCCGGTTATATTTTAGACAGCAAGGAACAGACGGCAGGTGACGTAATTCTGAAGGCTAGACCGTCCAATTTCACAGTCGCTCATTTCCGGTCTACCCGGCTTTCGGAGGACCCGGCCCACTTAGACCACTAAGGCCGCGTCCTCAGGTGGACGCAGCCTCTGAAGTTGGACACCCCCGGCCTGTTTCCGGCTGGACAATAATAACAGTGACATTTAACTTATTTTATCCGATAAATAAACACTGTAAGTTTCAAGTTTTTTGTATATATATATGTACATGTATCCCCCCCCCTCCCCCCCCAGCCCCTTTAGGTCTCCCTAATTCTGAGGTCTTATGGTTGGCAAGTAGGTGCTAGGCTTGGTCCAAATCAGTCTAAAATTGTATGTAACCACGAATAATGTGATTCCATGTCCACCAGGAGAGACTGGACAGTATAGATGTAAAACAAATATGCCAGCAGTTCATTTCAGCTAACGAGAGGAGCAGGCATGTGTTTGTTGTGTGGGCATGTAGTCCATATCTGTTGCTGTAACAGTAGTTCATGTTTAGAATTAAACATCCCAGCTCACTGATTTGATAGAGGGCAGTAGTGCCTGAAATGTTGCATAATGTTGCTGAGAGATCATTTACTTTGTGGTAATCTTAGATGAGTAGTTTTATGGACAAAACCCACCAGATCATTCAGTGTTCCCTTAGTGCTAATGTATCAGAGATGTTGGCGTACTATAACTGAAGTAATGTTGTTAAGTCCTTAAAGTCATATTCTTTTATTGTCTTGACTGCATTTGAAGCCATTTTTACTTTTGTATGATACCTGATTTATATGGAATATGGCTGAAGTAAACTAAAGCCTGAAATACTTAGTCAGTCATTTGCTTAATAGTAATTTAACATCACATAATTCACATATAAAACTATGAATTGTAATTTTAAACGGTTTAAAAGCATGTAGAATAGCACATGTAGGCAAGTATATTTCTCCTCTTTTTATCAAGAAGCAAAAACAAAAAGGAAAAACTAAGAAACGGGGCAGGGGTCGATGGTTGAATCATCCGTCCCCACCAATGCCACAACCAAATCTACACCCTTGCCACTCACGGAGTTTCTGTCGCCATTGTAGTTTTTAAAGTCCCGTGATAAAGGCGGGTCTTTCTGTGAATCCGCACGCTCATTGGCTAATAGCTCGAGATTGACACATCGTTATCCAATGAGCGTGCGGGAACTTCCGACATAAAGTTGTTTCCTTTGAAAAACCAAAGTCTGATTATTTTTGCCTCCACTGACGGAGCCTGTTGTTCCCGCCACAGAGACACAGTAATGTCAGAGCGGTGTTAACACTCACCCTGCCTCAGCACAGCTCTCACTCTCCTCCTGCTCTCTCACACTAAACGGAGGCTCAGCTAAACTCACTTCCTCTCTACTTACAGGAAACCAGCGCTCAGAGGAGCCGACCGGCCTCACATTTCACCCACAGACACGAACAGCGTGGAATTATTTTATGTCATAAGAAGAAACATATTCATGTAAACACTCACCTGCCTCAGCTCCACCTTCCTCCTCCTGCTGCTCTGAAAGGAGGCTCAATACTTTCACTTTCACTGCTGCTCCCTAAACACAGAGGATGCTGGGACTTGTAGTTTTTTCCTTCCGGTGCGGTCTTCCTCTTTGTTTGTTTGTGTTTGTGTTCAAGTTATTTCGATCATGTAAACATCAACAGAACACGTGAAGCCACACAGAGTTTGTATGTCGAGGTGGGTAGGAGGGTTTGAGGGTTTGGGGAGGGGTCAGAGGGAAGAGGTCTCTCAGTCTTGACAATCCACATTGATGGCATTGCATCTTTCAGCGTGTTTGTGGGTCGATTTGGATGCTCCAGGTGTGAGAGCAGCCACTCAGCCTCTGCTGCAGATGTGTGTCACAAGTTCATCTGGCTGTAGGCTATGGCACTTGGCCACAGGTGGCAGCAGTGGACTGGCCTCCATGTGAGACTGCTCCAGCTGCTATGTGATAGTCCAGCTGCAAACTGAAGATCATATGCAAGTTTTGGAAATTAAACTGTGTGAAGTAGTCAGACTCGAACGTCAAGGAAGGTGGTAGGGAAGCAGACTATGCAGACATTTTGGGTTTCCAAGGTGAGCAATTTATTTGCAGTGAACTTAATTTAATGTATAACTTAACAAAACTTTCCCCAAATCAATTCATTTAACAAAACTCAACATAACATGGCTCTGGTGACACAGCTCACCTCTCCTCTCTCCTGCATCTGGTAGAGACTGGCTTTAAATAGGGCCATCAATTTCCCTCCAATTGCCCAGCCAGTACCACTCACTCAACTGAGGGATCTAAAACTCTACTCAGGTTATCTAAAAACACAAAACCTCTACACACTTCTAATATGCACATTTACACAACTAAATGGCAGTATTAACAAAAGGAAAAACATTCAACAAATCCCTTTAAACATTAACACAAACAAAAGGAAGCATCTCTCTGGAAAAAGAAACCCCTCCACATGGTTTGACCTGATGATGTCATGTGTGACATGATCAGGACTTTAAAATGAGGAAATGCCAAGCGGGCGTTTCCCCACACCTGACACTCATGATGACTGAAAAGACAAACAAAGTATGAACAAATGACTTAATCTGTAACATAATAAAGTATAAAGAAACATAACTTAGTATTTGTCTTAATTTGCAGAGTGTTTGATTTGCCGGCAACAAAACGCTTACACAAACAAACCCGGGATAGTGAGTGAAGCAATGTTACTTGACAAATGCAAATCATAGCAAATACATAGAAACAGAATAATGTGTACAATGTGCAAGAAAAGGTAAACACATATGGGACAAATGGAGAGAATTGCAACTGCTCCTCCACTTTGTCACAAACTGTACAATATAAAGCGCCTTGAGGCGACTGTTGTTGTGATTTGGTGCTATATAAATAAAATTGAATTGAAATTCAGAATATTCTTAACTTAGCTTTAAAACCAACCCAATCTAACTCTCCTCCACACTCACAAACAAAGACAAACCAACTGACACATCTGAGTCCCTCACTTTCTTCAATCCACTCACTCTCACAAGCTCCACTTAGTCACACTGGCTCTGTTTATTACTAATTACTATTGTCTCCCCAGAAACACTTCCGTTTTCTTTTTTCCTATTTGTGTTTTTGTTTTTTGTGCTTTTGCAGCGTTTTTTTTTTATTGCTGGTGTTTTCTTAAGTTGCAGTCCGTTTGGCCTCTCAGGGCCACCGTAGCTATAGGCCAAAAATAAATACATGACATCATTTCAATCAGTTTAAAGGTTTATTTGCAAGACACAAAAACAGAAAAAATTAAAAGTTACAAATGTATTGTGCATGAAACAGGAATTCAAACGTGGCTCAGATGTGTGTCACAAGTTAATCTGGCTGTAGGCTATGGCACTTGACCACAGGTGGCGCTAATTGACTTGACTCCATTTGAGTGCGCACAAAGTAAACTGCACACTTTAGTTGTGAAGCGAAAACACTGAAATCGCAGTAATAACACGTACGAGGGGAACGATAACGAAGACAAGATGCTCCTGATCGTTACTCTTGCTGTCCTGTGAACAGCATCGGCGTGGTGTTAATGGTTTGCTTTTGTTTTGGCGATCGCCCCGTGAATGAGAATATGACCAGGTAAACCCGCGACATTTTTAAATAGTTTGTCGTTCAACAGCAACAAGACTGACGGAGTGTGTTTGAGGAAACCTCACAAATGTCACAGATGAAATATTTGGTGTTTATTTGCTGGTTTGTCGGTAGCAGCTCCTTCAAAGTAAGTCTACCACACATCTGTTTGACCAACGCCAGTTGATTTGGATCACCGGTCCAAACAATTTGAACGATTGTTGTGTTACCTTTTGTGTTGAGTTTGACTGATATTTGCTGGATAGCAAATGTTTTAAAGCTATGCAACCTTTATCTGCACATAGCAGTTAAACTGTTTAGATCAATCTTTATTGATACATTATTTATTTATGAATTACTGTGTACACAAGAATAAGTTAATGTATTAAGATAAACTGGCTGAAGTTTTTGTATTATTCTTGTGATTTTTTTTTTTATTGGCCCTGTTTATTTACAGGCCAGGTGACCCTTTAGGGGTTTAAAATGCCGAGCCAATGAACGGCTGGGAGCAGGAATCTTTCTTCACTGAAGCTTCCACTTCCACGGGTCTGGTAGGAAGTTGTCCAAGCCAACAAAACAAACAGACAAAAAATCCATCTATCAATCACCTGGATCACCTGTTGAGAAAGAAAAAAGAGAAAACAAGCAAACAAAAGAGAGCAATATAATAAACAACATCATCGCGATGATCTATGTGAATATAACTGTAAATACTAAATATTGAATATTATTGTGCAGCACGTAAGATCGACAGCACACAGTGTGCTTTGAGGTAGCAGCCAAAATGCAAGGCAAGTTTATTTATATCGCACAATTCAACAACAAGGTGATCCCAAGTTCTTTACAGAACATTAAAAAACAAAAACAGATAAAAAGCATGATTTAAACGTGACATGCCCGTGAGCTCCGCCGGCAGCCAGCTGTGCCAGAGTGACCGAGCCCCAGGCTGAGAGGCCAAAGGCACCCCACCCCCGAAGGAGCCCGAGCGAGTCCCAGGCTCCAGGCCCCGACAAGCAGTACCTGGACGCCCATCCCCGGACACAAAGAACCACCAATGCACCGATGTCTGAGGGCGTCTGCCACTGGCAGGGGGAGTGGTGGGGGGAGATAGGCCTCCATACCTTGGAGGGCCTGAGATGTCCCCAGAGAGGTGGCGTCTGATACCCAACCTGACATATGGACACAGACAAACAGGCACACACAGATACAAACATCCATTCCCACCCTCATGCTCTCATATGCAGTTACTCAGCAGCAGGTAAGCGCATAGCCCCTCCTGGTAGCCCTCAATGTCTACGTGTATTTAAAATTGAGAGGTGGGCAACGGCGCCAGGGGTGAGGTTGTACACCCTGATGTGATTCTGATCTTGGAAACATTAAAGACATTCATAGCCAGACTGCTGACTTTGTGTTTTTATTCAGTCGCCTAACAGAAGTGCAGTGAGAAACGATTTACCCCATCCTGATTTCTTAGCTATTTGCATATTTGCCACACTTACGTGTTTCAGATCGTGAAGCAAATTTTTATGATAGATAAAGATGACCAGAGTCAGCATAAAATAAAGCTTTTACATGTATTGCTGGGAGGTCGGCAGCTCCCTCCACTGCTTGGCCCTCTGTGAAAAACAACTGGGATCCAGCTTCCCTGTGATGCTGAATTATATAAGTGGACAAAAATAAATAGATAGAAGGATGGATGATTGTATTTTGTGTACAATCATTGAAGTGTAAAAAGGGTTGGCCCTCCGTGGTGCCCTAAGCAAAGTTTGATTTTTGGGGCCCTTTAATAGTGCCAATAATAGTGATTAATGATCACCTACTATAAATGTATTTCATTTTCTAATGTTGATGTTGTTGTAATCCACAGTGAAAAATGTCATAAAAACAGATAACAAATTTGCAACTTTCATGAAAAATGTTTTCATTAATATTAAAAAAAAAAAAAAAAAAACACCTCCCCCTGCTGGCCACACAGAGAAACAATAGATAAAACCTGAGAGCTGCACAGTTGCAGCAGTGTGGTTTACGTCATTCTGTTGTCAGCCTGTTTTACACATCGGTGGTTTCTTATTGACGTGTAAAAAGATCTGAAATCGTAGTAAATTCAGCTGCTATTGTGGGCTGGGGATGATTTACACTTAACATTTTAATAACTGGGTATTGAATGTCATAGGCCCAATGTTCCCTCTAATTTTTCACGTGTCTGAGCGAACACACAAACTCCCTGAGCGGTTCCTTGGACCACTGTGAGCGACAGCAGACGTGTGCACTGTGGTCACGCCGGCATCGAATCCATCCAAGTTTCATGGTTTATTAAAATAATCAAATTACAGCGTTTACATTTATGTTAGACTACTTTTAATGAACTGCTTCAGCCCATTTACAATGAAAATGTAAAAGAAATCTTGTTCATGACCTGTGTAGTATGTTAACACTGTTGGAAGTAAAAATAACTTGAACTCCAATTTCGAAAACACAACTTTCTTTTTTTTTTTTTTTCATAAAGCTCTGACTTGTATTATGAGTCTGTGGTCTGGGAGAGAGTCTGTAACTCTCTGTCTCCAAAATACAGTATATAATGACCAAAGCTGGGCAATTAATCAATCAATCAGTCAATCAATCAATCAATCTTCATTTATAAAGCACTTTTCATACCCCACCCCACCCTCCAACTAAACCCCCACACTCTCATTAACATAAACGATCATGAATACACACATCTCTCTCCCCCCCTCCCACACACACACACACACACACGCACACACGCACACACACACGCACACTTAAAGAGTAAAATTGGGCTGGGTATGCATGAGCCAAGTGAGGAAACACTATCACAGGGAGCCGTCTGCACCGGGAGCCTCCAGGCTGGGCACACAGCAGGAGGGAGGCAAAGAAGCCCCCCAGCCAGGCTGAGAGGACCCCCAGAGCCCCAGCAGCCACGGTCGATCACAGCCCCGGTGCAGAGAGCCCCCTCCGAGGAAACACTGGAGATATGACACAATAGGATATATACAGGGTAAAAAGATAAAGTAAATAAGAACAGGATACAATAAAAATAGAAATATAAATAGAGTAAGAAGATAAAAAATGAATAAGAATAAAATCAATAAATATTGGGTAAAACCTAAATTAATAAATAGAATAACAGGATAGAATAAATAAGCATAAAATAAATAAACGTTAGGTGAAAGCTAAATTAAAAAGGTGGTCTTGAGCCTGTTCTTAAAAACATGTACGTTCTCTGCGGCCCTGAGCTCCTCTGGCAGGCTGTTCCACAGACGAGGACCATACCACTGAAAAGCTGCCTCTCCGTGAGTATGTGTCCTGACTTTAGGGACAATCAAAAGGCCAGTGCCAGAGGACCTCAAGGTCCACGAGGGTTCATATGTTAAAAGCAGATCTGAGAGATAAGAAGGCCCAAGACCATTAAGACATTTAAAAACCAATAAAAGAACTTTAAAATCGATCCTGAAACACACGGGGAGACAATGCAGCGATTCTAAAACCGGTGTACTGTGGGCCCGCCCTCTGGTCTTCGTCAGCACACGAGCTGCAGTTTTGTAAAAGTTGTAAGGGTGATATATTCTTTTTGGGGAGACCAGAGAGCAGGGCGTTACAGTAATCAATGCAACTGGTAATAAAAGCATGCATCAACATCTCCGTGTTGGCCCGAGAGAGAATAGGGCGGACTCTGGCTATATTTTTTAAATGATAAAATCCCATTTTGGTTACATGTTTAATATGTGGGATAAAACCAAGCTCAGAGATAAAAATAACACCCAGGTTTTTCACTTGTAGTGAAGGACATAGTGAAAATGCCTGTAATTTAGACAAGAGTTTCTCTCTCTGAGCCTCGGGACCGATGATTAAAACTTCAGTTTTGTCCTGGTTAAGCTGTAAAAAGTTTTCTGCCATCCAAGATCTTATATCTAAAATACAGTTAAAAAGGGCATCCATTGGTCTGGTGTCATCGGGAGACACGGAGATGGTGTTGGTACACCATCTATCTTAACCAAATCCCACAGTTTTTCCATTAACATTGAAAATTCTCCCACCCTTCCCTCCCCTCAGGTTAAGAGTTTGGGTGTCATACTTGATAATACTCTTTCATTCCAGTCTCACATTAATTACATAACCCGGTCTGCTTCCTTCCATTTACGTAATATTCACCGACTCCGTCCTTTCCTTACTCCCCATGCTGCTGCCATCCTTGTCCATCGTCTTATTACGTCCCGTATTGATTACTGTAATTCCCTCCTATTTGGTCTCCCTAAAAGGTCCCTTCATAAACTCCAACTTCTTCAAAACTCTGCAGCTCGGGTCATAACTTGCACTCCGTTAAGTGCTCATATTACCCCAGTTCTTCAGCAGCTTCACTGGTCGCCCATAGAAGCCAGGATAAATTTTAAAATCTTACTTCTTACATACAAGTGTCTCCATAAATCTGCTCCTTCATATTTGTGTGAGCTGCTCCATATCACCACTGTTTCCCGCCCTCTCAGATCATCATCTGCTATTCATCTTACTGTTCCGTCCTCACACCTTATTACTGTGGGGAACAGAGCTTTCAGTCGCTCTGCTCCTCGGCTCTGGAACTCTCTTCCTCCTGCACTAAGAAATATTGACTCCCTCTCCGTATTTAAGACACAGCTCAAAACACATCTGTTTAAACTGGCTTATTTGCTTTAATGCTGATTTTATCTGTTGTCACGCTCTGTTTTGTAATTTTAACTTATTTTATGTATTTTATGACTACTGTTCCTTTTATTAATTGTGTTTTTTGTAAGGTGACCTTGGGTTTCTGAAAGGCGCCCTCAAATAAAATGTATTATTATTATTATTGTTATTACTGAGGCCTGTGGGGCACTATCAGCCACTGAGACAACAGACAAATTTCAGTGTTTTAACATATGAATATTAAATACTTAAGGGCTACTTGTTTAAATAATGGAGGTGAACGATACATCATAATTTTACATGATAATATCACAGATGATAGACTCAATGAATAGATTTTAGGTAGATGCTTGTGCATTCTTAAAGTCTGATATGTTGAACTGAACTGAGTGTGTCAGCTGTTCAAAGCCTCTCCCAGTCAGTGCTGCTGTCCATGCCTGTCTTACTGCACATGGTGTTATTAGCACAAACACTTTAAAGGTGAACATTTAGGACTTACTGCAAATGTTACTATGTCAAAGTTACTGTGACTCAAACAGAGGAAATTTTGATTTTTTTATTTCCACACCTCATTTATTTAAAAGTATTTAATAGCATATAACACCCAAAATATGCTTCGGTTCACATTTAACTCCAGAAAATCATCAATCAAAACATGGATATTACCTGACCACAGATTCGTGGTGACGTCACTGCTCTTTTAACTGTTCGGTGTCTTTGTTTGTTTGCTGGTTGTAGAAATGGTTTATATGAGCTTTGAGCTGAGAGTCAGAGGTTTCTGTGGACGCTGCTCATGTCGGCACTTATATTTCTGACCTTTTCTTATAACCGATTAAACATGATCTCCTCCCTTTTGCCCCCATTTTTGGTGGTGTAGGTACAAATGATCAGGCATGACATTCTCATAATAAATAAGATACTGCAAATAGTTATTTCTGCATTTGTGCGATTGAAGTGAATTGAAAATGTGTATGAAATGACACTGTTTTAAAGATTTGGCCTAAATAATTTTGGAGTGAATGAGTCTAAACATGATGACCTAACTAGTGATACCCTGACACACACACACACACACACACACACACACACACACACACACACACACACACACACACACACACACACACACAGTATTCTTTGTTTACATGTATACCTATGTAAGATGCTATATGTTAATGACCCTATGCATATTCATGTAACCACAATAAAAGGAGTGCTATGGGGAGCCTGGCTGAGAGTCTGACAGAGGTCAAGTGGTGGAACGACACTTGGCTCCAGCCAGGTCTCCCTCATGCATGAGTAAACCAGAGAACTTTGGTGCCTTGAGTCTTGCTTTTTGCTGCGTGGCAGATTGTCCTTAACGTTCCAGCGAATAGGTTTATGCTACAAACCTATCATTAATTGGTCCTTCGAGAGCCGGAGCCCTGGAGTCGACATTCACCGAGGGGAAAAGAGACACGCCGACAGACTGACGTCAGCCAGGACTTATAGAGGTCCTGCAGCAAAGTCCCGAGGCGTGAGAATTCGTCATCGGGCCGGTGGATTAGCCGTCTGTGTTTTTTCTCCTCGATGGATGGCGATTGACGGGATTCTGACTGATGCTACACGCAATGAGCAACACCAAGTAAGTTGGAGAGTGATTTTATAACCGCGGAAATGGGTGTGTGTCCCGAGCGTCCCTTCATTGGGTTTTGAAAACGCCCTGGGTGTGTGTCCCGAGCGTCCCTTCATTGGGTTTTGAAAACGCCCTGGGTGTGTGTCCCGAGCGTCCCTTCATTGGGTTTTGTCGCGCGACTGGGTGAGCGTCCCACAACTGGGTCAGGGTCCCGAGCGGTCCGGTGCAAGTCCGGAGTAGGCCTATTTTGTGTTGTTGTTGTTGTTGTTGTTGTTGTGTGAGTGTGTTTGTGTGAGTGGGTGCGGAGCAGACCGCGTGGTCTGTGACGTCAGCAGCTGTTGTTGTTATTATGGGTTCCCAAGCAACCAAGAGTGTGTCAGAGGGCGATGAGAAGTTTATGGTGAAATTTGCTCCCGGTAGCACAAAGTATTTAGGACGTTGGCGCAAGAAATATGATTTTGAAGGTAAATTGGTTGTAGGACAATGTCAAATGTTAGTAGACCAGTTGACAGTGAAAGCAGCTTGTGCGACAGGGAAATTGAAACAGGAGCGAGAGTTACAACTGGCGTCCGCTAAATTGTGGTTAGAGCAGGCGCAGAAAAGACAGGAGGCAGTGAATGCGAAGAGAGCAGCTTTGCAGGCATTAGCTGTGAAACCTGAAGATGAGACGGTGCGGTCTACTTCAGTGGTGCTGACGTTAAGGGACCAACAGCGTAGAGCAGCATTAGAGAGAGAGAGAGGTCAGAAAGGAGGAAGAAAAGCGGGAGCAGGAGAAGAGAGAGAGAGAGGAGGAGGACAGAGTACGGCTGGAGTTTGGGGATGCCGCAGCAGAATATTTAAGTCCTTATAACACTAGATCCAAATCTAAAAGCCATGAGGCGAGTGCATCTGCTATGCCTGCCTCCCCTTTCCATGATACCTTTCCCATGGTGGAGGTCGCGAATCCCCATTTTGGTGTTGAGGATGACCGAAGCCGTGTTATTTGTGTTTACAGGCCATGGACTGAATCTGAATGTGCAGAGGCATGTAAAGATTTAGGAAACCCGTTGACTAATGTTGATGAATTTATCGCCCGACACAAGCAACTCTGCTCCTCCTACCGCTTAAACGGTCAGGAAACAGAAGCCACTTTTAGGAAGTGTCTCACATATAACTGGGCTCGGGTGCGAGGCACCTACACAGGGAGGGATGGTAATACCGTCCTACCCTATGGCCATGCAAATTTAAGAGGCCAAGTTGACGGGGTTTATGAGCGTCTTAGAAATACTTTTAAAGCTTCTGTAGATTACAACAAAATTGCCCAATGCATTCAGAAAGAAGGAGAGGATGTTCATGAGTTCAGGGCAAGATTAGAGGAAGTATTCAAAGAACATAGCGGCCTTGAAGAGAGTGCAGAGAAGGCCAGCCCATATCAGCAGCAGTTAAAACATGCTCTGATGAATGGCTTCCATCCACGCATTGCTGCTCTTATCAGAAAACAAAATGTCAATCAGAACACTGATGGGTCCGTTGAATGCATGAACTGGGCCCGCCATGCACAGGAAGTCATTAAAAATAAAAATAAAAAGTCACAAAGCTCTGAGGCCGCTGCTTTTTTAGCAGGTGAAATTTTGTTTCAGGGACAGGCTGGAAGAGAGCAAAATAGAGGCAGAAGTAGGAGAGGTAGGGGCCCATGGCGACCCCAGGATAACCGTAGAAGAGATGAGAGGTGTTATCAATGCGGGAAGAGGGGCCACTTTGCCAGAGAATGCCCCGAGAACAAACCTGAGGAGTATAGACAGCCGTATTCACAAAATCCATCATATAATAAATGACTAGCACCCGTTGACACTGCTAACACACATACATGTACAAATGATCCCTTACTTTGCCAGAATTTACAACAGCCTGTGTTTCAGACTTTAGATTTGACTCAAGTATTGTTAAATTTGTCAGGGAAAGAAGTAAAACCAGTTCGCACGTTAACTGTGCAAGGCAAAACTGTTCAATTTCTGTGTGATTCAGGGGCAGATAAAACTGTTTTAAAAGATCATGTGTCAGGAGTCGATCCTTCAAATGGCACAATTTATGTGAAGTCTGCAAATGGTCAGTTAAATCGGCATAGAATCTCTAAACCAGTGTGGATTAGAGATCCTACCACAGGAGAGGCAGCTCAGGGTTCAGTTGTAATGTGCCCAACCTGTCCGGTGAACCTCTTGGGAAGAGATATGATGATGAAACTTGGAATTTCAATAATTCCAACATCCATTGGGATGATAGCTGCAGGAAAAGGTGAAACTGCTGAGACAATGGTTCATCAGGACAGTGGGGATGTGCATTATTACTGGACACTTGACCTGTCGGCCTCCAGACCTGATCAAATAAACTGTAAACTGTAAGCTGCAGCTGAGGAAATGTTGACAACTAGCCATGACATACAGCCACCAGAAGATTTGCATGTCACACTGAGATTTAAGACCATGCCTGGGCCTGATGAGGCCTACACAGATAAAGTGCTGAAATTAGGGCCACAGAGAATCACCATAAAAGCAATATATACTGATGGTGAAAACATGGCTGGATGCAGTGTGATCCTTTCTGAAGCTGCACAACAACTCTTTACAGGGCAAACACCACATATTTCACTGACAAAGAGTGGCACAGCTGAGTGGACAGACTTAGCATCTTTGGTGAGACAGGGGGAGAGTGTTGGAATGTGGCAGCAAGCTGGAGGGGGTTGGGAGACAGATGTGCAGCACAACATCTTTCATAAAAAGCTGGGATGGGTGACACATACTACACCACAAACACATTTACAGGGGAGTGAGAATGACACAGCATTTGTAACGCGTTCTGACGCACGGATCACTCTGCTTTTCAATCCTGGACACAGTCAGTGTCCTGGACACACCAGGAAGTGATGTTCTGTGTGAGGATGCTCTCCACAGCGCCTGAATAGAAAGTTCTGAGGACCACTGGAAAAACCTGCTAATTTCCTGAGTTGTCAGAGACAGTACAGGCGCTTGCCTAGCCTTTTTGGACTGGACGTGAATGTGAGCAGACCATTTCAGGAATGAGGAGATGTGAACACCGAGAAAGACAATGAAGCAGAAACTGCTAAAAGTGGGCTTCAAACCCACACCTCCAGGGGAGAGTGAGCACTAAACACAGCACCTTAGACCACTCAGCCATCCTGAAACAGACCGAACTGAACTGATTTTCTGATAAATCCAGAATCCAGTTTAAACTCCTTCCCTTCACATAAAAAGTCTTGAATGAACCTTTGGTCCAACTGTTCTTCACACCTGACTGGTAACAAGATGGCGCTGGTGTGCGTGGTTGCTCGTCTGTCACTCTGAAGTTTGTTTCTATTATTTCTGACCTGTGTCATTCACCAAACAAAGTCTCTGCTGAGGTATAATTGCCAGACATGATGATCATCTTTTATTAAAAAGGTCGGCACCACCAGGCCTCTTATCACAGCTCCTGACTCTGACCCCTCTGTCTCTGTCCCTTGCACTGCTGATTTTAATAATAATAATGGATTGGATTTATATAGCGCTTTTCAAGGCACCCAAAGCACTTTACAATGCCACTATTCATTCACTCTCGCATTCACACACTGGTGGAGGCAAGCTACGGTTGTAGCCACAGCTGCCCTGGGGGGTGTCATATTAACCCCGCAGGTTCCCCCCAGGATCCTTTCCCTCCACGATTTTTAAAAGAAATCTTTCCTAGTATAGGGCAGTCTGTCCTTGACATTATTAACAGCAGTCTGTCCTCTGGTGTGGTTCCTGCAATTTTCAAACATGCAGTAGGGCAGCCACTGCTTAAGAAACCTGGCCTTGATCACACAGTTTTAGCTAATTATAGACCGATTTCCAAGCTGCATTTTCTTTCCAAGTGTTAGAGAAAAATGTTTTGTGTCAACTGAAATATTTTATAGATGTAATGGCATCCTTGAGGTTTTTCAATCAGGATTTAAAACCCTTTATAGCACAGAATCTGCATTCTTAAAGGTCTTTATTCTGGTACCCACGTTGTTCTGGTCTTGCTTGACCTGACTGCTGCTTTTGACACAGTAGACGACAACATCTTATTATCTTGGTTAAAGGATGTAGTGGTTATTGGTGGCACTGAACTTAATTGGTTTAGTCTTATTTGGCAAACAGAACTTTCTCTGTCAGCTTCTCGGTTCCAAATCATCTTCTGCTTCTCTGTCATGTGGCGTCCCACAGGGGTCAAGTTTAGGGCTCTTTTTACTGTATATATTGCCTTTGGGTTTCACCCTTAAAAGGCATGGGATCTCTTTTCATTGTTCCACTGATGACTGTTAAATGTATTTGCCACTAAAGCAGAAGGATGGCATCTCCATAAAACCTCTCTTGACATGTCTAAATAACATTAAAGCTTGGTTGGCTTTAACCCTTTAAGACCTACCATAGAACCAAGTCCGCCAGAGCTTATATTATATTTTTACATGCTGTGGAGCCATTTTTGGGAGCATTTCAAGTTGCTTTACATCAATACAACCATTATAGCCCAGATTTTAATAATATGTATGCATTAAGTGCATAGTAATTACATAAATTGCAAAAAAGTGCAATAAACTACAAAAAAAATTTAAAATCGTTTTTGTTTTTTTAACATATATTTCTAGTTAGAGAAATTTAAGAGGCTTATCCCTCAAAACTGTAAATACAAAAAAGTTGCACAAACTAGTTTCCCACCACAGGAAATTTATTTTGAGTGTCTTCATAGTTTTATTTTTGTAATACACCAATTTTTATATACTGCATGAAAAACGAAAATAAATATCATAATGCAAATTTGCAAAAAAGCAGCATGTGCATCAAAATAAACTATTTCCAGCAGTGCAATATGAGTCCTAAGCATCCCACAAACGACACAGAAAGTCATAAAGTCAAAGATAACTTTTAAAAACACAATTATAGGCTCATGAGGCCCTGATGGTAAAAAAAACAAAACACTACATTTCTGCGAAAACGACGTCACTTCCGGTTTCGGGCAGGTATGGCGGACATGTGAAAGTTCGCGCTGACGTCTATTCCAACATAGGAAGTGTTATGAACAGCTGATCAGATCGGCAAAGCGTGTTTCTGGAATATTATGTTTGTGTTGCTGCAAGTGGTTTTTATGCAGTTTTTGCAAAGCTATATGTGGAAGGAAACCGTGACCTAGGACAAGCTGATGGCATAAGATGTAAGTACAACTCCTCCGGTTTCATATGCAAAAAAAATTTTTGCGCTAGCTTACGTGGTTGCAGTGCTACCGGGATTTAAAAATAGTTACGCAAAACAGAGCGTGCCCGCTCCGATCGGCTTTAAAGGGTTAAACTTCTTAAATTCTAATGATAAGAAAACAGAGATGTTGGCGTTTTGAACTAGTGGTCCTTGTGAGTCCTCCTCTGTTGGTTTGGGTCCCCTGGAAGTTTATCTTAAACCTTTTATTACTGACCTTGGTTTTAAGTTGGACAGTGATTTTAAATTGGACAGCCAAGTTAGAGCAGTGGTGAAGTCCAGTTTTTATCATTTAAGGTGACTGACAAGAGTGAAATCTTTTCTTTCTCTGCAGCACTTTGAAGGGTTTTACTTTTATTCCTCAGTTACTTATTATTACTCTCTTGCTCTCTAAACTAAACTGAAATACATAAACTCACAATAGAACGTAAGTGAAACTAAACTAAATTAAAAGCAAACGAAGAAAATGAAAATGCAAAACTAGAGTAACTCTGCAGTTACCCCCACCCACTGTCGTAGAAGCTGACTAGTGTGAGTGGGCATCAAGGGGCAATGGAGGCTGACTGTAGGTGAGCAGCCTGAAGTTTAGAGTGTCGTGGAGAGTTGGCAAAACAAAAACACCGTCCCACTTTTAACCCCTGACTTTGACAGACGTCGTCTCTTTTGATGCAACAACCTCTGGTGATTAATGTAAGAAACAAGATTACCTTTCATGTGTTTCTGTTTAAGCTCAAATTGGTTTGATGGTTGGAGGTTTTCTCAGTGTTCATCAGTCACTCTTGACCTGGTGTTATCATATGGTTTATCTGTTTTTAATTTGGAAATTGGGGATTCAGTGTTCTCTCATCACAAACCTGTTTCTCTTGCGCATGAGTTTAAAGCTCGCGCTCCACCCCACCGCTGCTCTCTTCTGCTCCACTTTTATAAAGAAAATCTTTACCGACCCTGAGATTACTTATTGGGCCCACCCCAGATGAGCTGCTTTTGCAGTTCCAGGAAACCTGTACTCAGACCCTGAACAGTTCAGTTCAGCGGTCTCCAACCTTTACCTGTACCAAACGACTCACGGACCGGTACCGGTCCGAGGCCCGGGGGTTGGGGACCACTGATCTAAATCATTGTCAGCCTGGCAGGCAAATAGCGTGGACACCAAAGTTTGTGAACGTGATAACCTGAGAACAAAGACATGTAGGATTTTAAATCGGTACCATAGGTGTGTCTACTGGGAGGCTGAGGCTTAGCGCTGCTGGCTGCCAGTACTAAGTATTATTATACAACTGTGCCAACCCTTATTTAGTGGATCTTATCTTCTTTCCTTGTGTTTCAGTTCGTTTTTACTCAAACTGGGTGTAGAAGGAATCCCTGCAAAGGTTTCTCTTTCTTCTGTGTTATGTTTTATGTATTTCTCAGATCTTTGCTTCCTTTTTTCTACTTTAAACTTGTTTGTATGCTGGTGTGTAAATGTTCACACTTATCATAAAGTTTAAAAAAGTAGTAGGCATGGTGATGAGCAGGAACAGGAGTAAAACTCCAGTAAGTGTACCAGTACTGTACCAGTGTGTAGCATTAAAGTCAAACTACAGTGGTTGTAGTATCAGTAGAGTAGTGTTAGTACTAGAGGTGGGAGGAGTAGAAGCAGGTGGAGGCACTGGCTTTAGGTTAGTACTGCCTTTCTCTGGCTCTCCTTTACAACTCATCTCCTTCTCATTTGCTGACAATGTGCAGAGACATCATCCTTCAGAGCACACCGACTGATGACCCGTCAGCACTGAGCAGCCTGTACATCCTGACAGGACACGAAAGCAGCTACTGAGAGAGGACACGGGGCTCATTCGACGGTGTTACCAAAGAAAAGCACAGCCTGTCTGTAACTGTGGGGTGGAAACGATGCTCTGTTTCACTGAGGCTGTGCCAGGAAACGGTTCAATGCTGGGAATGACAAATGTTAGGAAGGTATCCTGCTGACTGTCCAGCCTTCACCTGTACACAAGACACCTGTCAAGGTCCTCGCTGGGGTTATAGTTGATAAAGCTTTCTAGCTTTTCTTGTCTATTCAGCTTACCTGCTTAAATCAGACCTTTCTGTTAAAGCTAATGCAGACTCCACTGATCCGCCCGCTCAGTGTGGACGGGAGAATAACCTGAACATGGCCTCTGGGACATCATCGTACTGATGTTATGAAGCGCTCAGTCAGGTTTTCTTCTTGATCAGACTGAGGGGCAGACTGAGTGTGTTTTGGTGCCTCAACATTCAGTCATATTCTGTAAAGCCATTTTCTGTCTGCATGCTGCACATAAACTCTTTGGACCAGAGTGCTGTGACACCTACACCTTACACCTGCAGGAGCTGCTCGGCCATAGAAAGCTGCTCTGTGAAGTGCACGGCTTTTTTGCCAGTGTTGATTTTATGGGTTTAATGTAATAACTAATTTTTCACATCATCGTCTGAGTCGTAATCCCAACGAGGAAACCTGGAATGTAAAACTTGATGGACGCTCCAGCTGAAGAGTGAAGTGTCAGACTTTTAATGGATCTTTCAAGCATTAGCGTACTTACAATGGCAGAAACAGTGCCACGTCTAAAGCATAGGAGCCATCTTCATCTCATTCTTCCCATTTCATGCAAGTTTCTTCTCATCCTCAGATGGACAGAATTTGGTTTGCTGACTTCATTCAGTCACACCATACTAGAGCATAAAAAGTGGAAATAAACTGGTCAGTAAGAAAGTGTGATGCTTGAAAGTATAGCGTAAGGACAGCAGCAGCACTGCATTTACAGCTGATATGATGACTTCAGCATCTTTAAAGAACTGTGAAGGAATTATCAGTGCTAACACAACCTTAAGCACGTGATGTGACCGCATACACTGCTTACACTTTCAGTATCCTTACTTAAAGAGAACATCTCAGAAAAAAGTACAGTTAGCAAGAAGCTTTGAGAACAAGGCAGTGTTATTGTATGCTAACCACCGTGGTGGTGTAGCTTGTCCTGATAAAAAGTGAATGTGGTCACATTATACTTGTTAACTAAAATGAAAAAATAAAATAATTCCACTACATGGGTAAAGATATTTATGATATTTATGGAAAGGATACTATAAAAGTAACACTGGCCTTTCCATGAGAGAAACTTGAAGTACAGTATGCATGTTGAGATTAATGTTTGTTTAATATGTTTTTGCTACTATGTGAAGATGTGATGTTATTAACAACACAGAATAGACAGAAATAAAGATTTTCATATCTCTTGGAGTTTTATGAAGAGTTTGTTGGGTTGTTCTTCTTTGAATGTGTGGATCGATGCTTCTACGATTTATATCTTAATCCTTCAATTTGTAAAAAACATTTTGAATTCCGTTTGAGAAGATAAATGAAGGTTCTTGCGTTCAAGTGGAGGCTCTACCAGACTGAGAAAGTAACTGCATAACTGTGTTATTCCTGCACCCATAGCAGCAAGTAAGTGAAGGCAGTGATGAGCGCTGATGAGTTCTCAGATCACTCAGTCAGTCTCTGAACGTCACCTTTATTGTGATCGCGCACTTTAAGCTTTCATGCCTGTATTTTTGCACAATTGTGATAATACTGTATTGAAAGAAATCTGTGCACAGACGAACATGGGGCGGCTTTGCTCAGGTAGTAGAGGAAGGTGCTTCAATCCCCGTCTGCATGCCAAATATCCCTGGGCAAGATACCAACGCAGAGTTGCTCTCCGAATGTGTGAACATTACACAGAAAGTGCTTACAGAGAAAAGTGCTTGCGTACACCTGAATGAGGCAAGTTCTTTAAAGTGCTTTGAGTACTATATAAGAACCAGTCCATTTACATCGCCAAAGCACTCAATACTCTCTTTACAAAGTTCTCTGTAGTTTGTTTCTCCAGCACCATATTTGACCGCGGTCAAGTGAGCCCTCACTTACGACCACACAGTCAAGCCAGCCGCACCTAAAATGTTGTTGCACTATTCTTATGCATATTACGGTACGGGTGCCGACTGGCTTAGAAACGCAGTCTTTTGTGTCCTGACACTATTGTGCTTCACAATCCACTCCCAGTTTTGGTTCATCTCCACTTTTCACCCTGTGATCCACAGCCCAAATTACTGTACGGTTTTCCGGAAAATCAACAGTAAACTTTACCCAATTTACAGTACTGTACTATATATTTTCTCATCTTTGAGCTCAGATTACAGGAAAACTGTAAGAGGTGACACTGATATTTCACTGCATTCTGACTCTGGGTGACCCCCACTCTTCACCCTGTGATCCACACCCAAACTTACTGTACTGTTTCTGAGATTGCTGTGTTAACCCTCTCAAGGCAGGCGTTGCAGATTTGCAACAGTTAAAAGCTAACAACCTGATTACCCCACATACATATTTTATGAGTTTTTTTTACTCAGAAGCACCACTGCAGGTATTCTTTTGTGCATTAGCAACAAAAACGTAATTTGAGCCTGAGAGGGTTAAGTATGAGTATGACAAAGGCTAAGAAAATATACTGCCTGAAATAATATCAAATTTAAACAACAAATTACAAAATTGCCACACCTGCTGTTATTGCCAGGTGTTCGATAGAGCATTATTTAGTCATAAAAAATACATATCATTGAAATATCATCAGTAAAAGAAACACTCTCACTATGTAAGACATGTTAGCAAATTCAGTTAATAAATAATGTATCAAATCTATACAGATGTTTGAAGGTATAATGCAAAGCATGTTTGTTTCTTATGGCTTACAAATGTGTTTGCCTTTAACATAATTTACATTTCATTTATACAGTTTCACAGACGAAACAATAAAATAGGTTTCCTGAACTGTTCTTCGTGGCCCAAATTTTGAATCCTTTTGAGGGGGATGCATTATCCATGAAGGTGGGCAATTTGTTCATTGATCACTGACCCTCGCTGACTCTGACGCCTCCTAATTCTGCTTCCAGCCTCGCTGATTAATTTGTTGTCACTGATGCTGTCACCAGTTGTACACAACATCTCTGTTTGTCCACCAGTCTAATCTGTAATTCAGGTGAACCCAGAATTACCTGCATCTTTGTAATGTTTCAGAAAATATACAATATATGTTGATGGGCATTGTCCCACTTTTCTTTCCTTTATAAGTAAGAATCTCTGTGGTTTTAATGACAATTCATATACAGATTGTGGAGGACATTTTATTCAACACTCAAAAAAGTTCCTCACCAGCAGACTGTAGTACAATTTCAGCCCACAGTTAATAAACCCATCCAATGCAGCGTTATCAGAGAAATTATGCAAGTGTTATGTTTGTATGTGCTGGTAATCTATTTATCATTTATCATGATTCCTGCTCTGATGATTACTTTCTTCTCCTTCTGTAATTTTAAT
The DNA here is from genome assembly GCF_057381915.1 of Diplotaxodon limnothrissa. NCBI lineage: Eukaryota > Metazoa > Chordata > Actinopteri > Cichliformes > Cichlidae > Diplotaxodon > Diplotaxodon limnothrissa. The sequence continues at coordinate 70,515,527 of NC_140598.1, read as the reverse complement.
AGATAAAGGATGTTGAACATTAAGCTCCAAACAGGATGAATGAGGAAGACCACAGAGGAGAATCGTGGATGTAGTGAAAGAATACATGCAGATGGTTTTTTTCATGGTGGAGGAGCAACTTCTGATACCATCTTAAAGAAAAAACACATAAAATTGAAGAGTAAAAATAATGACAACAATATGTCTAAATTTTTTATTAATTCTTTAGAGCAAATGCAGTCTTGTCATGGTCAGAGTTGCCCACTCATATTTAACTAATTCAAATACAATTACTGCATTTAAATGCTTATGTTCTAATAAAAGGCATCGTTTAATACTTCTGCCATGACAACCCAAATAAATCAATGAGAGGGAAACGGGAAGATTAGTCATCAGGCAAGGTTTACTGTTCATTTACCATGCCTTGATAACAGTAAGCTTAACAAAAGAAAAATGTTGGCGACGAGAAAAGGTGTTCTGTCAAAACATCCTACCGTAGCGTAAATTTATAGTCTTGTCTATCAATCCGTGCTAACTTATCAGAATATGCTACCTTACATGGTAAATGGCTCTGTCGTATAGGTAGCATGTTCAGATGGTCCAATCACACTATTAAAACATGCTTCCTGCTGGGATTTATATAGGTAGCATGTTCAGCATGTTCAGTGTGCGGCTTCGACCTTCCCCGTGGTGCTTACAATTACCCATGGCCGTAATGCAGGTTCATTCAATCTTTGGGAGTGCAGTACCTGGAACATACAAGGACAAGGTTGATGTAAAGACAATAAATTCAATGAGACAGGGAGGACACAAATTGGCGTTAAGTAATAATTTGCCCGATTATCAATGTGTTAGTTTGCATCTACTTTACAATTATGGGCACATGATATGATAACGATATTTTAGCAGTTCAATGATAAATGTATAACATTAATTAAGGTGGGGGGTGGACAATGGCTATTACACTCGATGCACTCCAGCTGACTTACCTTGGTATGAATGACGACGTACTCACAGTTTGGCGGCTTGAAAATAGCCAAATTTTGCACTTGTAAATTGGATGTGCGCCTCCAGTGACTTGTAGTTATGAAACTGGTTCCCAGTGTAAGCGCTTACTCCACAAACAAGATACGTGAAGATATCAGGGTAGGACAGTGGCGGTAAGTCGTCTGGGTCTTTACTCCACTGCCGTATTTCATATGGGTCCAGATTTGCAATGCACTCTAATTTTTTCAAGTGCTGCTGCTTCGCCTCTGGACGCAATCGGTCTCTATACCGTCCGTTTTCTTTTGAGCTGCTTTTAAGCGTGTTTCTTGTCGTCGTCGTTCCAACACAGTGCGTTTGTTTTGATTTGTGGACCCGGAAAATGGCGCAATACATTGCGGCGTGAACCAGGTGTAGGACTGAACTCTCCCACACACATCACATCACTATAAGACTGGACTCTCACACACATCACATCACTATAAGACTGAACTCTCACACACACCACATCACTATAAGACTGGACTCTCACACACATCACATCACCACACACACTGGTTTTTCTTCATGTACACTTCCTTATAATCTCTTTCTGCTATTTGCACATTTTTACTGTAAATTTCTAAGTTAAATCTGTACATTTTGTAATAACCTGTAAATTGTAAATACTGTAAAACCACTGTCATTTAATGGCATTGCACAGCTACAAGCATTTCACCTCAGGTCATACTGGGTATGGTTGTGTGTGTGACAAATAAAATTTGAATTTGAATTTGAAAGTTTTTCCAGGTGAGTTTGATCCAGGGGGGTCTGAAGCCAGAGTCAGACAGAGACTGTGCAGAGACTGTAGAAGGACAGAGCAGCAGCAGAGCAGTCCAGATACACTGATGATCCTCTGTCAGATCCAGAGGGACACACAGGGATGATGCTGGACTCTACATTGTGTCTGACAGTGGAGCTGTTCTCAGAGCAGTTCACTCTGCAGCACTGACAGTCATCTGCACTTCTTCTCATTCCTCTGTCAGTCACTGCTGGATGAAGCTCTCCTCTCCACCTCCCAGTAACATGGCCCAGTCAGAGCGTCTCTACACACAAGCTGCTGCTGCTTCAACCTCTCTGGATCATCAGGACACAGCTCCTCCTCTCTCAGCACACACACTGTCCTGTTTACCATGACCTCCACCTGCAGAGAGAAGAAGGAAGAGCAGAGGAGATAAACGAGTGTTTCCAGAGACTCTTCATCAGCTGTCAGTCAGTGATGCAGCACATCCAGTATAAAGAGCAGCAGGGACTTCAGTGCTGGGACTGTACTAGGACTCATTGTTGCTTCACTTTTTCTAATCTTTGGATTTTTATTGAAATTGATGAAAATGTTTTTCCCTCCTAGTTTGAGTTTGGACTTTCATTCATTAGAAGAACCTTGGTGTGTCCACTCTGAGCTCTGTAGGAACCCCAACAACAAGCCCAACAATCCAGATGGACGGTTCCAGCTGTTAACTGGAGGAATTCCATCCAAACATCTGCTCTCACTAAATTCTTCCTCACCTACAGACTGTGTTCTTCACTGCTTTAAACTTGGAAATGAATGCAGTCATTGGTCTGCGTGCTGCTTTGTTCAGAGAGCTGATTGGCTGTTGACAGCGTTTGATCAGAGCGTGTCAGCCGTTACCATGGTGACCATAAAGGTCAGAAACAGGAAGTGTTTGTGTCCAATCCTGAAGCCTGTCACCATTCTCCTCTCACAGCTTCACTGAGAAGCTGCAGCTTTACAGGAAACACTGGATCTTTGTTTCATACTGACTGTGTTTAGTACAATACTGCTGACAGCACCACCCACTCACTCCATCACTCTACTGACCTCAGAGTCTCCAGTCTGTAGTCTGGACTCTGCTGAAGATCAGACAGCTGCTTCACATCTGGATCCTTCAGGTTGTTTCCCCACAGCTCCAGCTCTTTCAGATGGGAGGGGTTGGACTTCAGCGCTGCTGCCAGATAATCACAGCTGATCTCTGACAAACCACAGCTCCACAATCTGTATAAAGAATGAAAGATGTAAGTTTATTAGACAAAGTGTGAGCTTGAAATCATTCAGTGTTTCATCATCTGTTCAGAGCTGAAGAAGGTTCAGAATGTAGAAGTTTAGAAAATGGAAACTCCAAACAGCTGAAGCCAACAGGAAGCAGCTTCAAACAGGAAACTGTGCAGAGTTTCAGACTATATGTCCTGATGCAGCCAGTTGGATTTTGGAGATTTGAATCTCTGTTCTGTGACTAAGTCCTTGAATCATTTCTTCCAGTTGGTCCAACAAGACAGACTAAGTGTTGGACATGTGTTGTGGCTCCATTAGGGGAGCTTCTAAATGTGATGTGATGGCCCCTCTGGGTCTGTCAGGTCACAGGACTGAAGAGAGCTCAAACTGGGCACACAGTTGTTCCAGTCTGGACCAAAGACTCTATACTGGGACTGAGGGACTGCTTTGACTGCACCCACTGGGACTTTTTAAAGGCTCATGTTCTCACTTAGATCATCGATTTCTACTTACATTTCTTTCTGGGAAAAATGGGGATTACTTTGGAAACAGGAAGTATTTTCCCCAATAAGCAGCCCTGGATTAGTAAATCACTCCAACATGTTCTCAGGCAGAAGAAGCTGTCTTGTTATGAGGGAGAGAAGAAAAAGATTGAGGCACAGAAACTTGTTGAAAGAGAGATAAAGCAGCTAAAATCAGGTGTAAAAGTAAAGCAGAGGATGAGCTGAATAAAGGACACTCAAGGCTGGCTTGGAAAGGAATGAAGTCCATGGTGGGGATGCAGAACAAGCAGCAAAGATGAATGTGATGCTGAATCAGCAGAAGACTTGGACTCATTTGATTCCAGCTTTGATATCATTGATTTCAATGAAGAGCTTTGTGATTGTAGCAAAGGGCTGGTAGCTCTGAGAGTCCCACTGATGAGGTGTTTGTGTGGAAATCTCTTAGTGGGACCAAAGAGAGAAAAAGCCCTGGTCCTGATGCTGTGGGAGGGAAATGATTGAAGTGTGCTGTGAGGAACTGACTGGGAGATTTTCACACATTTTCCAGTCCTCCTTGGAACAACAGGAAGTTCCCAGCACATGGAAACAAAGGTTAAGTGTCCTATGGCACTCAGTGATGATGGTGCTGTGGCCCCACCACCTCCACCTCTTTGTAAAGGAACTAACTGTAATCTGAAGCTTCAAATGGAACTAAGACTTCCTCCACTAGGTGGCAGTGTCTGATGAGAAAGTGTTAGTGGAGCTGGCCTGGAGTCAGAAACAGGAAGATGCAGGATTTGGGCTGAAATGGGGAAAAGTGGTTGGCACTAGTGCCTTAAAGCAAGAAGGTTGTAGGTTGAAGCTTGTTGGCCTTTCTGTGGAGGTTGGATGTTCTCCCACAGTCCAATGAAATGCTGCTTAGGTTCATTGGTGCTTCTAAATTGGCTGTAGGTGTGGATGTGAGAGAGTGCTTCTCTGTCTCTCTCTGTTGGCCCTGTGATGGACTGCTCACCTGTGCAGGTGGACCACGCCTCTTGCCCTATGACAGCTAGGGCACAGGCTGCAGCCCTGTGAGCCTAAGCTGAATAAACAGTTAGCAAAAATGATCCATAGATGGCCTGAAATCCCCCAGTTAGCAGTTTGGTAGATAGCTATGACATGCTAATCCCATCCAGCAGCTGTATTCTACCTGTAAGCTGATCCCTGCTGAGCCAAAGCACTTTTTCATATACAAATTACAACCTTTAATAGAAACCTATTGGTCAGCATCTTATTAGCCTGCTGTTAGCTTCATTCCACAGAAAACTGAGAGAAACTAACAGAGTTGATAAAGAATAAAGAGAAATGTGCTGATTTAAAGCCTTTGAAGTACTTCAGATGATCTCTGTCCACTTCTGTCCACTCATTCATTCATGTAAGCTTTCTAATGCAGCTTTGATCTTCACAGTCTGCTTCATGAAACTCATTCTAACCCTGAATGTCAGAGTGTTCCTCCTTCTCTTTCCCATCATTCATGCTGGCAGTGGAGGAGATTTGGATGTTGGACTGTGTTTTGGATGATGTGTGTATGTTTGTGTTGGACTGCTGTCTGTAAAGCAAACGCACATTTTGCTTTGGATTTCAGTGTCAGACAGACTTTAAGGTGGAATGAAGAGTTGGAGAGTTTCACAGTGAATTATCCAGTGGAGGATTTTTCTTCTTCTTTGAAGGTTTGAAATGTGAACATTGTTCTGCTGCAGTCAATGGACTAAACCAGAGAAGAAGAAAACAGACTTTACCATGAAGATCCTCAGTGTGGATCAGTATAATATCAGCCTGATGTCTGCAGTTTAGTGTCAGCACAACTTTCACATCATATTCATCTCAGCACAACTAAAACATGCTGACTGACCTCAGAGTTTCAAGTCCACATCCTGGACTCTCCAGGAAACCACACAGATGCTTCACTCCTGAATCCTGCAGCTTGTTGTTCCTGCTCAGGTCCAGCTGTCTCAGATGGGAGGGGTTGGACTTCAGTGCTGCTGCCAGATAATCACAGCTGATCTCTGACAAACCACAGTAACTCAATCTGTATAAAGAATGAAAGATGTAAGTTTATTAGACAAAGTGTGAGCTTTAAATCATTCAGTGTTTCATCATCTGTTCAGAGCTGAAGAAGGTTCAGAATGTAGAAGTTTAGAAAATGGAAACTCCAAACAGCTGAAGCCAACAGGAAGCAGCTTCAAACAAACACAACAAGAGAAAAAACTCTGAATGTTTCAAATTAAAGTCGTACGTTTCTCATAAAAACAGGACAAAGACTTGAAAAAGTCGTGTTTTTCCTTCCAGGAACCACAAGGCTTCACTTTTAAAGGTGAAGTGTGAAAGAAATGGACATATTTGAAGTCCAACACCTTTTTCCAGTCACATTATTAAAGCAGACAAACTACAAGCTCATTTTCATTCCAACAAGTCATCTTCTGACCTGGACTAACAACACTGGTCTCTATGTGCAGCTGGCTGTGAGACCAGTGCTCAGGGAGCGTCTACAAAGTGCAACACTGACAGAACATCACACACTCATTTGCTTCCAGCACTTTCACACAAACATCTACTGTCATTATTGTCACCAAACTCTGTGGATCCTTTAGTGCAAATTCAAATGGGATCAAATGGTCAGACAAAAGAGGGTTATGAGGAAATATGATGAAATGTTGTGTATTAGCAGCAAGTTATTGAATCATTTTCCTCAGAAACCAAACAAAATGATTGACAAACATGTTTTTACAAACTCAGTGTTGGACTTGGATCAGCAGGATAAGCTGATGTTTAAAGGCATTTGAGTCTCGCTGTATGAGAGTCCAGTTATTACTCAATATTTATGGATGATGTTCTTTCAGTGTTGCACTTTGTAGACGCTCCCTGAGCCTCACAGCCAGCTGCACACGGACCAGCTGACATTACCCAGCATTAGAGGCGGCTGTAAAAAAATGGATTTTCCTATTTAAATGGTTTTAATTTGAATAAAGCGATGTTGATTCATTCAATCCTGAATCGATTTTTAATATAAATGTATTTTGCCAGAATCTCAGGTTAAAGCTCCCAAAAGTATTTCAACAACAAGCAAACAGATAAAACAGTAAATGAGAGCAGCTAAACACACAAAGATGGAAACACAGAGCGTGGATCGTTCACTCGACGGCACGTACACGGACACGCCGTCGGGGCTGAAAGTGGACAGCTCACAGATCCTGAAGCTGCAGGTTTCATCTGTCTCCAACCAAAACTGACTGAACCAGCAGCAAAAGAAGATCCAAACTACGCTTTACGTTTGATGAACATCGTCATGAATTCTCTCTGACTTTGACGTTTACTTCCTGCACAGCTCTCTCTCTCTCAGTGTACTTCAAGAACAGTTTACCTTCAAAAATCTGTTTCCTGCATTATTCACTGCTTATTACGCACCAGTCTGCTGTTGTGTTCACTGCTGTCGGCCTCCGAAAACAAAGCCTCATTTCTGCTGTTCAATACTGAAGAAATGTAAACCTTTTAAAATGATGACAGATTACAAACTCTCAGCTGTGTCTGTAATCAAACCTCTGTAACTTTGCTTCACTTCAGCAGCATCAGCTCATGTTCACATGTTGATTCATGGTTTGCTTCAGTTTTTGATGGACTGCAGAATATTTTGAAGGTTATCTGCTATAAAAAGCCAGAACAGGAAAATCTGCTTCATGTGTTTCTGTTTGATCCTCAGTGACTTTGACACAAAGGCCTCTGCTGTGATGATCAGACCTCTGATCAAGTCTCACAGTGTCAGCTTTGTTTTTATACATATGGATATGTGCTGATAAATGATCAGAATTATAATATTTCCCACTGTCTGCTGTGTGCCGTGACCTTTGACCTGCTAAAGACAGTCAGCTGTGGATTATTCATTGTTGTGTCTGATACTTAGAACTGTGAGGAAGAACACTACACAGTTAATCAGGGTCCCCTCTCTCTGAATCAGGAAAGGTGGGCAGGCCGCGTGTGGGCCGCGGGCCATACGTTGAGTCTCACTGTTTGAAATGTGAACATTGTTCTGCTGCAGTCAATGGACTAAACCAGAGAAGAAGAAAACAGACTTTACCATGAAGATCCTCAGTGTGGATCAGTATAATATCAGCCTGATGTCTGCAGTTTAGTGTCAGCACAACTTTCACATCATATTCATCTCAGCACAACTAAAACATGCTGACTGACCTCAGAGTTTCAAGTCCACATCCTGGACTCTCCAGAAAACCACACAGATGCTTCACTCCTGAATCCTGCAGCTTGTTGTTCAGGCTCAGGTCCAGCTGTCTCAGATGGGAGGGGTTGGACTTCAGTGCTGCTGCCAGATAATCACAGCGGATCTCTGACAAACCACAGCCCCTCAATCTGTATAAAGAATGAAAGATGTAAGTTTATTAGACAAAGTGTGAGCTTGAAATCATTCAGTGTTTCATCATCTGTTCAGAGCTGAAGAAGGTTCAGAATGTAGAAGTTCAGAAAATGGAAACTCCAAACAGCTGAAGCCAACAGGAAGCAGCTTCAAACAAACACAACAAGAGAAAAAACTCTGAATGTTTCACATTAAAGTCGTACATTTATCATAAAAACAGGACAAAGACTTGAAAAAGTCGTGTTTTTCCTTCCAGGAACCACAAGGCTTCACTTTTAAAGGTGAAGTGTGAAAGAAATGGACATATTTGAAGTCCAACACCTTTTTCCAGTCACATTATTAAAGCAGACAAACTACAAGCTCATTTTCATTCCAACAAGTCATCTTCTGACCTGGACTAACAACACTGGTCTCTATGTGCAGCTGGCTGTGAGACCAGTGCTCAGGGAGCGTCTACAAAGTGCAACACTGAAAGAACATCACACACTCATTTGCTTCCATCATCCAACCTGAAGAGGAAACAGAGACGCCTCCCCTTCAAAGTAAAAGCTGCTCCTTTTGGACACAGTATCAAAGAAAGTCTACAGTATAACATAGAAAAGACAGAACAAAGTTTTGGTTGTTTTTAAATTGTGCAGAAATGAAACTACACTAAGCTCAATTATGTGACAGACATTTCATCCCATGTCAGTTTGGCCTCATCCTGGGCCGGATTATCCAGCACACACTCTGACCACAGGCCCAGGGGCCACGCACAGCTGGCTCCATCCAAGAGACAGGAAACAAACCAACACAATAAAAAGCACCATGTGATCTTCTTACATCTTCAAGACAAACATAGTAAAAACATGAGCATATTTGTTTCCTGATAAAATGATGTGACAGGTAGAACAGAGTAAAGTGGTGGTGTTACAGCCTTTCTCCCCTCTGCTGCCGAGGCTGTTAGTTTCTCCCAAACTCAGCTACAGGACTTCCAAATGAATGAAAGCAGCAGAAGTGGCTTTACAAATGAAAGAGGAAGAGGAGAAGAAGAGGAGAGGGAGGCCACCCTGACCATCACTCCAGCTGAAAACATCACACTTCCATTAAAGTTGGTGAGGAAATGTTGAGCAGGATGAGCTGCTGGCTAATCTGGAGGCTGTAGCAGCAGCTCTGCAGCCTGTTTTTATCTGCTATCATCAGATCTTCATCATCCTCATTCACATCCCTCACGCACTCTACAGCCTCATCAGCACTGACTTCATCTTCACTGACTGATGGAGCACAACATGAACCTGTGGAGGCTGAAACACTGTCCTGTCAAACATCTCCCCGTCACCACTCCACTTCTGTCAGCCTTTAAATGAACCCTGCTCAAGTCTGTCACTTCTGTTTGGAGCCAAAAGAGGTTAAAGATTGTGTCACTACATTCTTGTCTGGAAAATATTAAAAGTGTATTTGGTGACACACAAAAAAGGGTAAAGTTTAAGTATAGTTTGGGTCCACACATGTCCAAACCCTGGTGTGTAGGCCTACTTAGTATTGAGAAAAGCCCACTAAAAGAACGCCCACCAGACCAAAGCAATGGTTTTGACTTGATCAGCATTAACCCCGCCCCCTGACTTTGATGGGTGAAGCTGACAAATAAAATGTATTTATGAACAGCGATGCAGGGCCAGGAGTAGCAACGTGAATTAAATAAATACATCATTAAATAATTCATTAAATGTGTCAGTAAAATAATTAAAATAGAAAACAAACCAACAAAATATGTAATTAACTAATTTGAATTGTACATAAATAAATAATGAATTATTTTAAATGAAATTAATTATGTACATTTTTCAATCAATCAATCAATCTTTATTTATAAAGCACTTTTCATACAAAAAATGTAGCACAAAGTGCTTTACATAGTTAAAAGCAGCCCACCCCACCCTCCAACTCACTCCCCACACTCACATTAACATAAATGATGTGAATACACACATATCCCCCCCCCCCACACACACACACACACACGCGCACACTTAAAGAGTAAAAATTGGGCTGGGTTCACATGAGCCAAGTGAGGAAACACTATAACAGGGAGCCGTCTGCACCGAGAGCCGGTCACAGACCGCAGCCTCCAGGCTGGGCACACAGCAGGAGGGAGGCAAAGGAGCCCCCCAGCCAGGCTGAGAGGGCTTTTATAATTTTAATGAATTACTGAAATAAATAATTCATTAGTGATGTATGTATTTAATACAACCATAAAATTATTGCTAGTTTACTCAAAATAATTTTAAGATATCAATATTAAAGGTTAAATTATGATAATGAATACATGCAACTATAACTGATGACATAAGAATTTGGATTTTTTTAAGCTAAAGCGAAGGTGCTGCCTCACTTGGCATCCCATATGGAAAAGAAATAGTAAAAACTTATATGTGATTACTCATGAAAGTGGCCACTTTCTCATTACTTTCATATATTGTTTTAGTAGATATCCGAAACATACAAGTTTCATTATATAATTTTTCAAGGGATCTTATATCTGTTTTCACTCTTATATGCTTTTCATACAAGTTTCACACAAGACAGATACAAACTTTATAAGATTTATATATATCTTTTCCATATGGGATGTTACTCTCAAATCCTCCCTAATAACAATAACATAACTAGAAAAATTTGCATTTCCTGCGAAAATGCTGTGTGGATGCCTTAACGCTGAAGATGTCTGCTGAAAAAAGCTGAAAAAGTTGAAAAGTTGCAAAAAGTTGTATGGCGGTGAAGAAACTGAAAATTCTGCTGAAAACAGGTGAAGAAGCAGACATTTTTTGCTGAAAAGTGGTGAAAAGCAAAAAATTATATGGAAAGGGGTAAAGACGGAGAAATTTTTCCTCAAAAGTGGTGAAAAAAAAATGTTGCCGTGAGCAGGATTCGAACCTGGCCCTCTTGGTCTGAAGGCAGCTTCTCGTCTCCCTGAGCCAAACTCATGCTCACAAAGAAAAGGTGGAGAGACTGACAATTCTGCTAAAATGAGCAGAAGCTGCTGAGAATTGTGCTGATAAGAGGTGAAAAGGCTGAAAACTTTGCAGAAAAGAGGTGAATCAGCAGAATTTCTGCTGAAAATAGGTTTTTGCTGAAAGAGCTGGAATTTGTGTTAAAAATGGTGAAGAAGCTAAAATCTGTGTTGAAAAGAGTTAAAAAAGTTCAACTGTAAACTGAAAATATTATTGCCACAAGCGGGATTTGAACCCGGGCCTCCCACTCCGAGAACGCCTTCTCATCTCACTGAGCTAAAACACAGCTCAACCCGGCATGCAAAATCAGTGACCACATTGATAATGTGTTCCATTCATTTCAATGGTCAAAAGTCATAACACACATTAGCAGAAATAGCAGAATTTTTTAAAGTTTAAACATAGTATTTCTGCTAAAACTTAGTATTTATACCAGATAATAATTTTTTCCTACCAAATCATAGCATTTGTGCTGAAACACAGAAAATTCTGCCAAATCATAGTATTTGAGCCAAATCATACAATTTGTGCTAAAACATTATTTATGATTTATGATTTAGCAGAAATACTGGGACTTGGTAGAAATACTATGATTTACATGAAATACTTTGACTTAGCAGAAGTACTACAATCTAGCAAAAAGTACTACAGCATAGCAGAAATTCTATCATTGAGCAGAATTACTAGGATTTAGAAGAAATACTATGATTTGGCACAAATACTTTGTTTTAGCACAAACACTGATGTGGCTCAAGAACCTTTATTGTGCAGTTATACTATGATTTGGAAGAAATACTATGCTTTGGCACAAATACTATGATTTGGCAGACACTATGATTCAGCAGAGATAATATGATTTGGCAGAAATACTAAACTTTGTCACAAACACTATAATTGAGTACAAGTACTATAAGATTACAGAAATACTATGATTTAGCAGAAATGCAATGTTTTTGCAGAAACACTGTAATTTCGCTTAAATAGTATGAAATAGCAGTAATACTATGATTTGGCAGAAATACTACTTTTTAGCACAAATACTGTGATTTGGCAGAAATACTATGACTTAGTAGTAATACTATAACATAACAGATTTCCTCAAAATACTATGAAATTGCAGTAATTCTATGACTTGGCAGAGATTCTACGTTTTAGCACAAATACTATAACAAAGCAGAAATACTATGACTTAGTAGTAATACTATAACATAACAGTTCAATGTTCTTGCACAAATAACACAATATGGCAGAAATACTATGTTTTAGCACAAATACTGTGATTTGGTATAAATACTATGATTTGGCACATAAACTATATTCCGCAGATACACTATAACATAACAGATATTCTACGACTTAGTAGTAATACTATAACATAACAGAATTATTAATTGGGCCAAAATGCTATAATTTGGCAAAAATACCATGATTTGGCACAAATACGATGATTCCGCAGAAATACTGCGTTTTAGCACAACTACTTAGATTTGACTGAAATACTATGATTTAGAAGAAATACTATGACTCCATACAAATACGATGCTTTGGGACAAATACTATGTTTTGGTTCCAATACTATGATGGGCAACAAATATTATGATTTGGCACAAGTACTATGATTTAGTACAAATACTACGAATTGGCAGAAATACTGTGACTTAGTAGTAATACTATAAAATGACAGATATACTATGATTTTGCAGACATAGTATGTTTTTGCACATATACTATGATTTCGCTCAAATACTATGAAATTGCAGTAGTACTATGATTTTGAAGGAATCACAGCAAAATCTCCAGTGTTAAATTAACACTGGAGAGTGTCTATATGGGTCCACACCTCTGAGTGTTAAATACAACACTGTTGAGTGTTAAATTAACACTTTTGACAGTGTTATATGTTTAAAAGTAACCTAGTCAGTTTTGAAGATTAACAATGGCTAACACTGAGCAGTGCTGATTTTCTAACACTGGAAAATAACTCAAAATGTTAGAAATATTCCAGTGTTAGAAAATCAGCTAAAAGGTACTATTTCTGCTTTTTAGCAGAAATACTGTAATTTGGCATCAATACTATAATTTGGGATAAATACTATGAATTGGCACATATACTATATTCAGCACATATACTATAACATAACAGAAATTCCTCCTCTTAGTAGTAATACTATAACATAACAGAAATATTATGATTTGGCCCGAAAACCATGATTTTGCACAAATACCATGATTTGGCAAATATACTATGATTTAGCAGAAATACTATGATTTAGCAGAAGTACTAAGATGTAGCAGAAGTACTTTGCTTTAGCAGAAATACTATGATTGAGGAGTAATACTTAAACATAGGAGAAATATTGATACACAGACACACATACACAGACAGTAAAGGGAACAGGAGCTGTGGAGAGTCTGGGCTTGGTATATGTAGGTCAGTTAAATTAGCTGCACCTGCTGTAGTCAGCCCTTACACACACAGACACAGAGAGAGGTGTGAGTTTTCTTCAGTGTATTTCTGACATTCAGGATTCCCCTCGAACAAATGGCCATAATTTCCTAACCGTAGGGGTTAGAATGTTCATTCAGACATCGTTTTGTTCAGAACAGATGGGGGAATCTTTGGGTCTTCATAAATCAGAGATAAAATATAAATTATCAAAGATATATGACTTGTAATACACTGTAACTGAGAAGAGGCGAAGCAAAAACTACCTTGACTTGCCCTCAAACAACGTTTTGTAACTCTAAATCTCTATGGAGCATCAAAATCATTCTTTCACCGTAAGAGACAGCAGGCTTTGGTGAACAGTCATGGAAATTTTCAGGTCTCTCTGGAAATCCGTTAAAAAAATATGACGAGAGAAAAAAGTGGTTAATTTCCAGAGTTTGAAATCTGAAGAAATCTGAGCGAAGGACGAATTTCCTACCCTCAAACAAGTCTAACTCATCTCAGAACGGTAATAGGTGAGAAAAAAATTCTTGAATTGTGAGTGTCAGGAGTGTCTGAAGATATACGGGGACAAGCCTCATGTTTTAACTTCGCTTCGTTAAGGAGATATGACGATTCGAATATGCCTCTCATTACAGAAATCAAGCGGTGATTTTGAACAAACTCTCCATTGAGTTCATATGGAGAGTTTTCACACTTTGTGTTACTCTGAGGAGATTTGCAAAAATCTATAAGTCCCACAACAATGATAGTGACATTTTCTGAAAGCCAGCAAAAACACCTACGTTTTGATGTATAATTTGTGGGGCTTGAGTGGAAATTGAACTAGTAGCAAGAAGTTATTCATACATGAAGAGAAAATTCAGAACGGACCAGCACTCACTCTGAGTTAATTGCATAGCAACCATAACAACGCATGTATTTTGTGAAAAATCCCAATTTTGCAACTGAAAACTTAGAGAGGGATAAGATTAAAACGGTAGAAGATCTGAAAAAGCTGAATCACACAGGAATAGCCCAATCATTTGAGAACATTTTAAAGTTTGAATGGAGTTTCTACGTGAAAGTATGAGCATGTAGTTAAGTTTCAAAGACAAGCAAGTTTTAGCAGAATTGTGGAAGTTCTCCATTCATTTCAATGGGACAAAAAAAAAGGAAAAAAGTGTAATATTTTAAATGCCCTGTGAGGGCATCCACACAATAAAGAGAAACAGGAACTCAATAGTGTGAATGCGCTTTCAAGCATTCACACAACTAGAAAAATTTGCATTTCCTGCGAAAATGCAGTGTGGATGCCTTAACGCTGAAGATGTCTGTTGAAAAAAGCTGAAAAAATTGAAAGTTGAAAAAAACACTGCCCTGAGCAGGATTTGAACCTGGCCCTTCTGGTCTCAACGCAGCTACTCATCTCACTGAGCCAACCTGATTCTCACAAAGAAGAGGTGGAGAGACTGACAATTTTGCTGAAATGAGCAGAAGCGGCTGAGAATTGTGCTAATAAGAGGTGAAAAGGCTGAAAACTTTGCAGAAAAGAGGTGAATCAGCAGAATTTCTGCTGAAAAGAGGTAAAGAAGCAAAAAGATGCGCTGAAAAGAGATGAATCAGCAGAATTTCTGCTCAAAAGAGTTTTTTCTGAAAACAGCAAAGATTTGGTCTAATAAGAGGTGAAAAGGCTGAAAAATTTTCAGAAGAGGTGAATAAGCAGAATTTGGGCAGAAAAGAGGTGAAAATTCTAAAAATTCTGCTGAAAAGAGTTCAATCAGCAGAATTTCTGCTGAAAAGAGTTGAATGAGCAGAATTCTGCTAAAAAGAGGTTTTTGCTGAAAACAGCTGAAAAAGCTGGGATTTGTGCTGAAAAGTGATGAAAAAACTGAAAATTCTGCTGAAAAGGGGTGAAAAAGCTGAAATTTGTGTTGAAAAGAGTTAAAAAAGTTTAACTGTTAACTGAAAGAAATGTTGCCTTAAGCGGGATTTGAACCCAGGCATCCCAGTCTGAGAACGGATGCTTATCTCACTGAGCTAAAACACAGGTCAACCCGGCAAGGAAAATCAGTGAGGCCTCTGATAATATGGCAGAAATTGGCAAAAATTATTGCAAAAAAATATTCAGTATCTCAAAAAGTATAGAAGTTATGAGCACCAAAAGTCATAGCCCGCATTAGCAGAAAGAGCAGAATTTTTTAAGATTTGAACGGTGAAAATAGCACAAAAACTGTGGGAGTAGTTAAGCGCCAAAAAGTGTACGGAAGCAACTACAATAAAATAGTGGAATAAAGAATAAAGAGAAACAGGAACTCAATAGTGTGGATGCCCTCCCACACTAAAGAATAAAGAGAAACCGGAACTCAATAGTGTGGATGCCCTTTCAGGCATCCACACAATTACACTTTAGCCACAAGAGGGCAGCAACATTAATACAAGTCGCGTGTATATAAAGGTATAGTGATTATATTACAGTGATTTTGACAAAAACAAAACAGAAGTTGATGGCAGTGTGTTTTTCAATAACATACCAACCAAAATAAATAATAAAAACTTCATAACTTACAGAGCTTTTTTAGAGACTTTGACCACTGGCAGCAGCCTCAGAAGAGCCTCCTCTGAAGCAAAGTATTCATTCAGGTCAAACACATCCAGATCTTTTTCTGATGACAGTAAGATGAAGACCAGAGCTGACCACTGAGCAGGAGACAGTTTATCTGTGGAGAGACGTCCTGAACTCAGGGACTTTTGGATCTCCTCCAGTAGAGAACGATCATTCAGTTCATTCAGACAGTGAAACAGATTGATGCTTTTCTCTGCAGACAGATTCTCACTGAGTTTCTCCTTGATGTACTGAACTGCTTCTTGTTTGGTCTGTGAGCTACTTCCTGTTTGTGTCATCAGGCCTTGCAAACAAGTTTGATTAGTCTTCAGACCCAAGAGAAAACGAAGGAACAAGTCCAGGTGTCCATTGGTGCTCTGTAAGGCCTTGTCCACAGCACACTGGTGGAGAGATTGGAGTTTTGGTTTATCAAATAATTTAGACCACATTGATGTTGTTTGTTGTTCTTCCAGCAGATTGATTCCAGAGTTGATGAAGGTCAGGTGGACATGAAGAGCAGCCAGAAACTCCTGAACACTGAGATGAACAAAGCAGAACACCTTGTTCTGGTACAGTTGTTTCTCCTCTTTAAAGATCTGTGTGAACACTCCTGAGTACACTGAGGCTGCTCTGATATCGATGCCACACTCTGTCAGGTCTGGTTCATAGAAGATCAGGTTTCCTTTCTGCAGCTGATCAAAAGCCAGTTTTCCCAGTGACTCAATCATCTTCCTGCTCTCTGGACTCCAGTGTGGATCTGTCTCAGCTCCTCCATCATATTTGATCCTCTTGACTTTGGCCTGAACCACCAGGAAGTGGATGTACATCTCAGTCAGGTTCTTGGGCAGCTCTCTTCCCTCTCTGGTTTCCAGCACATCCTCCAGAACTGTAGCAGTGATCCAGCAGAAGACTGGGATGTGACACATGATGTGGAGGCTTCGAGCTTTCTTGATGTGGGAGATGATCCTGCTGGCCTGCTTCTTATCTCTGAATCTCTTCCTGAAGTACTCCTCCTTCTGTGGGTCAGTGAACCCTCTGACCTCTGTCACCATGCCAACACACTCAGGGGGGATCTGATTGGCTGCTGCAGGTCGTGTTGTTATCCAGAGGCGAGCAGATGGGAGCAGGTTCCCTCTGATGAGGTTTGTCAGCAGCTCATCCAATGAGGTGGACTTTCTTGTTTCAGTCAGGATTTTAGTTTTGTTGAAGTCCAAATTAAGTCGACACTCATCCAGACCATCAAGTATGAACACAACCTGGAAGTCTTCAAGCCTGCAGATTCCTGATTCGTTAGTTTGATTAAAGAAGTGATGAACAAGTTCCACCAAGCTGAACTTTTCCTCTTTCAGCACATTCAGCTCTCTGAAAGTGAATGGAAATATGAACTGGATGTCCTGGTTGGCTTTGTCTTCAGCCCAGTCCAGGCTGTATTTCTGTGTTAAGACTGTTTTCCCAATGCCAGCCACTCCCTTTGTCAGCACTGTTCTGATTGGTTCGTCTCTTCCAGGTGAGGCTTTAAAGATGTCTTCTTGTCTGATTGTTGTTTCTGGTCTGTCTGGTTTCCTGGATGCTGTTTCAATCTGTCTGACCTCATGTTCATCATTGACCTCTGCAGTCCCTCCCTCTGTGATGTAGAGCTCTGTGTAGATCTGATTCAGGAGGGTTGGGCTTCCTGCTTTAGCAATCCCCTCAAACACACACTGGAACTTCTTCTTCAGTTGGGCTTTAAGTTCATGTTTACAGAGTGGAGCAAATTTTTCTGAAGGTAAGAAATTTAGAAAAAAAATATTATATAATAAATATCATAGCCTTTCAGTACCCTGAAAGGATGAATGTCTATTGGTCCATTTCTTGAGCTATTAGGAAAGATCAATATTCAGTCTTTAGAGAAATTCTCTTACTGCTCTGCAGATGGTCAGCCATCTCATGCTGCTTAAGTCTCCTCAAGAAGTGGAGTGTGATCTTCAGAAATGCTTCTCTGCAGCTCTTTCTTTCATCTTCATCCTCACCTTCAAACATCTCCTCATCCTCCATCTGGCTCTTTAAAGTTTCTGGGTGATCTGGACTCAGAACCTTCTGGATCTTCTTCAGCTCGTTCTTCACAAACATGGTGATGTTGTCCTCCAGCCGCTGGAAAAGAAGACTATATGAATTACCCAGTGGTAAATGGACTGGTTCTTATATAGCTCTCTTTGATACTCTGTGCACACAAAGCATTTATACAACATGCCTCATTCAACCAAGCACATTGTTCTATGCTTAAATACTTTCTTTCACACTCTGATGGATGCATCAGAGGGCAGCTTGGGTTTAGTACGTTACCCAGTACATTTGCCAGCCAGGGTTTGATTCACAAACCTTCTGACTAGTAGCTGACCTGCTCCCCTCCTGAGCTACAGTCACCCCAATCTGACTGAAATCATGGAGCCCAAACTCTGATTTATGTTGGACACACTGACAATCCTCTGGTCCACAAAGTGCAGCATAGAGGTGACTGAAAAGAACAAATGTAAACGTAGTACTACAAACCATAACCACAGAGTCCAGGTGTGTTTGATGTTGCTGTGCAGACTGACCAGTGGAAACCTCTGCTCTCTGCTGGTCCACTCTGTGGAGGAGTAATGTATAATTAGCTCATGTTATGTCTGTCCACACACAGACACAAGCTAAAGGTCCATGAAGTGATGTTTGGATGGGTTCAGTCAATCAGATGACTGTCATGGTGAAGCTTTGCTAGTCCTGCTGATCCCACTGAGAATTAACAACTCAGTTTCCAGATGTCTGTAGTTTTCTGCTCAGTTTCTTTAGTCCCAACAGCTCTTACCATCTCCTGCATAAAGCTTTCCCTCCATGCTCAGATGCCCTGGAACAAGGTGCTCTCTTTATATCAGTGACTGGTTTAAAGGGACAACTTGCAGTGCTCGCCAAACTTTGTGTCAGCAAAAGTAGTTCTAATGTTTCTTACATTTCTTACATTTTTTACATTTTTACACACACAAATCAATGAACGCAAAAACATGAACTTTCCAGATATTTTGTTTTACAATGTTACAAAACTCAGTTCACAACTACACAGTCTGATTTACAAGTACAAAATATTTATGACCACAGTTTGAGCCGATGTATGTCCCGAGTCTGTGGACTCAGTAGTTTTGTGTTGATTGTTCTTGTCTTTTGTTACAATTTCATTCTGATTAAGATTTTCTAGTTCTGAGGTTTTGGTTTCTGTGTTCCCTCTGTACTGTGTTAGTATTGTGTCTCTGTGTTCACTTCCTGTTTTATTTTGACAGTGCCATGTCCTATGTTAGTGTGTCTACTTTTGCTTCCCCTTGTCTGGTTATGTCCAATGAATCCTGCTGTGTCTCCCTTTTCTCCTTCCCTGATTGCTCTTTTGTGTATATGAGCCCTTTGTTTTCTCCTGCTTGTTGCTGGTTCGTCTGTGTTGTCTCCCCGTGTCTCCGTTTAAGGTTTCAGGTTAGTTTTTTCAGTAGAGGTTATCTTAGCTTCTGCACAGGCCATCTCCACTGCACTTCACCGTTTCAATAAAGCTCACTCACTTCACAGCAGTGTCGGCATCTTGGGTCCTTTATTAAATTCAACATGGCTCGCCCCGCTAGCCGTGACATAAGATGTGAAAACAATATCCAAAAAACATGAGGGACAAACAGGAAATAGTTTTAAGGTGCAGGGCCAACAAACTGAGTCTAGAAATAAACTCAGAGTTGATTGAATTAGCATTTTGAATTGGCTGATCTGAGTTACTTCAATCAAGTCTATGTTCACTTTGAGTTAAGATTATACGTGATTGATGTAAAAGAAAAAAGCCATCATCAGCAACTGATTCTGATTTAGCAGGTTTTCAAATCTAAACGGTACCCATCCCTAGCTGGCTGTAGTTAAACCTTTACTTAAAAAGCATCCCTAGACCCAGCTGTCTTAGCTAATTATAGGCCAATCTCCAACCTGACAATCCTTGAAAGAGTAGTTGGGGGGAGACAATCAGAGGGGCAGTGTGATGATCTTTGGTTACAAACTACCGCAGTCAAGTCCAGAGGTGGGTAGTAACGAGTTACATTTACTCCGTTACGTTTACTTGAGTAAGTTTTCGAAAAAAAAATGTGCCATTAAAGTACCTTTTGTTACTTTAATGGCACACATGTTAATGTTAGCCATTTAAATATTAGCAGTTAGCTGAGGCCACAAGAAGAAGAGGCCCTAGAAGAACAATGGATGATAAGATTAGATTTTCAAGACTAGGCAGAGACGTGTTTTCCTTTACTGTCTCTCACAGAGGAGGGAGCAGATACCAGACGAGGTCACGGAGGTACGGGGAGGATTCGCAGCAGACAGCAAGACTGCCACATCCATGCGAGAGAGCGATGGCTACGATAATCTCTGTTTTTGTCTCCCTATATAATGTTGTACAGCCCATGTGAGGGTTATCCTCTCTGTGAACCAGATGCTTGATTTCACACAGAGGTCCACCAACTGACTTTGATCAGTTATGGAACGATTTACCTCGACAGGCTCCTTCACTCGCTGCTTTTAAACCTCCTTTAAAACACACTTTTACTCCCTGACCTTTGACCCAGTGTGACATGTTGACTCACTACCTCAGACAGCTTAAAAAAGTCTTTTTGTTTTTTGGTGCTGCCTAAAAGAACCGTAAAATATCTGTCCTATATACAGTTATGTTCATATATTTTTGTGCTACATCAGGAAACTCAAAAACATAGTTTTTAATATTATAATCCTAATTTTTTAAAACAGTTTTTGTCATTTTTCTTCTCCCATTGCATCAAAAATCATTATTTACACTGAATAAATGAGTCAGCAGCTCTCTTACATTGTTGCTGCAGGTTCATTACTGAAGTCTGGAAGTAATCCTTTGGACCGGTCACTCCTCACAGACACACAGCTGGATGCTGCAGATCCTGCTCCATCCTTTTCCTCCATCTTCTTGATGTCAGGGTGGAGTTAGTCTGAGAGGCAAACACACACACTCAGAGGTGCTGTTGTACTGGAAGCATCACACTGACGGGTTTCTAAAGTTCTCATTGATCATTTCATGGAGTTTCTGTGGTAAACACTGTCCTGTGACGTATGTGTTATGGTGAGGGTCATGAGGGCTAACCAGCCCCACTCCTTACTCCTCATATTTCAGCCTGAAGCACAATAACAGCCTAAACCTAACCAGGAGGCTGTAACCTCAAAGGGACTTCATGGTTAGAAATAAAGGTTCAATGAAATGAAGCAGATCATAAAGACATGAGTTCCAACTTTAAAAGAAGCATCCACACGATGACGGCACAGCAGAGGAGCACTTTCTCTAACACACTGATTCAGTTCCACTGACACAAGGACACACACAGGAAGGCGCACACACACACAAGCCTTTATAAGAAACAACACAATCATCTGCGCTTGACTTGTCAATCCAAGTCCTTAGCCCATGAGTCCGCGGTATCAGACCACAGATATTCCCTTACTTTGAAAAAATAAAGCCAGTTTTCAGAACAGACCTGATGTTTATGCTACAGCCTGTTTACCAATATAATCAATATCAGATATCAGAGCAACAGAAACCTCGGTGATCAGGACGCTGGGACTGAGAACAGGAAGTGGCTCAAACGTCACAGTTTCATAACGTCACCCTGAACTCCACTCACCAAGGGCGTAGATTTGGCATGGACGGAAGGGACGTGTCCCCACCAATAATTTGATCTCTTCGAGTAAAGAAAAACAAACCCGATAGTAAGAAAAAAACGATCTGTCAGCGTCTCGTTCAGCGAGCGGAGCAGAAAAAGTTAAATTACGTTCTCTACTGGAGTCCTACGTCATGTGACAAATATGGCCAATGTGATTGGCTGAGCCTTTCAGGGAGCTCTGTTTAGTTTCAGCAGCGGCAAACCTGCGCTGCGAGGAGGAGAGGAGGATGGCAGCGCAAAGGAAGAACCTGCATATAAGAAATTGTTTTTCAAAGAAACCTGTAAGTCACTTAAAGTCAAGTTCACTCATATAATGTGTCCGTCACAATAACGTTACAGGCTATGCCGGGGTTCTCACACAGCTGAATAAACTGCTGTGTGAAAACAGCAGTTTATTCGACCATCTACGCCAGCGTCCGGTTATATTTTAGACAGCAAGGAACAGACGGCAGGTGACGTAATTCTGAAGGCTAGACCGTCCAATTTCACAGTTGCTCATTTCCGGTCTACCCGGCTTTCGGAGGACCCGGCCCACTTAGACCACTAAGGCCGCGTCCTCAGGTGGACGCAGCCTCTGAAGTTGGACTCCGCCGGCCTGTTTCCGGCTGGACAATAATAACAGTGACATTTAACTTATTTTATCCGATAAATAAACACTGTAAGTTTCAAGTTTTTTGTATATATATATATATATGTACATGTATCCCCCCCTCAGCCCCTTTGAATGGTCATGTCCAAATTCATGGGCTGCATCCTCCTGAGGCCGCATTTGTAGATCGATTACGTCACAGCGACGCGCCAAAGGCTGTCCAAATTTGTAGACTCCTCCGAATGCAGCCGACAAATGCATCCTCCTTTTCCCCGAATTTGAAGGATGGGTCGGGTGTGTCCTTCGTGGCCTACCATATCCCAGAATTCATAGCGCGGCCCAGCCAAACTCCAGTTTCCAACAATGGCGGCCGCTACTAAGTTTTAAAATTACTCATACTAATCTTTCTGGGTCGCAAAATAAACTTTTAACATATTTTCAGGTGAGAAAGTAGCTGTGTAAACATCAAATATCTGCTCGGTTTATCAAGATATCGCATATTTGCAAAAGTGCTTCGACGTTTTCAGAGACGTCTGCTACCCACCAGCTCGATAGCTAGCCGAGAGCTCGAGGATTACTGATGTGGCCGAGAACGGCACAACTCCCGGCACATCATTTTCAGATCACCGCGGACTTTCGCTACTCGGGTTAAACGTAATATATAAGTCACTTAGACAACCTAAAAATGTTATTGTTGGGCTTTTTTCAGTGTTTTGTTTGTTCGTGAGTAAATCGGTTTGGCTGAGATTAAAGTTATTAGATTAGATTAAATAAAACTTTATTAATCCCCCGGGTGGGTTCCTCCTTGGTT
Organism: Diplotaxodon limnothrissa; assembly: GCF_057381915.1. NCBI lineage: Eukaryota > Metazoa > Chordata > Actinopteri > Cichliformes > Cichlidae > Diplotaxodon > Diplotaxodon limnothrissa. Next base: position 70,492,517 of record NC_140598.1, on the reverse strand, counting down.
TTTCACACAGCTGAATAAACGTCAAACAGAAAACTGATTAAACAGAAGTGTGAGACGGTCGAGAATTTACGCCAGTGTCCTGTTATATTTTAGATAGCAAGGAGCAGACGGCCGAGTTTATTAAACTCCACCGAGACAACGGGGACACTAATCAGAAGGCTCGACCGTCCAATTTCCCCAGCCGTTTACTTCCGGCCTACCCGACCTTCTGAGGACCCGGCCCACGTAGACCGCGAAGGCCGGGTCCTCAGGAGGATGCAGCCCATGAATTTGGACACAACCAATGTCTCCCTAATTCTGAGGTCTCAAGGTTGGCAAGTAGGTGCTAGGCTTGGTCCACATCAGTCTAAAATTGTATGTAACCATGAATAATGTGATTCCATGTCCACCAGGAGAGACTGGACAGTATAGATGTAAAACAAATATGCCAGCAGTTCATTTCAGCTAACGAGAGGAGCAGGCATGTGTTTGTTGTGTGGGCATGTAGTCCATATCTGTTGCTGTAACAGTAGTTCATGTTTAGAATTAAACATCCCAGCTCACTGATTTGATAGAGGGCAGTAGTGCCTAAAATGTTGCATAATGTTGCTGAGAGATCATTTACTTTGTGGTAATCTTAGATGAGTAGTTTTATGGACAAAACCCACCAGATCATTCAGTGTTCCCTTAGTGCTAATGTATCAGAGATGTTGGCGTACTATAACTGAAGTAATGTTGTTAAGTCCTTAAAGTCATATTCTTTTATTGTCTTGACTGCATTTGAAGCCATTTTTACTTTTGTATGATACCTGATTTATATGGAATATGGCTGAAGTAAACTAAAGCCTGAAATACTTAGTCAGTCATTTGTTTAATAGTAATTTAACATTATATAATTCACATATAAAACTATGAATTGTAATTTTAAACGGTTTAAAAGCATGTAGAATAGCACATGTAGGCAAGTATATTTCTCCTCTTTTTATCAAGAAGCAAAAACAAAAAGGAAAAACTAAGAAACGGGGCAGGGGTCGATGGTTGAATCATCCGTCCCCACCAATGCCACAACCAAATCTACACCCTTGCCACTCACGGAGTTTCTGTCGCCATTGTAGTTTTTAAAGTCCCGTGATAAAGGCGGGTCTTTCTGTGAATCCGCACGCTCATTGGCTAATAGCTCGAGATTGACACATCGTTATCCAATGAGCGTGCGGGAACTTCCGACATAAAGTTGTTTCCTTTGAAAAACCAAAGTCTGATTATTTTTGCCTCCACTGACGGAGCCTGTTGTTCCCGCCACAGAGACACAGTAATGTCAGAGCGGTGTTAACACTCACCCTGCCTCAGCACAGCTCTCACTCTCCTCCTGCTCTCTCACACTAAACAGAGGCTCAGCTAAACTCACTTCCTCTCTACTTACAGGAAACCAGCGCTCAGAGGAGCCGACCGGCCTCACATTTCACCCACAGACACGAACAGCGTGGAATTATTTTATGTCATAAGAAGAAACATATTCATGTTAACACTCACCTGCCTCAGCTCCACCTTCCTCCTCCTGCTGCTCTGAACGGAGGCTCAATACTTTCACTTTCACTGCTGCTCCCTAAACACAGAGGATGCTGGGACTTGTAGTTTTTTCCTTCCGGTGCGGTCTTCATCTTTGTTTGTTTGTGTTTGTGTTCAAGTTCTTTCGATCATGTAAACATCAACAGAACACGTGAAGCCACACAGAGTTTGTATGTCGAGGTGGGTAGGAGGGTTTGAGGGTTTGGGGAGGGGTCAGAGGGAAGAGGTCTCTCAGTCTTGACAATCCACATTGATGACATTGCATCTTTCAACGTGTTTGTGGGTCGATTTGGATGCTCCAGGTGTGAGAGCAGCCACTCAGCCTCTGCTGCAGATGTGTGTCACAAGTTCATCTAGTAGTAGGCTATGGCACTTGGCCACAGGTGGCAGCAGTGGACTGGCCTCCATGTGAGACTGCTCCAGCTGCTATGTGATAGTCCAGCTGCAAACTGAAGATCATATGCAAGTTTTGGAAATTAAACTGTACAATATAAAGCGCCTTGAGGCGACTGTTGTTGTGATTTGGTGCTATATAAATAAAATTGAATTGAAATTCAGAATATTCTTAACTTAGCTTTAAAACCAACCCAATCTCTCCTCCACACTCACAAACAAAGACAAACCAACTGACACATCTGAGTCCCTCACTTTCTTCAATCCACTCACTCTCACAAGCTCCACTTAGTCACACTGGCTCTGTTTATTACTAATTACTATTGTCTCCCCAGAAACGCTTCAGTTTTGTTTTTTCCTATTTGTGTTTTCGTTTTTTGTATTTCAGTTGTGTTTTTTGTGCTTTTGCAGCGGTTTTTTTTATTGCTGGTGTTTTCTTAAGTTGCAGTCCGTTTGGCCTCTCAGGGCCACCGTAGCTATAGGCCAAAAATAAATACATAACATCATTTCAATCAGTTTAAAGGTTTATTTGCAAGACACAAAAACAGAAAAAAATTAGAAGTTCCAAATGTATTGTGCATGAAACAGGAATTCAAACGTGGCTCAGATGTGTGTCACAAGTTCATCTGGCTGTAGGCTATGGCACTTGACCACAGGTGGCGCTAATTGACTTGACTCCATTTGAGTGCGCACAAAGTAAACTGCACACTTTAGTTGTGAAGCGAAAACGCTGAAATCGCAGTAATAACACGCACGAGGGGAACGATAACGAAGACAAGATGCTCCTGATCGTTACTCTTGCTGTCCTGTGAACAGCATCGGCGTGGTGTTAATGGTTTGCTTTTGTTTTGGCGATCGCCCCGTGAATGAGAATATGACCAGGTAAACCCGCGACATTTTTAAATAGTTTGTCGTTCAACAGCAACAAGACTGACGGAGTGTGTTTGAGGAAACCTCACAAATGTCACAGATGAAATATTTGGTGTTTATTTGTTGGTTTGTCGGTAGCAGCTCCTTCAAAGTAAGTCTACCACACATCTGTTTGACCAACGCCAGTTGATTTGGATCACCGGTCCAAACAATTTGAACGATTGTTGTGTTACCTTTTGTGTTGAGTTTGACTGATATTTGCTGGATAGCAAATGTTTTAAAGCTATGCAACCTTTATCTGCACATAGCAGTTAAACTGTTTAGATCAATCTTTATTGATACATTATTTATTTATGAATTACTGTGTACACAAGAATAAGTTAATGTATTAAGATAAACTGGCTGAAATTTTTGTATTCTTCTTGTGATTTTTTTTATTGGCCCTGTTTATTTACAGGCCAGGTGACCCTTTAGGGGTTTAAAATGCCGAGCCAATGAACGGCTGGGAGCAGGAATCTTTCTTCACTGAAGCTTCCACTTCCACGGGTCTGGTAGGAAGTTGTCCAAGCCAACAAAACAAACAGACAAAAAATCCATCTATCAATCACCTGGATCACCTGTTGAGAAAGAAAAAAGAGAAAACAAGCAAACAAAAGAGAGCAATATAATAAACAACATCACCGCGATGATCTATGTGAATATAACTGTAAATACTAAATATTGAATATTATTGTGCAGCACGTAAGATCGACAGCACACAGTGTGCTTTGAGGTAGCAGCCAAAATGCAAGGCAAGTTTATTTATATCGCACAATTCAACAACAAGGTGATCCCAAGTTCTTTACAGAACATTAAAAAACAAAAACAGATAAAAAGCATGATTTAAACGTGACGTGCCCGTGAGCTCCGCCGGCAGCCAGCTGTGCCAGAGTGACCGAGCCCCAGGCTGAGAGGCCAAAGGCACCCCACCCCCGAAGGAGCCCGAGCGAGCCCCAGGCTCCAGGCCCCGACAAGCAGTACCTGGACGCCCATCCCCGGACACAAAGAACCACCAATGCACCGATGTCTGAAGGCGTCTGCCACTGGCAGGGGGAGTGCTGGGGGGAGATAGGCCTCCATACCTTGGAGGGCCTGAGATGTCCCCAGAGAGGTGGCGTCTGATACCCGACCTGACATATGGACACAGACAAACAGGCACACACAGATACAAACATCCATTCCCACCCTCATGCTCTCATATGCAATTACTCAGCAGCAGGTAAGCGCATAGCCCCTCCTGGTAGCCCTCAATGTCTACGTGTATTTAAAATTGAGAGGTGGGCAACGGCACCAGGGGTGAGGTTGTACACCCTGATGTGATTCTGATCTTGGAAACATTAAAGACATTCATAGCCAGACTGCTGACTTTGTGTTTTTATTCAGTTGCCTAACAGAAGTGCAGTGAGAAACGATTTACCCCATCCTGATTTCTTAGCTATTTGCATATTTGCCACACTTACGTGTTTCAGATCGTGAAGCAAATTTTTATGATAGATAAAGATGACCAGAGTCAGCATAAAATAAAGCTTTTACATGTATTGCTGGGAGGTCGGCAGCTCCCTCCACTGCTTGGCCCTCTGTGAAAAACAACTGGGATCCAGCTTCCCTGTGATGCTGAATTATATAAGTGGACAAAAATAAATAGATAGAAGGATGGATGATTGTATTTTGTGTACAATCGTTGAAGTGTAAAAAGGGTTGGCCCTCCGTGGTGCCCTAAGCAAAGTTTGATTTTTGGGGCCCTTTAATAGTGCCAATAATAGTGATTAATGATCACCTACTATAAACGTATTTCATTTTCTAATGTTGATGTTGTTGTAATCCACAGTGAAAAATGTCATAAAAACAGATAACAAATTTGCAACTTTCATGAAAAATGTTTTCATTAATATTTAAAAAAAAAAAACAAAACACCTCCCCCTGCTGGCCACACAGAGAAACAATAGATAAAACCTGAGAGCTGCACAGTTGCAGCAGTGTGGTTTACGTCAGCCTGTTGTCAGCCTGTTTTACACATCGGTGGTTTCTTATTGACGTGTAAAAAGATCTGAAATCGTAGTAAATTCAGCTGCTATTGTGGGCTGGGGATGATTTACACTTAACATTTTAATAACTGGGTATTGAATGTCATAGGCCCAATGTTCCCTCTAATTTTTCACGTGTCTGAGCGAACACACAAACTCCCTGAGCGGTTCCTTGGACCACTGTGAGCCACATCAGACGTGTGCACTGTGGTCACGCCGGCATCGAATCCATCCAAGTTTCATGGTTTATTAAAATAATCAAATTACAGCGTTTACATTTATGTTAGACTACTTTTAATGAACTGCTTCAGCCCATTTACAATGAAAATGTAAAAGAAATCTTGTTCATGACCTGTGTAGTATATTAACACTATTGGAAGTACAAATAACTTGAACTCCAATTTAGAAAACACAACTTTTTTTTTTAATAAAGCTCTGACTTGTATTATGAGTCCGTGGTCTGGGAGAGAGTCTGTAACTCTCTGTCTCCAAAATACAGGATATAATGACCAAAGCTGGGAAATCAATCAATCAATCAATCAATCAATCAATCAATCAATCAATCAATCAATCAATCAATCAATCAATCAATCTTCATTTATAAAGCACTTTTCATACAAAAAAAGTAGCACAAAGTGCTTTACATGGTTAAAAGCAGCCCATCCCAACCCGCCCTCCAACACACACACACACACACACACACACACACACACACACACACACACACACACACACACACACACACACGCACACTTAAAGAGTAAAATTGGGCTGGGTATGCATGAGCCAAGTGAGGAAACACTATCACAGGGAGCCGTCTGCACCGGGAGCCTCCAGGCTGGGCACACAGCAGGAGGGAGGCAAAGAAGCCCCCCAGCCAGGCTGAGAGGACCCCCAGAGCCCCAGCAGCCACGGTCGATCACAGCCCCGGTGCAGAGAGCCCCCTCCGAGGAAACACTGGAGATATGACACAATAGGATATATACAGGGTAAAAAGATGAAGTAAATAAGAACGGGATACAATATAAATAGAAATATAAATAGGGTAAGAAGATAAAAAATGAATAAGAATAAAATCAATAAATATTGGGTAAAACCTAAATTAATAATAAAATAACAGGATAGAATAAATAAGCATAAAATAAATAAACGCTAAGTAAAAGCTAAATTAAAAAGGTGGGTCTTGAGCCTGTTCTTAAAAACATGTACGTTCTCTGCGGCCCTGAGCTCCTCTGGCAGGCTGTTCCACAGACGAGGACCATACCACTGAAAAGCTGCCTCTCCGTGAGTATGTGTCCTGACTTTGGGAACAGTCAAAAGGCCAGTGCCAGAGGACCTCAAGGTCCGCGAGGGTTCATATGGTAAAAGCAGATCTGAGAGATAAGCCCAAGACCATTAAGACATTTAAAAACCAATAAAAGAACTTTAAAATCGATCCTGAAACACACGGGGAGACAATGCAGCGATTCTAAAACCGGTGTACTGTGGGCCCGCCCTCTGGTCTTCGTCAGCACACGAGCTGCAGTTTTGTAAAAGTTGTAAGGGTGATATATTCTTTTTGGGGAGACCAGAGAGCAGGGCGTTACAGTAATCAATGCGACCGGTAATAAAAGCATGCATCAACATCTCCGTGTTGGCCCGAGAGAGAATAGGGCGGACTCTGGCTATATTTTTTAAATGATAAAATCCCATTTTGGTTACATGTTTAATATGTGGGATAAAACCAAGCTCAGAGATAAAAATAACACCCAGGTTTTTCACTTGTAGTGAAGGACATAGTGAAAATGCCTGTAATTTAGACAAGAGTTTCTCTCTCTGAGCCTCAGGACCGATGATTAAAACTTCAGTTTTGTCCTGGTTAAGCTGTAAAACGTTTTCTGCCATCCAAGATCTTATATCTAAAATACAGTTAAAAAGGGCATCCATTGGTCTGGTGTCATCGGGAGACACGGAGATGTACAGCTGAGTGTCATCCGCGAAACTGTGGAAGTTCACTCCATGCCTCCTGATGACACCGCCAAGAGGGAGCATATACAAATTAAAAAGTACAGGGCCTAAAACCGACCCTTGGGGCACACCACATGTCATTTTATGGATCTAAGAGGAGCAATTAATTATATAGTTACTTCTTCAAAAAAGTAACTCAGTTTGGCAAACAAAGTTTTTTGCAGGTATTTTTTTAAATGCAGCCAAGGCATTTTTAAATAAACATTTCAAACTATTTACAGAACAATCAGCTGTTCTGCATCAAATCTGATGCCACACAAATTATTTGTGTCACTCCAAAAATTTATTTCTGTCCACTATGAGATAAAGGAGAACAACAGCCTGATACCTGCAGGCCTGACAGCAGGAGATGTTTGTCTTTGCTCAGAGGTGGAGAGCGCTTTCGAGACTTTTTTCTTATAAAACGCCTATTTAACCATTTCTTCCTGCAGTAAATATAAACAACCAGTATTCAGGAAGAAAACCAAACATTGCATATTTTTTTTATTACAACTCTGGTTTTACGTGGCTGTGGAATACACCAGGCACAAATACACGCACACGCAGGTATGTACTGCCAATTTCCACATTTATTGATTTGTTTGTTTGTTTTGACAGCTGACTCAGTCGCACAGCCTGACAGCTCACGAGCCCAGCTGATCTCTCCGCCGCTCCTCCCCGTCTCACTATAAACACAGCGGAGGGAGACCATCATCGGTACATAAACACCATCAGCTGTTCTTACCGGCCTCGCAGCGCCGCCCTGTTGAGCCTTCTGCTCCACTCCTCCCCGGCAGCTGCGCCCGGGGCCACGCCTCCGCCACAGTGGCCTATCAACACAATTTAAAAACTGGTGTAAAGTCCCCAATTTTTCCGTCAATTGTTCCGTCTGTCCTGCTCACATCTCCAATGGTTGTACACGTTGTCATTAACGTGGCTTCACTCCACATCAGCCACGCCGCTTTGCCAGCTAAAACACCGGTGTCGGCACATAAGGACGCTGTCATAGCCTGTCAACAACTTTGATTGGCTGCGCATATACGCATTATTGGCTGGACTATGGGATAAGGTGGCATCGTTCCCATATGGGAGCAGCCAGTCACTTACTGACTAACACTGCAAAACAGAATTTCAATTCAGGTTAGATTTTTTTTGTGCGCAACGCAGAATTTCTGTGTGCAGAGACTGTGCCAGCAGTGCGCAATTGCGCAGCTTAGAGGGAACATTGCACTGCAGTGAAAACTGATGTTACTGATCACGAGAGAGGAGCATATGTTAGTGACAAGTTTTTTTGTTGTGTCCCACCTGTATCTACCCAGACCCTGTGGTCTATATCATGAACACCTACACATTAAACAACTGTAACATTATAATGGCTTCAAGCTCACGCAATGATGCCGACATGTTACTTCCGGTGTTCCAGATCTATTCCAGACACAATTGAAAGGTACAAATGTGCATGACACGAATTCAAACGTGGTGCAGATGTGTGTCACAGGTTGATCTGGCTGTAGGCTGTGGCACTTGGCCAGAGGTGGCGCTGGTTGACTCGACTCCATGTTAGTGCACAAAGTAAACAGCACGCTGTAGTTGTGAAGCAAAAACGCTGAATTCGGAGAAATAAACCGTGCGAGGGGAACGATGACGACGACAAGAGTCTCCCGATCGTTTACTCTTTGTGTCCTGTGAACAACAACGGCGTGGTGTTACTTGTTTGCTGTTTTCGCGATCGCGTCGCGCATGAGGATATCACCAGGTAAACTCGCCACATTTTTAAGCATTTTGTTGTTCAACAGCATCAAGACTGACGGAGTGTGTTTGAGACAACCTCACAAATGTCACAGATGACACATTTGGCGTTTTTTTGCTGGTTTGTCGGTAGCAGCTCCTGAAACGCAAGACTGACACACATCTGTTCGACCAACGGCAGTTGATCTAAACGCCAGTAGATCTGGAACACCGGTCGAGTGAACACTGGCGCGCTTGGCTGCCGCTGCTCACCGGTTATTATTATCTTATTTTTTAAGTTGCTGACGACAATTTAAATCAAGTACCTAAGACGCGACTCTGTTTTGACTTGTTTTCGCAATATTTACGGGCTTCTATTGCTTGCGCTGCAGCTGTCAGCTGGTTGTTCGGTCCCTCGGTTTGTGTTCAGTGCTCGGCCCTGATTAAGATGCGGATCCACAGGGTGTTGGTGTGGCTCGTGCTCACCTGGGGTTTTTTATCCATCATTCATCACCCGGCGACAGCTCTTCTCCAGTACTCTGCTACGGATCTTTTGCGGCTCCGTTTTTGACTGGCAGTCTCTCCACCGGTGGCTCTATACTTCTACCCGGACATCGCCTTCCAGCCCCGCCGCAGGTATATCCACCGAGGGCTTCGGCGGAAGTTCAACATCAGTGACACTAACTCAATATTTTCCATCTGGTCAAAAACTCGTCGTCCTCCCTGCAAGACTGACCGGGCTGTTGACCACAGTGTGCTGGCCTACCTGGCTAGATCAACTAAGCCTACTGTCAGGCATGGTAACTCCAGCATCAAGTTTGGTCTATTAAACATCTGCTCTCTCACTGGTAAGGGACATCTCGTCCATGATCTCCTCTGTGATCGTAAGTTAGACTTTCTTTGTTTGACTGAAACATGGCAACTGCCTAATGACTTTGTTTCTCTCAACGACTCCACTCCATCTGAGTTTGTTTACACCTGTCAACCTCGCATCTCGGGGAGGGGCAGAGGTCTCGCGATAATTCACTGGAGGCACTGGAAAGTGCTCCCTGTCTCTGCCCCTCCCTCCCATTCATTTGAATACACTGCACTACAGCTCCCTGGATCTACCCCCACCATCATATTTATCGGCCACCTAAGCCAAACAAGGAGTTTTTAAATGAATTTTCTGCTCTTCTCACTCATTTTTCTGTACTTTCTCCAAATCTGATCATTACTGGTGACTTCAATATTCACATGGACAATAATAAAATCCCTCTTTCCAGAGATTTTACCTCCTGCCTGGAAAGTTTTGGGCTTCTACAGTACATAAAATTTCCTACCCATTCCAAAGGTCATATCCTGGATTTGGTCTGTTGTTCTGGCATTACCCCCACCCATTGTAAAGCCACATTGTTTCCCCAGTCTGATCATATGTTTATTTCTTTTGATGCAAACATAACCGCTTCCAAAACCTGTATCTCTCGTAATATCACTTTTAGGAAAATTAGTAATATCAACCCAGCTGTTTTTTCATCTGCCGTCCATGACCTTCCATCTATCCACTGCTCCTCAACCCCTCATGAACTCGTTTGTCATTATAATGTCAACCTTCATAACCTTCTTAACATATTTGCTCCCCTTAAACATCGAACTCTCATTTTCCCGTTCAGCTCCATGGTTTACCTCCGACCTGCGTCACCTTAAAGCTAAAGGACGCCAACTCGAACGTCTATTCAAGAAAACCGGACTTACTGTACATAAAGAAATGCACAAAGATCATGTTTTGTTCTATAAGGACTGCATTGCCTCAGCCAAATCTGTTCACTACTCTGGTTTAATTAGTTCTAATGAAGGTAACTCCAGGTCCCTCTATTCATTGTTCAGTAAAATTACAAAACCTCCAGACACATTCCCCTCCCAGATGTATTCTGTTGATTTTTGCAATTCTCTTATCTCTTTTTTCACTTGTAAAATCTCAGACATTCACCGTCAACTTAACTCTTTAGGAGCTCCTGACTCTGAAGTAGACTTCCTGGTTCCCCCACTGTCTTCCTGTCAGTTATTTTCAAGCTTTACTCTTCCCTCCATAACTGACGTATCTAATCTCATTAAAAAATCTAAGTCATCCACCTGTCAACTTGACCCTCTCCCTACTGTGTTAGTTAAAGCCTGTCTTCCCTCGTTAGCACCTCTCATAACCAATATTATTCATTCCTCCCTGAACACTGGGAGGCTCTGGAACTCTCTTCCTCCTGCACTAAGAAATATTGACTCCCTCTCCGTATTTAAGACACAGCTCAAAACACATCTGTTTAAACTGGCTTATTTGCTTTAATGCTGATTTTATCTGTTGTCACGCTCTGTTTTGTAATTTTAACTTATTTTATGTATTTTATGACTACTGTTCCTTTTATTAATTGTGTTTTTTGTAAGGTGACCTTGGGTTTCTGAAAGGCGCCCTCAAATAAAATGTATTATTATTATTATTATTACTGAGGCCTGTGGGGCACTATCAGCCACTGAGACAACAGACAAATTTCAGTGTTTTAACATATGAATATTAAATACTTAAGGGCTACTTGTTTAAATAATGGAGGTGAACAATACATCATAATTTTACATGATAATATCACAGATGATAGACTCAATGAATAGATTTTAGGTAGATGCTTGTGCATTCTTAAAGTCTGATATGTTGAACTGAACTGAGTGTGTCAGCTGTTCAAAGCCTCTCCCAGTCAGTGCTGCTGTCCATGCCTGTCTTACTGCACATGGTGTTATTAGCACAAACACTTTAAAGGTGAACATTTAGGACTTACTGCAAATGTTACTATGTCAAAGTTACTGTGACTCAAACAGAGGAAATTTTGATTTTTTTATTTCCACACCTCATTTATTTAAAAGTATTTAATAGCATATAACACCCAAAATATGCTTCGGTTCACATTTAACTCCAGAAAATCATCAATCAAAACATGGATATTACCTGACCACAGATTCGTGGTGACGTCACTGCTCTTTTAACTGTTCGGTGTCTTTGTTTGTTTGCTGGTTGTAGAAATGGTTTATATGAGCTTTGAGCTGAGAGTCAGAGGTTTCTGTGGACACTGCTCATGTCGCCACTTATATTTCTGACCTTTTCTTATAACCGATTAAACATCATCTCCTCCCTTTTGCCCCCATTTTTGGTGGTGTAGGTACAAATGATCAGGCATGACATTCTCATAATAAATAAGATACTGCAAATAATTATTTCTGCATTTGTGCGATTGAAGTGAATTGAAAATGTGTATGAAATGACACTGTTTTAAAGATTTGGCCTAAATAATTTTGGAGTGAATGAGTCTAAACATGATGACCTAACTAGTGATACCCTGTCACACACACACACACACACACACACACACACACACACACACACACACACACACACACACACACACACACACACAGTGTACTTCAAGAACAGTTTCCCGTCTAAAAATCTGTTTTCTGCATTATTCGCTTGTTCGTTACGCCTAAGACCTCCGTTGTTTACAGCGCTGTCAGCCGCTGATTTTTCCCTTTAAATACTTCCGAAAAGAAAACCTAATTTCTGCCGTTCAATAGGCTACTAAAATGATTTAAACTTTTTAACATTATGCAAAATTGCAAAACGCTTAGGTGTGTCTCTAATAAAACCTCTGTAATTTGCTCTGCTTCCATTCAGCAGCATCAGGTAATGTTCATTTGTTGATTAATGGTTTTCTTTCGGTTTTGATCTACTGCTGAATATTTTTATAAAATCGTTTTTCTGTTTTAGCCTCAGCTATGTTGACACAAAGGCATCTGGTGTGATGCTTACACATTAGATAAAGTCTCGAAAGTGTCAGCTTTCTTTTTATAGTTATAAAAATATGCAAATGTACTGATCTATGATCTGAATTATACTATTGACTGACTGTCTGAGGCTAACAGTTACACCAAAACTCTGTCCTGATAGTTTCCACTTTCTCTTTTGTATCACACATACTGAGACAATATTGGGGTTAAATAACCATGAAAACAATTTATTTATTCAGTTTAGAGGTTTACACATCATTATAATCACAGAGCCCGCTTCACTTGAATTGTCCACTTGATGGCGCAGTAGAGCAAATGAATCATCACAATGCTTCGAACCATGAGTCGACCAATTGAGTGGAAAGCTTCAGTTCATCATGAGGCTTCATCTCACCATCACTACAAAGAAGCCAAAACCCCTGCGTGACGACCCACTGCACCCTGCCTTCCTTTTGGCTCATGTGTGTCTTGTTTGCAGGTAATGGAGAGGCGGAGTTCCCGTTTACAATCAGTGACACTGGCAACACCTGGGCCAGTGTGCCAGGACTCTATATGAAAAGCCTTTAGGGCATAGTTTTAATTGGCTCCGAGACACCAGGTTTGACTTTGGCTGTGTTAGCTTTGGTTTACTTTTGGCACTACTACATACATCATCTTCCACTCATCCATTCCTTCACACACTATTAATGGTACTGATTACACACGCCACTGTTTGTTTTTGACAGTAGGGTTTCTTTTCTGTTTTATTTGTTTTAAAAGAATAAAGCAGCTTGGAATACATTCCTAACCATGTCTGGGCTTTTCTTTGTCATGACCATATGGCCCGGTTCGTGACACCCTGTTTTTCAGGCAGAGGAGAAAAAGAGGGGCTCGGTGTAAGATAAAGAAGCATTTTTTTTTAACTGTGAATCGTGCAAAGCTACTCTAGTAGAGTCCAAGAATAAGAATATCATGTTGAAAATGAACATGAGGATGATCAAAATGCGTTTCCTCCAACAAATACATACTATAGAGAGCGGAGCTGCTTCATCATTTAAAAAACAAAACAAAGAAAACAACGTCTTTGGCTGAGCACAAACACAAGCGCTCAGGAATCAGATTAACCAACAACAGACAACAGCCAAGATTTGTTTCAACAACTCAGAGTAAAGAGTAATTAGCTAACACTGTAACTGTTGGCCAGTAAAAATCCACATTTGCTAACTTTCACATTCAGCAGCTCATTAAGATACTTCAAATCAATCTAATTAAGACATTTAAATGTTGGTTGTATTTTCCTTCCCGACACATGTGAAAGGTTAAGACTTACATCTCCAAATGTAGTGGAACTGATTTGAACCAGAGGACTCAGCCACACTGTTACTATGTACTGCATAAACATGTTGTTTTTGGGTTTTTGGTTTTTTTGCCTGTCCCGTTTGGTTCTTTTGCCATCAGAATTATTGTCTAAAGGCGAGGAAAGATGCCCAACGGATATACTTTATCAAATTGACCATCCCAGCCTTGCCGTAATGGTCTATTTGATTCACCTTTTATTGTTTATTTTATTTATTTATTTATTTTCACTTGCTAGATACGGGACAGACTTGAATGAGGAAAAGAAAAGGGAGAAAGGAAGAGGGGGAAAAAACAGCGGAGAAGAGGGACGGGGATAAAGGGCAAAAAAACAAAAACCAACTAAATAAGCAGACAAAAAAAAATACATATATCAATCACCTGGATCACCTGTTGAGAAAGAGAAAAGAAAACAAGCAGAAGAAAACGAGAGCAATACAATAAACAACATCACGATGATATATGGGAATATAACAGTAAATACCAAATATTAAACATTATTGTGCAGCACGTAATATCGACAGCGCAGTGTGCTTTGAGGTAGGAGCCAACAAGGGTGTAGTTTGTGTGTGTGTGAGCACCCGTGTGTACACCTGTGAGCATGGACGCGCTTGTTTTTAAAAGGTTCCTTCATGTAATGATCTGCTAGAGGGTGTGGGGGGGCCACAGCTCCGTCCACCAGGGCATGAAGCAGGTATGGAGGAGATCAAGACTCCAGACATCCAGAGGCCCCCAGAACACAAGAGACCAAGGAAGACCAACAGAGGGGCACCCGCGCCACTGTCCCAGAAAGAGCTGAGGAGAGTCCCAGATGAGGGGTCACTCAGCAGCCGCGGAGCAGAAGCCAGGGGGGGTTGCAGTGACGTGCCCGTGAGCTCCGCCGGCAGCCAGCTCGGCCAGAGTGACCGAGCCCCAGGCCGAGAGGCCGAGGACACCCCACCCCCGAAGTGGCCCGAGCAAGCCCCAGGCTCCAAGTCCCAACAAGCAGCCACCAAGGAGTGAGCTGGTGTGTACCTGGGCGCCCAACCCCGGACACAAAGAACCACCAACGCACCGATGTCTGAGGGCGTCTGCCACTGGCAGGGGGAGTGGTGGGGGGAGATAGGCCTCCATACCTTGGAGGGCCTGAGATGTCCCCAGAGAGGTGGCATCTGATACCCAACCTGACATATAGACACAGACATACAGGCACACACAGACACAAACATCCATTCCCACCCTCATGCTCTCATATGCAATTACTCAACACTCAACCAACGTGGAGACAGACATAGAGAGACACTGTACACACAATCACACTCCCCAAGCGTACTCTAAGAACCGGGTCTAGGTACCCTTGCCCCTGGAGGGGGAAACTGCACCCAGACCCAGGTGGTGTTACCCTTTTCCCTGCGGTGGGGAGAAGCAGACCGCCCCAACTCCGCAGCAGCTGGGAGGCCCCACATTCCAGACCCCAGTCGGACGGCCAACTCCTCTTCCTGGCCCCCCGCTCCAGCAGGTCGTAGAGAACGGGGGTGAGAGAAGACTCCAAACTTCCCTCCGCCCGCTCATATGTAGTGTTGATGCATGTGTGTTCTAAGGTGCATTTAAAACCCAGGAGGGCATGGAGCTACCTGCCAGAGAGCAGCAGGTAAGCGCATAGCCCCTCCTGATAGCCTTCAGTGTCTACGTGTATTTAAAATTGAGAGGTGGGCAACGACGCCAGGGGTGAGGTTGTACATCCTGATGGTCTTTTGAAGTCCGTATAGCGTGCCCACCCCCAAGGTCCTATATGTATGTGTTATGAGAGTGTGAGTAATGTGAATGTCTAAGTTGTGAGATAAAATTGAGGCACAGGCAGCCAGAAGGGGACAGAGGGGGGGATGCCTCCCCTGCACCCTGGTGACACACCCTTACCCCAAGGCCCTGCATGTGTGGATGATTGTGGTGGAGCGGGAAG
Organism: Diplotaxodon limnothrissa; assembly: GCF_057381915.1. Lineage (NCBI taxonomy): Eukaryota > Metazoa > Chordata > Actinopteri > Cichliformes > Cichlidae > Diplotaxodon > Diplotaxodon limnothrissa. The sequence continues at coordinate 70,476,854 of NC_140598.1, read as the reverse complement.
AGGGAGGCAGCTGGAGAGGGGGAGGGAAGGAAGGGAGGGGCAAGTGACCCCTCCCTGGGGCCAGCTCCCCCGCTGCATAAGCATGTTTACCGATGAAGGTAAACCAGATGCTGTCCTGACTGTGTGACTAAATTCTGTGCTGAAAGCATCAAATCATTTTAATGATTAACTTGCTATGAGAGGTTTTTACTCCAAGTCTGACTTTTTCTGGGTTCATAAACCTTTTTCAGGGTCAAATTCAAGCACTTTGTGAGCACGTTCAATGTCCAAGTTCAAACTTTTCCAGCACATTACCAAAAAAAGGATGCATATTTCACTTCATCACCTCAGTAAGACCATGTCAAAGGCCAAATTAATAAGTCTTCTCATCAGATATTGATGCTTCTTTCTTATGTGACACAAAAAATAGGAGGAGACAGATCTTGGCTTGTGTTGTTTTTTAAGTTCATTCAAAACTAACTGTAAGACGCTTAACTACATTGCAGTCTGTGTTGTTGAAGTCCTAAATTATCACCTCTAAAGTGTTTGTGCTAATAACATCACGTACAGTAAGACAGGCATAGAGAACAGCACTGACTGGGAGAGGCTTTGAACAGATGACATACTCAGTTCAATTCAACACTTTAGACTTTAAGAATATAATCCTCCCACTGTTATCATCTTCAATGCCCTGTACCAACACAGAGCAGAGCAGCTATCTGAATGCTACAGAGGTCGATTATCTTGTTATTAATAATTTTACCTCCTCACTACGTACGACTCTGGATACTGTAGCTCCTGTGAAAACTAAGGGCTCAAATCAGAAGTACCTGACTCCGTGGTATAATTCTCAAACACGTAGCCCAAAGCAGATGACTCGTAATCTGGAGAGGAAATGGCGTGTCACAAATTTAGAGGATCATCATTTAGCCTGGAGAAATAGTTTGCTGCTTTATAAGAAAGCCCTCCGCAAAGCCAGAACATCTTACTATTCATCACTGATTGGAGAAAATAAGAACAACCCCAGGTTTCTCTTCAGCACTGTAGCCAGGCTGACAAACAGTCAGAGCTCTGTTGAGCCAACAATCCCTTTAACGTTAACTAGTAATGACTTCATGAACTTCTTCACAAATAAAATTTTTATCATTAGAGAAAAAATTACCAATAATCATCCCACAGATGTAATATTATCTACAGCTACTCTTAGTACCATTGATGTTACGTTAGACTCTTTTTCTCCAATTGATCTTTCTGAGTTAACTTCTATAATTACTTCCTCCAAACCATCAACGTGTCTTTTAGACCCCATTCCTACAAAACTGCTCAAAGAAGTCCTGCCATTAATTAATTCTTCGATCTTAAATATGATCAACCTATCTCTAATAATCGGCTATGTACCACAGGCCTTCAAGCTGGCTGTAGTTAAACCTTTACTCAAAAAGCATCTCTAGACCCAGCAGTCTTAGCTAATTATAGGCCAATCTTCAACCTTCCTTTATATCAAACATCCTTGAAAGAGTAGTTGTCAAACAGCTAACAGATCATCTGCAGAGGAATGGTTTATTTGAAGAGTTTCAGTCAGGTTTCAGAGCTCATCACAGCACAGAAACAGCTTTAGTGAAGGTTACAAATGATCTTCTTATGGCCTCTGACAGTGGACTCATCTCTGTGCTTGTCCTGCTCGACCTCAGTGCAGCGTTCGATACTGTCGACCATAATATCCTATTAGAGCGATTAGAACATGCTGTAGGTATTACAGGTACTGCGCTGCAGTGGCTTGTATCATATCTATCTAATAGACTCCAGTTTGTGCATGTAAATGGAGAGTCCTCTTCACACACTGAGGTTAATTATGGAGTTCCACAGGGTTCAGTGCTAGGACCAATTCTGTTTACATTATACATGCTTCCCTTAGGCAGCATCATTAGAAGACATAGCATACATTTTCACTGCTATGCTGATGACACCCAGCTCTATCTGTCCATGAAGTTGATTTGTTCACATTTTCACATCTTAATTTTTAAGTGAAATGTGTATTTTGAGTTTATACACTATGTATTAGGGCTGGGCGATGTGGCCTAAAATCCATATCGCAGTATAATTTGAAGCACGTGCGTAACGATATATATCGCGATATATTCTTTTCTTCTGTATAACGTATTTTCTACACTATAAGGCACACTTAAAATCCTTTAATTTTCTCAAAAATCAAGAGTGTGCTTTATGTATGAATTCTGGTTGTGCTTACTGACCTCGAACCGATTTTGGTGTGCAGAAATCTGTTAGAAAATGTTTTGGTGGATTGTCAGAGCATTACGGCTGCTGTGGTGAGGAGCTTCACGGAGTAATCTGGGTCCAAAACTCTGTTCCCTTCAGGTCCCAAAGTCAAACGAACACTGAGAGTTAAAAACGGTCTAATTCTTTCATCTTTAATAAAATCATCAGCGTTGCTGCTTTACCAGGTGTAACAATTAAGTTTAACATCCAGGCATCCATGAAAACAGAAGTTGTTCAATTTAACGGAGTTACAAGTTAACAGGAAGTTAGCTCGCTAGTTTCCACCTAAACATTTCATACCATGTTCTGACTGAGAGATTTTTGAAACTAATTCAAACGTACAGCTCTGCTACCACTACCAACATAAATGAAGACAGAAAACTAAACAGCAGTGGCGTTTGAGGGGTTACTGAAGTTGGACTACCTGGTATATAATGTATATAATGTCGTATATAATGTTGTGCTACGTGATTGTGCATAACAAAGAGCTCACAATTGTGCAGTCAAAATGTAAACTAAAAGACGCTGAGCGTAACAACATAGACAGATGTCACAGCTGCTCTGTTCCTAACTTCTGGGAATTCTCTGGAGTGGTTGGATGAAAAATCAGTTTCCTGTTGTTCAAGTTTTTATTGAATGTATTTTGTTAAATAAAGCAAAAAAAAAGTTAAATAAAGAATTGGTTTAACAACAAAGATTTTGAGCCATGATGTCATTTCCTGTATTTCAGAGTAAAGACTGAAGTGACAAATGGAAACATGTTTACAGTCATGGAATAAACACTGATGGGTCATCTGCAGGAAGAACTATTGCTGACCTGACAGACTCGACCTTGTTTACAAAGAAAGAAAGGAACTGATTACATGTGTCAGCAGAGGCTTTCAGGGTTGTTTAGAGTAGAGCTGATAGTCTTAAAGAACATGGGGATTATGACAATTTAACACAATGATCTGAGAAAAATATCTGTTTCTCTCACTTTCACTGTATTCTGATCAAATTTCCAACATTCTTTTAACATTTCAAAAGAAACCTGCAATTTGTCTTTCTTCCACTTCCACTCTGCTCTCCTACACTGACGCCTGACCAATGTTCCCTCTAAGCTGCAGGCGTGAGCAATTGCGCACTGCAGTCACGGTCTCTGCGCACAGCACATCTGTGTTGCGCACAAAAAAATCCAACCTGAATTGAAATTAAAATTAAAACTTTAACAATCCTGTTTTGCAGTGTTAGTCAGTGACTGGCTGCTCCTGTATGGGATCAGAACGATGCCACCTTATCCCATAGTCCAGCCAGTAATGCGATTCACATTCGTATATACGCAGCTAATCAACGTGGTTGACAGGCTATGACAGCGTCCTTATGTGCCGGTGTTTTAGCGAGCAAAGCGGCTGATGAGGAGTGAAGCCACGTTAATGACAACGTGTACAACCATTGGAGATGTGAGCAGGACAGACGGAACAACTGACGGAAAATGTGTGGACTTTCTACCAGTTTTTAAATTGTGTTGATAGGCCACGTAAAACCAGAGTTATGATAAAAATATTTGTAATGTTTGGTTTTCTTCCTGAATACTATCGTTGTTTATATTTACTGCGGGAAAAAACGGTAAAAACGGCGTTTTATAAGGAAAACGCTCGAAAGCCTGTGAGCAAAAAAAACAAAAACCCCAAAAACCCCACCCTTTCCTATTGGTCGAAAGATGTACCATGTCAACCAATCAAAAAATTCAATTCAAGTCAATTTTATTTGTATAGCGCCAAATCACAACAAAAGTCGCCTCAAGGCGCTTCATAGGTGAAAATGATATTGCAACAGTTGTTTAGGGAGGGGGAAGTTTTAGGAGTGACGGCGTGTTTGAGATGTGAGAGATGTTGGGTTTAGATTTTATTATTGTCATTTGTATTAGGAAACATTTAACCATATATGCTTAGAGGTGTATAATCAATTGTGTAGTGATAGGTTGTGTGATCTTTAACAGGCTACAGAGGTTTGGTGTGTATTCCACACTAGAATGCACACCTACATCCTGGGAGCATGGGAAGAGGTCGCATCTTGTCTTAATCGTTTTATGGTAGGATTAACGTAGCTACGTCTGTTCTAGTCTAAGTGCTTTTCTGTTTAGATGAACTGCTGGACTTCCTCACCGGGGGGGGGTCTACCCTCTTCCTGACCAAGGATGTTTGCCTTCATGTTATATGACCCTTTGATCAGCAGTAACACACACACACACACACACACACACACACACACACACACACACACACACACACACACACAGTATTCTTTGTTTACATGTATACCTATGTAAGATGCTATATGTTAATGACCCTATGCATATTCATGTAACCACAATAAAAGGAGTGCGATGGGGAGCCTGGCTGAGAGTCTGACAGAGGTCAAGTGGTGGAACGACACTTGGCTCCAGCCAGGTCTCCCTCATGCATGAGTAAACCAGAGAACTTTGGTGCCTTGAGTCTTGCTTTTTGCTGCGTGGCAGATTGTCCTTAACGTTCCAGCGAATAGGTTTATGCTACAAACCTACCGCCACCTGAGCTTCGCTGGAGAGCAGCAGGAGCAGCCTCAGCACCTCACTCCTCCTCGGCCTGCAAGCACACCTCTGCTGTGACCTGGAAAATGCCTAAGGAAGCTTTTCCCTTTTCACTTTGGGTGTAAACGGTCCTGGGTTCAAATCCCTGATGAGCCTGTTTGGTATTTGGGGCTTTGCTGTTGAACTGTTCATGCAAGTCCTGGGCAACTGCAATTTGCTATTTTCAGATGTCATAAAAACTCCCTCAAAAGCCTTCAGCTGATCCAAAATGCTGGAGCGAGAGTACTGGCAGGGCCTAGAAAGAGAGAGCATAACGTTCAAGACTCGAGATTTTTTATTTGTCACATGCATAGTCATTAAATTACAAAAAAAACAGTGAACTGCTCCTTTGACTGTACAAAAAAAGACATTATATACAATAAGTAAATAAATTGTAAAAGTCTGGAAATTTTAAATCAAAAATCTGAAAATGTACATTGTGCAAATGGAGTGTTAACGTGTCTTGTGCCATATTAGCACAGCAACGTATTGACAGAGCAGTGCAAGTAAACAAGTGACCAGAGTAATATAAACAGAGTAATTCAACTGAGTGACCAGAGAAGTGTGAACAGATTGATATAAGGTCCTGTTTCAGTCACTTATTGATGCTATGAGGGGAGTGGGGGCATGTTCTGATTTAGGACTCGTATGGCCTGAGGAGAGAAGCTCCTCCTTGAGTCTCTGTTTTGGCCCCGATGGTGTGGAAACTTCTGCCTGATTGCAGAAGTCGAAGCATTTTGTTACTGGGATGGGACCAGTCCTTTACAGTTTTTGCCCGTTGCTTGAACACATTTGGCAAAACGTCGCTCATTGTGCCAAAACTCTAAACACAAGTAAACACGACACAACACTGGGAAATATACCATACACATCTGTGCCAAAATGAAACTCCACTCCCAAAACCTAAACTCTGCTGTCAAAACCTAACATTCCTCTGTCAAAATGTAACTCTGTTGACAAAATGACACATACTTGCATCATATGCAAACACTTACAGATCAGGGGGAACACACTAGTCTTCTTTACATAAAACACTGCAGTCCTTGATTTCCATTGTGTATTCAGAAGGCACATTTACAGGAGACACATTTCCAAACAACCAAAAACGCAAATAGACCTACTCAATAGTGTACATCGCAGTACCATGAATTCAGATAAAGCAAAAAAAAAAAAAAAAAACCCACAACACAATAATACTGCAATAGAAAAAACACTATACTGTAAACACAAAAAACCATGACAATTGTGCATAAGTGGGCTCATGGATCCCGCCGTCTGTTGGGGTCTGGCCACAGGACCTCATCAACATCGCAAGCAGTGTCCTCTCCCGCTGGGCACCGGGGAAAATATCCTCTTGCATGTCGAAACCATCCATGGATTGCTGTCACCTGAATGTCGCCGCAGGCCTGTTCCATTGCCTGCAGAAGAGGCATGCGGGCATGTGGTTGGCGGTCATATACACGTCATCTCCAAGCCTAAAAAAATCCTCAATAGGGTTTAAAAATGGTGAGTAAGGGGGCAAGTATACCATTTCAAATTGATTGTGGTTGGAGAACCAGGCCTGGACCAGAGCAGCCCGATGGAAACTGACATGATCCCATATCACCACAAACCTGGGCTGATCTGCTCTGTTCTGTACAACTATATCATGGAGAGCATCTAGAAATGTGAGTATGTGTTGGCTATTGTATGGACCTAGTATTGCATGATGGTGCAGAAGCCCTCGAAGGCATATGGCGGCACATAATGTGATGTTTCCCCCGCGCTGCCCTGGGACGTGCACAATTGCCCTTTGGCCAATTACATTACGACCCCGTCGTCTTGTTTTGCTCAGGTCGAATCCAGCTTCATCAATGAAAATGTATTCATGAGGCTGTGCAGCTCCATCCATGGCCGAGATTCTCTGAAAAAAAGGGGAACATGTCACTGTACTACAGTGCTACACATACGGCACCCTCACCCCATCACACAGGTACCTGTGTAGCTCTCAGAATAGATCCATGTGGTACTGATATGGTACATATTCAGCTGCTACTGGACTTCACCAATACTCTATTGTAAATGTAAGGGACAGTTACACGTACCCGTACATATTCAGCTCGAAGTCCTTTGACCCTGTCACTGTTCCTCTCGAATGGGACTCTGTAGAGCTGCTTCATGGTGATGCTGTGTTTACCCAAGATGCGTCTGATGGTGGTGATGCTCACATGGTTTATGTTGCTGAACACTCGCCTGTCTGCAAGTATTTTCCGTCGTAGCTGGTGGAGACGGATGGCATTGTCTGCCCTCACTAGGTCCACAACGGCAAGTTCCTGCTGTTGTGTGAACAGGCGTTGGCGTCCTCCCCCAGAAGGTCTTCGAGTCATTCTAGAGAAATACAACCACATATTGTCATCGGTTTGCTTATTTTTCTTACAGTACTTTACTGTATGTACTGTGTCATCCACTGTACAACACTGTACTTCAATATAAGGAATCAGCCACTTTGGCTGCAAAAGGAGCATTAGCACCCCGTACACTTGATATGGTAATGTGATATACTGTAGAACAGTGCTATGAAACCATCTGAGTAGAGCAGAAGGTATGGAGGTGAAGACATACCTGTTTTCTAGTCGGAATGTTCGTATTACAGATGCCACTGTGAAGCGGCTTAGATGTGGGTGGACTCTCTGTCCAGCTTCCCTCATAGTCAGGCCATGGTTGATGACATGGTCCACCAAAGTTGCTCTTATTTCATCAGAAATATGGGTCCGTTCATGGCCTCTTCGGCCTTCTCCTCCTCTTCCTCCTCCTCCTCTACCTCTTCCTCTTCCTCTTGCTCTCCCTCCATCCATGCTTGCAAAGTTCTTGAAATGGCTACGCTGAGGGCTTTTTGTAGTTGGCTAATTGGTGTTCGGTTTTGCAAGTAAGTGCCTTCAGGTGTGTATTTGAGTGGTTGCAATTATCCGATGTGTTTTGTATTTTGGATACATGTGTTTTCCGAATGGCACCCTGAAATTTCATTTTGTGAGCGAAGTGTCTTATGTATGAAATAGAGTGTAGCATGCAGGACCATGTGTGTTGCATAAAGGGGTAGGTGTGTTGCATAAAGGAGTAGGAGTGTTGCATAATTGGTACTGGGGTGCAAAGCAGCGCTTTTGTTTAAGGTATGGGTACATGTGTTTGAGGTATGGTAACAAAAGCTTCACGTTGTGTTACTTTAGTCTGAGCATGGGTTTATAGTGTTCAAGCAACGGGCAAAAACTGTAATATCTGAGATGCTCTGGACCAACATCTGGTGTAAATGTCCTGTAGGGAAGTTTTATTTGTGGATCATACTGTATTTGCATTTGTAACGCGTTCTAAATTAAAAACAAACGAAGAAAATGCAAATGCAAAACTAGAGTAACTCTGCAGTTACCCCCACCCACTGTCGTAGAAGCTGACTAGTGTGAGTGGGCATCAAGGGGCAATGGAGGCTGACTGTAGGTGAGCAGCCTGAAGTTTAGAGTGTCGTGGAGAGTTAGCAAAACAAAAACACCGTCCCACTTTTAACCCCTGACTTTGACAGACGTCGTCTCTTTTGATGCAACAACCTCTGGTGATTAATGTAAGAAACAAGATTACCTTTCATGTGTTTCTGTTTAAGCTCAAATTGGTTTGATGGTTGGAGGTTTTCTCAGTGTTCATCAGTCACTCTTGACCTGGTGTTATCATATGGTTTATCTGTTTTTAATTTGGAAATTGGGGATTCAGTGTTCTCTCATCACAAACCTGTTTCTCTTGCGCATGAGTTTAAAGCTCGCGCTCCACCCCACCGCTGCTCTCTTCTGCTCCACTTTTATAAAGAAAATCTTTACCGACCCTGAGATTACTTATTGGGCCCACCCCAGATGAGATGCTTTTGCAGTTCCAGGAAACCTGTACTCAGACCCTGAACAGTTCAGTTCAGCGGTCTCCAACCTTTACCTGTACCAAACGACTTTACCTGTACCAAACGACTTTACCTGTACCAAACGACTCACGGACCGGTACCGGTCCGAGGCCCGGGGGTTGGGGACCACTGATCTAAATCATTGTCAGCCTGGCAGGCAAATAGCGTGGACACCAAAGTTTGTGAACGTGATAACCTGAGAACAAAGACATGTAGGATTTTAAATCGGTACCATAGGTGTGTCTACTGGGAGGCTGAGGCTTAGCGCTGCTGGCTGCCAGTACTAAGTATTATTATACAACTGTGCCAACCCTTATTTAGTGGATCTTATCTTCTTTCCTTGTGCTTCAGTTAGTTTTTACTCAAACTGGGTGTAGAAGGAATCCTCGCAAAGGTTTCTTTTTCTTCTGTGTTATGGTTTATGTATTTCTCAGCTCTTTGCTTCCTTTACTTTAAACTTGTTTGTATGCTGTTGTGTAAATGTTCACACTTATCATAAAGTTTAAAAAAGTAGTAGGCGTGGTGATGAGCAGGAACAGGAGTAAAACTCCAGTAAGTGTACCAGTACTGTACCAGTGTGTAGCATTAAAGTCAAACTACAGTGGTTGTAGTATCAGTAGAGTAGTGTTAGTACTAGAGGTGGGAGGAGTAGAAGCAGGTGGAGGCACTGGCTTTAGGTTAGTACTGCCTTTCTCTGGTTCTCCTTTACAACTCATCTCCTTCTCATTTGCTGACAATGTGCAGAGCCATCATCCTTCAGAGCACACCGACTGATGACCCGTCAGCACTGAGCAGCCTGTACATCCTGACAGGACACGAAAGCAGCTACTGAGAGAGGACACGGGGCTTCTCTTTCGACGGTGTTACCAAAGAAAAGCACAGCCTGTCTGTAACTGTGGGGTGGAAACGATGCTCTGTTTCACTGAGGCTGTGCCAGGAAACGGTTCAATGCTGGGAATGACAAATGTTAGGAAGGTATCCTGCTGACTGTCCAGCCTTCACCTGTACACAAGACACCTGTCAAGGTCCTCGCTGGGGTTATAGTTGATAAAGCTTTCTAGCTTTTCTTGTCTATTCAGCTTAACTGCTTAAATCAGACCTTTCTGTTAAAGCTAATGCAGACTCCACTGATCCGCCCGCTCAGTGTGGACGGGAGAATAACCTGAACATGGCCTCTGGGACATCATCGTACTGATGTTATGAAGCGCTCAGTCAGGTTTTCTTCTTGATCAGACTGAGGGGCAGACTGAGTGTGTTTTGGTGCCTCAACATTCAGTCATATTCTGTAAAGCCATTTTCTGTCTGCATGCTGCACATAACCTCTTTGGACCAGAGTGCTGTGACACCTACACCTTACACCTGCAGGAGCTGCTCGGCCATAGAAAGCTGCTCTGTGAAGTGCACGGCTTTTTTGCCAGTGTTGATCTTATGGGTTTAATGTAATAACTAATTTTTCACATCATCGTCTGAGTCGTAATCCCAACGAGGAAACCTGGAATGTAAAACTTGATGGACGCTCCAGCTGAAGAGTGAAGTGTCAGACTTTTAATGGATCTTTCAAGCATTAGCGTACTTACAATGGCAGAAACAGTGCCACGTCTAAAGCATAGGAGCCATCTTCATCTCATTCTTCCCATTTCATGCAAGTTTCTTCTCATCCTCAGATGGACAGAATTTGGTTTGCTGACTTGATTCAGTCACACCATACTAGAGCATAAAAAGTGGAAATAAACTGGTCAGTAAGAAAGTGTGATGCTTGAAAGTATAGCGTAAGGACAGCAGCAGCACTGCATTTACAGCTGATATGATGACTTCAGCATCTTTAAAGAACTGTGAAGGAATTATCAGTGCTAACACAACCTTAAGCACGTGATGTGACCGTATACACTGCTTACACTTTCAGTATCCTTACTTAAAGAGAACATCTCAGAAAAAAGTACAGTTAGCAAGAAGCTTTGAGAACAAGGCAGTGTTATTGTATGCTAACCACCGTGGTGGTGTAGCATGTCCTGATAAAAAGTGAATGTGGTCACATTATACTTGTTAACTAAAATGAAAAAATAAAATAATTCCACTACATGGGTAAAGATATTTATGATATTTATGGAAAGGATACTATAAAAGTAACACTGGCCTTTCCATGAGAGAAAGTTGAAGTACAGTATGCATGTTGAGATTAATGTTTTTTAATATGTTTTTGCTACTATGTGAAGATGTGATGTTATTAACAACACAGAATAGACAGAAATAAAGATTTTCATACTCTTGGAGTTTTATGAAGAGTTTGTTGGGTTGTTCTTCTTTGAATGTGTGGATCGATGCTTCTGCGATTTATATCTTAATCCTTCAATTTGTAAAAAACATTTTGAATTCCGTTTGAGAAGATAAATGAAGGTTCTTGCGTTCAAGTGGAGGCTCTAGCAGACTGAGAAAGTAACTGCATAACTGTGTTATTCCTGCACCCATAGCAGCAAGTAAGTGAAGGCAGTGATGAGGGCTGATGAGTTCTCAGATCACTCAGTCAGTCTCTGAGCGTCACCTTTATTGTGATCGCGCACTTTAAGCTTTCATGCCTGTATTTTTGCACAATTGTGATAATACTGTATTGAAAGAAATCTGTGCACAGACGAACATGGGGCGGCTTTGCTCAGGTAGTAGAGGAAGGTGCTTCAATCCCCGTCTGCATGCCAAATATCCCTGGGCAAGATACCAACGCAGAGTTGCTCTCCGAATGTGTGTGAACATTACACAGAAAGTGCTTACAGAGAAAAGTGCTTGCGTACACCTGAATGAGGCAAGTTCTTTAAAGTGCTTTGAGTACTATATAAGAACCAGTCCATTTACATCGCCAAAGCACTCAATACTCTCTTTACAAAGTTCTCTGTAGTTTGTTTCTCCAGCACCATATTTGACCGCGGTCAAGTGAGCCCTCACTTACGACGACACAGTCAAGCCAGCCGCACCTAAAATGTTGTTGCACTATTCTTATGCATATTACGGTACGGGTGCCGACTGGCTTAGAAACGCAGTCTTTTGTGTCCTGACACTATTGTGCTTCACAATCCACTCCCAGTTTTGGTTCATCTCCACTTTTCACCCTGTGATCCACAGCCCAAATTACTGTACGGTTTTCCGGAAAATCAACAGTAAAATTTACCCAATTTACAGTACTGTACTATATATTTTCTCATCTTTGAGCTCAGATTACAGGAAAACTGTAAGAGGTGACACTGATATTTCACTGCATTCTGACTCTGGGTGACCCCCACTCTTCACCCTGTGATCCACACCAAAAATTACTGTACTGTTTCTGAGATTGCTGTGTTAACCCTCTCAAGGCAGGCGTTGCAGATTTGCAACAGTTAAAAGCTAACAACCTGATTACCCCACATACATATTTCATGAGTTTTTTACTCAGAAGCACCACTGCAGGTATTCTTTTGTGCATTAGCAACAAAAACTTAATTTGAGCCTGAGAGGGTTAAGCATGAGTATGACAAAGGCTAAGAAAATATACTGCCTGAAATAATATCAAATTTAAACAACAAATTACAAAATTGCCACACCTGCTGTTATTGCCAGGTGTTCGATAGAGCATTATTTAGTCATAAAAAATACATATCATTGAAATATCATCAGTAAAAGAAATACTCTCACTATGTAAGACATGTTAGCAAATTCAGTTAATAAATAATGTATCAAATCTATACAGATGTTTGAAGGTATAATGTAAAAGCATGTTTGTTTCTTATGGCTTACAAATGTGTTTGCCTTTAACATAATTTACATTTCATTTATACAGTTTCACAGACGAAACAATAAAATAGGTTTCCTGAACTGTTCTTCGTGGCCCAAATTTTGAATCCTTTTGAGGGTGATGCATTATCCATGAAGGTGGGCAATTTGTTCGTCGATCTCTGACCCTCGCTGACTCTGACGCCTCCTAATTCTGCTTCCAGCCTCGCTGATTAATTTGTTGTCACTGATGCTGTCACCAGTTGTACACAACATCTCTGTTTGTCCACCAGTCTAATCTGTAATTCAGGTGAACCCAGAATTACCTGCATCTTTGTAATGTTTCAGAAAATATACACTATATGTTGATGGGCATTGTCCCACTTTTCTTTCCTTTATAAGTAAGAATCTCTGTGGTTTTAATGACAATTCATATACAGATTGTGGAGGACATTTTATTCAACACTCAAAAAAGTTCCTCACCAGCAGACTGAAGTACAATTTCAGCCCACAGTTAATAAACCCATCCAATGCAGCGTTATCAGAGAAATTATGCAAGTGTTATGTTTGTATGTACTGGTAATCTATTTATCATTTATCATGATTCCTGCTCTGATGATTACTTTCTTCTCCTTCTGTAATTTTAATAGATAAAGGATGTTGAACATTAAGCTCCAAACAGGATGAATGAGGAAGACCACAGAGGAGAATCGTGGATGTAGTGAAAGAATATATGCAGATGGTTTTTTTCATGGTGGAGGAGCAACTTCTGATACCATCTTAAAGAAAAAAACACATAAAATTGAAGAGTAAAAATAATGACAACAATATGTCTAAATTTTTTATTAATTTTTTAGCGCAAATGCAGTCTTGTCATGGTCAGAGATGCCCACTCATATTTAACTAATTCAAATACAATTACTGCATTTAAATGCTTATGTTCTAATAAAAGGCATCGTTTAATACTTCTGCCATGACAACCCAAATAAATCAATGAGAGGGAAACGGGAAGATTAGTCATCAGGCAAGGTTTACTGTTCATTTACCATGCCTTGATAACAGTAAGCTTAACAAAAGAAAAATGTTGGCGACGAGAAAAGGTGTTCTGTCAAAACATCCTACCGTAGCGTAAATTTATAGTCTTGTCTATCAATCCGTGCTAACTTATCAGAATATGCTACCTTACGTGGTTAATGGCTCTGTCGTATAGGTAGCGTGTTCAGATGACCCAATCACACTATTAAAACATGCTTCCTGCTGGGATTTATATAGGTAGCATGTTCAGATGGTCCAATCACACTATTAAAACATGCTTCCTGCTGGGATTTATATAGGTTGCATGTTCAGCATGTTCAGTGTGCGGCTTCGACCTTCCCCGTGGTGCTTACAATTACCCATGGCCGTAATGCAGGTTCATTCAATCTTTGGGAGTGCAGTACCTGGAACATACAAGGACAAGGTTGATGTAAAGACAATAAATTCAATGAGACAGGGAGGACACAAATTGGCGTTGAGTAATAATTTGCCCGATTATCAATGTGTTAGTTTGCATCTACTTTACAATTATGGGCACATGATATGATAACGATATTTTAGCAGTTCAATGATAAATGTATAACATTAATTATGGTGGGGGGTGGACAATGGCTATTACACTCGATGTCCTCCAGCTGACTTACCTTGGTATGAATGACGACGTACTCACAGTTTGGCGGCTTGAAAATAGCCAAATCTTGCACCCAGCCATTTGTAAATTGGATGTGCGCCTCCATTGACTTGTAATTACGAAACTGGTTCGCAGTGTGAGCGCTTACTCCACAAACAAGATACGTGAAGATATCAGGGTAGGACAGTGGTGGTAAGTCGTCTGGGTCTTTACTCCACTGCCGTATTTCATATGGGTCCAGATTTGCGATGCACTCTAATGTTTTCAAGTGCTGCTGCTTCGCCTCTGGACGCAATCGGTCTCTATACCGTCCGTTTTCTTTTGAGCTGCTTTTAAGCATGTTTCTTGTCGTCGTCGTTCCAACACGATGCGTTTGTTTTGATTTGTGGACCCGGAAAATGGCGCAATACATTGCGGCATGAAGCAGGTGTAGGACTGAACTCTCCCACACACATCACATCACTATAAGACTGGACTCTCACACACATCACATCACTATAAGACTGGACTCTCACACACATCACATCACCACACACACTCTGGTTTTTCTTCATGTGCACTTCCTTATAATCTCTTTCTGCTATTTGCACATTTTTACTGTAAATTTCTAAGTTAAATCTGTAAATTTTGTAATAACCTGTAAATTGTAAATACTGTAAAACCACTGTCATTTAATGGTCGGGCATTGCACAGCTACAAGCATTTCACCTCATGTCATACTGGGTATGGTTGTGTGTGTGACAAATAAAATTTGAATTTGAAAGTCTTTCCAGGTGAGTTTGATCCAGGAGGGTCTGAAGCCAGAGTCAGACAGAGACTGTGCAGAGACTGTAGAAGGACAGAGCAGCAGCAGAGCAGTCCAGATACACTGATGATCCTCTGTCAGATCCAGAGGGACACACAGGGATGATGCTGGACTCTACATTGTGTCTGACAGTGGAGCTGTTCTCAGAGCAGTTCACTCTGCAGCACTGACAGTCATCTGCACTTCTTCTCATTCCTCTGTCAGTCACTGCTGGATGAAGCTCTCCTCTCCACCTCCCAGTAACATGGCCCAGTCAGAGCGTCTCTACACACAAGCTGCTGCTGCTTCAACCTCTCTGGATCATCAGGACACAGCTCCTCCTCTCTCAGCACACACACCGTCCTGTTTACCATCATGGCCTCCACCTGCAGAGAGAAGAAGGAAGAGCAGAGGAGATAAACGAGTGTTTCCAGAGACTCTTCATCAGCTGTCAGTCAGTGATGCAGCACATCCAGTATAAAGAGCAGCAGGGACTTCAGTGCTGGGACTGTACTAGGACTCATTGTTGCTTCACTTTTTCTAATCTTTGGATTTTTATTGAAGTTGATGAAAATGTTTTTCCCTCCTAGTTTGAGTTTGGACTTTCATTCATTAGAAGAACCTTGGTGTGTCCATTCTGAGCTCTGTAGGAACCCCAACAACAAGCCCAACAATCCAGATGGACGGTTCCAGCTGTTAACTGGAGGAATTCCATCCAAACATCTGCTCTCACTAAATTCTTCCTCACCTACAGACTGTGTTCTTCACTGCTTTAAACTTGGAAATGAATGCAGTCATTGGTCTGGGTGCTGCTTTGTTCAGAGAGCTGATTGGCTGTTGACAGCGTTTGATCAGAGCGTGTCAGCCGTTACTATGGTGACCATAAAGGTCAGAAACAGGAAGTGTTTGTGTCCAATCCTGAAGCCTGTCAGCATTCTCCTCTCACAGCTTCACTGAGAAGCTGCAGCTTTACAGGAAACACTGGATCTTTGTTTCATACTGACTGTGTTTAGTACAATACTGCTGACAGCACCACCCACTCACTCCATCACTCTACTTACAGCAGAGTCTCCAGTCTGTAGTTTGGACTCTGCTGAAGATCAGACAGCTGCTTCACATCTGGACTCTTCAGGTAGTTTCCATACAGCTTTCCTCTCAGGTCCAGCTGTCTCAGATGGGAGGGGTTGGACTTCAGTGCTGCTGCCAGATAATCACAGCTGATCTCTGACAAACCACAGCTCTCCAATCTGTATAAAGAATGAAAGATGTAAGTTTATTAGACAAAGTGTGAGCTTGAAATCATTCAGTGTTTCATCATCTGTTCAGAGCTGAAGAAGGTTCAGAATGTAGAAGTTTAGAAAATGGAAACTCCAAACAGCTGAAGCCAACAGGAAGCAGCTTCAAACAGGAAACTGTGCAGAGTTTCAGACTATATGTCCTGATGCAGCCAGTTGGATTTTGGAGATTTGAATCTCTGTTCTTGTCACGGTCGGACGGTCCTCCCCGGACGACCTGCTTGTTTATTTGTGATGTGTGTGTGCCTTCCTCTCTTTCTGTCTTCCTCCCTATTCTGCGGGTCGGGCTATGCCTAGGGGCGGCGTCTCCGAGAGAGCGAGAAAGGCCGACCTCTGACCCGGAAGAGTAATCTTCAGCTCCAGCTGCCGCTAATCATTCCTCACGGTATTTAACGGTGTGTCCAGACGGCAGTCGACGCTGGATTGTACTCGGAGCTCGGTAGATAAGTGTGCTTGTGATCTTATAACCCGCATAGCAAGGCAAGCCTTCTTATCCGCTGTTGTGTTTGCTCGTCTCTCAGGTGGAGAAGTACCGGACGGAGGAGTGGAGAAAAGGGATTCACTGGTGTTTTCGGGAGGAGGAATTCACACGGAAGGAGTGCACACCGACCTCATGGGGAAACTCACCTTCACCACTTTTGGGAATTTAGAGAAAGGACATTGTTGGATATCTCACTGTTTGAAGACTGTATTTCAAGCACTGTAAATAAACGCACTGTCGGCTTCAACCCAGAGCTCCGTGCCTGAATCCATACCGCTCATTAGCCCTGACAGTTCTGTGACTAAGTCCTTGAATCATTTCTTCCAGTTGGTCCAACAAGACAGACTAAGTGTTGGACATGTGTTGTGGCTCCATTAGGGGAGCTTCTAAATGTGATGTGATGGCCCCTCTGGGTCTGTCAGGTCACAGCACTGAAGAGAGCTCAAACTGGGCACACAGTTGTTCCAGTCTGGACCAAAGACTCTATACTGGGACTGAGGGACTGCTTTGACTGCACCCACTGGGACTTTTTAAAGGCTCATGTTCTCACTGTGAGTACAAGAAAATAATTATTAGAATATAATGTGTTAAATTTGTATAGATCACAGTAATAAGGAAGGATTGGTCTGCGTTTCAGTTTGGTTTAGCTGTGGCCTGAGAGTGTGTGTAATTGTTTAGAGAGAAAGGACACTGGGGGTTTGGTGTCACAAATAAAAGAAGTCAGGAAGCTACAGATGGGGGTTACTGATGCTGATGCTTGTACCTTTAATTAAAAACTCCTAATTGTTATAACTTAGAAGTAGGTTTGCAGGAGACTCTCCACCTGATCTGTAAATGTAAGACAACAAGAGGCCATCGACCCACTGGAAGCAGAGTGGTGGTCCCAATATTTGTAATATCTTAACTCTGTTTTGTATGTGGTCTAAAGGAATTTGGTGTAGCTTGGGTGAGGTTACTTTTATGACCCCCAGGAAGTCACGTACGCAGAGACACACACAGTGCTTAAACTGTTACACTCACACATCCACACGCACACTCACTCACGTGCACTCACATAGGCATACGGGTACGTGCACACACAGGCACTCACGTGCTCGTGCATACACACAGACACACAGAGTTTGCAGCACACCATGGGAGGTTTTATGATAGGGTCGCTCCTATAAAACTGTGTTTCACAGACAAAGACAAGTCTCCCTTCTAGAAGATGCATACTTAAATGAAGATGAATAAAGTTTTTTGTGAAAATAACTACTGAGTCCGGTGCATCTCTGGAGGCCCGAAGAATAAAAAGAACCGGGGTAAAACTGATTTCCCAACATCACTTAGATCATAGATTTCTACTTACATTTCTTTCTGGGAAAAATGGGGATTACTTTGAAAACAGGAAGTATTTTCCCCAATAAGCAGCCCTGGATTAGTAAATCACTCCAACATGTTCTCAGGCAGAAGAAGCTGTCTTGTTATGAGGGAGAGAAGAAAAAGATTGAGGCACAGAAATTTGTTGAAAGAGAGATAAAGCAGCTAAAATCAGGTGTAAAAGTAAAGCAGAGGATGAGCTGAATAAAGGACACTCAAGGCTGGCTTGGAAAGGAATGAAATCCATGGTGGGGATGCAGAACAAGGAGCAAAGATGAATGTGATGCTGAATCAGCAGAAGACTTGGACTCATTTGATTCCAGCTTTTATATCATTGATTTCAATGAAGATTAAAGCAAGAAGGTTGTAGGTTGAAGCTTGTTGGCCTTTCTGTGGAGGCTGTGGAGTCCAATGAAGTGCTGCTTAGGTTCATTGGTGCTTCTAAATTGGCTGTAGGTGTGGATGTGAGAGAGTGCTTCTCTGTCTCTCTCTGTTGGCCCTGTGATGGACTGCTCACCTGTGCAGGTGGACCACGCCTCTTGCCCTATGACAGCTAGGGCACAGGCTCCAGCCCTGTGAGCCTAAGCTGAATAAACAGTTAGCAAAAATGATCCATAGATGGCCTGAAATCCCCCAGTTAGCAGTTTGGTAGATAGCTATGACATGCTAATCCCATCCAGCAGCTGTATTCTACCTGTAAGCTGATCCCTGCTGAGCCAAAGCACTTTTTCATATACAAATTACAACCTTTAATAGAAACCTATTGGTCAGCATCTTATTAGCCTGCTGTTAGCTTCATTCCACAGAAAACTGAGAGAAACTAACAGAGTTGATAAAGAATAAAGAGAAATGTGCTGATTTAAAGCGTTTGAAGTGCTTCAGATGATCTCTGTCCACTTCTGTCCACTCATTCATTCATGTAAGCTTTCTAATGCAGCTTTGATCTTCACAGTCTGCTTCATGAAACTCATTCTAACCCTGAATGTCAGAGTGTTCCTCCTTCTCTTTCCCATCATTCATGCTGGCAGTGGAGGAGATTTGGATGTTGGACTGTGTTTTGGATGATGTGTGTATGTTTGTGTTGGACTGCTGTCTGTAAAGCAAACGCACATTTTGCTTTGGATTTCAGTGTCAGACAGACTTTAAGGTGGAATGAAGAGTTGGAGAGTTTCACAGTGAATTATCCAGTGGAGGATTTTTCTTCTTCTTTGAAGGTTTGAAATGTGAACATTGTTCTGCTGCAGTCAATGGACTAAACCAGAGAAGAAGAAAACAGACTTTACCATGAAGATCCTCAGTGTGGATCAGTATAATATCAGCCTGATGTCTGCAGTTTAGTGTCAGCACAACTTTCACATCATATTCATCTCAGCACAACTAAAACATGCTGACTGACCTCAGAGTTTCAAGTCCACATCCTGGACTCTCCAGGAAACCACACAGATGCTTCACTCCTGAATCCTGCAGGTTGTTGTTGCAGCTCAGGTCCAGCTCTCTCAGATGGGAGGGGTTGGACTTCAGTGCTGCTGCCAGATAATCACAGCTGATCTCTGACAAATCACAGAGACTCAATCTGTATAAAGAATGAAAGATGTAAGTTTATTAGACAAAGTGTGAGCTTGAAATCATTCAGTGTTTCATCATCTGTTCAGAGCTGAAGAAGGTTCAGAATGTAGAAGTTTAGAAAATGGAAACTCCAAACAGCTGAAGCCAACAGGAAGCAGCTTCAAACAAACACAACAAGAGAAAAAACTCTGAATGTTTCACATTAAAGTCGTACATTTCTCATAACAACAGGACAAAGACTTGAAAAAGTCGTGTTTTTCCTTCCAGGAACCACAAGGCTTCACTTTTAAAGGTGAAGTGTGAAAGAAATGGACATATTTGAAGTCCAACACCTTTTTCCAGTCATATTATTAAAGAAGACATACTACAAGCTCATTTTCACTCCAACAAGTCATCTTCTGACCTGGACTAACAACACTGGTCTCTTTGTGCAGCTGGCTGTGAGACCAGGAAAATCTGCTTCATGTGTTTCTATTTGATCCTCAGTGACTTTGACACAAAGGCCTCTGCTGTGATGATCACACCTCTGATCAAGTCTCACAGTTTCAGCTTTGTTTTTATACATATGGATATGTGCTGATAAATGATCAGAATTATAATATGTCTGCTGTGTGCCGTGACCTTTGACCTGCTAAAGACAGTCAGCTGTGGATTATTCATTGTTGTGTCTGATACTTAGAACTGTGAGGAAGAACACTACACAGTTAATCTGTCATGGTCCTGGGTCGTTGACCCAGCGTTTTGTGTTTATTCTGATTTGTATTAGTTTAGGGTTGAACCTGAAGTTGATGTATGTTCAGCCCTACCTGTGTCTGTCCTTGGTGCCCTGTTCATGTCCCCGTGTTGTGTTGCAAATCAGTCTGTGTTTCCTGCTTTACTTTGAAGGCTCGTGTTCTAGATTTCCTGTTTTGTTCTGAAAGTCTGTTTCTGTTGTCATTGTGTTCAGCTTGTCTCCTCCGGTCCTCATGTGTATTACGTTCAGCTGTTCTTCCCTCCTGTGTGTGATTACCTGATTACCTTGTGTGTGTGTGTGTGTGTGTATATTTAGTGGGTGTCGGTCTTTGTTCGTTGTCGGCTCGTCTGCATTCTTCCGTCTATCTCTGCGTTCTATGGTGTTCCTGTCTCTGCGTCTCTCTGCCCTGCACCCCTTTTGTATGGTCTCAGGTTTGTCACTTAGTTTCTCCCAGTTTAGGTTTCCGTTTGTAATTACTCATGCTTCATTGCCTGTTTTTGCCACTGCCACCGTGTAAATAAACTTCACTCGTATCATCAGTTTGCTGCATTTTGGGTCCTCCTTTTCCTCCACTCCACACGGCTCACTCCGCCAGCCGTGACAGTACGAGCCGACCAGACATTGACCCAGCGGCATCCGCACCTCCCGAGGAGCTTCGGGAGGAACTAATTGACTCTGTTTCCAGGTTGGTTAACCTATGGCTCGAGCATGAGGGGGAAGAGTGTCTCCGCGCTGTAGAAGCCAGGCTACAGCAGCTCATCTCTGCTCACTCCTGGCTGCTGGACTCTCTTCACCCGCTCGCACAGGACTTCATCCTTAACGAACTGCACCTTCACCCACCAGCCGCTACCGCTTCCCAACCCAGCCCGGCGGTGAGGATTTTGCCCGGCCCGCCGGAGGCTTTGCCCGGCCCGCCGGAGGTTTTGCCTGGGAGGAAGCGACGATCGCGCCGTCGGCGCGTCGCCCCACAGCCGGAGATTAGGACTTCGGAACTGCCGGCTGTGGTGAGTGGGAAAGACACTCCGTCTGTTTCACCAGCTCGTATGACTGTTTATTCCGGGGCTGTGTTTGTTGAGTCAGCTGCCCAGCCGGTAGCTCGGTTAGCTGCCCAGCAGTCGCTAACTCAGTTAGCCGCTCACTCGTCACCTCCATTACAGTCACAGCCAGACCTATTAGACACTATGTTACAGTCCATAGCCCGGTCAATAGCTCAGTTGGCAAGAGACTCATCAGCCTTATTATCAGCTCAGCCGTCATCTTCACCTACTCCTCCGGTACTACAAGTTGAGTCCATCCGACCCGGAAAGCACTGTTTTTCACCTGTTCATGTCAAGCAGAGAGACACACCACATAACGCAGTAGTCAGTCCGCAACAGCTGGCCAGTACAGAGACTGTGACGCACTCCAGGGCCTCCCCAGAGGCTGGGTTCCAGCCCCCAGCCGACTCTGGACCCCTGGAGGTTAAGAAGCCAGCTGAGGACTGCATTCGGCTGTCGCTGCCTGAGCTGAGTCACTGCTCTGTGCAGCCGCAGTCCGCTTTGTGTTCGCCAGAGGCCCGTGCGCCTGCTGGTTCTGATCTGTCCCTGCCAGAGGCCCGTGCACCTGCTGGTTCTGATCTGTCCCTGCCAGAGGCCCGTGCGCCTGCTGGTTCTGACCTGTGTGTTCCAGGGGCCCCGGTGCCCACTGGTCCAGAGACTGTTTTCGCTGGGGGGCCCGAGGAGCCCGTCCAGCCTCCTGCTTCGCCTGCTGGAGGGCCCGAGGAGCCCGTCCAGCCACAAGACTTGTCAGCTGGGGGGCACGAGGAGCCCGTCCAGCCTTCTGCCTCATCATCCTCGCCCGCTGCAGCCTCATCATCCTCGCCCGCTGCAGCCTCATCATCCTCGCCCGCTGCAGCCTCATCATCCTCGCCCGCTGCAGTCTCATCATCCTCGCCCGGTCCAGCCTCCGTGTCTTCAGCCTCGCCTGGTCCAGCCTCTGCTTCGGTCTCGTCTGGTGCTATGAAGGCCACGCCGCCATCGGGTCCCGGACTGCTGCCTCGACATCAGCGGTCGTCTGTCAGGCCGCTGGTGGAGCATCATCGTCGATATGGACTAACTCGTAGACGCCGCCGCTGCCTTCCGCGCGGTCGGCCTCCAGACTTTTGTCATCGCCGCCGTTGCTGTCCGCATGGTCGGCCGCCTGAACGGTTTCCCTGTCGCCGCCGCTGCCGTGTGCACGGTCGGCCCCCTGAACTGCCTCCACTCCGCCACCGCTGCCTTCAGCTCGGTCGGCTTTTGGATCTGCGTCGCCGACGTGGCCGGCCTCAGAAGATGAACTGTCCTGGACTTCTGAGTTGTCAGCCTCCGGGCCGGCCTCCTGAACTGTGTTTTGTTCTCGTACTCCAGCATGTGTGTTTTTGTTTTGGACAATTCCCTCGGTTCGCTGGAGCTTGTTTTGTTCGGTGTTGGTCCCTCCGTCCTGGGCCCCCGCCGCCCGCCCTGGGTTGGTCGTCTGTTTTTGTTGTGGGCTGTCTGGAGCCAGCCCTTGGTGGAGGGGTACTGTCATGGTCCTGGGTCGTTGACCCAGCGTTTTGTGTTTATTCTGATTTGTATTAGTTTAGGGTTGAACCTGAAGTTGATGTATATTCAACCCTACCTGTGTCTGTCCTTGGTGCCCTGTTCATGTCCCCGTGTTGTGTTGCAAATCAGTCTGTGTTTCCTGCTTTACTTTGAAGGCTCGTGTTCTAGATTTCCTGTTTTGTTCTGAAAGTCTGTTTCTGTTGTCATTGTGTTCAGCTTGTCTCCTCCGGTCCTCATGTGTATTACGTTCAGCTGTTCTTCCCTCCTGTGTGTGATTACCTGATTACCTTGTGTGTGTGTGTGTGTGTGTGTGTGTGTGTGTGTGTGTGTGTGTGTATATTTAGTGGGTGTCGGTCTGTGTTCGTTGTCGGCTCGTCTGCATTCTTCCGTCTATCTCTGCGTTCTATGGTGTTCCTGTCTCTGCGTCTCTCTGCCCCGCACCCCTTTTGTATGGTCTCAGGTTTGTCACTTAGTTTCTCCCAGTTTAGGTTTCCGTTTGTAATTACTCATGCTTCATTGCCTGTTTTTGCCACTGCCATCAGGAAAGGTGGGCAGGCCGCGTGCGGGCCGCGGACCATACGTTGAGTATCACTGTTTGAAATGCGAACATTGTTCTGCTGCAGTCAATGGACTAAACCAGAGAAGAAGAAAACAGACTTTACCATGAAGATCCTCAGTGTGGATCAGTATAATATCAGCCTGATGTCTGCAGTTTAGTGTCAGCACAACTTTCACATCATATTCATCTCAGCACAACTAAAACATGCTGACTGACCTCAGAACTTTAAGTCCACATCCTGGACTCTCCAGGAAACCACACAGAAGCTTCACTCCTGAATCACGCAGGTTGTTGTTGTCACTCAGGTCCAGCTCTCTCAGATGGGAGGGGTTGGACTTCAGTGCTGCTGCCAGATAATCACAGCTGATCTCTGACAAATCACAGCCCTTCAATCTGTATAAAGAATGAAAGATGTAAGTTTATTAGACAAAGTTCTTGAAATCATTCAGTGTTTCATCATCTGTTCAGAGCTGAAGAAGGTTCAGAATGTAGAAGTTTAGAAAATGGAAACTCCAAACAGCTGAAGCCAACAGGAAGCAGCTTCAAACAAACACAACAAGAGAAAAAACTCTGAATGTTTCACATTAAAGTCGTACATTTCTCATAAAAACAGGACAAAGACTTGAAAAAGTCGTGTTTTTCCTTCCAGGAACCACAAGGCTTCACTTTTAAAGCTCCCAAAAGTATTTCAACAACAAGCAAACAGATAAAACAGTAAATGAGAGCAGCTAAACACACAAAGATGGAAACACAGAGCGTGGATCGTTCACTCGACGGCACGTACACGGACACGCCGTCGGGGCTGAAAGTGGACAGCTCACAGATCCTGAAGCTGCAGGTTTCATCTGTCTCCAACCAAAACTGAGTGAAGCAGCAGCAAAAGAAGATCCAAACTACGCTTTACGTTTGATGAACATCGTCATGAATTCTCTCTGACTTTGACGTTTACTTCCTGCACAGCTCTCTCTCTCTCAGTGTACTTCAAGAACAGTTTACCTTCAAAAATCTGTTTCCTGCATTATTCACTGCTTATTACGCACCAGTCTGCTGTTGTGTTCACTGCTGTCGGCCTCCCAAAACAAAGCCTCATTTCTGCTGTTCAATACTGAAGAAATGTAAACCTTTTAAAATGATGACAGATTACAAACTCTCAGCTGTGTCTGTAATCAAACCTCTGTAACTTTGCTTCACTTCAGCAGCATCAGGTAATGTTCACATGTTGATTCATGGTTTGCTTCAGTTTTTGATGGACTGCAGAATATTTTGAAGGTTATCTGCTATAAAAAGCCAGAACAGGAAAATCTGCTTCATGTGTTTCTGTTTGATCCTCAGTGACTTTGACACAAAGGCCTCTGCTGTGATAATCACACCTCTGATCAAGTCTCACAGTGTCAGCTTTGTTTTTATACATATGGATATGTGCTGATAAATGATCAGAATTATAATATTTCCCACTGTCTGCTGTGTGCCGTGACCTTTGACCTGCTAAAGACAGTCAGCTGTGGATTATTCATTGTTGTGTCTGATACTTAGAACTGTGAGGAAGAACACTACACCGTTAATCAGGGTCCCCTCTCTCTGAATCAGGAAAGGTGGGCAGGCCGCGTGTGGGCCGCGGGCCATACGTTGAGTCTCACTGTTTGAAATGTGAACATTGTTCTGCTGCAGTCAATGGACTAAACCAGAGAAGAAGAAAACAGACTTTACCATGAAGATCCTCAGTGTGGATCAGTATAATATCAGCCTGATGTCTGCAGTTTAGTGTCAGCACAACTTTCACATCATATTCATCTCAGCACAACTAAAACATGCTGACTGACCCCAGAGTTTCAAGTCCACATCCTGGACTGTCCAGAAAACCACACAGATGCTTCACTCCTGAATCCTGCAGCTTGTTTTCTTTAGTTGAAGACCAGTAGTCATTACTCAGGTCCAGCTCTCTCAGATGGGAGGGGTTGGACTTCAGTGCTGCTGCCAGATAATCACAGCTGATCTCTGACAAACCACAGCTCCTCAATCTGTATAAAGAATGAAAGATGTAAGTTTATTAGACAAAGTGTGAGCTTGAAATTATTCAGTGTTTCATCATCTGTTCAGAGCTGAAGAAGGTTCAGAATGTAGAAGTTTAGAAAATGGAAACTCCAAACAGCTGAAGCCAACAGGAAGCAGCTTCAAACAAACACAACAAGAGAAAAAACTCTGAATGTTTCACATTAAAGTCGTACATTTCTCATAAAAACAGGACAAAGACTTGAAAAAGTCGTGTTTTTCGTTCCAGGAACCACAAGGCTTCACTTTTAAAGGTGAAGTGTGAAAGAAATGGACATATTTGAAGTCCAACACCTTTTTCCAGTCACATTATTAAAGCAGACAAACTACAAGCTCATTTTCATTCCAACAAGTCATCTTCTGACCTGGACTAACAACACTGGTCTCTATGTGCAGCTGGCTGTGAGACCAGTGCTTAGGTAGCGTCTACAAAGTGCAACACTGAAAGAACATCACACACTCATTTGCTTCCAGCACTTTCACACAAACATCTACTGTCATTATTGTCACCAAACTCTGTGGATCCTTTATTGCAAATTCAAATGGGATCAAATGGTCAGACAAAAGAGGGTTATGAGGACATATGATGAAATGTTGTGTATTAGCAGCAAGTTATTGAATCATTTTCCTCAGAAACCAAACAAAATGATTGACAAACATGTTTTTACAAACTCAGTGTTGGACTTGGATCAGCAGGATAAGCTGATGTTTAAAGGCATTTGAGTCTCGCTGTATGAGAGTCCAGTTATTACTCAATATTTATGGATGATGTCCTTTCAGTGTTGCACTTTGTAGACGCTCCCTGAGCCTCACAGCCAGCTGCACATGGACCAGCTGACATTACCCAGCATTAGAGGCGGCTGTAAAAAAATGGATTTTCCTATTTAAATGGTTTTAATTTGAATAAAGCGATGTTGATTCATTCAATCCTGAATCGATTTTTAATATAAATGTATTTTGCCAGAATCTCAGGTTAAAGCTCCCAAAAGTATTTCAACAACAAGCAAACAGATAAAACAGTAAATGAGAGCAGCTAAACACACAAAGATGGAAACACAGAGCGTGGATCGTTCACTCGACGGCACGTACACGGACTCGCCGTCGGGGCTGAAAGTGGACAGCTCACAGATCCTGAAGCTGCAGGTTTCATCTGTCTCCAACCAAAACTGACTGAACCAGCAGCAAAAGAAGATCCAAACTACGCTTTACGTTTGATGAACATCGTCATGAATTCTCTCTGACTTTGACGTTTACTTCCTGCACAGCTCTCTCTCTCTCAGTGTACTTCAAGAACAGTTTACCTTCAAAAATCTGTTTCCTGCATTATTCACTGCTTATTACGCACCAGTCTGCTGTTGTGTTCACTGGTGTCGGCCTCCCAAAACAAAGCCTCATTTCTGCTGTTCAATACTGAAGAAATTTAAACCTTTTAAAATGATGACAGATTACAAACTCTCAGCTGTGTCTGTAATCAAACCTCTGTAACTTTGCTTCCCTTCAGCAGCATCAGCTCATGTTCACATGTTGATTCATGGTTTGCTTCAGTTTTTGATGGACTGCAGAATATTTTGAAGGTTATCTGCTATAAAAAGCCAGAACAGGAAAATCTGCTTCATGTGTTTCTGTTTGATCCTCAGTGACTTTGACACAAAGGCCTCTGCTGTGATGATCAGACCTCTGATCAAGTCTCACAGTGTCAGCTTTGTTTTTATACATATGGATATGTGCTGATAAATGATCAGAGTTATAATATTTCCCACTGTCTGCTGTGTGCCGTGACCTTTGACCTGCTAAAGACAGTCAGCTGTGGATTTTTCATTGTTGTGTCTGATACTTAGAACTGTGAGGAAGAACACTACACAGTTAATCAGGGTCCCCTCTCTCTGAATCAGGAAAGGTGGGCAGGCCGCGTGTGGGCCGCGGGCCATACGTTGAGTCTCACTGTTTGAAATGTGAACATTGTTCTGCTGCAGTCAATGGACTAAACCAGAGAAGAAGAAAACAGACTTTACCATGAAGATCCTCAGTGTGGATCAGTATAATATCAGCCTGATGTCTGCAGTTTAGTGTCAGCACAACTTTCACATCATATTCATCTCAGCACAACTAAAACATGCTGACTGACCTCAGAGTTTCAAGTCCACATCCTGGACTCTCCAGGAAACCACACAGATGCTTCACTCCTGAATCCTGCAGGTTGCTGTTCCAGCTCAGGTCCAGATCTCTCAGATGGGAGGGGTTGGACTTCAGTGCTGCTGCCAGATAATCACAGCTGATCTCTGACAAATCACAGCCCTTCAATCTGTATAAAGAATGAAAGATGTAAGTTTATTAGACAAAGTTCTTGAAATCATTCAGTGTTTCATCATCTGTTCAGAGCTGAAGAAGGTTCAGAATGTAGAAGTTTAGAAAATGGAAACTCCAAACAGCTGAAGCCAACAGGAAGCAGCTTCAAACAAACACAACAAGAGAAAAAACTCTGAATGTTTCACATTAAAGTCGTACATTTATCATAAAAACAGGACAAAGACTTGAAAAAGTCGTGTTTTTCCTTCCAGGAACCACAAGGCTTCACTTTTAAAGGTGAAGTGTGAAAGAAATGGACATATTTGAAGTCCAACACCTTTTTCCAGTCACATTATTAAAGCAGACAAACTACAAGCTCCTTTTCATTCCAACAAGTCATCTTCTGACCTGGACTAACAACACTGGTCTCTATGTGCAGCTGGCTGTGAGACCAGTGCTCAGGGAGCGTCTACAAAGTGCAACACTGAAAGAACATCACACACTCATTTGCTTCCTGCACTTTCACACAAACATCTACTGTCATTATTGTCACCAAACTCTGTGGATCCTTTATTGCAAATTCAAATGGGATCAAATGGTCAGACAAAAGAGGGTTATGAGGAAATATGATGAAATGTTGTGTATTAGCAGCAAGTTATTGAATCATTTTCCTCAGAAACCAAACAAAATGATTGACAAACATGTTTTTACAAACTCAGTGTTGGACTTGGATCAGCAGGATAAGCTGATGTTTAAAGGCAGTTGAGTCTCGCTGTATGAGAGTCCAGTTATTACTCAATATTTATGGATGATGTTCTTTCTGTGTTGCACTTTGTAGACGCTCCCTGAGCCTCACAGCCAGCTGCACATGGACCAGCTGACATTACCCAGCATTAGAGGCGGGTGTAAAAAAATGGATTTTCCTATTTAAATGGTTTTAAT
Source organism: Diplotaxodon limnothrissa (assembly GCF_057381915.1). Taxonomy (NCBI): domain Eukaryota; kingdom Metazoa; phylum Chordata; class Actinopteri; order Cichliformes; family Cichlidae; genus Diplotaxodon; species Diplotaxodon limnothrissa. The sequence continues at coordinate 70,448,085 of NC_140598.1, read as the reverse complement.
TTGAATAAAGCGATGTTGATTCATTCAATCCTGAATCGATTTTTAATATAAATGTATTTTGCCAGAATCTCAGGTTAAAGCTCCCAAAAGTATTTCAACAACAAGCAAACAGATAAAACAGTAAATGAGAGCAGCTAAACACACAAAGATGGAAACACAGAGCGCGGATCGTTCACTCGACGGCACGTACACGGACACGCCGTCGGGGCTGAAAGTGGACAGCTCACAGATCCTGAAGCTGCAGGTTTCATCTGTCTCCAACCAAAACTGAGTGAAGCAGCAGCAAAAGAAGATCCAAACTACGCTTTACGTTTGATGAACATCGTCATGAATTCTCTCTGACTTTGACGTTTACTTCCTGCACAGCTCTCTCTCTCTCAGTGTACTTCAAGAACAGTTTACCTTCAAAAATCTGTTTCCTGCATTATTCACTGCTTATTACGCACCAGTCTGCTGTTGTGTTCACTGCTGTCGGCCTCCCAAAACAAAGCCTCATTTCTGCTGTTCAATACTGAAGAAATGTAAACCTTTTAAAATGATGACAGATTACAAACTCTCAGCTGTGTCTGTAATCAAACCTCTGTAACTTTGCTTCACTTCAGCAGCATCAGGTCATGTTCACATGTTGATTCATGGTTTGCTTCAGTTTTTGATGGACTGCAGAATATTTTGAAGGTTAATCAGGGTCCCCTCTCTCTGAATCAGGAAAGGTGGGCAGGCCGCGTGTGGGCCGCGGGCCATACGTTGAGTATCACTGTTTGAAATGTGAACATTGTTCTGCTGCAGTCAATGGACTAAACCAGAGAAGAAGAAAACAGACTTTACCATGAAGATCCTCAGTGTGGATCAGTATAATATCAGCCTGATGTCTGCAGTTTAGTGTCAGCACAACTTTCACATCATATTCATCTCAGCACAACTGAAACATGCTGACTGACCTCAGAACTTTAAGTCCACATCCTGGACTCTCCAGAAAACCACACAGATGCTTCACTCCTGAATCCTGCAGGTTGTCGCTGTAGGTCAAGTCAAGCTCTCTCAGATGGGAGGGGTTGGACTTCAGTGCCGCTGCCAGATAATCACAGCTGATCTCTGACAAATCACAGCCCCTCAATCTGTATAAAGAATGAAAGATGTAAGTTTATTAGACAAAGTGTGAGCTTGAAATCATTCAGTGTTTCATCATCTGTTCAGAGCTGAAGAAGGTTCAGAATGTAGAAGTTTAGAAAATGGAAACTCCAAACAGCTGAAGCCAACAGGAAGCAGCTTCAAACAAACACAACAAGAGAAAAAACTCTGAATGTTTCCCATTAAAGTCGTACATTTCTCATAAAAACAGGACAAAGACTTGAAAAAGTCGTGTTTTTCGTTCCAGGAACCACAAGGCTTCACTTTTAAAGGTGAAGTGTGAAAGAAATGGACATATTTGAAGTCCAACACCTTTTTCCAGTCACATTATTAAAGCAGACAAACTACAAGCTCATTTTCATTCCAACAAGTCATCTTCTGACCTGGACTAACAACACTGGTCTCTATGTGCAGCTGGCTGTGAGACCAGTGCTCAGGGAGCGTCTACAAAGTGCAACACTGAAAGAACATCACACACTCATTTGCTTCCATCATCCAACCTGATGAGGAAACAGAGTCGGCTCCCCTTCAAAGTAAAAGCTGCTCCTTTTGGACACAGTATCAAAGAAAGTCTACAGTATAACATAGAAAAGACAGAAAAAAGTTTTGGTTGTTTTTAAATTGTGCAGAAATGAAACTACACTAAGCTCAATTATGTGACAGACATTTCATCCCATGTCAGTTTGGCCTCATCCTGGGCCGGATTATCCAGCACACACTCTGACCACAGGCCCAGGGGCCACGCACAGCTGGGCTCCATCCAAGAGACAGCAAACAAACCAACACAATAATAAAAAGCACCATGTGATCTTCTTACATCTTCAAGACAAACATAGTAAAAACATGAGCATATTTGTTTCCTGATAAAATGATGTGACAGGTAGAACAGAGTAAAGTGGTGGTGTTACAGCCTTTCTCCCCTCTGCTGCCGAGGCTGTTAGTCTCTCCCAAACTCAGCTACAGGACTTCCAAATGAATGAAAGCAGCAGAAGTGGCTTTACAAATGAAAGAGGAAGAGGAGAAGAAGAGGAGAGGGAGGCCACCCTGACCATCACTCCAGCTGAAAACATCACACTTCCATTAAAGTTGGTGAGAAAATGTTGAGCAGGATGAGCTGCTGGCTAATCTGGAGGCTGTAGCAGCAGCTCACAGTCACAGTGGATTTCCACTCATGAAAAAGCTCTGGCTGCTTCATTTCTCATCTCATATCAGAGACTTTAATGCTTCACTGAAGCTGTACTGTGATGCTTCCATATCCCAGTGAGGCCTCCATAATGATTTCAGCTGTTCTGTACACACACTGTGTGCCCTGTATGGCTCAAAGTCTCTGCAGCCTGTTTTTATCTGCTATCATCAGATCTTCATCATCCTCATTCACATCCCTCACACACTCTACAGCCTCATCAGCACTGACTTCATCTTCACTGACTGATGGAGCACAACATGAACCTGCGGAGGCTGAAACACTGTCCTGTCAAACATCTCCCCGTCACCACTCCACTTCTGTCAGCCTTTAAATGAACCCTGCTCAAGTCTGTCACTTCTGTTTGGAGCCAAAAGGAAAAAGTGTTGTTCAGTCGTTTGGAAAGACAACATTTCTGCATCATTCCATGTTTGGCACTGATCACCACCTGCACTCATGTATATATCTTTCTACGTAGCACTTTTAATTCTTATTCTCATGTATATATCTCATGTATATCTCATGCATATATCTTTCTACGTAGCACTTTAATTCTTATTCTTACTTTTATTTTTTCATGTCTATTTAAGCGCAATTTTTATGACAGTATGTTTGCACTGAAGCACCGCAGCAATTTCCTAATGTTGTTAACCTGCTCAACATTTGGCAATAAAACCCTTTCTGATTCTGATTCTGATTCTGAAAGCACTCAAACTTCTTCACATTTGTCTTCAGACACATCCTGAACATTTAGGAACTAAAGAAAGTTTCAAACATCAATCAAAGACCTGAAATATAGAAAAACAACAACAGCCGCAGTCAGTGAACTCACCTCAGAGTCTCCAGTCGACAGTTTGGACTCTCCAGTCCAGCACACAGAAGCTTCAATGCTGAATCCTGCAGGTTGTAGTTGTTACTCATGTCCAGCTCTGTCAGATGGGAGGGGCTGGACTTCAGAGCTGAGGCCACAACTTCAAAGTGAGACTCTGAGAGTCGACACTGAGTCAGTCTGTGATGATAGAAAATATAAAATGTGTTATTATAAAAGCAGAAAATCTGCATTATAAACACAGACTGAATGTATATGAAGACAAAACAGAGTGAGGTCATAATCTGATGAATCTGCTCTTCACATCTGTGCTTCAGCTCCTCTTACTGTGTTAGACATGACACAACGATTGAGTCTCTCTCAGACCTGCAGACTTTTAATGAGCATCTTTGTTTGGCTTTAATCTGCAGATGAAGGAGGAAGATGGTGTCACATTTAGGCTTCCATAATGTCCACAGTCTGTCACTGAGATCTGATCCAGAGTCAGAGTGAAGACACACATTTGGACTGTTTCCTGTTTTGACTCCAGAACATTTTGAATGAGTTCAGCTCAGTGAAGAGTTCCAGCTGGAAAGATGATCTCTGTTTGCTACCTGCTGTCAGGTACGACTGTTCACGTCCACACGCAGGAAAAACCTGCTGACTGTTACCAAACGGAGCAGAAATCTCATCACTGGACAATAATGATGAATGAACTCAGAGCTGCTGATATCAGATCTGATTTCAGGGGAACTAAACACAGAAATGATTGGCTCATTTTAGCTTTCTGAGCCATTATCTGCTGGTGTGTCGCTAGTTGGCAGAAAATGATTTGTATTCCTGTTCAGGGCTTCAGTGTTTATGAGTCCAGATCCAGGTGACAGCAAGTCAAAATGATGTTACCTGTCTGTGTCCAGCAGCAGCCTGTATTCACTTTGAATATTGTTATAACCTGACATGGATCAGTTTGTCTTTGATTGGTTTGTAAATGTCACTGTTTCCATTGGACCTGAGTGACGTACAAAGACAGAGAGGGAGAGAAAGGAGAGAGAGGATGGAGACAGCAAAGAGAGAGCAAACACAAACAGGTGAGAGTGGACAGGTGACCAAGGTCAGCAACCAATCAGAGAGCTTCTGTTTGACCCACAGTCACTGATGATGACTGCACATAACCAAGCAGTGTGTTACTCTGATATCAAATATGGATCCTGCTCTTATAATAATGATCATCAGATGATATTATTGTGTTATTTTGTAGCTGAATACGATGTTTGTGTGATTATCAGTGAAAGAAGCAGTGAGGAGGATGGAGAGAGAGAGAGGACAGAGGGTGAAGTTAGAAACACTAAAAGGATTTTTCATGGATTTCATGGATGATTTGAGTGATTTCCAGCAGGACACTTAAACATGTCAGTGGACGTCCTAAAGAACATATTCACTGATATGAAACGTGTCATTGAACAGGATTAATATCAGTGGAAACATGGTGGAAACAGCTGTGACTGCATGGATGTGACACACTTCAAATCTGTTCTCCACTCTTGGATTTGGGATCCATGGAGCTGCTGCTGAGTCTGTACAATAAAGGAATGGTGTGGAAGGTTGCAGCGTACGGACACAAACACTTTGTGGTTACAATCTGATTTTATTTTCAACATTAAACTACTAACCTACACTGATCAATGATGTTAATGATCACATCTGGACTCACCCAGCCTTTCTGCAGGTCCTCACAGCTGGAATCAGTCTCTGTCGTCCCTGCTCTGATGTGTTGTACTTCTGCAGGTCCAACTCATCCAGAACCTCCTCTGACATCTGCAGCATGAAGGCCAGAGCTGAGCACTGGATCTCAGAGAGTTTCTTCTCTGATCTGTTCTCTGACTTCAGGAACTCTTGGATCTCCGGAAATAATGAGAGGTCGTTCATCTCCATCAGACAGTGGAAGATGTTGATGGTTCTGTCAGGAGAGATTCCATAACTGTTCATCTCCTTCAGGTTGTTGATGACTCTCTGGATGGTTCCTGGACTGATCTCTGTCTGGCCCAGCAGACCTCCTAAGAGTCTCTGGTTGGACTCCAGACAGAGGCCATGAAGGAAGCGAACAAACAGGTCCAGGTGGCCATTTTTACTCTGGAGGGATTTCTCCATGGCTTGTTTAAGGAAATCATCCAGAGAGGACTCGTTGTATTCTTTTCCCAAAAAGTCCCTCTGCACCTCTGTCTTCCTGTTGGTGTGACAGTGGAACATGTAGACAGCAGCCAGAAACTCCTGAATGCTCAGATGAACAAAGCAGTAGACTGGTTTCTGGAAGATCACACACTCTCTTTTGAAGATCTCTGTACAAACTCCTGAGTACACCGAGGCCTCTGTCACATCCAGACCACACTGCTCCAGGTCTTCTTGGTAGAACATGATGTTTCCTTTCTCCAGGTGTTCAAACGCCAGCCTCCCCAGCTTCAGAAGAACTTCCCTGTCAGCCTCCGTCAGCTCCTGTGGACTCGTCTCATGTCCCTCGTGGTACTTGTTCTTCTTCCTCTTTGTCTGAACCAGCAGGAAGTGTGAGTACATGTCAGTCAGGGTCTTGGGCAGCTCTCCTCTCTGCTCTGTAGTCAACATGTGCTCCAGAACTGTAGCAGTGATCCAGCAGAAGACTGGGATACTACACATGATGTGGAGGCTTCTGGATGTCTTCATGTGGGAGATGATTCTGCTGGACAGCTCTTCATCACTGAATCTCCTCCTGAAGTACTCCTCCTTCTGGGCGTCAGTGAAGCCTCGTACTTCTGTTAGCCTGTCAACACATGTAGGAGGGATCTGATTGGCTGCTGCGGGTCGGGAAGTTATCCAGACGAGAACCGAGGGAAGCAGATTCCCCTGGATGAGGTTTGTCAGCAGCTGGCTGACTGATGACTTCTGTGTGACATCAGACAGCAGCTTCCTGTTGGTGAAATCCAATGAAAGTCTGCTTTCATCCAGGCCGTCAAAGATGAACAAAAGCTGAGAGACAGCCAGCTTCTCTGCTGTGACCTTCTGTAATGTTGGATGGAAAACATGGAGCAGCTCCAGAAGACTGTACTGCTCATCTCTGATCAGGTTCAGCTCCCTGAATGAAAGCAGAACCACCACACTGACATGTTGGTTCTCCAAGCCCTCTGCCCAGTCCAGAGTGAACTTCTGCACTGAGAAGGTTTTTCCAACACCAGCCACGCCGTTGGTCAGAACCACTCTGATGGGTCTCTGTTGGTCAGGTAAGGCTTTAAAGATGTCCTGGCACCTGATTGGAGCGTCATGGAGGGCGTCCATCTTGGAAGCTGTCTCCAGCTGCCTCACCTCATGTTGGGTATGAACCTCTTCACTCTGTCCCTCTGTGATGTAGAGCTCAGTGTAGATCCTGTTGAGGAGGGTTCTACTTCCTGTTTCATCACTTCCTTCAGTCACACGTTCACATCTCCTCCTCAGACTGATCTTATGTTCATCTAAAACCTCCTGCAGACCAACATCTGCTGAAAGAAAGAAAAACAATGAGACTAAAGAGAAAGAAAACTCTTCAATGTCTGAACAACACAAGAAGTCCAGTTTTCAGAAATGAGTCCATCAGCAGACAGATGTTCAGTCTTACTTTGTACACAGCTGCTCTGACTGGCTGTCTGCAGTCCAGCTGTGGTCCTGGATCTTTCTCCACACTGTGCAGAAGCTCTGATGGTGACACAGAAAAGTCAAAGTGGAGATACTTCTGTCCACCTTTGATTAGACTCATTATAAAAAGGAAAACAAAGTTTGAACACAGTCATGTTTCCAGTTCACTGACTTACATTTATTCCATGGACACTCACTCTAACCTGAACCACAGCTACAACCCAACATTGTTGAGGCCTCATCTCCTCCTTTCCTGACTGTAGAGGTTAAATATGCAACAACCAACAAATAAAAGAATTTGGTTCATTTCAAAGAAATTCACACGGTGACCAAGTAAAGTAACCGTAGTAAAGGAGACAACATCCCGTTGATGGTGGGATTATTTGAAAGATTTGCTTTAGTCACGTCACCAAATGCAGTTGAACCACCCGTGGATCCATGTTTGACCATTCTACCACTCTGAGCTCTGCTTTTTAATCATTTTATTATTATCATCATTCATTTATTCATTCTTTGGAGGGGGGCTATTTCCTAATGCCGCCCTAATAAGCTGATGTTCAAGGGGAAATATAACAGAAACTCTTTCAGTGTTATTCATTAATAAATTAACAGATAAACTGTGAAGAAGAAAAAAACTGAGATTTAAAGGAGAGAGTGAGAAACTTGATCATCCATCCTCATAATACATGTTTATCAGTATCTGCTGTGACCATACTGCAGTAATAACTACAAGTCTACATTTCTGTGACTGTTGATCAATCACAGCAGGAATCTGAGCTCATCTCTGCACACAGAGCAGCTTCAGCTCTGGGATAAACTGCTCGCTTCACGTCCTTCTCAGCTCACAGACACTCATCCTGATATTTTCCTTTAACATTTGATGGTATAATTCATCTGAGTTTACACTTTATAAATACAGAAAAACAGACCCAAACACCAGAAACCATCAGTTTCACCATGTAGAATATATTGTTGTTTCCTTGCTTTTAATTCAGAGAAAAACTCTGATTTTGATTTTCTCTGTTCTCTTTGCCACAGCCCATCCCAGCAGCAGCTGAAGCAGCTGACTGTCACAACACTGAATAACACTTTAGGAGGAACGTCTTGATGCATTCTCAATCATCCAGGAAAGTAAATCTCCAAAAGTGGATTCTGTTCATCTGGACGTACATAAATGTGTCCCAGCTGGACTTTTGTCAAAGCTGGAAAGGCTCCTAAAGAAAGCTCCAGCCGATCCAGGAGAGAAGGACAACCGCTGCCTAAGAGAAAACCTGTAGTGATCCCATATGTGTCAGGAGTATCGGAGCAGCTGAGACGCATTTTTCTAAACACCGGGTCTCTGTGGCTTTTAATCCCCAAAACACGCTGCGCCAAAAACTGGTCCACCCCAAGGATCGGGTCCCCCGACACAAACAGAGTAACATAGTGTACGCTGTTAAGTGCAGGAGGATTGGCAGGATTTATACATCGAGGAAACCAAACAACCTCTGGCTACAACACAGAAGAGCCACCTCGTCAGGCCAGGACTCTGCAGTCTATTTACACCTACAGGCCAGTGGACACTCTTTCAATGATGAGGATGTAACATCCTGGACAGGGAGGAACGCTGGTTTGAGGGCGGAGTCAAGGAGGCCATTTACGTGAAAAGGGAAAGACCATCTCTGAATCGAGGAGGGGCCTAAGGGTACATCTGTCACCATCTTACATGCTGTGATTGCAGCCGTTCCCCAACTCTCTGTGAATGGTACTCATGACCATTGATCAGTGGTTGTTGATCAATGGTCATGAGAATTGCATAATTAAGATTAAGGAACTGACCTCCCAGCCCATTGTTCCTTCAGTGGGCTGGTTTCAGTCATTATGCAAATGTCCTGTTTATAAGATTGAATCCTGCAGTCAGCTGAGACTGAAGGAGTCACCTGGATGATGACGAAACGTTTCTCCCACTAAACGCTACGAACAGATGAACAGAATCAACTTTTGGAGAAAGTTGAATCAGTATTTCAGCTTTAAGAGGGTATTTTAACACAAACATCAGTCCTTCTACTTCAGTATGTTTGACACTTTGTTTACGCCTAAATTAACTTTACTGTTAACAAGTTTTCATGTTTCTGTAATCCACCAGTGTGCTCATGCATTTTTAATTGAAAACATATTTTTAATGATCAAATATAATTATGTTTGTTATTTGTGGATTTTAAATGTCCTTGACAGAGACAGATGATGATCATTATCCTGCACTGTGGTCTCAGGTTTGGTCGAGCTAGCACAAAGAATGGCTATGTTGAACTTCCTCCTGGGATCTACACTAAGAAGTGAGTCCAACATTAGCAGGGTCTCTTTCCTTTATCTGGATTCACTTTAGCATTCACAGTCACGTGAAGCTTGTTATTAACTCGATAAGTCAACCCAGGCTTTCAGCTGAGCGCTCACATGAAACACATCGTGTTGGCAGCATCTGATCAATCATATTCATGGAGACGTGTATCAGCAACAGAGCAGCTGAGTTTGCAGAAGGAAGTCAAACTAAACCACAGGAACAATATGAGGAGATTACACACATAATAAAATACTAGCAGTAACACAGCTGCTGCAGACAAATCAGTCGTGTGATCGTGTGTGAGAGGAGAAGGACTGTAAAGCAGTTTGGTGTTAAAAGCTCTGTATGAATGTGGGAGACTTTGAAGGGCTTTAAAAAGGCCAATATAAAATAAAAGGCAGCAAAATTGCTGAGTGTGAAAGTCACCAGACTTATCAGACCTCTGTGATTAAGACCTGTAAGAACACCTATTTGTACTTGTTGCCATTATATCAAACACACACGTATATTAAGCCTTTGTTTGAACTCTGGTTGAATTTGTTACTTTCAGACTGTGAAACATCACAGAGGCTGCAGCTGCAGATCTTTTATTCACCTGGAAATTTACTTTAAATGTTAGATGGAAAATGTATTGCTCAGTTTAACCAAAGTAAGAACAAGAATCCATAAACCTTCATAAAGACAAACATCTCCCAGAACATTGAGCTGCTGAAGTGTCACTGAAGGGAAAAACTATTTGTCCTCCTCCATCCAGCAACACCTGAAACACCTGAGTGGAAGCTCCTCCCTACACTGTGTTTGAAGCAAAGCACAAAGGAGACACCTGCTGGAGCAGCTGGAGTCCTACAGACACTCAGCCTCTTCACTACACAAACACCTCCTACAACATCCACTCTTTCCACTCTGACTGCTGTGTTTGTGGAAACACTCCAACACACACCGCTTCACACACCAACATAGAAATGTGTGTGAAAAAGAGCTGAGCTGATATTAAACATGAGGATTTATTCAAAAATACAGAGTCAGGAACAACATCTAGACACACATTACCTCTCAGCAGCAGAAGAACATCCTTTAAAGTCTTCACCAATATCCTTCGACACGTTGCTCTTTAAGGAAACACAGCTGGGTTCAGGTCCAGGAGATTCTGGCCTCTTATTGATCCTAAAAGAAAAACAATAAATGTAACAGCTTCATGAGATAGGAAGGAAAAACTGGAAACATTAAATTAAAGACATGATGAACAATCTGAAACTCATAAAAATAATGTACTTACTCTTTGTCACATAACAGTCTTTTGTTAAAGTCTTCACCAATATCCTTCGACACGTTGCTCTTTAAGGAAACACAGCTGGGTTCAGGTCCAGGCTCTGGATTAGTTTCAGGGTTATGTCCAGCTGAGCCTGGTACGCCCCACAGCTCTGGGCTTTAAAACAACACACACAGAGGTATGAGTGTGAATAATGATGGAGCAGTGATGTGAGTGCTGAGCTGTGACATGGAGAAGAGTCATGGACAGTTAGAGATGGTCATCTCACCTCTGAGCTTTGGTCTGGCTCTCATGTTCCCCACACAGAGTGCTTTTAGAGGGAGGGACTCCCTCCTCTCTGTCCTCACACTGATCCATGCTGCTGAAAACGTCCAGATGAACAGAATCAACTTTTTGGGGATTTACTGGATGATTGAGCATCAAGACACTTTTTAATATTTTACTAATTTCTGAAGCTTTTTACCAACTTTGTTCAAATTGGTCTGCTGTCATTTTATTGTTGACAAAAAGAGATTTTGAGTTTGACTGTTGACGTTTCCATGTGGGACTGTTGCTGCAACACCAGGATGTTACTACAGAATACACTTTATATTGTGAGCACTTGGATGTTAGTCCAGTGGTCCTAAACTGACACACCTGCACCTGGATTCATTCTGACCAGATTTTAGCCCAACAGTGTTTCATACTTAATACATCAGACACAAACTCTGCAGCTGTCATTGTGTGCAGTGTGTGTGCAGTGTGTGTGCAGCGGGACACCGTGTCCTATGAGTGTTATACTACAATAAACAGAGCCTGACCGCGGGCATAAAGAGGGCAAAAACCCACTTATGCTCTAAAGATTCAGTTCTATTTCTCTTCAAATGAGCCTCAGAGCATGTGGAGGGTCATTAAACGCATCACAGATTACCTCAAGAACAACAGGCTGAAGAACATAAAAACAAACGCAGAGTTTCTGTCTGACGGTTTGAACATGAAACAGGAATTATTGAGCAAAAACGGACAGTTTACAAACTCTGTGGAATTCATGAACTAACATCAGCGCATTCACCTACAATACACGAATGAACATCACCAGTTAAACTGAAAAAGGAAAAAACCTGCATACAAATACGACAGCAGACTATAGCGAACAAGCAGAGAAATGCATTTTATAGATGAAGTGTTGGGAGCGACTTCTGAAAAGCAACTCTTTCGTAATTTCGAGTTATTTTCTCGTAATTTCGACTTATTAACTTGGAATTTTGAGAAAACCAACTGTCAATCAGTAATTTACGTGAATGACGTAATTTCTTTGTTACCCGGAAGCTGAAGCCCTCAGCTACAAATGCTACAGCTAAGACACCAGAATTACAGCCAGTCATAAATGCACAAATTGCTGATTATTGTCTGTGTGGCTTCACAAATGATGAAATCCTTCTGTTATTAGCTGAATCACATGGCGTTAATATCAGCAAACGTACTCTCGAAAGCCGATTTGTTGCGATGCGGGTTTGAGTGCGCATTGTACGTAGATTACTGATTGGCAGAACTAACTCAAAATTTCGAGCAACTTTTCTCAAAATTTCGAGTTAATAAGTCGAAATTTCGAGAATGGATCCTTTTTTGTGGCGGAAACAGGCTTCCGTAACAGACTGATGGAGGCAGAAGCTGCCTACAGTCATCAGTCAGTGGATCCACAGTAACATCGACTCTGAGTTCAGCTGCTGATAATCAACTAACTGTTTCTGTCTCGTTCCCAGACTCTGATCTCACATAAAACGAAGCAGATTTATGCTGAAACTAAGCTGCACACAGCTGATGTCAGCCAGGAAAACAGTACAGACTGCTAACGTTACCTTAACTTCGAGACGATCAACTGCGCCACAACATTCACGAAAGCGAAAGTAAAAGCGACGGAAGGAAACGCCCAGAGAAGCGTTTGAGGGACGGTCAGAGTCAGGAACCTCAGAAACGCATCAGGCTGGAGTTTAATTCTGTTTTCATCTTTAGAAACATCTGGAAATAGTTATAAAAATGCTGCATAATAAAGAAAAATAGTGTAGATTAGTTTGAGTTGTGTTTAGCTGAGCTGTGTCTGTAATCAAATCTAAACTGAAGAGTTCATTTTGTGGAGGAGCAGCAAGACTTTCAGTGTTACTCTCAGAGAAAGCCTCCCAAATGTCTGTTGTCTTAATAGTAGAATTATCTGGAAAATGAACCAGTTCTTATGAGCTGCTTTTCAATATGAGCAGTCAAAGCATTTTATACAGCGTGCTTCATTCACACAAGCACTTCTTTTTCTAACAATGACACTATGAGGGATGCATCGGGGAGGAAGTCAGGGTTCCATATCTTGCCCAAGGATACCGTGGCGTGCAGACTGGAGCAGCCAGGGATCAAACCTCCAACCTTCCAGTTAGTAATTCTACCTGCTGAGCTACAGTCTGTAGTTCCTGAACAACACGCCCTCCTTTTTTTTCTTTCTTTATTTTTTGTTTTGGTTCACATACATTGATATTCTGCTGTAAACAACTAATGAGAACATTTTATAAAAGCTTTGAGTGTCCATCAGGATCCTGTAGAAACACCTTCCATCTCAAACATCAATATTCTGAATTCTGTTTAGAAAGAAAAAGATTTCTAGAAAATTATCTAAAGAATTCAACATCTGTTTTGTTTTCTACTATTTATTTAAAAAGTCACTATAGCACAGATTTCTTTAGTCACGTGTCTTTATGTGTCTTCCATACAAATGTTAACAAACACTCAGCACAGCAACACTGAAAGCATTTGAGTGTAAATTTCATTCAAATTAAACTTTATACACAATTACAATAATGGGAAAATGACTAAATATTAAAACACTACAACCACTGAAGAAATAAAACCCAATCACAATCAACATCAACATCAACATCAATTCATATACGTTCATGTGATATCTTTGGGTTCAACAAACCCAATAACCTTGAATCCTTCTTTTAAATTACATTTAAATTTCAGCTGGCAGCAAAGAAATTAATCAGAAATTAACCACAATTAATCTGCAGCTTCATCAATGTGATGCTGAGTTTCTGACTGAAATTCAGTCTGAACATGTCTGACTCTGTGAAACAGTCAGAGTGTTTCTCTAACAGCAGGAGCCTCTTTACACTCAGCTTCACACAGACGAGCTGAGGAACGATCAAGCAAACTTCTTCTTCTGTCATTTTTAACAGCAGCTTGCATCCAAAGATGTTGCACTACTGCCATCTCCTGGCTTTTACTCTTACTTCTCTTCCAGATCCTCAGATCCTCTTGATGACATCAGTATTTCTCAAAAATGAAAAACCACTCCTTTCACCTCATCATGACTTAACTGATTAACCACTTTTCAAACGTAAGTTTACTTACTGAACTTATAGGTTTCCACTTCATTTTGTAAGGAAAGCAGTTAAAATGTTTAAGAGGGAACAACCTACCTCTATGTTGTAAATCACTGAGTAGGTGTCATATTTCAGTTTAAGTACAATTATTGGGTTACGGCGTTTACCTGAAAATATCTCGGTTGTTTGATACTTATGTTCATCAAAGCTGGATGGGAGGAGCTGTTATGTAAAATCAGATTATATTTTTGTGGTACTACTTTCTGTGTAAAGTAAAGAACACCAAGTGTGGTGTATGTGCGCATTGATATGCCTGTGCCTTTCCACAACAAGGTTAATAAAGTAAGTTTCTAACAACCAAACAGGTGTTGTTACTTTACCAGTTAAGTTATAAGAGAGAACATAACAAACTGGTTGAGATCCTGGATTAAAGAGGGAATGGGAAGGGAAGAGGAATACAGAGGGCTGATTGGCCGGTTCGTGAGGTGGTGTGAGGAGAATCACCTGAAACTGACTGTGGCCAAAACAAAGGTGCTGGTGGTGCACTTTGGCAGAAACAGATCCCTTCTCCGTCTGCACTGGTGGGAATGATGTTGAAATAGTCACATCCTTTAAGTATCTGGGAGTTCATCTGGATCACAAGTTGGAGTGGTCTGCCAACATGGACGCTGCCTACAAAAAGGGTCTGAGCCAGCTTTACTTTCTATGAAGGCTCAGATGGTAAATGGACCACCTGGAGGAGGTGATCTGTGACACACTGCTGTCAATCATGGACAATGACTCTCACCCCTCCATGATACACTGGACAATCTGCAAAACAGTTTCAGCAACAGGTTCCTTCAACCCCGCTGTCTGAGGGAACGTTACAGGAGATCGTTCCTTCTGCTGCCTTCAGACTCTTCAATTCATCCGCTTGGGTCAGATCCACACATGTGGAACAGAAACAATCACACCTCAGTGCAGCCTGTCACTTTGTACACCACAATATATTTGCACACATACTTATCCTTTTATACTGGTATGCATATTTATACCTATATTTCTGTATTTCTCTGTTTATCTGAATATTTATCTATCATAACTGTTTCTACACTCACTTTATATGAGTGCTTGTTGTTTCTTGTATTTTTGCTGCTATGACAACTCCGTTTCCCTCCTGGATTAATAAAGTTTTCTGATTCTGAAATACAGTGAGCCATTATATTTGTAGTTTCTAACTAACAATATAAAGGCTCAGCAACCGATAGAGCCACAGCACGTCCCACTGGCAGCTGAAGGAACTTTTAAACAAAGGACTTTGTAATTTAAGCTTTATTTATACAGGTCGGCTCATTGAGACTCAATGTCTCATTTACAAGAGAGACCTGTTCCAGACAAACATATTAAAATTACAACAATAAAAGAAAAGTTTGTGTAATGTACTCAGTCATATTAAAAACGAGAACAAGTTCCCAGAGATGGTTTCACAAAAACATGTGTACGTCTTTTGAAGTCTGCAAGTGAAATCAACTGAGAGCCTTAAATCCTTCGGTTATGTTTTCCATGAAGACGGAGCAGAAAAGGAGAACGCCTTCTTCCCAAGCTCTGCATGAACTGATGGAACAGTGGATGTAATGATGTCCTGAGACTGCAGGCTGTGACTAAACTGTTTGCCTAACATGTACTCTGATAAATAGGAGGCAGTAAACCAGAAACAGATTTATAGAGAAAATGATACTAATGGACCATCCTGTGTAAGACCAATGAGGACCAGTTAACCAGAGAACACAGAGTACAGTGGTGTGTTAAAGGTTTACAGACAGTTATAAATCTTAATGCCCCATGATGGACAAAATCCAACAGATGAAGAGAGCGAGCAGAGTCATTCATATAAATCATGTCACTGTAATCCAGGGCAGGTAAAAAAAAGGTGGCAGCAACAAACTTTTTCCTGTGAAACATGATCTGTTCCTGGAAGAGAAGCCCAACTTCAGCCTCAGTGTCTTTATTAGATGTTCAATGTGTGGCTTATAGGAACGACTGTCATCAACCACAATACCGAGGTCTGTGTACGAGGCCACAGTTTCAATAGAAATACTTTGAGCAGATACAGGAGAAGGAAATAAAGCCGGACCCTCTTTCTGTTTGTGAACAACATGACTTTGTTTTTTTCTACATTTAAAGCCAGTCTGAGCCAGCTGAGACTGAATACTATCAACAGCTGCTGTAATGGTTTGAAAACTATGTTGATGGTATAAAATGAACAGATGCATCTAGATTTTGTGCCACACCGTTGACATAAGTAGCCCAGGACAGAACCCTGTGCACTCGTTTAGTGACATTTAAAAAGCTGGAAGAGAGACCATTGAGCTGAACGCACTGCTGATGTCCAAAAGAACATTAGAGAAGCAGCCAGCTGCTCGGTCTGAAAGGCCTATTTCCAGTAATCCATGACATAAAATGCTGTGGTCAGCAGCTCAGCTCATAAACCAAGGGACTGGGAGCAGCTGCTACTGAGTGTTGCTGGAGTTCCTGTGCTGTTAGATCCTCATCCTCTCCACGCAGCTTGGAAGTAGGTGAAGTTGTGCCAGAAGAGTTTTTGTTGTGGTCAACAGTGTCAAAGGCTTTTGATAGATCAATAAAAAGAGCTGCACAATAGATGTCTTTGAGAACTTTTATCGAAGCAGTTCCAGTACTGTGCAGTTTCCTAAAACCAGACTGGAAGGGAGATAAAATCATATTTTCATCCAGATAACTAAAGTTGATTATTTACCAGCCTTTGAAGAACCTTAGATAAGACACAGAGTTTTGAAATTGGCCTGTAATCATTAACTTTTGAAGAATCACCAGCTTTCAGTGGGGGAGTACAGAGGCACACTTCCACATCTGTGGTAAAGCCTTCTGTTGTAGAGAAAGATTAAAAATATAAGACACTGGCTCAGCTATGATATTTGCAGCCAAGTGCAAGAAGGAAGGAGAACGATTGTGAGGACGAGTTTCTGGTGTTGGGGCTATTCAAAGCCTTACAAACCTCTTCTACTGTGACAGGTGTGAAGGAAAAGGTATCAGTAAGCAGGAACTACGAGCAGAGTTGTGTGCAAGAGGTTTACCATCAGATACTGTGCTGAACAAAGAGCAAGAAGCAACAAAGTGTTTGTTAAAGCAACATTTCAGTTTTGTCTGACACAGGAGTGGAGTCGATATTTAAGTGAGGAGGAAGCTCTGAGGAGTCACAGCTGGCAGAGACACTTTATAGTTTGCCAAAACCTCCTACGGTCGTTTGGACTGTCAGTCGTTAAAGTAAAAAATAGTTACATCTTGATGATGGAGGCAGTAATCCGATTACACAGCTAATGAAAACGTAGCCAATCAGCATCAGAGCCAGACTTCCTGCCCAGGCCTGGTTTCTCTCATGTAGGAGATCGGCCGGTACTGAACCAAACCTGGCCTGTCCCGACCTTTCACCCTGACCTGGCAAAAAGGGGCGTGTCTGTCCACAAAGTAGACACAACTCTCCTGTAAATGTTCCCAAACTGACATTGTCAGCCTGTTTAATACGACCCCAGTTCAAACTGATGCGGGCTCGGAGCGTGAGATTTTAGTGTTTCTCACAGCACCAACTATGCAGTGATCACTCAGGTCGTTGGAAAAACTGCAGATGTGGAAAACTTACGCAGCATATTAGTTAAAAAAGGTCAAAAAGAGCAGATTTATCTGGGTGTTTAGGATCAAGGCGTGTGAGGCTTTAAATAATTTGAGTCAGTTTTAAAAACAAGCAGCGTGCCTTAAAATCATCAGACACAGAAGAAAGCCAGTCCCAATGAAAATCATCCATCTGAAAGACGTCATTAAAATGCAGCTCAGATAAAAGTTGAACCAGAGACGGTGATGTGCTGGGGGAAGCAGGTGGAGGCTGATAGCAGCCAACAACAGTCTGATTTCCAAACAGATCAATAGTTAAGGCCAAGATTTCAAATGGCTGAGGTGCAGATGGAGAGAACAAGACTTGAGCAGCAAGACAGAGCTTCACATAAACTTCCAGACCTCCGCCTTTTCTGGGACAGTCTGAGAGCTAAATGTTAAATCCATCAGTTGCTACGGTTTTATCCAGTAAAGATTTGGAAAGTCTCAGAAACAACAATGATACCAGCACTGGTTGAACAGGCCCAGATTCCAATTATATCCATGTCAGGAAGCACACGACGTGATGCACGTGTAACCCAGACAGTTTTTAACATCTGCTGGTGTTTCACATTCAGCCAGAGGCCCAGGGTTAGGTTGGATACCAGACAATAATAAAAGCATCGTTATTAGACTCTAGAGCTCGTTTATAGCTGACACCACATGTAGAGTTTAAGTTCACACAGAGACGATGACATTTTTCTAAAACCAGCAAACAATAAACAAGAAATGTAACAAGAGTTTCAGAAGAAGCTGTTTTACAGAGAAATGATTCCCCGAAGACAAAATTATTATCATCTTTATTTCTCCAGGTGAAAATTTAATTGAGATTAAAAATGTTGTTTTCAAGAGAGACCTGGCATCATGGCAGAAAGAGTCAGAAATACACAATAATTCAAACAAATACAAAATAGGAAAAACATCCTACATAAACTTCATAAAGTTTCATTAACAGACTTTGAACAATGGACTTCAAACTTCCCCCCAAAACAACAGAAACACATTTGAAGATAATGAATGACATTTATCCCTCTAAAGAAGGACTTAGACTACGATTTAATATGAATGAGAACATGTTCATAAATGGATGCAACCAAAGATTTCATCAATCCCTGATTTAGAGACAACAGAACATTTGGTTTGATTTCACAAGATAAGAATGACGACTGAGTTGGAAGATTGTTTTATGTTTAGTCAAATCTTTCATACATAAAGTTGGATTACAAAATCATCCCCTAAATTTGTTTTATTCAAGGAATTGAAATTATAGAGAAAATCTGTGAAATGACTTAAAGAAAACAAACCACAAAAACTCCAAGATGCTCTAAACCCCCTGGTTTAGGTCGGCAAACTTTCTGATGACGAGTGCATCTAAAATTTCCTCAGAAGTCAATGTGCCATATGATTGCATTAGCAATAAATTACACACTATATAGAACCACTTCATAGGATTATATTTGTGCGCAGATGTTTGCAGCTATCAACGAATATTTATCAGCTATTTTGAAACAAAAAAAAGACTTTTTATCCATAACAGCAAATGAACTGTACAACAGAAAATACAAATGCTATTCATGGTCTCCTCACAACAATGAAAAATAAAATAAACTGGGCCAATATGGCATGTTTGTTAATACAGAGATACACATGTTAATGTGATCTCTGGTCTCCCACTCAGAGACACAGGTCTCCGAGTGTCCAGCATTCAGACCTGAGGACTCTCTTCATGTGAGAGAAAATCTGCTCACACAGATATGTAGAGCCGAATACTGTCAATAAGGCCTCTGCAATGTTCTGAAGACAATTAAACCTGTCAGGCAGTGATGTCCAGCAGGTGGAAATGCAGCTCCATGAACGTGTAGTTACGTTTGATTACGTTTGAAAGCTGCGAACACGAAGGCTGCGAAGTAACGAACTAAAAATTGCTGTTTGTCACCCCTATTTAAGGAAAAACTTCCTTGTGACATCATCATTCCTAAGCCAATCAGATTGTCACGTGACATTCTGGAATGTGGAATGGGGATATATATATATTTTTAAACAGTTTTCAAATTTAACTTAATATTTAAGTGTTTCTTACTTGACCTGCTTAGTCGATTAAAAAGTTAATTGCCACGAACACCCCTAATGTTATATAACAGACCACAGAAAAAAGACAGCTTTTTTCTGCGTGACAGAGCTGTAATAAATGTTTTGTTCTTTTTAATGATCCTACTTTTTATAAAAGGGAACATTATTTAAAGAATATGTATTTAATTAAAAAACTCTGTATTCATCTAAAGGGTATAACAAGAAGGGTGAGCTTCCTGCTCCAAAATGAAATGACCAAAATAAATGTATTTCTCTGCAATTACAAACTCTGTGTAAACAGTCTTGGTGTCAAAATAAAGCTAACGCTGGTGAGATGTCATCAGAGCTGTAAATATTACTGCAGATGTTACTATGTCAAAGTTACTGTGACTCAAACATAGAAAAATGTCTTTTTCATTTCCCTCACCTAATTTTTCAAAGTATTTTATAGCATATAACACCTTTGAAAATATGCTTTGGTTCCCATTTAACTCCAGAACATCATAAATCAAAATATGGATATTACCTGTCCACAGATTCATGGTGACGTAACTGCTCTTTTAACTGTTTGGTGTCTTTGCTTTGTTTGGTGTTTGTAGAAATGGTTTACATGAGCTTTTAGCTGAGACTCAGAGGTTTCTGTGGACACTACTCATGTCAGCACTTATATTTCTGACCTCGTGTTATAATCGATTAAACGCGATCTCCTCCCTTTTGCCCCCATTTTTGATGGTGTGGGTACAAATGATCAGGCATGACATTCTCATAATAAATCAGATAAGATACTGCAAATAGTTAATCCTGCATTTGTGTGATTGAAAAGTGTGTGCAATGACACTGTTTTAAAGATTTAGCCTAAATCATTTTGGCGTGAATGAGCCTAAACATGATGACCGGACTAGTGACACCATATCACCTGTGACACACACACACGCACGTATGACTTTGCCAGTTTCAGCTGAAACAATTTCAGTGTTTCAAACCATGTTCCAGAGTTTTTAGGTCACCGTTCATGAGGTTTCAAGAAGAAAATGAAAGACAGATCTGAATGTTTGAAAGTGTTTTGGAAAAACTCTGTAAAGATTAGATGAACAATACTCAAAGGATAAATTCAACTGTTTTATTTTGTTAGATAAGTTGAAAAAAAAGTTAAACAAGCAAGTAAATAACGAAACAAGGTTAAATGAGGTAAGAACAAAAAGTTAACAAGCAAATAAAGAAACAAGGTTAAATGAGGTAAGAACAAAAAGTTAACAAGTAAATAAAGAAACAAGGTTAAATGAGGTAAGAACAAAAAGTTAACAAGTAAATAAAGAAACAAGGTTAAATGAAGTATGAACAAAAAGTTAACAAGCAAATAAAGAAACAAGGTTAAATGAAGTAAGAGCAAAAAGTTAACAAGTAAATAAAGAAACAAGGTTAAATGAGGTAAGAACAAAAAGTTAACAAGCAAATAAAGAAACAAGGTTAAATGAGGTAAGAACAAAAAGTTAACAAGTAAATAAAGAAACAAGGTTAAATGAGGTAAGAACAAAAAGTTAACAAGCAAATAAAGAAACAAGGTTAAATGAAGTAAGAGCAAAAAGTTAACAAGTAAATAAAGAAACAAGGTTAAATGAGGTAAGAACAAAACGTTAACAAGCAAATAAAGAAACAAGGTTAAATGAAGTAAGAGCAAAAAGTTAACAAGTAAATAAAGAAACAAGGCAGAGGAGAGAAACCCCAACAATCCCCTCTGAGCAAGCACTAGGCGACAGTGGGGAGGAAAAACTGCCTTTAAACGGGCAGAAACCTCCGGCAGAACCAGGCTCAGGAGGGGGCAGTCAACTGCCGGGACTGGTTGGGGGGGTGAACAGAGGTGGAGCAAGACGAGGCTACATCAGTTGAAGAAGCAGTATTGTCCCTCTTCCGGAAAAAGCTGAAGAATCTTTTCTTCTTTTTCATGGACTTTTCCACGAGCCCCTTTTTCTCCAGGATGAGGGTTCTCAACTCATGGATGGTTTCGGTGTTTTGCTCCTCAAGTTTCTTGCATGTTTGTTCCACCTGTTCTAATGTTGCTCGTGTTTCTTCAAGCTGTTCTTTGAGCTCTTTGGATGTTGCCTCCTGTGTCAGCTTTGCCTTCTGCAGGTCTGCATTTTTCACTTGATCTTCTTTGTGCAGGCCTTCTAGCTGCTCATTTCTTTTCTGGGTGTCGTGGAGCGTACACTGCAGGTCTTCATGCATTTTGTCTTGCTTTTGCTTTTGCGCCTGCATTTCTGTGTTTTCCCGCTTCAAGTTGTTGAATTCCAACAATATCCCCTTAATGAGCTCTGAGTTGTTTTTGGCCATTTGATCGATCCTTTTCTGCATCTGTGAGCATCGTTTTTCCAGAGTTTCCTTTTCTCCCTGCAGCTCACTTGTTTTGACCTTCAGTTCATTACAGAATCCTTGCAACTTTTGATTTTTACTCTCAAAGTCCTTGATAGTGCACTTTTCTTCTGACAGTCTTTCTTGCTGTTGCTCCTTCTCTTGAAGAAGGTCTTTATTTTTTTCTTCAGCTTCATCAAGCTTTCTTTGGAGCAGGTGATTCTGTTGGTCCATGTATTGGAGATCCCACTCTAGCTTATCAATCGTGGCTTTCCTGCCTTGAAGCTGCTCGGACATTTCTTTCACTTCAGCGCTCTTTTGCTTGTTTTCTTTGATGAGGAATACAATCTGCTCTCTGGCTTGAGCAAACTTGATCCCCCAGCCCTCATTAATAATGTTGATGTCGGGCTGGCGCTGTAGTGTTTCTTCCAGGTGTTTGTTTTGTGCTTCCATTTGTAAGCACTTCTTCTCCAGGTGAACTTTTTCTTTTTCAAGTTGTTGAATTTTGTTCTGGAGATGGTTGTTTTCACTCCTACTCTCCTGTAATGCCCTTTGGGTGGATAAGAGGCCATTTGGAGAAGTTGGCCGGCCACGCAAGGAAGGAGAGGCGGCGTAATCGTTTTGTCTCGGTTGCCGTAATCTTGGATACATGCTGGCGTTTGTATCCGATGACTCTGAGAGGTTTCCGAATGTTTCTGTAGTGAACGTTTGAAAGCTGCGAACACGAAGGCTGCGAAGTAACGAACTAAAAATTGCTGTTTGTCACCCCTATTTAAGGAAAAACTTCCTTGTGACATCATCACTCCTAAGCCAATCAGATTGTCACATGACATTTTGGAATGTGGAATGGGGATATATATATTTTTTAAACAGTTTTCAAATTTAACTTAATATTTAAGTGTTTCTTACTTGACCTGCTTAGTCGATTAAAAAGGTAATTGCCACGAACACCCCTAATGTTATATAACAGATCACAGAAAAAAGACAGCTTTTTTCTGCGTGACAGAGCTATAATAAATGTTTTGTTTTTTTAATGATCCTACTTTTTATAAAAGGGAACATTATTTAAAGAATATGTATTTAATTAAAAAACTCTGTATTCATCTAAAGGGTATACCAAGAAGGGTGAGCTTCCTGCTCCAAAATGAAATGACCAAAATAAATGTATTTCTCTGCAATTACAAACTCTGTGTAAACAGTCTTGGTGTCAAAATAAAGCTAACGCTGGTGAGATGTCATCAGAGCTGTAAATATTACTGCAGATGTTACTATGTCAAAGTTACTGTGACTCAAACATAGAAAAATGTCTTTTTCATTTCCCTCACCTAATTTTTCAAAGTATTTTATAGCATATAACACCTTTGAAAATATGCTTTGGTTCCCATTTAACTCCAGAACATCATAAATCAAAATATGGATATTACCTGTCCACAGATTCATGGTGACGTAACTGCTCTTTTAACTGTTTGGTGTCTTTGCTTTGTTTGGTGTTTGTAGAAATGGTTTACATGAGCTTTTAGCTGAGACTCAGAGGTTTCTGTGGACACTACTCATGTCAGCACTTATATTTCTGACCTCGTGTTATAATCGATTAAACGCGATCTCCTCCCTTTTGCCCCCATTTTTGATGGTGTGGGTACAAATGATCAGGCATGACATTCTCATAATAAATCAGATAAGATACTGCAAATAGTTAATCCTGCATTTGTGTGATTGAAAAGTGTGTGCAATGACACTGTTTTAAAGATTTAGCCTAAATCATTTTGGCGTGAATGAGCCTAAACATGATGACCGGACTAGTGACACCATATCACCTGTGACACACACACACGCACGTATGACTTTTCCAGTTTCAGCTGAAACAATTTCAGTGTTTCAAACCATGTTCCAGAGTTTTTAGGTCACCGTTCATGAGGTTTCAAGAAGAAAATGAAAGACAGATCTGAATGTTTGAAAGTGTTTTGGAAAAACTCTGTAAAGATTAGATGAACAATACTCAAAGGATAAATTCAACTGTTTTATTTTGTTAGATAAGTTGAAAAAAAAGTTAAACAAGCAAGTAAATAACGAAACAAGGTTAAATGAGGTAAGAACAAAAAGTTAACAAGTAAATAAAGAAACAAGGTTAAATGAAGTAAGAGCAAAAAGTTAACAAGTAAATAAAGAAACAAGGTTAAATGAGGTAAGAACAAAAAGTTAACAAGCAAATAAAGAAACAAGGTTAAATGAAGTAAGAGCAAAAAGTTAACAAGTAAATAAAGAAACAAGGTTAAATGAGGTAAGAACAAAAAGTTAACAAGTAAATAAAGAAACAAGGTTAAATGAAGTAAGAACAAAAAGTTAACAAGCAAATAAAGAAACAAGGTTAAATGAAGTAAGAGCAAAAAGTTAACAAGTAAATAAAGAAACAAGGTTAAATGAGGTAAGAACAAAAAGTTAACAAGCAAATAAAGAAACAAGGTTAAATGAAGTAAGAGCAAAAAGTTAACAAGCAAATAAAGAAACAAGGTTAAATGAGGTAAGAACAAAAAGTTAATAAGTAAATAAAGAAACAAGGTTAAATGAAGTAAGAGCAAAAAGTTAACAAGTAAATAAAGAAACAAGGCAGAGGAGAGAAACCCCAACAATCCCCTCTGAGCAAGCACTAGGCGACAGTGGGGAGGAAAAACTGCCTTTAAATGGGCAGAAACCTCCGGCAGAACCAGGCTCAGGAGGGGGCAGTCAACTGCCGGGACTGGTTGGGGGGGTGAACAGAGGTGGAGCAAGACGAGGCTACATCAGTTGAAGAAGCAGTATTGTCCCTCTTCCGGAAAAAGCTGAAGAATCTTTTCTTCTTTTTCATGGACTTTTCCACGAGCCCCTTTTTCTCCAGGATGAGGGTTCTCAACTCATGGATGGTTTCGGTGTTTTGCTCCTCAAGTTTCTTGCATGTTTGTTCCACCTGTTCTAATGTTGCTCGTGTTTCTTCAAGCTGTTCTTTGAGCTCTTTGGATGTTGCCTCCTGTGTCAGCTTTGCCTTCTGCAGGTCTGCATTTCTCACTTGATCTTCTTTGTGCAGGCCTTCTAGCTGCTCATTTCTTTTCTGGGTGTCGCGGAGCGTACACTGCAGGTCTTCATGCGTTTTGTCTTGTTTTTGCTTTTGCGCCTGCATTTCTGTGTTTTCCCGCTTCAAGTTGTTGAATTCCAACAATATCCCCTTAATGAGCTCTGAGTTGTTTTTGGCCATTTGATCGATCCTTTTCTGCATCTGTGAGCATCGTTTTTCCAGAGTTTCCTTTTCTCCCTGCAGCTCACTTGTTTTGACCTTCAGTTCATTACAGAATCCTTGCAACTTTTGATTTTTACTCTCAAAGTCCTTGATAGTGCACTTTTCTTCTGACAGTCTTTCTTGCTGTTGCGCCTTCTCTTGAAGAAGGTCTTTATTTTTTTCTTCAGCTTCATCAAGCTTTCTTTGGAGCAGGTGATTCTGTTGGTCCATGTATTGGAGATCCCACTCTAGCTTATCAATCGTGGCTTTCCTGCCTTGAAGCTGCTCGGACATTTCTTTCACTTCAGCGCTCTTTTGCTTGTTTTCTTTGATGAGGAATACAATCTGCTCTCTGGCTTGAGCAAACTTGATCCCCCAGCCCTCATTAATAATGTTGATGTCGGGCTGGCGCTGTAGTGTTTCTTCCAGGTGTTTGTTTTGTGCTTCCATTTGTAAGCACTTCTTCTCCAGGTGAACTTTTTCTTTTTCAAGTTGTTGAATTTTGTTCTGGAGATGGTTGTTTTCACTCCTACTCTCCTGTAATGCCCTTTGGGTGGATAAGAGGCCATTTGGAGAAGTTGGCCGGCCACGCAAGGAAGGAGAGGCGGCGTAATCGTTTTGTCTCGGTTGCCGTAATCTTGGATACATGCTGGCATTTGTATCCGATGACTCTGAGAGGTTTCCGAATGTTTCTGTAGTGAACGTTTGAAAGCTGCGAACACGAAGGCTGCGAAGTAACGAACTAAAAATTGCTGTTTGTCACCCCTATTTAAGGAAAAACTTCCTTGTGACATCATCACTCCTAAGCCAATCAGGTTGTCACATGACATTCTGGAATGTGGAATGGGGATATATATATTTTTTTAAACAGTTTTCAAATGTAACTTAATATTTAAGTGTTTCTTACTTGACCTGCTTAGTCGATTAAAAAGTTAATTGCCACGAACACCCCTAATGTTATATAACAGACCACAGAAAAAAGACAGCTTTTTTCTGCGTGACAGAGCTGTAATAAATGTTTTGTTTTTTTAATGATCCTACTTTTTATAAAAGGGAACATTATTTAAAGAATATGTATTTAATTAAAAAACTCTGTATTCATCTAAAGGGTATACCAAGAAGGGTGAGCTTCCTGCTCCAAAATGAAATGACCAAAATAAATGTATTTCTCTGCAATTACAAACTCTGTGTAAACAGTCTTGGTGTCAAAATAAAGCTAACGCTGGTGAGATGTCATCAGAGCTGTAAATATTACTGCAGATGTTACTATGTCACAGTTACTGTGACTCAAACATAGAAAAATGTCTTTTTCATTTCCCTCACCTAATTTTTCAAAGTATTTTATAGCATATAACACCTTTGAAAATATGCTTTGGTTCCCATTTAACTCCAGAACATCATATATCAAAATATGGATATTACCTGTCCACAGATTCATGGTGACGTAACTGCTCTTTTAACTGTTTGGTGTCTTTGCTTTGTTTGGTGTTTGTAGAAATGGTTTACATGAGCTTTTAGCTGAGACTCAGAGGTTTCTGTGGACACTACTCATGTCAGCACTTATATTTCTGACCTCGTGTTATAATCGATTAAACGCGATCTCCTCCCTTTTGCCCCCATTTTTGATGGTGTGGGTACAAATGATCAGGCATGACATTCTCATAATAAATCAGATAAGATACTGCAAATAGTTAATCCTGCATTTGTGTGATTGAAAAGTGTGTGCAATGACACTGTTTTAAAGATTTAGCCTAAATCATTTTGGCGTGAATGAGCCTAAACATGATGACCGGACTAATGACACCATATCACCTGTGACACACACACACGCACGTATGACTTTGCCAGTTTCAGCTGAAACAATTTCAGTGTTTCAAACCATGTTCCAGAGTTTTTAGGTCACCGTTCATGAGGTTTCAAGAAGAAAATGAAAGACAGATCTGAATGTTTGAAAGTGTTTTGGAAAAACTCTGTAAAGATTAGATGAACAATACTCAAAGGATAAATTCAACTGTTTTATTTTGTTAGATAAGTTGAAAAAAAAGTTAAACAAGCAAGTAAATAACGAAACAAGGTTAAATGAGGTAAGAACAAAAAGTTAACAAGTAAATAAAGAAACAAGGTTAAATGAAGTAAGAGCAAAAAGTTAACAAGTAAATAAAGAAACAAGGTTAAATGAAGTAAGAGCAAAAAGTTAACAACCAAATAAAGAAACAAGGTTAAATGAAGTAAGAGCAAAAAGTTAACAAGTAAATAAAGAAACAAGGTTAAATGAAGTAAGAGCAAAAAGTTAACAAGTAAATAAAGAAACAAGGTAGAGGAGAGAAACCCCAACAATCCCCTCTGAGCAAGCACTAGGCGACAGTGGGGAGGAAAAACTGCCTTTAAACGGGCAGAAACCTCCGGCAGAACCAGGCTCAGGAGGGGGCAGTCAACTGCCGGGACTGGTTGGGGGGGTGAACAGAGGTGGAGCAAGACGAGGCTACATCAGTTGAAGAAGCAGTATTGTCCCTCTTCCGGAAAAAGCTGAAGAATCTTTTCTTCTTTTTCATGGACTTTTCCACGAGCCCCTTTTTCTCCAGGATGAGGGTTCTCAACTCATGGATGGTTTCGGTGTTTTGCTCCTCAAGTTTCTTGCATGTTTGTTCCACCTGTTCTAATGTTGCTCGTGTTTCTTCAAGCTGTTCTTTGAGCTCTTTGGATGTTGCCTCCTGTGTCAGCTTTGCCTTCTGCAGGTCTGCATTTCTCACTTGATCTTCTTTGTGCAGGCCTTCTAGCTGCTCATTTCTTTTCTGGGTGTCGCGGAGCGTACACTGCAGGTCTTCATGCATTTTGTCTTGCTTTTGCTTTTGCGCCTGCATTTCTGTGTTTTCCCGCTTCAAGTTGTTGAATTCCAACAATATCCCCTTAATGAGCTCTGAGTTGTTTTTGGCCATTTGATCGATCCTTTTCTGCATCTGTGAGCATCGTTTTTCCAGAGTTTCCTTTTCTCCCTGCAGCTCACTTGTTTTGACCTTCAGTTCATTACAGAATCCTTGCAACTTTTGATTTTTACTCTCAAAGTCCTTGATAGTGCACTTTTCTTCTGACAGTCTTTCTTGCTGTTGCGCCTTCTCTTGAAGAAGGTCTTTATTTTTTTCTTCAGCTTCATCAAGCTTTCTTTGGAGCAGGTGATTCTGTTGGTCCATGTATTGGAGATCCCACTCTAGCTTATCAATCGTGGCTTTCCTGCCTTGAAGCTGCTCGGACATTTCTTTCACTTCAGCGCTCTTTTGCTTGTTTTCTTTGATGAGGAATACAATCTGCTCTCTGGCTTGAGCAAACTTGATCCCCCAGCCCTCATTAATAATGTTGATGTCGGGCTGGCGCTGTAGTGTTTCTTCCAGGTGTTTGTTTTGTGCTTCCATTTGTAAGCACTTCTTCTCCAGGTGAACTTTTTCTTTTTCAAGTTGTTGAATTTTGTTCTGGAGATGGTTGTTTTCACTCCTACTCTCCTGTAATGCCCTTTGGGTGGATAAGAGGCCATTTGGAGAAGTTGGCCGGCCACGCAAGGAAGGAGAGGCGGCGTAATCGTTTTGTCTCGGTTGCCGTAATCTTGGATACATGCTGGCGTTTGTATCCGATGACTCTGAGAGGTTTCCGAATGTTTCTGTAGTGAACGTTTGAAAGCTGCGAACACGAAGGCTGCGAAGTAACGAACTAAAAATTGCTGTTTGTCACCCCTATTTAAGGAAAAACTTCCTTGTGACATCATCACTCCTAAGCCAATCAGGTTGTCACATGACATTCTGGAATGTGGAATGGGGATATATATATATTTTTTAAACAGTTTTCAAATTTAACTTAATATTTAAGTGTTTCTTACTTGACCTGCTTAGTCGATTAAAAAGTTAATTGCCACGAACACCCCTAATGTTATATAACAGACCACAGAAAAAAGACAGCTTTTTTCTGCGTGACAGAGCTGTAATAAATGTTTTGTTTTTTTAATGATCCTACTTTTTATAAAAGGGAACATTATTTAAAGAATATGTATTTAATTAAAAAACTCTGTATTCATCTAAAGGGTATACCAAGAAGGGTGAGCTTCCTGCTCCAAAATGAAATGACCAAAATAAATGTATTTCTCTGCAATTACAAACTCTGTGTAAACAGTCTTGGTGTCAAAATAAAGCTAACGCTGGTGAGATGTCATCAGAGCTGTAAATATTACTGCAGATGTTACTATGTCACAGTTACTGTGACTCAAACATAGAAAAATGTCTTTTTCATTTCCCTCACCTAATTTTTCAAAGTATTTTATAGCATATAACACCTTTGAAAATATGCTTTGGTTCCCATTTAACTCCAGAACATCATATATCAAAATATGGATATTACCTGTCCACAGATTCATGGTGACGTAACTGCTCTTTTAACTGTTTGGTGTCTTTGCTTTGTTTGGTGTTTGTAGAAATGGTTTACATGAGCTTTTAGCTGAGACTCAGAGGTTTCTGTGGACACTACTCATGTCAGCACTTATATTTCTGACCTCGTGTTATAATCGATTAAACGCGATCTCCTCCCTTTTGCCCCCATTTTTGATGGTGTGGGTACAAATGATCAGGCATGACATTCTCATAATAAATCAGATAAGATACTGCAAATAGTTAATCCTGCATTTGTGTGATTGAAAAGTGTGTGCAATGACACTGTTTTAAAGATTTAGCCTAAATCATTTTGGCGTGAATGAGCCTAAACATGATGACCGGACTAATGACACCATATCACCTGTGACACACACACACGCACGTATGACTTTGCCAGTTTCAGCTGAAACAATTTCAGTGTTTCAAACCATGTTCCAGAGTTTTTAGGTCACCGTTCATGAGGTTTCAAGAAGAAAATGAAAGACAGATCTGAATGTTTGAAAGTGTTTTGGAAAAACTCTGTAAAGATTAGATGAACAATACTCAAAGGATAAATTCAACTGTTTTATTTTGTTAGATAAGTTGAAAAAAAAGTTAAACAAGCAAGTAAATAACGAAACAAGGTTAAATGAGGTAAGAACAAAAAGTTAACAAGTAAATAAAGAAACAAGGTTAAATGAAGTAAGAGCAAAAAGTTAACAAGTAAATAAAGAAACAAGGTTAAATGAAGTAAGAGCAAAAAGTTAACAACCAAATAAAGAAACAAGGTTAAATGAAGTAAGAGCAAAAAGTTAACAAGTAAATAAAGAAACAAGGTTAAATGAAGTAAGAGCAAAAAGTTAACAAGTAAATAAAGAAACAAGGTAGAGGAGAGAAACCCCAACAATCCCCTCTGAGCAAGCACTAGGCGACAGTGGGGAGGAAAAACTGCCTTTAAACGGGCAGAAACCTCCGGCAGAACCAGGCTCAGGAGGGGGCAGTCAACTGCCGGGACTGGTTGGGGGGGTGAACAGAGGTGGAGCAAGACGAGGCTACATCAGTTGAAGAAGCAGTATTGTCCCTCTTCCGGAAAAAGCTGAAGAATCTTTTCTTCTTTTTCATGGACTTTTCCACGAGCCCCTTTTTCTCCAGGATGAGGGTTCTCAACTCATGGATGGTTTCGGTGTTTTGCTCCTCAAGTTTCTTGCATGTTTGTTCCACCTGTTCTAATGTTGCTCGTGTTTCTTCAAGCTGTTCTTTGAGCTCTTTGGATGTTGCCTCCTGTGTCAGCTTTGCCTTCTGCAGGTCTGCATTTCTCACTTGATCTTCTTTGTGCAGGCCTTCTAGCTGCTCATTTCTTTTCTGGGTGTCGCGGAGCGTACACTGCAGGTCTTCATGCATTTTGTCTTGCTTTTGCTTTTGCGCCTGCATTTCTGTGTTTTCCCGCTTCAAGTTGTTGAATTCCAACAATATCCCCTTAATGAGCTCTGAGTTGTTTTTGGCCATTTGATCGATCCTTTTCTGCATCTGTGAGCATCGTTTTTCCAGAGTTTCCTTTTCTCCCTGCAGCTCACTTGTTTTGACCTTCAGTTCATTACAGAATCCTTGCAACTTTTGATTTTTACTCTCAAAGTCCTTGATAGTGCACTTTTCTTCTGACAGTCTTTCTTGCTGTTGCGCCTTCTCTTGAAGAAGGTCTTTATTTTTTTCTTCAGCTTCATCAAGCTTTCTTTGGAGCAGGTGATTCTGTTGGTCCATGTATTGGAGATCCCACTCTAGCTTATCAATCGTGGCTTTCCTGCCTTGAAGCTGCTCGGACATTTCTTTCACTTCAGCGCTCTTTTGCTTGTTTTCTTTGATGAGGAATACAATCTGCTCTCTGGCTTGAGCAAACTTGATCCCCCAGCCCTCATTAATAATGTTGATGTCGGGCTGGCGCTGTAGTGTTTCTTCCAGGTGTTTGTTTTGTGCTTCCATTTGTAAGCACTTCTTCTCCAGGTGAACTTTTTCTTTTTCAAGTTGTTGAATTTTGTTCTGGAGATGGTTGTTTTCACTCCTACTCTCCTGTAATGCCCTTTGGGTGGATAAGAGGCCATTTGGAGAAGTTGGCCGGCCACGCAAGGAAGGAGAGGCGGCGTAATCGTTTTGTCTCGGTTGCCGTAATCTTGGATACATGCTGGCGTTTGTATCCGATGACTCTGAGAGGTTTCCGAATGTTTCTGTAGTGAACGTTTGAAAGCTGCGAACACGAAGGCTGCGAAGTAACGAACTAAAAATTGCTGTTTGTCACCCCTATTTAAGGAAAAACTTCCTTGTGACATCATCACTCCTAAGCCAATCAGGTTGTCACATGACATTCTGGAATGTGGAATGGGGATATATATATATTTTTTAAACAGTTTTCAAATTTAACTTAATATTTAAGTGTTTCTTACTTGACCTGCTTAGTCGATTAAAAAGGTAATTGCCACGAACACCCCTAATGTTATATAACAGATCACAGAAAAAAGACAGCTTTTTTCTGCGTGACAGAGCTATAATAAATGTTTTGTTTTTTTAATGATCCTACTTTTTATAAAAGGGAACATTATTTAAAGAATATGTATTTAATTAAAAAACTCTGTATTCATCTAAAGGGTATAACAAGAAGGGTGAGCTTCCTGCTCCAAAATGAAATGACCAAAATAAATGTATTTCTCTGCAATTACAAACTCTGTGTAAACAGTCTTGGTGTCAAAATAAAGCTAACGCTGGTGAGATGTCATCAGAGCTGTAAATATTACTGCAGATGTTACTATGTCAAAGTTACTGTGACTCAAACATAGAAAAATGTCTTTTTCATTTCCCTCACCTAATTTTTCAAAGTATTTTATAGCATATAACACCTTTGAAAATATGCTTTGGTTCCCATTTAACTCCAGAACATCATAAATCAAAATATGGATATTACCTGTCCACAGATTCATGGTGACGTAACTGCTCTTTTAACTGTTTGGTGTCTTTGCTTTGTTTGGTGTTTGTAGAAATGGTTTACATGAGCTTTTAGCTGAGACTCAGAGGTTTCTGTGGACACTACTCATGTCAGCACTTATATTTCTGACCTCGTGTTATAATCGATTAAACGCGATCTCCTCCCTTTTGCCCCCATTTTTGATGGTGTGGGTACAAATGATCAGGCATGACATTCTCATAATAAATCAGATAAGATACTGCAAATAGTTAATCCTGCATTTGTGTGATTGAAAAGTGTGTGCAATGACACTGTTTTAAAGATTTAGCCTAAATCATTTTGGCGTGAATGAGCCTAAACATGATGACCGGACTAGTGACACCATATCACCTGTGACACACACACACGCACGTATGACTTTGCCAGTTTCAGCTGAAACAATTTCAGTGTTTCAAACCATGTTCCAGAGTCTTTAGGTCACCGTTCATGAGGTTTCAAGAAGAAAATGAAAGACAGATCTGAATGTTTGAAAGTGTTTTGGAAAAACTCTGTAAAGATTAGATGAACAATACTCAAAGGATAAATTCAACTGTTTTATTTTGTTAGATAAGTTGAAAAAAAAGTTAAACAAGCAAGTAAATAACGAAACAAGGTTAAATGAGGTAAGAACAAAAAGTTAACAAGCAAATAAAGAAACAAGGTTAAATGAAGTAAGAGCAAAAAGTTAACAAGTAAATAAAGAAACAAGGTTAAATGAAGTAAGAGCAAAAAGTTAACAAGCAAATAAAGAAACAAGGTTAAATGAAGTAAGAGCAAAAAGTTAACAATTAAATAAAGAAACAAGGTAGAGGAGAGAAAACCCCAACAATCCCCTCTGAGCAAGCACTAGGCGACAGTGGGGAGGAAAAACTGCCTTTAAACGGGCAGAAACCTCCGGCAGAACCAGGCTCAGGAGGGGGCAGTCAACTGCCGGGACTGGTTGGGGGGGTGAACAGAGGTGGAGCAAGACGAGGCTACATCAGTTGAAGAAGCAGTATTGTCCCTCTTCCGGAAAAAGCTGAAGAATCTTTTCTTCTTTTTCATGGACTTTTCCACGAGCCCCTTTTTCTCCAGGATGAGGGTTCTCAACTCATGGATGGTTTCGGTGTTTTGCTCCTCAAGTTTCTTGCATGTTTGTTCCACCTGTTCTAATGTTGCTCGTGTTTCTTCAAGCTGTTCTTTGAGCTCTTTGGATGTTGCCTCCTGTGTCAGCTTTGCCTTCTGCAGGTCTGCATTTCTCACTTGATCTTCTTTGTGCAGGCCTTCTAGCTGCTCATTTCTTTTCTGGGTGTCGCGGAGCGTACACTGCAGGTCTTCATGCATTTTGTCTTGCTTTTGCTTTTGCGCCTGCATTTCTGTGTTTTCCCGCTTCAAGTTGTTGAATTCCAACAATATCCCCTTAATGAGCTCTGAGTTGTTTTTGGCCATTTGATCGATCCTTTTCTGCATCTGTGAGCATCGTTTTTCCAGAGTTTCCTTTTCTCCCTGCAGCTCACTTGTTTTGACCTTCAGTTCATTACAGAATCCTTGCAACTTTTGATTTTTACTCTCAAAGTCCTTGATAGTGCACTTTTCTTCTGACAGTCTTTCTTGCTGTTGCTCCTTCTCTTGAAGAAGGTCTTTATTTTTTTCTTCAGCTTCATCAAGCTTTCTTTGGAGCAGGTGATTCTGTTGCTCCATGTATTGGAGATCCCACTCTAGCTTATCAATCGTGGCTGTCCTGCCTTGAAGCTGCTCGGACATTTCTTTCACTTCAGCGCTCTTTTGCTTGTTTTCTTTGATGAGGAATACAATCTGCTCTCTGGCTTGAGCAAACTTGATCCCCCAGCCCTCATTAATAATGTTGATGTCGGGCTGGCGCTGTAGTGTTTCTTCCAGGTGTTTGTTTTGTGCTTCCATTTGTAAGCACTTCTTCTCCAGGTGAACTTTTTCTTTTTCAAGTTGTTGAATTTTGTTCTGGAGATGGTTGTTTTCACTCCTACTCTCCTGTAATGCCCTTTGGGTGGATAAGAGGCCATTTGGAGAAGTTGGCCGGCCACGCAAGGAAGGAGAGGCGGCGTAATCGTTTTGTCTCGGTTGCCGTAATCTTGGATACATGCTGGCGTTTGTATCCGATGACTCTGAGAGGTTTCCGAATGTTTCTGTAGTGAACGTTTGAAAGCTGCGAACACGAAGGCTGCGAAGTAACGAACTAAAAATTGCTGTTTGTCACCCCTATTTAAGGAAAAACTTCCTTGTGACATCATCACTCCTAAGCCAATCAGGTTGTCACATGACATTCTGGAATGTGGAATGGGGATATATATTTTTTTTTAAACAGTTTTCAAATTTAACTTAATATTTAAGTGTTTCTTACTTGACCTGCTTAGTCGATTAAAAAGTTAATTGCCACGAACACCCCTAATGTTATATAACAGACCACAGAAAAAAGACAGCTTTTTTCTGCGTGACAGAGCTATAATAAATGTTTTGTTTTTTTAATGATCCTACTTTTTATAAAAGGGAACATTATTTAAAGAATATGTATTTAATTAAAAAACTCTGTATTCATCTAAAGGGTATAACAAGAAGGGTGAGCTTCCTGCTCCAAAATGAAATGACCAAAATAAATGTATTTCTCTGCAATTACAAACTCTGTGTAAACAGTCTTGGTGTCAAAATAAAGCTAACGCTGGTGAGATGTCATCAGAGCTGTAAATATTACTGCAGATGTTACTATGTCAAAGTTACTGTGACTCAAACATAGAAAAATGTCTTTTTCATTTCCCTCACCTAATTTTTCAAAGTATTTTATAGCATATAACACCTTTGAAAATATGCTTTGGTTCCCATTTAACTCCAGAACATCATAAATCAAAATATGGATATTACCTGTCCACAGATTCATGGTGACGTAACTGCTCTTTTAACTGTTTGGTGTCTTTGCTTTGTTTGGTGTTTGTAGAAATGGTTTACATGAGCTTTTAGCTGAGACTCAGAGGTTTCTGTGGACACTACTCATGTCAGCACTTATATTTCTGACCTCGTGTTATAATCG
Source organism: Diplotaxodon limnothrissa (assembly GCF_057381915.1). Taxonomy (NCBI): domain Eukaryota; kingdom Metazoa; phylum Chordata; class Actinopteri; order Cichliformes; family Cichlidae; genus Diplotaxodon; species Diplotaxodon limnothrissa. The sequence continues at coordinate 70,412,656 of NC_140598.1, read as the reverse complement.
ATTAAACGCGATCTCCTCCCTTTTGCCCCCATTTTTGATGGTGTGGGTACAAATGATCAGGCATGACATTCTCATAATAAATCAGATAAGATACTGCAAATAGTTAATCCTGCATTTGTGTGATTGAAAAGTGTGTGCAATGACACTGTTTTAAAGATTTAGCCTAAATCATTTTGGCGTGAATGAGCCTAAACATGATGACCGGACTAGTGACACCATATCACCTGTGACACACACACACGCACGTATGACTTTGCCAGTTTCAGCTGAAACAATTTCAGTGTTTCAAACCATGTTCCAGAGTTTTTAGGTCACCGTTCATGAGGTTTCAAGAAGAAAATGAAAGACAGATCTGAATGTTTGAAAGTGTTTTGGAAAAACTCTGTAAAGATTAGATGAACAATACTCAAAGGATAAATTCAACTGTTTTATTTTGTTAGATAAGTTGAAAAAAGAGGTAAACGAGCAAGTAAATAACGAAACAAGGTTAAATGAGGTAAGAACAAAAAGTTAACAAGCAAATAAAGAAACAAGGTTAAATGAGGTAAGAACAAAAAGTTAACAAGTAAATAAAGAAACAAGGTTAAATGAGGTAAGAGCAAAAAGTTAACAAGTAAATAAAGAAACAAGGTTAAATGAGGTAAGAACAAAAAGTTAACAAGCAAATAAAGAAACAAGGTTAAATGAGGTAAGAACAAAAAGTTAACAAGTAAATAAAGAAACAAGGTTAAATGAGGTAAGAACAAAAAGTTAACAAGTAAATAAAGAAACAAGGTTAAATGAGGTAAGAGCAAAAAGTTAACAAGTAAATAAAGAAACAAGGTTAAATGAGGTAAGAACAAAAAGTTAACAAGCAAATAAAGAAACAAGGTTAAATGAGGTAAGAACAAAAAGTTAACAAGTAAATAAAGAAACAAGGTTAAATGAGGTAAGAACAAAAAGTTAACAAGTAAATAAAGAAACAAGGTTAAATGAGGTAAGAGCAAAAAGTTAACAAGTAAATAAAGAAACAAGGTTAAATGAGGTAAGAACAAAAAGTTAACAAGTAAATAAAGAAACAAGGTTAAATGAGGTAAGAGCAAAAAGTTAACAAGTAAATAAAGAAACAAGGTTAAATGAGGTAAGAACAAAAAGTTAACAAGCAAATAAAGAAACAAGGTTAAATGAGGTAAGAACAAAAAGTTAACAAGTAAATAAAGAAACAAGGTTAAATGAGGTAAGAGCAAAAAGTTAACAAGTAAATAAAGAAACAAGGTTAAATGAGGTAAGAACAAAAAGTTAACAAGCAAATAAAGAAACAAGGTTAAATGAGGTAAGAACAAAAAGTTAACAAGCAAATAAAGAAACAAGGTTAAATGAGGTAAGAGCAAAAAGTTAACAAGTAAATAAAGAAACAAGGTTAAATGAGGTAAGAGCAAAAAGTTAACAAGTAAATAAAGAAACAAGGTTAAATGAGGTAAGAACAAAAAGTTAACAAGCAAATAAAGAAACAAGGTTAAATGAGGTAAGAACAAAAAGTTAACAAGTAAATAAAGAAACAAGGTTAAATGAGGTAAGAGCAAAAAGTTAACAAGTAAATAAAGAAACAAGGTTAAATGAGGTAAGAACAAAAAGTTAACAAGCAAATAAAGAAACAAGGTTAAATGAGGTAAGAACAAAAAGTTAACAAGTAAATAAAGAAACAAGGTTAAATGAGGTAAGAGCAAAAAGTTAACAAGTAAATAAAGAAACAAGGTTAAATGAGGTAAGAACAAAAAGTTAACAAGCAAATAAAGAAACAAGGTTAAATGAGGTAAGAACAAAAAGTTAACAAGTAAATAAAGAAACAAGGTTAAATGAGGTAAGAGCAAAAAGTTAACAAGTAAATAAAGAAACAAGGTTAAATGAGGTAAGAACAAAAAGTTAACAAGTAAATAACGAAACAAGGTTAAATGAAGTAAGAGCAAAAAGTTAACAAGCAAATGACGAAACAAGGTTAAATGAAGTAAGAGCAAAAAGTTAACAAGTAAATAAAGAAACAAGGTTAAATGAGGTAAGAACAAAAAGTTAACAAGTAAATAAAGAAACAAGGTTAAATGAGGTAAGAACAAAAAGTTAACAAGTAAATAAAGAAACAAGGTTAAATGAAGTAAGAGCAAAAAGTTAACAAGTAAATAAAGAAACAAGGTTAAATGAGGTAAGAACAAAAAGTTAACAAGTAAATAAAGAAACAAGGTTAAATGAGGTAAGAACAAAAAGTTAACAAGTAAATAAAGAAACAAGGTAGAGGAGAGAAACCCCAACAATCCCCTCTGAGCAAGCACTAGGCGACAGTGGGGAGGAAAAACTGCCTTTAAACGGGCAGAAACCTCCGGCAGAACCAGGCTCAGGAGGGGGCAGTCAACTGCCGGGACTGGTTGGGGGGGTGAACAGAGGTGGAGCAAGACGAGGCTACATCAGTTGAAGAAGCAGTATTGTCCCTCTTCCGGAAAAAGCTGAAGAATCTTTTCTTCTTTTTCATGGACTTTTCCACGAGCCCCTTTTTCTCCAGGATGAGGGTTCTCAACTCATGGATGGTTTCGGTGTTTTGCTCCTCAAGTTTCTTGCATGTTTGTTCCACCTGTTCTAATGTTGCTCGTGTTTCTTCAAGCTGTTCTTTGAGCTCTTTGGATGTTGCCTCCTGTGTCAGCTTTGCCTTCTGCAGGTCTGCATTTCTCACTTGATCTTCTTTGTGCAGGCCTTCTAGCTGCTCATTTCTTTTCTGGGTGTCGCGGAGCGTACACTGCAGGTCTTCATGCATTTTGTCTTGCTTTTGCTTTTGCGCCTGCATTTCTGTGTTTTCCCGCTTCAAGTTGTTGAATTCCAACAATATCCCCTTAATGAGCTCTGAGTTGTTTTTGGCCATTTGATCGATCCTTTTCTGCATCTGTGAGCATCGTTTTTCCAGAGTTTCCTTTTCTCCCTGCAGCTCACTTGTTTTGACCTTCAGTTCATTACAGAATCCTTGCAACTTTTGATTTTTACTCTCAAAGTCCTTGATAGTGCACTTTTCTTCTGACAGTCTTTCTTGCTGTTGCTCCTTCTCTTGAAGAAGGTCTTTATTTTTTTCTTCAGCTTCATCAAGCTTTCTTTGGAGCAGGTGATTCTGTTGCTCCATGTATTGGAGATCCCACTCTAGCTTATCAATCGTGGCTTTCCTGCCTTGAAGCTGCTCGGACATTTCTTTCACTTCAGCGCTCTTTTGCTTGTTTTCTTTGATGAGGAATACAATCTGCTCTCTGGCTTGAGCAAACTTGATCCCCCAGCCCTCATTAATAATGTTGATGTCGGGCTGGCGCTGTAGTGTTTCTTCCAGGTGTTTGTTTTGTGCTTCCATTTGTAAGCACTTCTTCTCCAGGTGAACTTTTTCTTTTTCAAGTTGTTGAATTTTGTTCTGGAGATGGTTGTTTTCACTCCTACTCTCCTGTAATGCCCTTTGGGTGGATAAGAGGCCATTTGGAGAAGTTGGCCGGCCACGCAAGGAAGGAGAGGCGGCGTAATCGTTTTGTCTCGGTTGCCGTAATCTTGGATACATGCTGGCGTTTGTATCCGATGACTCTGAGAGGTTTCCGAATGTTTCTGTAGTGAACGTTTGAAAGCTGCGAACACGAAGGCTGCGAAGTAACGAACTAAAAATTGCTGTTTGTCACCCCTATTTAAGGAAAAACTTCCTTGTGACATCATCACTCCTAAGCCAATCAGGTTGTCACATGACATTCTGGAATGTGGAATGGGGATATATATATATTTTTAAACAGTTTTCAAATTTAACTTAATATTTAAGTGTTTCTTACTTGACCTGCTTAGTCGATTAAAAAGTTAATTGCCACGAACACCCCTAATGTTATATAACAGACCACAGAAAAAAGACAGCTTTTTTCTGCGTGACAGAGCTATAATAAATGTTTTGTTTTTTTAATGATCCTACTTTTTATAAAAGGGAACATTATTTAAAGAATATGTATTTAATTAAAAAACTCTGTATTCATCTAAAGGGTATAACAAGAAGGGTGAGCTTCCTGCTCCAAAATGAAATGACCAAAATAAATGTATTTCTCTGCAATTACAAACTCTGTGTAAACAGTCTTGGTGTCAAAATAAAGCTAACGCTGGTGAGATGTCATCAGAGCTGTAAATATTACTGCAGATGTTACTATGTCAAAGTTACTGTGACTCAAACATAGAAAAATGTCTTTTTCATTTCCCTCACCTAATTTTTCAAAGTATTTTATAGCATATAACACCTTTGAAAATATGCTTTGGTTCCCATTTAACTCCAGAACATCATAAATCAAAATATGGATATTACCTGTCCACAGATTCATGGTGACGTAACTGCTCTTTTAACTGTTTGGTGTCTTTGCTTTGTTTGGTGTTTGTAGAAATGGTTTACATGAGCTTTTAGCTGAGACTCAGAGGTTTCTGTGGACACTACTCATGTCAGCACTTATATTTCTGACCTCGTGTTATAATCGATTAAACGCGATCTCCTCCCTTTTGCCCCCATTTTTGATGGTGTGGGTACAAATGATCAGGCATGACATTCTCATAATAAATCAGATAAGATACTGCAAATAGTTAATCCTGCATTTGTGTGATTGAAAAGTGTGTGCAATGACACTGTTTTAAAGATTTAGCCTAAATCATTTTGGCGTGAATGAGCCTAAACATGATGACCGGACTAGTGACACCATATCACCTGTGACACACACACACGCACGTATGACTTTGCCAGTTTCAGCTGAAACAATTTCAGTGTTTCAAACCATGTTCCAGAGTTTTTAGGTCACCGTTCATGAGGTTTCAAGTAGAAAATGAAAGACAGATCTGAATGTTTGAAAGTGTTTTGGAAAAACTCTGTAAAGATTAGATGAACAATACTCAAAGGATAAATTCAACTGTTTTATTTTGTTAGATAAGTTGAAAAAAAAGTTAAACAAGCAAGTAAATAACGAAACAAGGTTAAATGAGGTAAGAACAAAAAGTTAACAAGCAAATAAAGAAACAAGGTTAAATGAGGTAAGAACAAAAAGTTAACAAGCAAATAAAGAAACAAGGTTAAATGAGGTAAGAACAAAAAGTTAACAAGCAAATAAAGAAACAAGGTTAAATGAGGTAAGAACAAAAAGTTAACAAGTAAATAAAGAAACAAGGTTAAATGAGGTAAGAACAAAAAGTTAACAAGTAAATAAAGAAACAAGGTTAAATGAGGTAAGAACAAAAAGTTAACAAGCAAATAAAGAAACAAGGTTAAATGAAGTAAGAGCAAAAAGTTAACAAGTAAATAAAGAAACAAGGCAGAGGAGAGAAACCCCAACAATCCCCTCTGAGCAAGCACTAGGCGACAGTGGGGAGGAAAAACTGCCTTTAAACGGGCAGAAACCTCCGGCAGAACCAGGCTCAGGAGGGGGCAGTCAACTGCCGGGACTGGTTGGGGGGGTGAACAGAGGTGGAGCAAGACGAGGCTACATCAGTTGAAGAAGCAGTATTGTCCCTCTTCCGGAAAAAGCTGAAGAATCTTTTCTTCTTTTTCATGGACTTTTCCACGAGCCCCTTTTTCTCCAGGATGAGGGTTCTCAACTCATGGATGGTTTCGGTGTTTTGCTCCTCAAGTTTCTTGCATGTTTGTTCCACCTGTTCTAATGTTGCTCGTGTTTCTTCAAGCTTTTCTTTGAGCTCTTTGGATGTTGCCTCCTGTGTCAGCTTTGCCTTCTGCAGGTCTGCATTTCTCACTTGATCTTCTTTGTGCAGGCCTTCTAGCTGCTCATTTCTTTTCTGGGTGTCGCGGAGCGTACACTGCAGGTCTTCATGCATTTTGTCTTGCTTTTGCTTTTGCGCCTGCATTTCTGTGTTTTCCCGCTTCAAGTTGTTGAATTCCAACAATATCCCCTTAATGAGCTCTGAGTTGTTTTTGGCCATTTGATCGATCCTTTTCTGCATCTGTGAGCATCGTTTTTCCAGAGTTTCCTTTTCTCCCTGCAGCTCACTTGTTTTGACCTTCAGTTCATTACAGAATCCTTGCAACTTTTGATTTTTACTCTCAAAGTCCTTGATAGTGCACTTTTCTTCTGACAGTCTTTCTTGCTGTTGCTCCTTCTCTTGAAGAAGGTCTTTATTTTTTTCTTCAGCTTCATCAAGCTTTCTTTGGAGCAGGTGATTCTGTTGGTCCATGTATTGGAGATCCCACTCTAGCTTATCAATCGTGGCTTTCCTGCCTTGAAGCTGCTCGGACATTTCTTTCACTTCAGCGCTCTTTTGCTTGTTTTCTTTGATGAGGAATACAATCTGCTCTCTGGCTTGAGCAAACTTGATCCCCCAGCCCTCATTAATAATGTTGATGTCGGGCTGGCGCTGTAGTGTTTCTTCCAGGTGTTTGTTTTGTGCTTCCATTTGTAAGCACTTCTTCTCCAGGTGAACTTTTTCTTTTTCAAGTTGTTGAATTTTGTTCTGGAGATGGTTGTTTTCACTCCTACTCTCCTGTAATGCCCTTTGGGTGGATAAGAGGCCATTTGGAGAAGTTGGCCGGCCACGCAAGGAAGGAGAGGCGGCGTAATCGTTTTGTCTCGGTTGCCGTAATCTTGGATACATGCTGGCGTTTGTATCCGATGACTCTGAGAGGTTTCCGAATGTTTCTGTAGTGAACGTTTGAAAGCTGCGAACACGAAGGCTGCGAAGTAACGAACTAAAAATTGCTGTTTGTCACCCCTATTTAAGGAAAAACTTCCTTGTGACATCATCACTCCTAAGCCAATCAGGTTGTCACATGACATTCTGGAATGTGGAATGGGGATATATATTTTTTTTTAAACAGTTTTCAAATTTAACTTAATATTTAAGTGTTTCTTACTTGACCTGCTTAGTCGATTAAAAAGTTAATTGCCACGAACACCCCTAATGTTATATAACAGACCACAGAAAAAAGACAGCTTTTTTCTGCGTGACAGAGCTATAATAAATGTTTTGTTTTTTTAATGATCCTACTTTTTATAAAAGGGAACATTATTTAAAGAATATGTATTTAATTAAAAAACTCTGTATTCATCTAAAGGGTATAACAAGAAGGGTGAGCTTCCTGCTCCAAAATGAAATGACCAAAATAAATGTATTTCTCTGCAATTACAAACTCTGTGTAAACAGTCTTGGTGTCAAAATAAAGCTAACGCTGGTGAGATGTCATCAGAGCTGTAAATATTACTGCAGATGTTACTATGTCACAGTTACTGTGACTCAAACATAGAAAAATGTCTTTTTCATTTCCCTCACCTAATTTTTCAAAGTATTTTATAGCATATAACACCTTTGAAAATATGCTTTGGTTCCCATTTAACTCCAGAACATCATAAATCAAAATATGGATATTACCTGTCCACAGATTCATGGTGACGTAACTGCTCTTTTAACTGTTTCAGCTGATCCCTGCAACCGTGCACTGAAGTTTTAGATCAAATAAACTAAGCTGAAACCATTAAATAACTAACCAGCGTGTGTCAGCGATCTGTGTCAGCTGATCTTTGCGACCATGCACTGAAGTCTTAGATCAAATAAACTAAGCTGAAACCATTAAATAACTAACCAGCCTGTGCCAGCGATCTGTGTCAGCTGATCCCTGCAACCGTGCACTGAAGTTTTAGAGAAAATAAACTAAGTTGAAACCATTAAATAACTAACCAGCCTGTGAAAGCGATCTGTGTCAGCTGATCCCTGCGACCGTGCACTGAAGTTTTAGATAAAATAAACTAAGTTGAAACCATTAAATAACTAACCAGCCTGTGCAAGGGATCTGTGTCAGCTGATCCCTGCAACCGCGCACTGAAGTTTTAGATAAACTTGGCTGAAACCATTAAATAACTAACCAGCCTGTACCAGCGATCTGTTTCAGCTGATCCCTGCAATCGTGCACTGAAGTTTTAGATCAAATAAACTAAGTTAAAACCATTAAATAACTAACCAGCCTGTGCCAGGGATCTGTGTCAGCTGATCCCTGCAACCGTGCACTGAAGTTTTAGATAAACTAAGCTGAAACCATCAAATAACTAGCCAGCCTGTGCCAGCGATCTGTTTCATCTGATCCCTGCAACCGTGCACTGAAGTTTTACATAAACTAAGCTGAAACCATTAAATAACTAACCAGCCTGTGCCAGCGATCTGTGTCAGCTGATCCCTGCAACCGTGCACTGAAGTTTTAGATAAAATAAACCAAACCGAAACCATTAAATAACTAACCAGCCTGTGCCAGCGATCTGTGTCAGCTGATCCCTGCAACCGTGCACTGAAGTTTTAGATAAACTAAGTTGAAACCATTAAATAACTAACCAGCCTGTGCCAACGATCTGTGTCAGCTGATCCCTGCAACCGTGCACTGAAGTTTTAGATAAACTAAGCTGAAACCATTAAATAACTAACCAGCCTGTGCCAGCGATCTGTTTCAGCTGATCCCTGCAATCGTGCACTGAAGTTTTAGATCAAATAAACTAAGTTAAAACCATTAAATAACTAACCAGCCTGTGCCAGGGATCTGTGTCAGCTGATCCCTGCAACCGTGCACTGAAGTTTTAGATAAACTAAGCTGAAACCATTAAATAACTAACCAGCCTGTGCCAGCGATCTGTGTCAGCTGATCCCTGCAACCGTGCACTGAAGTTTTAGATAAAATAAACCAAACCGAAACCATTAAATAACTAACCAGCCTGTGCCAGCGATCTGTTTCATCTGATCCCTGCAACCGTGCACTGAAGTTTTAGATAAACTAAGCTGAAACCATTAAATAACTAACCAGCCTGTGCCAGCGATCTGTGTCAGCTGATTCCTGCAACCGTGCACTGAAGTTTTAGATAAACTAAGTTGAAACCATTAAATAACTAACCAGCCTGTGCCAACGATCTGTGTCAGCTGATCCCTGCAACCGTGCACTGAAGTTTTAGATAAACTAAGCTGAAACCATTAAATAACTAACCAGCCTGTGCCAGCGATCTGTGTCAGCTGATCCCTGCAACCGTGCACTTACGTCTTAGATCAAATAAACTAAGCTGAAACCATTAAATAACTAACCAGCCTGTGCCAGCGATCTGGGTCAGCTGATCCCTGCGAACGTGGACTGAAGTTTTAGATCAAATAAACAAAGCTGAAACCATTAAATAACTAACCAGCGAGCTGTGTCAGCTGATCCCTGCGACCGTGCACTGAAGTCTTAGATCAAATAAACTAACCTGAAACCATTTAAATAACCAACCAGCCTGTGCGAGCGATCTGTGTCAGCTGATCCCTGCAACCGTGCACTGAAGATTTAGATCAAATAAACTAAGTTGAAACCATTAAATAACCAACCAGGCTTTGCCAGCGATCTGTGTCAGCTGATCCCTGCAACTGTGCACTGAAGTTTTAGATCAAATAAACTAAGTTGAAACCATTAAATAACTAACCAGCCTGTGCCAGCGATCTGTGTCAGCTGATCCCTGCGACCGTGCACTGAAGTTTTAGATCAAATAAACTAAGTTGAAACCATTAAATAACTAACCAGCCTGTGCCAGCGATCTGTGTCAGCTGATCCCTGCGACCGTGCACTGAAGTTTTAGATAAAATAAACTAAGCTGAAACCATTAAATAACTAACCAGCGATCTGTGTCAGCGGATCCCTGCGACCGTGCACTGAAGTTTTAGATAAAATAAACTAAGTTGAAACTGTTACGTCTGGTTCAGTTTGGGTAAGAAGGAAAAACAGCCGAGTCCGTGTAGGTGACAAACATAGTGATTTTATTACATACTTCTAAGACAGAAGCATGGGAAGACAAGCGTACAGCCACAGATCTCCAAAGAGTGGACCGTTCCCCATCCTTATATAACCCATGATGACGTAACACAGTCAGACCTTACTGGAAATGATAACAGTCTCCCCATAGTCCAAAGTTCTCCTTATACAAACATCAGATGATACTTTAGAGAAAAACAAGTGTGTGACATGTCATGTTGTGCAGTTCTGTGAGCCTGTGTGTCCAACTAGAGAATGTCCTGACATGACCTCCCTGTGTAAATAAGGGTGAACGTGCGTGTTTACATAACTCTCTATGTGCATGTTCTGATGTAGGCCTGCAAATGAATTAGAACAAGGTCCTGCTGGACCCTCCAGTTATGGACGGTGAATACAATGCTGTGGATACCATTTGAAACTTGATTACAATGATGATAACCTGCATACATTAATCTTTACTCAGATTACCATAGATATAAAACAAAGATTATACTGTCCTCAGATTCCACAATGGTAAATGATTAATGATTGATACTTCTAATTATAACTGTGATCATAAGAATACAAAATAAAATATCTCCTGGTCACATTCCTCCTCTTTGGGCTGGCTTGCCAGCCCAACTCACACCAGGATTTGTCTCCAAACCAAACAAACACGTTATGACACTTATCAACCCCAACACCTCCGTTGTTTTCCAATTTCCAATTTTCCCACAACCCAGCTGTTCTTTTAGCTTCAGACTCGAGTTTCAGCCTGTCACGCTTCAGGCCCCTTCACCACCTCCTCTTGGAGTGAAGAAACGCCCTCGGATTCTTCTTTCTTCGACTTCAGTCGTTACACAGATCTGGGGATTATTCAAACAAAGATCTGTGTGTTTGTTGTCCGTTGTCACCGCCGTGTCCCCCTTTTTGCCAAAAGCCTCTCGAACCTCGTTGGTCTCTGGTGTTCCTAGTTTTCGCCAACCCCTTCCTGGTTATCGCTGTGGTTATGGGATCCATCTTCTCAAGGAGCCCCAAGGCCATGACACTTGACCCCAGTTGCTGTGAAGGGTCCCCATATCTCCGTGTCCCCGTCTGGTGTCTGTTCCCTTCTCTGCAAGAGACAGAAAGCCAACACCTCTCCTGCGCTGGCTCTCCTAACCTAATGTTGTTGACTTTGTTTATTCCAATCCTATGCCATGCTTATGTGTGTAAGCGTGCATGCACTTAACCCTCTGCACGTGAAGTCAATAGCTCCAATATATCAATCCGATCCGTTGTCGGATGAAGCTTTTGACCTTCACAGACTAAGTGCCAGCTCCTTATAAGCACATTTGCAATGTGTGTATAAAAATGAACAACAGACCTCAAACAAATTGGGCATTCTTAATTCTAACTTGAGTGTAGTACTCAGTTTCTGATCATCTAATTATGCTTCTCACTGGTCCCCTAAATTGTCTAAAAACCTTTAATTTTGCCATACCTAAATTATTAAAACACAAACCAAATCATAGACCCCCTATATAGCTTTTTGCCTTATGAGCACACTTCAATAATGAGCAACAACCTGCAATCTGTACCAAAAATCTTCATGGTCACACCTGCAATTAAAGATCAAATGCACTTTATACCTGTTTTAATTCTTCCTTATATAGAACCTCCTCAGTTTCAGGTTAGTTGCGATTAGTCTCAATTAATTGTTCTAATTGTATTTTGCAATTCAGCTAAAAAGCAAACCTGTTAAAGCAAACAGCTTATTTACAACCACCTGCAAATCATAAGAGTAATAAAAGATTCAGCACAACAGACAAGTATCATGTTCAGGTTTCTCCAATCATTAAATCACTATTATTGCCGCAATTTGCTTTATTCACCCTTTGGCAATATTACTCCGAGAGAGAGAGAGAGAGAGAGAGAGAGAGAGAGAGAGAGAGAGAGAGAGAGAGAGAGAGAGAGAGAGAGAGAGAGAGAGAGAGAGAGCCCCTAATGGCCAGTTAGTGGGCTCTAGGTTAAACTGTCCCCAAATTAGTTATTTGTTATTATTACTTGTTTTCATGTCACTTGTCTGTTTTCTACTGCACCCTTCTCACCAAAGCAAAGCAAACATTAGCAGCATATTGACCGTAGTCAGCCATCCACATCCCATAGATGCTATAAAAACATTTCCTGTAAAAGAATCACAGTTTTCAAGACAGGGTGTGTCTCCCCCAACACTCTCACCAGAATACAGTGTAATAGCATCACCAACTCCTAACCCATAAACACCGTTTCTTCACACATCCGCCCAGAAATCCTGTAATAGAAAAACATTAAAAACTGTAACCCTGTAGGGAAGAAAATGTAAATGGTAACGCTGCGCAGTTACCTCTGTAAACAACACAAGACACAAAAATGGCATTTACAGGTTCACTCATCCTCGAATATTTTGTCATCCTTCTACTCCTGTAAAAAGAAACACACATAAATTCATCCACCCTTTTATCCTATCTAGGTGGAGGTGGTTAACCTTGAGTCATGGTCAAGTCTTGTCAGCTTTTACCAGTCAGTCCGTTTGTTTTTATTTCCAGTCTTTCATCCATTCATCCATTCATTCATTTCTCTTTCTTTGCTGATAGCGGAAACCATCGCCGCATTTAGATTTCCGCCCTCAGCAAAATGACGTCATTTCAAAAGAAAAAGAAGAACTTGAGATCGGATTACCTCGCTGAATCCTTTTTTGGGCAGGGACTCTCATTTTCTAATTGTCCCCATATAAGTGGCTTTCTCCTGTGCCCATTTTAATGTGGAGAAACTCACTTGCAACAATTTTCTCGCCGACGTGTAATGCTTGTAATTTCCGATGTGCAGATCTGCTTAAAGAAAAGATTCACAAACAAAAATCAGTGCACTGTTCAAAATATAAAACAAAATAAAATAAAAGATAACAAAAACAAAAATACCAACGCCCGGGTCTTAGGACTTGTCACTGAATATTCCTCCCATCAATAAAAATACCCACCTAAACCTACACAGAGTCAAATCAACACCACCTCAACCTTTTCCTATTCCTAAACCTATATGTTTTGCATTCGTGAAACAAAATAGAACCGTTTCCATATTAAATAATTTGAGCTCTTGAAATGTTTTAATTCTCTTAATTCTGCCAGTTTATTTCAACACTTATTCAATGACTTTTATTCAACTGCTACTTGGTCACTCAAATTTTACCTGTTCAAATTGCCTATGGTTCAACAAAGTCTAGATCCCCGTTATCATGAAACTTGAACGGGTGTACGATGATTTACTTACAGTAATTTAGAATCATCACTCAACCTAGCTCTACTACTGGCACTGCGTGACTTTTCTCACACTGGAAACCAGAATTTAGTACAGAACTTTAATACCTCAGGCAATCGTGTTCAAGGGCTGCCCCCCTTTCTCTTCTTCTTCGTCCGTGTGTTCCTCCTTTTATTAAATCTCCATCACAATGATGTGGCGCTCTGAAATAAGACTCACACTGTTAATTCATCGTTTTCACTCTGCACCACTGCTCAGGCTGTTTTCTTTTCTTTTTAGTGTACAGTAAACAATTGAGTCGAGGCCTTAAGCCCCAGATATCTCGCACGGGCATCGTTTTCATAACCAAACCTCTCCGGACTCTGCTCCCCAGACCACACAAATGCCCTCTGGGCTTATTATTGTAACAGATTCTGTATTTGGATTTGTTGTGTGCAGCATTGAGCCTTTGTTAATAAAGCATTCTTCATTGCAGCAGCTGGAGCATTGTGTGTCACTTCTTAGTGAATTAAATCAACATTTTGATTTTGGTGCATGGGTGTGTATCAGTTTTCACTCCCTCAACGAGTGCATAAGTGTTCATGTGTGTGTTTCTCTTCATTCTAAGTCGGCGGATGCAGAAGTGTGTGTTTGTGTGTTTGTGTTCATCACCTTCCTGCTCTGTTGTTTGGGTAAACCAGCGGCCTGAAGCATGCCCTGAGGTCCTGCCCTCCTCTTTGGGTCTGTTTGCATCCGTTGTTGCAGCTGCCTGCATCTTCTCCTTGTAACTTGACCCTTTTGCTTCTGTAGCTCCTTCCGGGCTTGCTCCTGCTGTTGGAGCTTTGCATCAGGTCTGGCGACCTCCTGCTCCAGCAAGCTTCCGCCTGATTTCAAGTCCTGTACGTGAAACTCCAAGTCTGACTGATGAGTTCAATTAGCAGCCAGCTCCTCCGGAGCCATGCTCAATTTCTGTTCTCATGCCTTGAGCTCTTACTGAGGACAAAAACCTCAGAGTCTTTTCCTTCCACGTCAGATTGGAGTCTGTTTATGTTGTCCTTACTTTGCTCCACGGCCTTCTGCAGCTCTGCTGTTCGGCTCTTCTCAGAGGTCAGCATTCTTTTGCTCACCCTCCCTTTTCCTCCGGGCTTAATGCGCGTCTCGTCACAGCTTTGTCAGCTGAAGCTTTAGCGTTCTCCATCTCCGCTGCATGAGATTGTTTTCTGCAGCACTGTTGACATCCTCAAGTTGTTGTTATGAGTCCAGCTGGTGTGGCCTTCAGGGGTCAAAGGGTCAAAGATGGTCGCGGAGAGGGCAACGATGGTAGAGGGGAGGGTAGGAGTCCAGGTCAGCTTCGGCTTTCAAAAAAAACCAAAAACAAAACAAAACAGGCGAACAGGAAAATGATGTTGTGCTGGCTGTGTTGTGTTGGCTGTGTTATCCCGAGAGGGGAGAAACAACGAGATCTCCCTTCCCCCCTTTTTTTTTTTTTTTTTTGTTTTTTCTCACCACATAATCAACTCATAACCCCCCAAGTTGACAGGACAACACAGGTACGTGTTAAAATTCTTAAGATCCTGTTTAGAAACCTAAAAAGGAATTTTCTACCATTCAGTAGTCCTTTGTCTTAAACACTCAACAAAAACATATCCCACTTTAACCACTAAATTTGTCGTATCCTCACTTAATCATCAGACCAGTGTCTTTGTCTTTTAACGTTAAGTTGTCGTCCTGCAACCCAGAGAGTCTTTTGTCAGTAGTGTATAAACTATATCATTTAAAAACAGGTGTATGTTAAGTGTCGCTACTTTAACCTTGCATGTACGTGCACATGTATGTAAGCTGTTTCTTCATTGCATGTATGGGTGCGTCTGTATATGGGTTAATTTAACTTTTTCTCAAATGAGGCATTTCTCTAACACGCACATGTGTCTGTTCCTCGCACTTCTCATACCTTTCTCTGGGTGTGTGTGGTTTTATTTGTTTCAGTCATTTACCAGGAACATCTTTTCCTTTTCTCCATGTCTTCCGCCAGAGGTTAACACTGGTGAGATTCAGGGACACAGCACCCAGAGCAGTTCAGCGAGAAAAACCTGCCTAAAACTATATTCTCTCTTTTTTTCCGGGAGGGGTGGGGACAACTCTGGTGTCCAGCCGTGAATTTTTAGCCAAAGCTTGGCCTGTCTTCTGCTTCCGTACTCAGGTTTCCAGGTTAAGAAAAAACACCTGTATGAGGACACTAAACATACATTTAGTATTCGTATAAACATAACTGCCTAAATTATTGAACTGAACCAAGGATCAGTTGAAGACCTTATAAATCCTGCTTCATTTCCCGTATTTATCACTCACTCCTAGTCTTGAGGAGGGTAGATTTAACTCTTTACTAACTTTAAACCCCACAAGTAAAAATTTCATATGTTCTTGACTGCAAACACAAAAACTGCTTGATGTTATTACTAATCATTTTCCTCCACAACACTCCAAATCATGTTCTCTCTTGTGTCCAGCAGGGGAATAAGGTGACCTCTACTCTCACTGCTTCCCCAGTCAGAGACAATATCTCACTCACACTTCCACACTTTATTGTTTTCCCTTTTTCTTGACTATTATTATTTCACAGAAAATCAACTGACCTACTTCTCCTTCCTCTTCTGTCATGCAGAAAGTCACACACACACAGTACTCGGCCCCCACCTTGTCTTTCTCTCACAGACACACCTACACACACACACACTCTAATCGTCCTTTCACAACAAAACTTCACAAACGTCCACTGCAACAGTTTTAAGCACGCAAAGCCAGCGAAAATTCACTCTCACATTCACTTCCCTAACAACTACAAAGTTTTCACATAGAAAAATAATCCAGACAATCTACCATGCACCGTTTTCCCTCCTTATACGAGAGACTCAACCAACTTTTAAAAGCTTTATTTACACAACATCAAATGAAGCACAGATCTCTGCCTTTTCCAGGTAGAGAAGAAATACGACCCAACTAAAAAATCTCCCAGCAATCACACAAAGTTCTCAAATCAAATCGTTTTTTCACACTCTGGATCCACACAGAAGAAATTCAACAACACAAAACAGTTTATACAATTTACACTTTTAAATGCACCCACACACACGGGTAATTTATATACAATATACACACGGGCCCGCATAGACGTCATATGCTAGAAGAGGTTACACCTAACTTTTTTGACTAATTTAAAAGCACCTATAGCCCAGGCCTAGCCTTGCTGGTCAATACACACCTCGGGAACGCCCTCCCGATAGCGCTCGAATTCCTAAGAAAACACCATATGCCAGAACAACTTTATCTCACTTCTCTATTTCTCTGCTGGTGTTCCTAAATTTTTAACTAATTTAAAAGCCTCTTTCAGCCCAGAGCCTCGCTCTTGCTGATCAATTACCGTTTCAAGTACGCCGCCTTGAAAAACAGTCAAATTACTAAATTCTACTTACTTTTAAAACTACTTCCCCGCCAGGAAAACACGGAGCTCCACCGGCCACGTGACACATCACAGTTCACGCTTTCGGCTTTACTTAAAGCTCAGTGTGCCCAACGTTTAGATAGGATGCAGCCAGGTCTAACCTTCTTAATCAATCAATGCAGTAGAAGGCAATCACTCATAGATTACCTGGCCAATTAACCGGGAGTCCCAAGTCCCCAGCGGGAGGCCAAAACCGGGCTAGAACCTAACCACGCGTCCGGGATCAGGTGTCAGCGCCACCTGCTGAACAAACTGCATTCTTAGAGAGCCTAGCTTCTCAGTCCTAAACGAATTTACTTTTTTTTTTTTTTTTAAAAGCCTCACGGTGAGCTCTCAGCCCCCCCGTTTAATTATCTGAAGCCCGAGACCGTCTCTGCTACCCTATTAAAACCAAATTATCCCTACACTACCGATTGACTGGCTGGCATTCCCAGTCAACCCACATTTAACCTCTTAAACCGTATCTATTTGTTTCCACACACCTTAAACCGTATTAACTTAAACACATAACTTCTTAACTCAAAATTCACCCCCAAAATGAACAGCAATGAATTTAGTCAGACTACTTTGCCCTATTTTAAAACTAATTACACAAGATCACTATGGACCAACGCCAGAAGCCCAGACCGAGTGAATATTATTTAATTAAATTTAGTTTTAACTTCCAATATAGCGCCTTCGGATAAAAATCAACAGGTGGCACTCACCTTTCTTATGTCGCCTGGCGTCACTCAGATAGGCTGCTGGCCTCCGCCCCTGTTTGTCACCCACACGATAGCTGCAAGCTCCCCTCCTCCCCAACCGGAGTTTCGGCACCAAGTTGTTACGTCTGGTTCAGTTTGGGTAAGAAGGAAAAACAGCCGAGTCCGTGTAGGTGACAAACATAGTGATTTTATTACATACTTCTAAGACAGAAGCATGGGAAGACAAGCGTACAGCCACAGATCTCCAAAGAGTGGACCGTTCCCCATCCTTATATAACCCATGATGACGTAACACAGTCAGACCTTACTGGAAATGATAACAGTCTCCCCATAGTCCAAAGTTCTCCTTATACAAACATCAGATGATACTTTAGAGAAAAACAAGTGTGTGACATGTCATGTTGTGCAGTTCTGTGAGCCTGTGTGTCCAACTAGAGAATGTCCTGACATGACCTCCCTGTGTAAATAAGGGTGAACGTGCGTGTTTACATAACTCTCTATGTGCATGTTCTGATGTAGGCCTGCAAATGAATTAGAACAAGGTCCTGCTGGACCCTCCAGTTATGGACGGTGAATACAATGCTGTGGATACCATTTGAAACTTGATTACAATGATGATAACCTGCATACATTAATCTTTACTCAGATTACCATAGATATAAAACAAAGATTATACTGTCCTCAGATTCCACAATGGTAAATGATTAATGATTGATACTTCTAATTATAACTGTGATCATAAGAATACAAAATAAAATATCTCCTGGTCACAAAACCATTAAATAACTAACCAGCCTGTGCAAGGGATCTGTGCCAGCGATCTGTTTCAGCTGATCTTTGCGAACGTGCACTGAAGTCTTAGATCAAATAAACTAACCTGAAACCATTAAATAACTAACCAGCCTGTACCAGCGATCTGTTTCAGCTGATCCCTGCAACCGTGCACTGAAGTTTTAGATAAACTAAGCTGAAACCATTAAATAACTAACCAGCCTGTACTAGCGATCTGTTTCAGCTGATCCCTGCAATCGTACACTGAAGTTTTAGATCAAATAAACTAAGCTGAAACCATTAAATAACTAACCAATCTGTGCCAGGGATCTGTGTCAGCTGATCCCTGCAACCGTGCACTGAAGTTTTAGATAAACTAAGCTGAAACCATTAAATAACTAGCCAACCTGTGCCAGCGATCTTTTTCATCTGATCCCTGCAACCGTGCACTGAAGTTTTAGATAAACTAAGCTGAAACCATTAAATAACTAACCACCCTGTACTAGCGATCTGTTTCAGCTGATCCCTGCAATCGTGCACTGAAGTTTTAGATCAAATAAACTAAGCTGAAACCATTAAATAACTAACCAGCCTGTGCCAGCGATCTGTGTCAGCTAATCCCTGCAATCGTCCACTGAAGTTTTAGATAAACTAAGCTGAAACCATTAAATAACTAACCAGCCTGTCCCAGCGATCTGTGTCAGCTGATCTTTGCGACCATGCCCTGAAGTATTAGATCAAATAAACTAACCTGAAACCATTAAATAACTAACCAGCCTGTGCGAGCGATCTGTGTCAGCTGATCCCTGCAACCGTGCACTGAAGTTTTAGATCAAATAAACTAAGCTGAAACCATTAAATAACCAACCAGGCTGTGCCAGCGATCTGTGTCAGCTGATCCCTGCGAACGTGGACTGAAGTTGTAGATCAAATAAACTAAGCTGAAACCATTAAATAACTAACCAGTGATCTGTGTCAGCTGATCCCTGCGACCGTGCACTGAAGTTTTAGATAAAATAAACTAAGCTGAAACCATTAAATAACTAACCAGTGATCTGTGTCAGCTGATCCCTGCGACCGTGCACTGAAGTTTTAGATAAAATAAACTAAGCTGAAACCATTAAATAACTAACCAGTGATCTGTGTCAGCTGATCCCTGCGACCGTGCACTGAAGTTTTAGATAAAATAAACTAAGCTGAAACCATTAAATAACTAACCAGCCTGTGCCAGGGATCTGTGTCAGCTGATCTTTGCGACCATGCACTGAAGTCTTAGATCAAATAAACTAACCTGAAACCATTTAAATAACTAACCAGCCTGTGCCAGCGATCTGTGTCAGCGGATCCCTGCGAACGTGGACTGAAGTTTTAGATAAAATAAACTAAGTTGAAACCATTAAATAACTAACCAGCCTGTGCCAGCGATCTGTGTCAGCTGATCCCTGCGAACGTGGACTGAAGTTTTAGATCAAATAAACTAAGCTGAAACCATTAAATAACTAACCAGCCTGTGCCAGCGATCTGTGTCAGCGGATCCCTGCGACCGTGCACTGAAGTCTTAGATCAAATAAACTAACCTGAAACCATTAAATAACTAACCAGCCTGTGCCAGCGATCTGTGTCAGCTTATCCCTGCAACCGTGCACTGAAGTTTAAGATAAAATAAACTAAGTTGAAACCATTAAATAACTAACCAGCCTGTGCAAGGGATCTGTGCCAGCGATCTGTTTCAGCCGATCTTTGCGAACGTGCACTGAAGTCTTAGATCAAATAAACTAACCTGAAACCATTAAATAACCAACCAGCCTGTGCGAGCGATCTGTGTCAGCTGATCCCTGCAACCGTGCACTGAAGTTTTAGATCAAATAAACTAAGCTGAAACCATTAAATAACCAACCAGGCTGTGCCAGAGATCTGTGTCAGCTGATCCCTGCGAACGTGGACTGAAGTTTTAGATCAAATAAACTAAGCTGAAACCATTAAATAACTAAACAGCCTGTGCCAGCGATCTGTGTCAGCTTATCCCTGCAACCGTGCACTGAATTTTTAGAGAAAATAAACTAAGCTGAAACCATTAAATAACCAACCAGGCTGTGCCAGAGATCTGTGTCAGCTGATCCCTGCGAACGTGGACTGAAGTTGTAGATCAAATAAAAAAAAGCTGAAACCATTAAATAACCAACCAGGCTGTGCCAGCGATCTGTGTCAGCTGATCTTTGCGAACGTGGACTGAAGTTGTAGATCAAATAAACTAAGCTGAAACCATTAAATAACTAATCAGCGATCTGTGTCAGCTGATCCCTGCGACCGTGCACTGAAGTTTTACAGAAAATAAAGTAAGCTGAAACCATTAAATAACTAACCAGCCTGTGCCAGGGATCTGTGTCAGCTGATCTTTGCGACCATGCACTGAAGTCTTAGATAAAATAAACTAACCTGAAACCATTTAAATAACTAACCAGCCTGTGACAGCGATCTGTGTCAGCTGATCCCTGCGAACGTGGACTGAAGTTGTAGATCAAATAAAATAAGCTGAAACCATTAAATAACTAACCAGCGATCTGTGTCAGCTGATCCCTGCGACCGTGCACTGAAGTTTTAGATAAAATAAACTAAGCTGAAACCATTAAATAACTAACCAGCCTGTGCCAGGGATCTGTGTCAGCTGATCTTTGCGACCGTGCACTGAAGTCTTAGATCAAATAAACTAACCTGAAACCATTTAAATAACTAACCAGCCTGTGACAGCGATCTGTGTCAGCTGATCCCTGCGAACGTGGACTGAAGTTTTAGATCAAATAAACTAAGCTGAAACCATTAAATAACTAACCAGCCTGTGCCAGCGATCTGTGTCAGCGGATCCCTGCGAACGTGGACTGAAGTTTTAGATCAAATAAACTAAGCTGAAACCATTAAATAACTAACCAGCCTGTGCCAGCGATCTGTGTCAGCTGATCCCTGCAACCGTGCACTGAAGTTTTAGATAAAATAAACTAAGCTGAAACCATTAAATAACTAACCAGCGATCTGTGTCAGCGGATCCCTGCGACCGTGCACTGAAGTTTAAGATAAAATAAACTAAGTTGAAACCATTAAATAACTAACCAGCCTGTGCCAGAGATCTGTTTCAGCCGATCTTTGCGAACGTGCACTGAAGTCTTAGATCAAATAAACTAACCTGAAACCATTAAATAACCAACCAGCCTGTGCGAGAGATCTGTGTCAGCTGATCCCTGCAACCGTGCACTGAAGTTTTAGATCAAATAAACTAAGCTGAAACCATTAAATAACCAACCAGGCTGTGCCAGAGATCTGTGTCAGCTGATCCCTGCGAACGTGGACTGAAGTTTTAGATCAAATAAACTAAGCTGAAACCATTAAATAACTAACCAGCCTGTGCCAGCGATCTGTGTGAGCTGATCCCTGCAACCGTGCACTGAAGTCTTAGATCAAATAAACTAAGCTGAAACCATTAAATAACTAACCAGCCTGTGCCAGGGATCTGTGTCAGCTGATCCCTGCAACCGTGCACTGAAGTTTTAGATCAAATAAACTAAGCTGAAACCATTAAATAACTAACCAGCCTGTGCCAGGGATCTGTGTCAGCTGATCCCTGCAACCGTGCACTGAAGTTTTAGATAAACTAAGCTGAAACCATTAAATAACCAACCAGGCTGTGCCAGAGATCTGTGTCAGCTGATCCCTGCGAACGTGGACTGAAGTTTTAGATCAAATAAACTAAGCTGAAACCATTAAATAACCAACCAGGCTGTGCCAGAGATCTGTGTCAGCTGATCCCTGCGAACGTGGACTGAAGTTTTAGATCAAATAAAAAAAAGCTGAAACCATTAAATAACTAACCAGCGATCTGTGTCAGCTGATCCCTGCGACCGTGCACTGAAGTTTTAGATCAAATAAACTAAGCTGAAACCATTAAATAACTAACCAGCCTGTGCCAGGGATCTGTGTCAGCTGATCCCTGCAACCGTGCACTGAAGTTTTAGATAAACTAAGCTGAAACCATTAAATAACTAACCAGCGATCTGTGTCAGCTGATCCCTGCGACCGTGCACTGAAGTTTTAGATCAAATAAACTAAGCTGAAACCATTAAATAACTAACCAGGCTGTGCCAGAGATCTGTGTCAGCTGATCCCTGCGAACGTGGACTGAAGTTTTAGATCAAATAAACTAAGCTGAAACCACTAAATAACTAACCAGCCTGTGCCAGAGATCTGTGTCAGCTGATCCCTGCAACCGTGCACTGAATTTTTAGAGAAAATAAACTAAGTTGAAACCATTAAATAACTAACCAGCCTGTGCCAGCGCTCTGTGTCAACTGATCCCTGCAACCGTGCACTGAATTTTTAGAGAAAATAAACTAAGCTGAAACCATTAAATAACCAACCAGGCTGTGCCAGCGATCTGTGTCAGCGGATCCCTGCGACCGTGCACTGAAGTTTTAGATCAAATAAACTAAGTTGAAACCATTAAATAACTAACCAGCCTGTGCAAGGGATCTGTGTCAGCTGATCCCTGCGAACGTGCACTGAAGTTTTAGATAAACTTGGCTGAAACCATTAAATAACTAACCAGCCTGTACCAGCAATCTGTTTCAGCTGATCCCTGCAATCGTGCACTGAAGTTTTAGATAAACTAAGCTGAAACCATTAAATAACTAACCAGCGATCTGTGTCAGCGGATCCCTGCGACCGTGCACTGAAGTTTAAGATAAAATAAACTAAGTTGAAACCATTAAATAACTAACCAGCCTGTGCAAGGGATCTGTTTCAGCTGATCTTTGCGAACGTGCACTGAAGTCTTAGATCAAATAAACTAACCTGAAACCATTAAATAACCAACCAGCCTGTGCGAACGATCTTTGTCAGCTGATCCCTGCAACCGTGCACTGAAGTTTTAGATCAAATAAACTAAGCTGAAACCATTAAATAACCAACCAGGCTGTGCCAGAGATCTGTGTCAGCTGATCCCTGCGAACGTGTACTGAAGTTTTAGATGAAATAAACTAAGCTGAAACCACTAAATAACTAACCAGCCTGTGCCAGCGATCTGTGTCAGCTGATCCCTGCAACCGTGCACTGAATTTTTAGAGAAAATAAACTAAGTTGAAACCATTAAATAACTAACCAGTGTGTGTCAGGGATCTGTGTTAGCTGATCCCTGCAACTGTGCACTGAAGTTTTACAGAAAATAAAGTAAGCTGAAACAATTAAATAACTAACCAGCCTGTGCCAGGGATCTGTGTCAGCTGATCTTTGCGACCATGCACTGAAGTTTTAGATCAAATAAACTAAGCTGAAACCATTAAATAACCAACCAGTGTGTGTCAGGGATCTGTGTTAGCTGATCCCTGCAACTGTGCACTGAAGTTTTACAGAAAATAAAGTAAGCTGAAACAATTAAATAACTAACCAGCCTGTGCCAGAGATCTGTGTCAGCTGATCCCTGCGAACGTGGACTGAAGTTTTAGAGAAAATAAACTAAGTTGAAACCATTAAATAACTAACCAGCGTGTGTCAGGGATCTGTGTCAGCTGATCTTTGCGACCATGCACTGAAGTCTTAGATCAAATAAACTAAGCTGAAACCACTAAATAACTAACCAGCGATCTGTGTCAGCTGATCCCTGCGAACGTGGACTGAAGTTTTAGATCAAATAAACTAAGCTGAAACCACTAAATAACTAACCAGCCTGTGCCAGCGATCTGTGTCAGCTGATCCCTGCAACCGTGCACTGAAGTTTTAGAGAAAATAAACTAAGTTGAAACCATTAAATAACTAACCAGCCTGTGCCAGGAATCTTTGTCAACTGATCCCTGCAACCGTGCACTGAATTTTTAGAGAAAATAAACTAAGTTGAAACCATTAAATAACTAACCAGCGTGTGTCAGGGATCTGTGTTAGCTGATCCCTGCAACCGTGCACTGAAGTTTTAGAGAAAATAAACTAACCTGAAACCATTAAATAACTAACCAGCCTGTGCCAGAGATCTGTGTCAGCTGATCCCTGCAACCGTGCACTGAAGTTTTAGAGAAAATAAACTAAGTTGAAACCATTAAATAACTAACCAGCCTGTGCCAGGAATCTTTGTCAACTGATCCCTGCAACCGTGCACTGAAGTTTTAGATCAAATAAACTAAGCTGAAACCACTAAATAACTAACCAGCCTGTGCCAGCGATCTGTGTCAGCTGATCCCTGCAACCGTGCACTGAAGTTTTAGAGAAAATAAACTAAGTTGAAACCATTAAATAACTAACCAGCCTGTGCCAGGAATCTTTGTCAACTGATCCCTGCAACCGTGCACTGAATTTTTAGAGAAAATAAACTAAGTTGAAACCATTAAATAACTAACCAGCGTGTGTCAGGGATCTGTGTTAGCTGATCCCTGCAACCGTGCACTGAAGTTTTAGAGAAAATAAACTAAGTTGAAACCATTAAATAACTAACCAGCGTGTGTCAGGGATCTGTGTCAGCTGATCTTTGCGACCATGCACTGAAGTCTTAGATCAAATAAACTAACCTGAAACCATTTAAATAACTAACCAGCCTGTGACAGTGATCTGTGTCAGCTGATCCCTGCAACCGTGCACTGAAGTTTTAGATCAAATAAACTAAGCTGAAACCATTCAATAACTAACCAGCCTGTGCAAGGGATCTGTGTCAGCTGATCCCTGCAATCGTGCACTGAAGTTTTAGATAAACTAAGCTGAAACCATTAAATAACTAACCAGCGATCTGTGTCAGCGGATCCCTGCGACCGTGCACTGAAGTTTAAGATAAAATAAACTAAGTTGAAACCATTAAATAACTAACCAGCCTGTGCAAGGGATCTGTGCCAGCGATCTGTTTCAGCTGATCTTTGCAAACGTGCACTGAAGTCTTAGATCAAATAAACTAACCTGAAACCATTAAATAACCAACCAGCCTGTGCAAGCGATCTTTGTCAGCTGATCCCTGCAACCGTGCACTGAAGTTTTAGATCAAATAAACTAAGCTGAAACCATTAAATAACCAACCAGGCTGTGCCAGAGATCTGTGTCAGCTGATCCCTGCGAACGTGTACTGAAGTTTTAGATCAAATAAACTAAGCTGAAACCACTAAATAACTAACCAGCCTGTGCCAGCGATCTGTTTCAGCTGATCCCTGCAACCGTGGACTGAAGTTTTAGATCAAATAAACTTAGCTGAAACCATTAAATAACTAACCAGCCTGTGCCAGCGATCTGTTTCAGCTGATCCCTGCAACCGTGGACTGAAGTTTTAGATCAAATAAACTTAGCTGAAACAATTAAATAACTAACCAGCCTGTGCCAGCGATTCTGTGTCAGCTGATGCCTGCAACCGTGCACTGAAGTCACTATTAGTCACTATGAACTCACTATTTGTTACATTATGCAGAGCTTATCCTTCACTTTGGATCACACATTCGTTTGTGGACCCTTAGGTTTGAGAGCAAGCACTCGTATTTCAAAGCATGTACAAGAACAGTGCACAACTTCGTCAACTTATGCAACTCTGACAGAACGGCATCAGTTACTGCAGTCCTACCTCTCAGTGGGCCAATTGTTTCCACCTACAGTTCAAATCATTGGAGAAGCAAGTGATTACAATCATCATCTTTACAACGCTGTCATTCAAGAAGCTGTGGCAAAAGCCGGCTGCACTAATCAGACCACTTTGGATGTGTCAGCAGTTGTCCACAAAGGTACCAAGTATGTGAAAGGCTATGTTTCCATTGTAGATGACAGTGATGATGGCTTGGTTTTTGGGAAGATAGCTGTTATACTTGTTAATGATTCTGGATTGTACTTTGTGCTCGAGTTGCATCACTCAGTACTTCTCATTGACCTTGGACTTCACTGCTTGCGTTGCCCTACAGAAAGAAGTGTGTGTGTATATGCTGACAGTCTGATGGATTATTACCCACTACCACTTTATAACATGGCAGGCCTTTTTGTTGTCTCCCTACACCATTCAGTTTCCTCTTAATTCTTTTTCAGGGATGGAAATTGAAGAGGAACTCACAAGGCTCCTGCCGGCACTAGACAGAGAGAAAATAATCTGCATTGTAGAACATCTGACGGATGTTATTGGTGTACAACAAAAAAGTGATCTTTTGTTTGTGGAGGCAGAAGATCTCAAACCCTTTCTCACACCAATTCAAATACGTAAACTACTTCTTGCATTTAAAGGAGGTTTGTGTAGGTTCTGTATAAATCATAGACTTGAGTCTATGATTTGAAGGTCACTCATAGACTCATATGTCACTGATTAGCTTGATTAGCTTTTTTTTTTCTCTTCACCATACTACACATGTACTTTGACGGTATAATATTGAACAGCGTTTTGGGGCTCACATTGTCCGGTAGATAATTAACACGGAAAACATAAACAAAAGTAGACACTAAATCTAACACCATTAACCTTTCATTGGTAGTGGTACAACTAAGGGTTTGAAATTGTGACATGCTGTAAAATATATTGACTCAAGGTCTTTTCAATGCAAGACCTTGAGTTTGTAGTTCTTTTGCAGTCCTGGGATTGCTTCTTTTCATCTTCAGACAAGGTCCCCAAAACTGCCTTGCCATTACTACTCAATCCTAATTGAAGGGTTCATCTTTTAGTGAGGACATATTTGTTGACATAGTAGCTTTTTAAGGTAGCTTTTCCAATGATCTTTATTTATTTATTTTTTTAGATGGCAACAGACCAGAGAACCTGAATGACACCATTACTCTGGAGCCTTGCCCTGCTGCATCAGCTGAAACATCAAGCCATCCACCTCACCCCTCCTCCTCCACGTCCACCACTATGTACAACCATTACTCCAGCTCTTGCATCTCACACTTACAGATTCCTTGGGAAAGATTTCCACTCCAACTGTCGCATGCAATCACAAGAGGAGACAGAGCTCATCCAGAGGACAGGAGAAGTATGGTCAGAATTGTTGGGGGGGCCATGCAAGTTCACTGCAGAAACCCTAAACGTGCATCATGTGAAGAAGTTGCTAAAATCATTGTAAACAGATACCCTCAAACATCTGCAGATCTTACTGAAAAGGGAGAAAGACTGGGTTGTTGACATTATTCACTACTAAGAAGCATCAAATCGTCTTTGTCAAACAAAGAGAACCAGGAATGAGGAAGACTGCAGTCCCAACAGTAGTGCAACCCCACCTAAAAAAGTGAGATGCCTTGTTGATAGCTATGGTTGTATAAATTGGCAGCCAGTTGAACTTCCTGAGGGGGAAACGCCAACTTCTTTAGAGGAAAAGAAACACATCTTGTTAACAATTTTCAATTCACAAGGACCTGGAGCTGTGGAGAGACCTGATGTGGATGACTTCATGTGCCTCACATATATTTCTCAGCGGCAGCTTATCAACAGTTGTCCCTCACCTTCAGTAGCTGAAATTCAGGAGCAGTGGCCATTCTTGTTTACTCGGAAAGGTCTTTTGAACCACTTTTACAAACTCACAGGAATCGATATCAGTGAGCGCTTAGGTCAGGCCCTCATAACCAAAGGCAGAAGGATTATTAACTATTTCTCCAGCCAGAAGCTCAAATGGAACCTTGGTATACGGACACTCATCCAGCAGATAGAAAGTGAGGGAGTTTTGACCAACAACAAGGTTGGCACAGCAGCCATACTTCTCATGATGAAGTATGTCAATGGAAAATTGTACTTAGTAGTCAGTATAGTCTTTTAATGATATAAGTTTGGATATGGTAGAATACTGCATGTAATCATTTGTGTGTAGAAGTATATAGTTGGTGGCATATTGAAAGAATGTCTCATCCTAGGAGGTCTGTAACATTCCAGGGTGTTCTGGCGTTCACCCCCACATCCTAGGAGCATGAGAGAGGTCGTACCTCGTCTTATTGTTTTACGGTAGGATTAACGTAGCTATGTCAGTTTTAGCTTAAGTGCTTCTTTATATATAGATGAACTGTTGGATTTTTCCTTCACCATTTATGAGGTTTCAAGAAGAAGATAAACGACAGATATGAATGTTTGAAAAAGTTATAGATGAAAAACACTCAAAGGATAAATTCAATTGTTTATTGTTTTATGAATAAGTTGAAAAAGAAAAAGTTAACAAGTAAATAATGAAACAAGGTAAAATGAAGTAAGAACAAAAAGTTAAGTAAATAATGAAACAAGGTAGAGGAGAGAAATCCCCAACAATCCCCTCTGAGCACGCACTAGGCGACAGTGGGGAGGAAAAACTGCCTTTAAACGGGCAGAAACCTCCGGCAGAACCAGGCTCAGGAGGGGACAGTCAACTGCCGGGACTGGTTGGGGAGGTGAACAGAGGTGGAGCAAGACGAGGCTACACCAGGTGAGGAAGCAGTAGAGTTCCTCCTCCAGGGCCAGCGGAAGCGTTTGTTCTTCTTTTTCATGCAATTTTCTACAAGAGCTTTTTTTTCCAGGATGAGGGTTCTCAACTCATCGATGGTTTCTATGTTTTGTTTCTCAAGCTTCTTGCATGTTTTCTCCACCTCTTCCAATGTTGCTTGTTTTTCTTCAAGCTTTTCCTTGAGCTCTTTGGATGTTTCCTCCTGCATTATCTTGTCCTTGTGCATGTCTGCGTTGCTCTGTTGTACTTCTTTGTACATGTCTTGTAGCTCCTCATTTCTTCTGTGGATATCTTGGAGCGTACGCTGCAGGTCGTCATGTATGTTGTCTTGTTCTTGCTTTTGCGCCTGCATTTCAGTGTGTTTGCGCTTCAAGTTGTTGTATTCCAACAATATCCCCTTAGTGAGCTCGGAGTTGTTTCTCGCCATTTGATCCATCCTTTTCTGCATGTGTGAGCGTTGTTTGTCCAGTTTTTCTTTTTCCCCTTCTAGTTGCTTTTTCTCTTGAAGAAGGTCTTTATTTTGGCGCAGAGTATCATCCACCTTTTCTTTCAGCATTGTGTATTTTTCCTCCGTGACTTTGAGTTTGTGCTCCATGTCTCTTTGCTTTTTCTCCTGTTCTTCCTTCTGTTGGAGGATTTCTTTATTTGTTTTCACAGCTTCATCAAAGTTTGTTTGGAGCAGCCGATTCTTTTGGTCCATATATTGGAGATCCCATTCTGTCTTCTCAACCGTAGCTTTGCTGTCTTTAAGCTGGTTGGACATCTCCTTTAGTTCCGCGCTCTTTTGCTTGTTTTCCTTAATTAGGAAGACAATCTGGTCTCGGGCTTGTCCAAACTTGATTCCCCAACCGTCATTAATAATATTTATGTCGGGCTGGCGTTGTTGTCTTTCTTCCAGGTTTTTATATTTCACTTCCATCTGTCTACACTTCTCCTCCAGTTGAAGTTTCTCATCTTCAATCTGTTGAATTTTATTCTGGAGATGGTAGTTTTCCTTCTTACTGTCATGTAATGCCCTTTGGACGGCTAACAGGTCATTTGGCCGGCCACGACAGGAAGGAGAAGCGGCGTAATCTTTTTGCCTTGGTTGGTGTCTTGTTGGATACATGTTGAAGGTTGTACATGACAACTCTGCAAAGGTTTCCAAAAGTTTCTGTGGTGAACGTGTGAAGGCTGCAAACACAAATGCTGCGAAGACACGAACTAAAAAACTGCTGTTTCTCACCCCTGTTTAAGGTAAAACTTCAAAGGATCAAAGTGTAGTGACATCATAACTCCGTGAGCCAATGAGATTGTCATGTGACATTTTGGAATGGGGATATTTTTTTTTTAAACCGTTTTCAAATTTAACTTAATATTTGACTGTTTCTTAACTGACTTGTTTAGCTGATTAAGAAATGAATTGAAACGAGCATCACTAACGTTATATAACAGACAACAGAAAAAAAACAGGGTTTTTTTCTAAGTGATAGAGGTATAATACGTTTTTTTTTTTTTTTTAATTTAATTATCCTACTTCTTATAAGAGGGAACATTATTTAAAGAATATGTATTTAATTGGAAAACTCTCTATTCAGCTAAAGGCTATAACAAAAAAGGTGAGCTTCCTGCTCAAAAATGAAATGACCAAAATAAATGGAGCCTTTCTCTGCAATTACAAACTCTGTGTAAACAATCTTGGTTTCAAAATAAGGCTAATGCTTGTGAGATGTCATCACAGGTGTAAATATTACTGCACATGTTACTATGTCAAAGTCTCACAACTGTCTTATGTTTATTTATGTAGGCAAGACCTACTTTTCACTTTTTTGCTTTGCTATATGCTCTTGAGTTTATTAGTTTGCCAGCAGCACGAACATGTACTAGTGTCAATAATAATAGTACGGTGGATTAGAAAACCTGCTCACAAGTTGAATAAACACCCAGGATTGTTGCATAATTTTCATTCAAAACCAATATTTGAGTCAAAATGAGAAAGTTGTTTGTGCTGTCTGATGAAGAAGAAGCAAAATAAAGTGCAGTTTTGATGTAGATGATGTTGTATACAAACTAGAAGAGGAAGATAGTAGGATCTCTGTATCATGTTTTGTCACTTTGTACCATGTAATTCTTTCTATTTCCACCAGGGGGTGTTTTCAGAGATGGTAGGTGGTAAAAGAAGAGGTCAGCAGGAAGATGGCGAAGAGCGACCAAAGACCAAGAAAAAGAGGCAGTCAGGCAAAGATGAAGAGTATTATATCCCTTACAGACCTAAAGACTTTGACTCTGACAGAGGGTGCAGCCCTCACCTCCTTCCTCAATATTCTCATAGTGGGAACGTCTCCCTTGTTAAAAGCAAGTTTCCTTTTAAGTATCAGATCCTTAATATCTTTAGAGAGCCACGGTTTGTTATTAGGGAAAGTCTTAAATTCTCTGACTGGAATCACAGAGTCTTTGCTACACACCACATCAGTGAGTTCATCCAAATCAGAAGTGCTCTCTTGAAACAAGGACCAATCAGTGCAATCAAAACACCCCTGAAGGGCAACACAACTGTCTTTTGTCCAGACATTAGTCCGCTTCACACAGGCCTTCTCCCTCCTAATCACAGATCTGTAAGCAGGGAGGAGATGAATAACATTGTGATCCGAAGAACCTAGCGCAGGTCCGGCCACAGACTTATATGCCCCCTTAACCCTTGTGCTCCCCTTCGGGGCAGCCCCAGACCCCGGGGGTCCCAGAGTACCCCTGGGTCGCATTTCACAGGCCGCGCATCAGGGTTGGCTCCTGCGCCCCGTACACCCACGTTTCCCTCCCTGAATGCCACTCCCGTTTCAATTTTTCTCCTAGTTTCAGGCAGGCTCTGTCATGTTCGTCCATGGGAGGCCGCTGTTAACCCTTGTGCTCCCCTTCGGGGCAGCCCCAGACCCTGGGGGTCCCAAAGTACCCCACCCTCAGTAGAGACAGGTGAATGAAAATGAAAAAAACAGAACGATCATTTGGGGTCGAAGAGTGCCCCAGAGCGATTCTAATGGGTTCGTCAGGGGATCGGGAAAGAAAACGTAGCACTTGGGGGCCACGCACAGAAGCTGCTGCGGCAGCGTGGGGGTCATTGATACCCCAGTACATAAAAATGAAGCATAATCACAATAATGATAATAATGATAGGTAAGGAGGGTGTGTCTGCAAGCTTCAATAGTATTAAACACCTCACACCAGCAATGAGTCTGAAGCTCGCAGGTTAAAGGTCAAAGGTCAGCTGCCACACTGTATATAACATTTCAATATGTATACAACCTGACTGTGGGCGTGTGTGCAGCCATAAACAGTTTAAACATTAAACACTGAACCATAAAAGAAGCTTAAGCTGCAGCTCACAGGTCAAAGCTCAGCTGCTGCAGCCAGTTATGACTTTACATAAATCATCATGTTTTCCCTCTCAGCACTTGGGCTGTTTTGACTCAGCTACACTATGGCAAATGGCCAATGGTTCCACAGCTGTTCTTGTTCACAGCATCATCCAGTTAGAGAGGAAACTGTATAATGCAATGATGATGTTCCAGCGTCATGCTGCAGTTGTTGCTCCTCCTCCACATGCTTACCTGCCACAGTTTAACTCCGCCTCTCAGACAGTCATATCACCTGATCTGAATGTTTTGTTGTACGATGACGTCATCTTGACGTTGACGGGGAGGACGAGAAAAACTAGTTTTGTCCTGCAGATGGCGATCTTGCACCGTGTTCAGAGAGCCGACACTTTGATGATGCTGGTCTACTCATTTGGGCAGGGCACTTTGTCACGCTTGCAATTAGTGCAAAATGCTGCGGCACGATTTTTAACTGGTAGAAGAAAATTTGATCACATCACTCCGATTTTGGCCTCTTTACACTGGCTTCCAATTGAATTCAGGATCCGTTTTAAAGTCCTTTTATTGGCTTTTAAATCTCTAAATGGTCTGGCACCTGTTTATTTGTCTGATTTGTTGAAGCCCCACGTCCCCACTCGTTCCCTTCGGTCAGCTGAGCAGTTGCTGCTTTCGGTCCCAAAGTCACGGCTGAAACTTAGAGGAGACCGAGCGTTCTCTGTTGCCACGCCGATGCTTTGGAATAACCTTCCTCTCCATATTAGACAGGCTGCATCAGTGCCAGTTTTTAAGTCTTTATTAAAAACCTATTTTTATTCCCTGGCTTTTAACTCTGTGGGTAACTGACATTTTTATTTTATTTTATTATTTTTTTTTATTTTTTATTTTTATTTTTTATTTTTTTTATTGTTTTTTAACTTTATTGCTATGTCTATTACTATGTGCATATTAGTATTGTACAGCACTTTGGTCTACCAGGTGTGTTTTTAAAGTGCTATATAAATAAATAAATGATGATGATGATGATGATGATACTCAACTTACTTTTAGCCTGGGTTGGACTCTATATGAGCTGCTTCCACTCTGGTTTCACTGTTAAATACACTTGTTTGATTTCACTTGTAAAAGTTGGAAAATAAATATTAAATTATTTGTTGGTACATTGTTTTGAGGGTCAAATATTTTGCTTCATTTGTGGAATGAACTGTTAAGGTGGAGAAATGAATCAGGTTAAAATAGTGGTGCTTTAAATCAGTGCAGATGTATAATGTAATTTAAAATGTTGATAATGGTTGTACTGGGCTTGTAATGTAAATGTGGTCTGATTAAATGTGACATTGATGGTGACGCTGCATAAACCCTGGTAAAGCAGTTCTATTAGTGGGTCTGTGTGATCAGCATCAGTGGGTGAAGGTGAGGCCTTGACTAGTAGAACGTCATGTTGGTGCATGACAACACATGAGCCAACATCAGACTCCGAGCGCTACGATGCTAAAGATCAGAAGATCCAGTGTGACATCATGAGTTACCTGGCAACAGCAGCCCTCATCTGACTTTATTGGAGGATATTTACCCCAGCAACACTGTTTAGTTTGATATGACGGATTAACAGCATGCGCTGTGATATCCAGTTCATCTGTAATAGATACTGGATCTAATCAGTCAGCAGATATTTGATCACCTTAAATATAACTATAGTAGAAAAAATACAACTGTGTTGGTGATTCATGCAAACTTGCATATCAGCCTTTTAAGGTTTTGTAGTATTGAGAACAAAGAGGTTGTGTTAGGGCTGAAAAGCCCGACTTGTTCTCCTCTGCAGGTCATCAAATGCACCACAGACGTTTGTATTTGCACAAACCTGTATATGTTTGATGGCTTTATTATTCTCTGTTCAAAGACAATAAATGTGGAAAATGTCTCATGTAGTATCAGCTTCATTTAAAATGACTGCAAACATTTAGAGAACATGTGCTGCTGTTTGTCCTACATTTCCAACACTGAATGAACCCTGAAAACGTGATGGCAGGTGGCAGATTGGAGTTCACATGAAATATCGGCTGTATGAAGACTGGAAAATAGAGATGATAAAAATATGCAGCCAAACATTTGCGGACATGGATAAACTATCTGATCCAAAAAGCAAGAAGTGACACAGCTAGAAAATGAAAGTGTGTAACAGCTGAAGTCAAATGTAATGCAGAGTTGAATCTGCACTTGGATCCATCTGTGAAAGGTCCACATGTAGGGATTACATGAGTCATGATGTTTGTCAGTCCAGCTTGATAACTCCATCTACTGTGGGCTACATATACTGGGCTGGTAGCTCCATAGTGTTGGAAAGAAACTATTAAATGTGCATATTTTAAAATCAGAGGCTCTTCTAACACAGGAGCCATGTTGAGTTTAGATTCCAGCCAACCACCGGCAGTCTGAAATGGAATGAACAGTGTTGGGAAGGTTACTTTTAAAATGTATTCCACTACAGATTACAGAATACATGCCCCAAAATGTATTTTGTAACGTATTCCGTTACGTTACTCAATGAGAGTAACGTATTCTGAATACTTTGGATTACTTAATATATTATCATGCTGTTTACAACTACATGAATGTGATTTATTACTATTACTGAAGGTCCGCAGCTCCGAACCGTAGTAAAGGGACCTCTGACTAATACGTCGGGTTCCGTGTCGGCTCGGAGCCGAAAAATTACTTTGTTGTCTGGGTCAAGTTTGCTAGCGAGAGACAGAGAGAGGCGTTGAAAGGCTGCTCCAACGGAGCTTATTGTTTCGGAGGAAAACACGAACACAGCGTACAGTCGAGTCTTAATAGCTCATTACAACTGGGCTCGTCAGGCACTCTTCTTGGCTGCAGTGGTTATTATTATATTTACATGCTTCCAGCTCCCGTTTCTGCTCGATGACAACTCGTAGTTTTCCACTCTCCTTTTTCTCCCTCCTCGCGCTCACAGACGGGTATGGCAGTCCATTCTCCCTGCAGCACGGACTACACTGCCCATGAGGCTACATTCGTTAGGGCTATGCCTGTAGCATTCTGCCTGTTAGCTTAGCACAACAACAACAACAAAAAGGCGCTCTCTCACCCAGGAAACACACAGTCGCAGAGAGAGAGCCTCACCCTGTAACCATGGCAACCGTAACGCTGCCGCCTGGAACAACAGAACAGAGCTGTCAAACAAAACCCAAACAGTCCTGACCCACCACAATATGAAACAGGGAAGTAACGCTGTGTAATCCATTTATTTCAACAAAGTAACTGTATTCTAAATACCACCTTTTTAGACGGTAACTGTAACGGAATACAGTTACTCATATTTTGTATTTTAAATACGTAACGGCGGTACATGTACTCCGTTACTCCCCAACACTGGGAATGAAGCCCATTGACAGCGAGCAGGTCTGAACAGGAATGGAACGCATCCATGGATAATACACCACTTTATTTGAAGACATCTGTAGCACTGCCTCAGATCTGGATGTTTCCACAGACTCCTCTGGCCTCTGTGCACCTAAAGAAAAGGTCAAAGGTCAGCAGCACATGTAGTTGGGACAATTCTTCATTTACAAACAACAGTCGCACAAACTCTACAATTATTTTCCTCCAATCACGACTTTTCACTTGCAGAAATGGTCCTGTGTGATTTCTAGGCTGTGATATAAAAACTAGTTCCTAATGGCAGCGATTCACTCAGTAAACATGTGTTTCCTTCACCAACCTCACACACAGATCCAATAAGATCAGGAAGTGGGCAGTATAGTACAATATGTGTTATTTTGTACTGTACTGCCCAAACTAAACATCTGCTGAAGTGTTGGAAATGATTCAGATGTTTATTTTGGACGATACAGCAGAAGATCAGACATGAAAGTGGAGATAACACAGAAGACCTGCAGCAAAGGGTCAGAGGTCAGACTGGGCCACTGGATTCAACAATGAGCCAATGATCATCAAGTAGTGACTAAAGCAGAGCCCTGACGTTCTGACATTCATCACACAGTTAGAACAAATGTCTGCTGATGACTTCATCTCATGAAACGACTGATAGATGTCAATTCATTGATCAGCTGAGCTGCTGCTGCTGATCTTCTTCATCGTGCACAGAAACATTCAGATTGTTTCAATCAGTAAATAACTTTGAACTGTTCCCACTCAAAATGCTGTCAGAACAATGATCATTGTTACTCCCCTGAAGTCTTAATAAAGCTCAACTTGTTCTTTGTGTTTAAACTGACATTTATTTCGGACAGGAGGATTCTTCCACATGTCTTAACATGTAATGATGTCCAACCACAGCCGATACAATGCCGTCAGAATTAAAAGGAAATACAAACTTAAATGAATATTCTTACTAAAGTCCTTAAGCATTATATACAACGAAACATTCCAACAAAATGATCAATAAAGT
Organism: Diplotaxodon limnothrissa; assembly: GCF_057381915.1. Classification (NCBI taxonomy): domain Eukaryota; kingdom Metazoa; phylum Chordata; class Actinopteri; order Cichliformes; family Cichlidae; genus Diplotaxodon; species Diplotaxodon limnothrissa. The sequence goes on along the minus strand of NC_140598.1, from coordinate 70,376,533 downwards.
ACACATTACACTTCACACTGCGGCTATTGCACTTGAATACCATGCAACACTCGTGCATTTACATACAACGATAATAAACAAAACATTTACCTCATTGGCCTCACTCAAAGGGAATAAACTTTCTTTTTTACGTGGTGGGGACGTCCAAAAAAGGCACTCTTTATTTATCTTTCTGCAGACGTGCAAACCTCGTGGCTCGTCTCTTAATTAGCTTGCTGAGTGTGACAGCCAAAAAATGCCCTCTTAGCCACAACACAATTTTAGAAAAGGTTCCTCTATAATTGCACAATTAGCACAAATAACACATTTAAACATATAAATCTAATCAACAAACAAATATTTCTTATGTATTATTTCTTAATATTTCAACTACTTATTGTTTCAAACTTAACTATCTAATAAAATGAACTTAAATGCGAGAGTTACCTATGACGGCAGCTGCAATCATTGTAGAACTTCACAAACATCACGTGTTGTTTTCCACATGTAAGATCAGCAAACATACAGAAACCTCCTGTTGCCACACACGGCCTCTAAAATCTCTTCCACGGTTTCTGTCTGAAGTCCACTCTCTGTGTCGGATCCACAGGAAACAACAAGATCTTATTAACATGGTTTTCAATGTGTCTCCTTACAAAAAGTCCAACCAATGAACAAATGTGTATATTTGTGGAGGCCGAACAAAAGCATGACACATTTCTCTGTTTCTATAAACTGGAGTCAAACACAAACATGAAGAGTTTCACTGACAGACTCCAAAATGCCCCCGCAGTGAATCAAAGGGAAATCCTACAGTGTGGCCAGAGAATCTTAATGGCTCCAACATCAACACATCCACAATGTTGGATCCAGTTCCACCTCACAGAGTTACTAAGACACACCCTCTGCCAGCATCACAACAGCTCCACCTGCTTCACCTGCCTCCTCAGCATCTGTACACCTGAAGAGAAAAGAAAGGCTCCAAAAGCTCAAATCTACAAAGGATTCATGACGTTTCATCCAACAATAACATGTTTGCCTTCCACAGTGTGCTGTTAGACACCACTCTACCTCTGCCATTTCAAAAAGAGCAGCTTGGTAACATTTTGGCTCCAAACACTTTGTGTTTAAGTTCCTAATCTTTGTTTACTTTGTGAAGCCGACAACATCTGGAGCTTTTTGACTCATAGAAACATCATTTTGTTCTTTAGATGACAGCAGATTGGGACTGAATAATCAATCACTATCAAACCAATAAAGACAAAAATGCTGATTTTACAGGAACTTTGTTGGAGAAGCTGTAAAGACATGAAACTGGTGGAGATCCCAAACCAGTTAATAGTGCTGGTTATTCCAAATAAAGCTGTTTTCCATTTGAGATGAAATGACTTTCTGTCCTGATATATAATAAAGATGTTAGTTGTTTTTGAGCCCCTGTATTAAAAGTAGTTTAAAGTCAGCTTGAGTTTGATGTCTTTATGTCAAAGCTGCTCATGATGTTGAGCTGCTGATGGAATAAAAACAGTGAAAAATCTCCTCAATATAAAAGCATGTAGTCCAGACTTAAATGTAGCCTATTGTTAGCTGAGGTCCACACACAGTGTTTGACAGTGTAAACTGTGTGAAAGGGCTGCTGGTGGAGCTCACTAGGATGAGCAGGTGACCATGTGCCACGAGGTGGAGAGCAGCTGGCCTGGGTTTGATTCTGACCCGGGCCACGCCCCCTTTCTCTCTCCCTCTGCTTTGCTGTCACTTATCATCACTGCTCTGTCCAATAAAGCTGAAAAAGGCCCCAAATCAAAGAAATCTGCCTGCAGCCTCTGAAATGTCTTCTGTTTCTTTCCTGACAGCTTTTTCACCGTCAGCCCATCAGACAGTCCAGCAGCATTTATGATGATGTCATGATTTTGAAGAGACTGCTATGGTGGCCTCCCATGACCTCCAGCCTCATCTACACTGAGATGCAGACACTTGAAAACATTCATCACACAGCAGACAACTGAATAATAGTCCAACACAACAGTCTGTGTACAGACACACACTGACCTTTCATATGGTCAAAGGAGTCAATCAAACACAGCTAGTTGAGTCATTTCTCTGTGAGTCTAAAGTGAATCTAGTATTTGAAAGTCCACTTCCTGTATTTGTTATTTAAGACTTCTTCAGCTTCTTCTCAAGGACATCAGCTGCTTGTTTGGCAGCAGAGGCAGTCAAGAAGCTTCCTGAAAAACACTGAACAGTGAGTTCACTGTGGCATATGACAAATTCAGCTTTCTATGTGCAAATGTGTCTGTGTCAACCTTTCAAATGCTGTTGAATCCAAAACATCAGCGGCTCCTTGGCTGCTCACTTCATGCACTTCTGTCTTTGTGACAGTCCAATGACATCACAGGTGTTTCCACCCCCAGTGTCTCAGGACTGGACACCTTTAAACATGTCGAGGATCAAACAGCCGTCCAGCTAAACACACATGAAACTATCAAAGCTGACAATCATTCCAATAACATCTAATGGTACATATATATAGACACAGAACTACAAGGAAATGGCTCTCAGCATCTGGTAACACATGAGTCCCTGTTTTGTGTTCAAATTGTGTGCATGTTTTAGACGTGTGTCACATGTAGAAACACAAAAACCCCACAATGACACAAAGATTGGTTTGACACAACTGTGCAGCTGTAAGTTGTTTCTAATGATTTATTGAAGCTCTTCTAACATTCTGGAGACAATCGGTACATGAATCTGTTCAACATGACAACAATTTGACTTCAATGTGAACGTTTGCCATTAAATAACCTTCTTCATCCAGCTGACAAGAATCCTTCATTCTATGATATTAACAGTTCCTCCTGTTGATGACAAACCTCTGACATGATCTGCTTGAGGATCTTTTTAATGTGAAGCTCTCTGAGCTCAGGGCAAGTTGCTGTGTTTCATCTTTAAGAGCTGCTGCCTCCTCACCGTACTTGTTCTTCACTTCTTCTCCTACTGACACCATTTCTGCTTCATATCTTTCACTGGGCCTAAAACAGATTAAGAGTAGATCTACTGCTGTTCACTGTTTGTGTCAATATTCAAATTTCAAATTCAAATTCAAATTCAAATTTTATTTGTCACACACAATATGGAGAAATATGAAAAGACAAACACAGCACATACAGAGAAATGTAGACAGGATGTGCAGCCAGTGCGGTAAATGGTCTAAATATCAGCTCTTTAGAAAATGATCCTGATGAACATGAACATGTCACACATTAGCACCGTGGTAGGAAACAGCCTCCATCATTTCATTAGATCTGAATTTGGACTGTTTCCCTCTGGATGAGAACCAAGTCTGTCAAATCTATTGATCCGACACAAACTACCAAACACATTGGCTCACAGTCAGATTGGCTTTGTATGGATGGTGTAACAGGGGGCTGGGAAAGGATGCTGAAAGCTGAATATAATACAGAACAATAACAGGACATATAATAATGTAGCAAACATGATCTTCAACAGGCACACTTCTATTATTCATGATCACAAACACAAAGAACTTGTGCAGCCCTGATATCAGCCCTAATATATGAGTGTGTTTGCCCAAAGATTGAAACAGCATCAACGTGACAGCTATAAGAAATCTTCTCTCAGCCTTGTTTGGCAGAAGATCCCTACAACAAAGATTGTAGCTGAAAGATGACGTGTGTAAAGTTTGCTCTTTGGGAGGGTTGAGGCTGTTTTTAGACCTTTGATAGTTTCCAATCCAGTTCTGAAAGACAGAAATAAAAACAACATCATTAAGATCAGATCATGGAGCTGTTTTCTGCCTTGTTTCTATCTTCACATTACAAGACTTTACTACAATAAAGATGCTAACATGTATCTGTAGGAACAACATCATCTATAACAACTGGAGCCAAACCAGTGGCCTCTGCTGGGATCACTGGTGAGCCAACACTTCCTTGTTGGATGCAGATTTCAGGGCTTCCTTTTGCTCCTCCGTTATAACTGTTCTCTCTTCTCAACAAATGATGGCACAAAGGAATCAGCAGTGACAAAGATGATGCTGAAGAGAAGCACGCATTTCACACATATAACAGACCAGTGCAGTTACACACACCTCTGCTTGACATCAGGCCTAAAACAAAGACACAAACACTAACTTGACTCTAAATAGAAGAAACGAGCAGCTTATACTGTTCTGTGCTTATTTATAGTTGACACACATGCTTCTCTTTGTGCAAACACACATTGCACTATAAGGGTAACCTAGCACACAATGATTGGACAGCACAGTGATGATGCTGGGAGATCCTATACGAAGCAACACAGAAACACTGAGAACAAAACTTTAAACACTGATTATATTGAGATAAGCAGCCGACCCAGTCTAGATAAAGGCGAGCAGCTGGGACCGCTGTTGCACCAAAAACAGGTTTCAGTGTTTACATGTGTTTGTGTGTGTGTGATGTCTTTACTTGTACTGGTCAATAGACTTTAGTCAACACATTATTGAAAGGTGTTATACATAAAATAAAAACAGTTTTTCATCTTTATTCCTCTGAAGCAGCTGCATTATAACCAATCTGCTCCTTTGTGGCCATTTAAAACAGCCTTAAATAACTGTTGTTATATTTGTTGCAGTTTCTGCTCTTCTTGGACAGACGACTCTTGAAAAGACATTTTTGAATTTTTAACTGGATAAATATCGGATATATAAACGTCCCTCTGCAACAAAGTGATTCCAGCTTCTACCTCATGATAGAGCAACAAGTTATTCATAGCAGTTTAAATACAGGGAGTCACTTTTGAACCCAGCAGATAAAACAGAGCCAATATTTCCTTCTTTATTTAAGTGACGTGTGTCACAGATGTAACCTAGTAAAGTTTAACTGATCATTAGTAACTTTATTAACATTCTCATGGTGTGCTTTGAAGTTAGCGTCAGCTAAAGTAATATACTAACAAAAAACTATTTCCAGGCTGAACTTCCATCATACAGATGATGCTCGTGGCAAAAGAGTCATGTTCAGAAGCCTTTTCATTATGAAATCTGTTTCTGTTCATCAGGAAATCATATTCAAACTGATTAAATAGACATTTTTCAGTAGTTAGCTGCTATGCGCCCGTCTCCGTGTGAAGTGAACTGGAGTCTGTCTGTACTGGATCTGGACTCATCGTCATCCCTCCAACAGCGACACAGCGATCTGGCTCACCAATTGGTGATAACGACCTACTGAGCCTGCTAGCAGGTGCAGGAGGGCCAATCTGAGCCACAGTTATGGGGCTAATAACTGCTAATAACGCCCATTGACGGACGGATAACATGAAGATTAAATGTCAGCTCCATCCAAAATAAGAGCTTTTTTAAAAACTCAGACTGGGGCCTTATTTTGAAAGCCAGAGTTTGTTGAAGCTGTTTCCTGGAGCAGGACCCTGAACAATTAGAAAAAGCAGATTTAAAAGCACTTCATGTCATCTGTGCTCATTAAACCGACATCATGCAGTTCATCTTCTCACCAGCAGAGGGCCATAAATCACCATCAATGAAGAGTTCAAGTAGATGTTAGTGACATCAGAGCTGTACGTATTGATCTGATCAATATGGAAGCTCATGTTTCTTTGATTGGATCAGTTTTAAAAGCAGCTGTTTTTATAGAATGACAGAAACATGAGAGATGCTGAATGTCTTTAATATTTGATACACTGAGTACAATTGGATGTCCATTTATTCAGCCATGATGGAAACATCCCATTAAGAAAGAGAAATCAAACATTTGGATTCATTTTAATGAGCTCAGACTTGTTGAAAATGCAGAGGAGCTGGTTGAGAACTGAGCTTCAGAGAAACACAACATACTGAGATTCACTGTGAAGCTTTGAGTGGAAAAAGACAGAAAACAACATGTGGATCCTGGAATAATGGGAGCTTCCATCTTTAAAGGACTGAAGAGGAAGAAGTTTACAAGGAATCATTTAGAACAGTTTCAAACATCAATTGATTGAATCCATGAATCTGAAAACGTGTTTGTGAGTGCAAGAGACAGACATGTACAGACTGAACTATCTGTTCAACAGTCAGAGTGTTTCTCTAACAGGAGGACACTCTTTACACTCCACTCAGCACAAGGACACTGAGGAACCAGGACTGATCAAAAGTCCAGGATAAAGAGTTTGAGTGAATGTGGTGTTGAAGGTGTGGAGGTGGATCAGAGTGTCAGAAGAGACTCTGTAGAAGGACAGAGTGCCAGCAGGACAGTCCACATACACTGCTACTCTGTTAGAGACAGAGGAGGAGGAGGAAGAGATGGGTGTTTTTATGTTATTGTACCAGACATGACGAGGACCATCATCATAGCAGCTCAGACTCCAGGACTGATCATTGCATCCAAACACAAAATCATTACTGTTTCCTTTCCTTCTGATTCTCCTGTAACTCACTGATATATAAACGTTTCCTCTCCACTCGACCTCCCAGTAACAGCAACCAGTCAGACCATTTCTACATAGCAGCTGAGGCCAAAGATCAAATCTGTCTGGATGATCAGGATACGATTGAACCTCCTCCACATATGTCACCTTCCTGTTGTTGTCAGACAGTTGGAGCTTTGTGTTCACTGTGTTTGTGTCGATTGTGAGTTGACAGGAATCTGATGGAGAGAAAAAACGCAATCCAGCTGCAGTTATTGATCCATCATCTGTTCATTGATTGACACTTTGATGAATGAATGATATGACAGTTTGAAGACGGTTGAATATGTGCTGCTTTGTTTTCATGAATCACATTAAAAACACACTTACACTTCCTCAGACCTGGTCTCAACCATCGCACTCCAGCAGGCTCCACCCTGAAAGGAGGAGGGGGGTTAGAGCAGCACAGTCTCTTTCAGCATGCACACATGGACATTACATCAATCTCATATTGGATTGGTTGTCACAGCAAGAAATCCATAAAGTCACAGCATGGTTTCCCAATTTTAGTGATCAGTGTACTGATCAGTGTACTTGATTACATCTCCTGTAATCTGATTACTTGCTTATTCAGCCCTTATTAAATATTATTTAACAAAAACAAACCAACAAAGAAAAAAATATCATCTGACCTCACAATTGTAGAGTTTGGAATCTTCAGCAGCTTCATTCCTGAGTCCTGGAGGTGTTTATTACTCAGGTCAAGCTCTCTCAAACTGCAGGACTTGGAGCTGAGAACTGAGGACAGTGTTTCACAGCTTCCGTCTGACAGGTTACAGCCACTCATTCTAAAAGATTATGAAACAGAGTACAATTAACATTGATGATAAAGTGTATTCATGCTGAGGGGAGGAATTACGGGACTTGATGTTTTTTTCAGCACAGCCTGGCATTTTTTGTAACTTATGTTGATGTCAGAACCACCCAAAATCCAAACTCCCTAGAACCACTGGGTGATGTCATTTTGGGACCAACAGCAGGCGAAAAGACAAATCAAATACTTTTTTTGCGCTTTGCTTTGGTTTTTTGTTTAATCGCACAAAAAAAATGTTTGATAACCAAATCAAGGTCAAGGTCTAAAAATAATGAAAAAAGATAACAGCAAATATTTAAAAAAGAAAAAACAACATCAACAAATATAAGTTTATATCACAGGACAAACTCTGACCTGAGACTTTTCAGTTTACACTGTGGACTCTCCAGTCCAGCAAACAAAAGCTTCACTCCTGAATCCTGCAGGTTACTGTTTCTCAGGTCCAGTTCTCTTAGACGAGAGGAGTGGGAGCTGAGAACTGAGGACAGAGCTTCACAGCTTCTCTCTGAGAGATTAAAGGCCCTCAGTCTAAAGAGAAAATAATAGGCAAAAAGTAAAAAATTAATTCTGACAGAAGTGCATTTATAAATGGATTGAATCAATGGAATTTATTATTATTATTAGTAGTAGTATTATTATTATCATCATTATTATTATTATTATATTTTTTTATTTTCTGTGCACTTACATAGCTTTTGTGGAGGCTTTGACCACTGGCAGCAGCCTCAGAATAGCCTCCTCTGAAGCAGAGTATTTCTTCAGGTCAAACACATCCAGATCTTCTGATGACAGTAAGATGAAGACCAGAGCTGACCACTGAGCAGGAGACAGTTTATCTGTGGAGAGACCTCCTGATCTCAGGGACTGTTGGATCTCCTCCACTAGAGAACGATCATTCAGTTCATTCAGACAGTGGAACAGATTGATGCTTTTCTCTGCAGACAGATTCTCATTGATCTTTCCCTTAATATACTGGACTGTTTTCTTATTGGTGTTTGACCTACTTCCTGTATCCACCAGCAGGCCATGTAGGAGAGTCTGATTGGTCTGCAGTGAAAGACCCAGGAGGAAGCGGAGGAACAAGTCAAGGTGTCCATTTGGACTCTGTAAGGCCTTGTCCACTGCACTGTGGTAGAGATGATCTAGTTTTGATTTGTGTTTTTTTTTGAAAGACTTAGACATATTGGAGAATTGTTGTTTGTCTACAAGCAGATTTAGTCCAGAGTTGATGAAGGTCAGATGGACATGAAGAGCAGCCAGAAACTCCTGAACACTCAGATGGATGAAGCAGAACACCTTGTCCTGGTACAGTCCTCTCTCCTCTTTAAAGATCTGTGTGAACACTCCTGAGTACACTGAGGCTGCTCTGATATTGATGCCACACTCTGTCAGGTCTGATTCATAGAAGATCAGGTTTCCTTTCTGCAGATGATCAAATGCCAGTTTTCCCAGGGACTCAATCATCTTCCTGCTCTCTTGACTCCAGTGTGGAATTGCATCAGCTTTTCCATCATACTTGACCTTCTTCACTTTGGTCTGAACCACCAGGAAGCGGATGTACATCTCAGTGAGGGTCTTGGGCAGCAGTACTCCCTCTCTGGTTTTCAGCACATCCTCCAGAACTGTAGCAGTGATCCAGCAGAAGACTGGGATGTGACACATGATGTGGAGGCTTCGCGATGTCTTCATGTGGGAGATGATCCTGTTGGCTTTCCAATGGTCTCTGAATCTCTTCCTGAAGTACTCCTCCTTCTGTGGATCAGTGAACCCTCTGACCTCTGTCACCATGCTAACACATTTAGGAGGGATCTGATTGGCTGCTGCTGGTCGTGTGGTTATCCAGATGCGAGCAGAGGGAAGCAGTTTCCCCCTGATGAGGTTTATCAGCAGCACATCCACTGAGGTGGACTTTCTAGGGTCAGTAAGGATTTTAGTTTTGTGGAAGTCCAGAGGAAGTCGACACTCATCCAGACCATCAAAGATGAACACTACCTGGAAGTCTTCAAAGCTGCAGATTCCTGATTCGTTAGTTTGATTAAAGAAGTGATGAACAAGTTCCACCAAGCTGAACCTTCTCCTTTTCAGCACATTCAGCTCTCTGAAAGTGAATGGAAATATGAACTGGATGTCCTGGTTGGCTTTGTCTTCAGCCCAGTCCAGGCTGTATTTCTGTGTTAAGACTGTTTTCCCAATGCCAGCCACTCCCTTTGTCAGCAATGTTCTGATTGGTTCATCTCTTCCAGGTGAGGCTTTAAAGATGTCTTCTTGTCTGATTGTTGTTTCTGGTCTGTCTGGTTTCCTGGATGCTGTTTCAATCTGTCTGACCTCATGTTCATCATTGACCTCTGCAGTCCCTCCCTCTGTGATGTAGAGCTCTGTGTAGATCTGATTCAGAAGGGTTGGGTTTCCTGCTTTAGCGATCCCCTCAAACACACACTGGAACTTCTTCTTCAGCTTAGACTTAAGTCGTTGCTGGCAAAGCAATGATGTATATTCTGACAAATAACCAAACAAGAATATTAATATATGTTTTATAAAGTGCCTAGTGAAATTTTTCTTAATGTTTCAGCCACCTAAAGAATAATATTGCTTGTTGTTGTTGCATCTCTTGAGACTTTATTAAAGGTTCATTAATCCAGCAATTTAAATCCACATACTTTTCTGTAGGTAGTCAGCCATCTGCTCCCACTTCTGTTTCCTCAGGAAGTGCAGTGTGATTTTCAAAAAAGCATCTTTACTGCTTTGCCTCGTCTCTCCCCGATAATCCTCTAAAATCTCCTCATCCTCACTCTGATTGTTTGAGCCTTCTGGATAATCTGAACTCAAAAGCTTCTTCATTTTCTTTAGCTCTTTCTTCATAAACGTGATGATGTTGTCCTCTAAGAGCTGAAACCAAATAGTTTACAAATGACCAAATCACATTGAAAACATTGGTCCACATCAGATCCATTATACACAAACTCACAGCCCACCAGTTTAAATGACTGTGAATTGAATAGATTTTAAAATAGCTATTATAAATATACAGACCATAAATATGTAGTCCAGGTGTGTTTGATGCTGCTGGGCAGACTGACCAGTGAACTCCTCTGAGCTCTCCTGGTCCACTCTGTGGAGGAATCAGGAACAACTAGTTTGTGCTATGAATGTCCACACAAAGAGAGAGACACAAGGTAATGGTTCATTAAGTTATGTTTGGACAGTTATAGTGAATGAGACAAGTAAGCACTACCTTTACCAAAATCTGAGAACCTGACAATGATATTATATCCCTCACTGTCTCCTGGAGTTAGAAAACCTCCTAAAAGTACAACTGGAATGGATGGAGCATCAGAGGAAGGAATAGAATCAGAATTTAAGTCTTAATTTGCAAGAATGGGACACAGAGCACTAAATATTTTCAGTCTTGATTACATAGGATTGTGCTAAAATCAAGTCAGAAACATTTTGTCGACTCAAGGATGGCTGTATGTGAGGCAGTGTCAGGACTCAAATTCGGGACCCAAACTCAAAGGGGGTAAATTAAAAGAGGCAGTTTTATTGCAGTAAATTACTTGAACACAACCAATGTTCCCTCTAAGCTGCGCGCGTGCGCAATTGTGCACTGCTGGCACGGTCTCTGCGCACAGAAAATCTGCGCTGCACACAAAAAAAATCCACCTGAATTGAAATTAAAGTAAATAGGTTAACAATTCTGTTTTGCAGTGTTAGTCAGTAAGTGACTGGCTGCTCCCATATGGGATTAGAACGATGCCACCTTATCCCATAGTCCAGCCAATAAAGCGATTCACATTCCTATATACGCATCTACCCTGTTGCAGGTATTATTTTTGGATTAAAGCCACACTTAATATGTTTTGCACAATAACAAAAATGTAAATTGCTTTATTTTCAGTTCAGTAAGAGCAAATGCTATAGAAGTATGTTAAAGACAACATTTATTTGAAAGGGATCTAGTTATACAAATGCAGTTAATAACACACATTAAATAGATTAAAACAGTAGTAAAAACAAGATAAAACTAATCTCAGTTTACTATGGTTTTTGTGCATACAGCAAGATTTATTTAGGTGATTTAGGCAGTTCATAAAGATGGTGTATGTGACTATGAAACTGTTTCAGTTTAGAAAAGTAATGTTAACTTCACGAGCAGAAGTGTTAGTCAATAGTGAGGAGGCAGTGTATGACCCGCGTGCTGAAGAGAACTGATTAACCTGACTAGGGATGGGTATCCTTTAGGTTTTATCCAATACCAGTGCCAAACCAGTACTTTTGAAACGGTGCCGGTGCTTAAACGGTTCTAGAACCGGTGCTTAAAGAATGGAGAACACAAACTTTGTCCAAAAACCTCTCATGTTTAGCTGTTTTTTTGTGAAAAAATAACAAAGTTAGCCTTTTCTGCAGCTATAGGGCATATATGGTATCACTCTTGGCTGGAAGCAGTGTTAAACAATGGAAAAAGCACAAACTTTGTCCACCTCTCATGTTTAGCTGTTTTCCACTTTTTCTTTGGTCATTTTAGCCTTTTTGGCCAGGGTGAAGGGAGTATCTGCCATAAAACAAGAAGACTGCCGCATGTAACTACGATGGTGTTTGCTAGTTCACCTTACATGCATTAATTTAATAACATGGTTAGCCTACTCAACATAAATTACACACGAACAACATTAAGCTACTCGCCCAGAGAAGAACGACTGCTGCTGCCATCATCATCCGTCATCATTTCTGCTACACTGACGGCTTGGGGTCGGGACTCTCCTCTTCGGGTTCTTGGGGATGTTGCTTACTCCGGGCCCGATAACAGGCAACACACCCGCAGTAGATGTGCCGGTGTGAGGTCTCGCAGCAAGCTATCAAATACGGTGCATTTCTTGGCTTCTAACAAAACGCTATACTTCGCCAGGTTCGTCATCAGATTCGAGGTGTTACCTCTTCTGCACAGTATCACCTTAACCTCCTAGGACCTGGCGTCCACATATGTGGACATCACATTTTGGGTTATTTAGACCAAAATACTCAATTTTGCTCTACATGGGCCTGATATCCACTTACGAGGACATTATACTGCTACTGTTCTATCAAAATTTTAAACAAATATCTTATATGTGGCTCTTATTTTTCTTTTTTTTTTTTTCTTTTTTCTTTTTCCCATATATTTTTATTGAAATTTTTTATAGTACAATACAAACAAATGTTGAACACCCTCACATTCACACATCCATCCATACATCAAACCTGCCTACATCACATTCAAATGTAGAAATGAGCATAGTTCTCACAGCAATACAAAAATACAATGGGTTTGGATAGACAAGATTCTCCCCTCCTTTCCTTCTTCTTTTCCTTTTTGTTCATAAATGTCCTTCACCTCCACTCCCTAAAATAGTCATATATGGCTTCCACATATTCACAAAGTCCCATTGTTTGCCCTTGGCAATATATGTCAGTCTTTCCAGCCCTAGAGAGATTGCAATTTCCTTCTTCCAGAGTCCCATGGAGGGAGCATCCATACTCTTCCAACATAGCGCAATGGCTCTTCTGGCTTGAAGTAGTCCGTAGTCCAGTAATTTAGTTTTTTTCCCCGATTGCTTAAATTCCCTTGGATATATTCCAAGTACACAGAGTTTTCCTATTAAAGGGATTTTTACCTTAAACACTTCAGACAGATATTTGATAACATCTTTCCAAAAGTCCTGGATTTTAGGACACTCCCATAGACAATGAAGAAGAGTTCCTTTTTCAACTAGACATTTAGTACAGATGTCCGGAATATCATTGGACATATGATGAAGCTTGACAGGTGTTATATAGGTTCTCATGAGCCATTTATATTGCAGTAGTTTAAAGCGTGTGTTTATTGTTTGTTTTTGTGCTTTTAAGCAAGCCTGGTTCCAGTCATTTTCATCTATGTCCTCTTGGATCTCCCTTCTCCAAGCATCCAGTTTATCTGCTGCTGAGTCTTTGGAGGAAAGCACCAGTAAATTATAATATATAGAGAGAAAACCTTTCCCTTTTGTATTCTTAACACATACCTCCTCTATTTTTGTCAATGGTGGAAGTTCAGCAATCCTTTGCAGTTTTGATGACAAATAGTTTTTCAATTGTAAATATTTAAAAAAGTGTTTTGGGGGTATTAAATATTTTTTACACAACTGATCAAATGTGAGCAGTATGCCATCTGCATATAGGTCTTTAATTTTTTGAATGCCTTTATTTTTCCATATTTTAAATCCCCCATCACTTTTACCAGGCGTGAACTTTTCATTTCCCCAAATAGGGGTAAATTGCGAAAGCGATGGAGGATCGCCCACATATTTATGAGCTGCGTGCCAAATTATAATTGTATTTTTCAAGAAAGGGTTCCTTGTAGTTTTTTTAATATCTTAGTGTCTGAAGAATATAGAAAAGTGTGTAAGGGAAGATCTGGAACAGATTTTTGCTCGATGTCAACCCAGGCTGGAGGTGTTGTTGGGCAGAAATAATGGGTGGCTGATGTTAGTTGGGCAGCCATATAATACCATCTGAGGTTGGGGACTTGGAGACCTCCTCTTTCATAGGGCAAGTAAAGTAGTTGTAAGCGGAGCCTTGCCTTCTTATTATTCCAAATAAATTGGTTAAATAGTTTGTTTAAACTGTCAAAAAATGAAGTTGGTAGAGGCAACGGAAGTGTTTGGAAGTAATATAAAAATTTGGGTAAAATTGTCATTTTTAGGATATTTATCCGGCCTATCATAGATACAGGCAGGTTTGTCCAACGGTTTAGCATTTCCGTGACCTCTCCTACAAGGGGATCATAATTTATTGAGGTTATGTCCTTGAGGCTTGGAGTGATCCTAATGCCTAAATATTTAAAGCCTGTTGTAGTTGTCTTAAATGGGGTGGCCACCACAGGGCTTCTTCTTTCTTCCTCATTGCTCTTATTTTTCTTAAAAACAAAAATAAGGTAAAAAAAAAACAAAAAAACTGGTAATTGTTTGTTTTTACATTCATTGGGTCCCATGCCGTGGAAGAGTTCGGGTCTTAGGAGGTTAAAGCACTAGTTGCAGGCTGCTGAGTTTGCATCCCAAGTTCTACTGCGTGACTGACAGTCTTGAGTTTGAAATCTGGTTTGTAACCGTGTCTCCTAACATATGCCATTTGTCGTCCTTATACACACACAATACAGTAATATTACGTTGAAGCAGAGTAGGTATTACTCCACGAGGCTCCTAACTACGGTAGCCGTAATGCTACTGTAACGCGTTAGCACGATTAGCTCGTTAACGCGTTGACCCCATGCAGCCCCATGCACAGGACGATCTGCAGTAACTCGTTAACGACATTTTGTCGCGTTAATGCAGTTATGGCATTAACGTCATTTTAACAAGATAATGCTGGCAGCAATAAAATAGTAATCTCCAAATGTTTTCTGCTGTGTTCATCTTGTCATTGCCTGCAGGTGAAGCGATGGGGGAGGGGGAGTTGTGTTCAGTGAAGGAGAGAGGTGAGGCAGAGTAACGTTGCGTAGAGACAAAAGTGGACGAAAGAGAGGCAAATTTGCGGCTCAATAATTATAATTGTAACGTAACATAGACTATATCGATATAAACGATATTGTCACATCTCGTATAAAAATATATTGATATATTTAAAAACGCGATATATTGCCCAGCCCTACCCTGTACCAACACAGAGTAGAGCGGCTACCTGAACACTACTGCAACAAAGCTAAATTATCTTGTTAATAATTTTACCTCCTCACTACGTATGACTATGGATACTGTAGCTCCGGTGAAAACTAAGGTCTCAAATCAGAAGTACCTGACTCCGTGGTATAATTCTCAATCACGTAGCCTAAAGCAGATAAATAATAAGCTGGAGAGGAAATGGCGTGTCACAAATTTAGAAGATCATCATTTAGCCTGGAGAAATAGTTTGCTGCTTTATAAGAAAGCCCTCCGCAAAGCCAGAACATCTTACTATTCATCACTGATTGAAGAAAATAAGAACAACCCCAGGTTTCTCTTCAGCACTGTAGCCAGGCTGACAAAATGTCAGAGCTCTGTTGAGCCAACCATTCCTTCAACATTAACTATTAATGGCTTCATGAATTTCTTTACAAATACAATTTTAACCATTAGAGAAAAAAAAAATACCCATAATCATCTCACAGATGTAAAATTATCTACAGCTACTTTCAGTACCATTGATATTCATTTAGTCTTTTTCACCAATTGATCTTTCTGAGTTAACTTCAGTAATTACTTCCTCCAAACCATAAACATGTCTTTTAGAAGCCATATCAAACATTCTTGAAGGGGTAGTTGTCAAAGAGCTAACAGATCATCTGCAGAGGAATGGCTTATTAGAAGAGTTTCAGTCAGGTTTCAGAGCTCATTACAGCAGAGAAATAGCTTTAGTGAAGGTTACGAATGACCTTCTTATGGCCTCTGACAGTGGACTCATCTCTGTGCTTGTCCTGCTAGACCTTAGTGCAGTGTTCGATACTGTCGACCATAATATCCTATTAGAGCGATTAGAGCACGCTGTAGGTATTACAGGTACTGCGCTGCAGTGGTTTCTATCATATCTATCTAATAAACTCCAATTTGTTCATATAAATGGAGAGTCCTCTTCACACACTGAGGTTAATCATGGAGTTCCACAGGGTTCAGTGCTAGGACCAATTCTGTTTACATTATACATGCTTCCCTTAGGCAGTATCATTAGAAGACATAGCATACATTTTCACTGCTATGCTGATGACACCCAGCTCTATCTATCCATGAAGCCAGATAAGCCAGATAAGACAAGACTTTGTCGCAAAGACAAAGGAGTTGATAGTGGACTTCCGGAGGTGCAGAGAAGTACACACCCCCACCACCATCAACGGCGCTGCTGTGGAGAGAGTGAGCAGCTTCCGGTTCCTTGGTGTACATCTGGCTGAGGATCTCACGTGGTCAGTATACACAAACAAAACAGTGAAGAAGGCGCAGCAGCGCCTCTTCTTTCTCAGGAGACTGAAAAGATTTGGCATGAACCCCCGCATCCTCAGGACCTTCTATCACTGGATGCATCACCACCTGGTATGGCAACAGCACCGCCTACAACTGCAAAGCTCTCCAGCGAGTAGTGCGGTGCTCTGAACGGATAATTGGAGGTGAGCTTCCCTCCCTTCAAGACATCTACAGGAAGCGCTGCCTGAGGAAAGCGGGGAGGATCATCAAGGACTCCAGTGACCCCAGCCATAAACTGTTCAGACTACTTCCCTCAGGAAGGAGGTTCTGCAGCATCCGGTCCCGAACCAGCAGACTGAGAGACAGCTTCTTCCACCAGGCCATCAGACTGCTGAACACGTCATAGTCACCTCACCTTCACTACTGGAACTTCAACATTATGCACTCCATACTGTACAGTAATGCCACTGTTTTGCACATGTCTCAACTCTGTATATTTTTATATATTTTATTTTATTGTTTACTCTATTTAATTTGTAAAATATGTGTATACACACACACACACACACACACACGTGGAAAACATTTAGTATATACACATCCAGAAATGCATATACAGTGGGGCAAAAAATTATTTAGTCAGCCACCGATTGTGCAAGTTCCCCCACTTAAAATGATGACAGAGGTCAGTAATTTGCACCAGAGGTACACTTCAACTGTGAGAGACAGAATGTGAAAAAAAAAAAAATCCATGAATTCACATGGTAGGATTTGTAAAGAATTTATTCGTAAATTAGGGTGGAAAATAAGTATTTGGTCACCTCAAACATGGAAAATCTCTGGCTCTCACAGACCTGTAACGTCTTCTGTAAGACGCTTTTCTGTCCCCCACTCGTTACCTGTATGAATGGCACCTGTTTGAACTCATCATCTGTATAAAAGACACCTGTCCACAGCCTCAAACAGTCAGACTCCAAACTCTGCCATGGCCAAGACCAAAGAGCTTTCGAAGGACACCAGGAAAAGTATTGTAGACCTGCACCAGACTGGGAAGAGTGAATCTACAATAGGCAAGCAGCTTGGTGTGAAAAAATCAACTGTGGGAGCAATCATCAGAAAATGGAAGACATACAAGACCACTGATAATCTCCCACGATCTGGGGCTCCACGCAAGATCTCATCCCGTGGGGTCAAAATGATCATGAGAACGGTGAGCAAAGATCCCAGAACCACATGGGGGGACCTGGTGAATGACCTGCAGAGAGCTGGGACCAAAGTAACAAAGGTCACCATCAGTAACACACTACAACGGCAGGGAATCAAATCCCACAGTGCCAGACGTGTTCCGCTGCTGAAGCCAGTGCATGTCCAGGCCTTCGCTGAGGGGAGGGTCCGTGGGATGCCCCAGCCTTTGTCGTCGCTGGAGGGTCCAAGGGACCGCTCCAGCGAAGGCGGATGAAGGCTGGAGTGGTCCCTCGGACCCTCCAGCGAAGGCAGATGAAGGCTGGAGCGGTCCCACGGACCCTCCAGCGAAGGCGGATGAAGGCTGGAGCGGTCCCTCGGACCCTCCAGTGGAGACGGACGGCTGAAGCGAAGGCAGACGAAGCTGATGAAGGCTGGAGCGGTCCCACTGACCCTCCAGCAGATGACGAAGGCTGGAGCGGTCCCTCGGACCCTCCAGCGAAGGCGGATGAAGGCTGGAGTGGTCCCTCGGACCCTCCAGCGAAGGTGAATGAAGGCTGGAGCGGTCCCACGGACCCTCCAGCAGACGACAAAGGCTGGGGCGGTCCCCGGACCCCCCAGCGAAGGCAATCCCGGACGAGCCCCCATATGTTACACCCCGGCCTAGGCAACCGGAGTGCAACACAAAAAAAGTAAAAAGAAAGAAAAAAAACACACAAAAAACCCCCACTAAAGCTCACCACCAAAACGAAAGTATCGACAAATCTATTTATTTACAACAAAACACCAAACTATTTACAACACGGGAGAGATCGCGACCATGACACACTGAAACACAGGGTTTAAATACCTAGAGGGAGCAATCAGAAAAATGGACAACAAGAGGGAAACACAGCTGGGGCAACTCAGAACTGACGAGACAGGGAAACGTAAACTGAAAACACTAAGATAACACAGACTTTCAAAGTAAAACAGGAAACACATAACAGTCACGGCAAAAACAACACACTGACAACACCGAAACGTAACAATATATTTATTAGTTTCAGATTTAGCCATTCTTGTATTTTGCTTGTTTACGTTATTGTATTTTGCACAACTCTGTTGCCTGTGAAGCTCGCACACAAGAATTTCACTCACATGTACTGTACCAATGTACCTGCACATGTGATGTGACAATAAAAGTGATTTGATTTGATTTGATTTGATTTAACACACACCAATTAGTTAAACTGCAGGAATGTCTTAAAGACCTAAAGACTGGATGGCCTCTAACTTTCTGCTTCTTAATTCAGATAAAACTGAGGTTATTGTACTTCACCCTGAAAATCTTAGAAATATGGTATCTAACCAGATTCTTACTGTGGATGGCATTACCTTGGCCTCCAGTAAAACTGTGAGGAACCTTGGAGTCATTTTTGACCAGGACATGTCCTAAAAACTCCCTGAAAAGCCTTCAGTTAATCCAAAATGCTGCAGCAAGAGTACTGACAGGGAGTATTAAGAGAGAGCAGATTTCTCCTGTATAGGGCTTTGGAGTTGACGTCAAACCGCAATGCATTGTGGGAGCGCGACGCCATTTTAGGGGTCTATGAATCAAAACAAACACACTGTGTTGGAACAACGACTACAAGAAAGTGTCACGATCCTGGGTCTTAGGACCCAGTGTTTTGAGTTTTAGTTCATCTTAATGTGTATAGTATGTTAAGCTCATTAGGCCTCCTATGTTCATTTGCTTATTAGTTCCCCCTTGTGTTTCCAACCCATGTTAAGTCTCCCCTGCTCTTCATGTGTTTCATGTCTGTGTCTTACGTTGTCAAGTTCCGGTTATCATGTCTGCGTCTCATTATGTTTCCTATTTTATTTGGAAGAGATCCTGTGCTTTTATATCATGGATTATGTTTTGAGTCCTTTGATGTACTGTTTCTTGTTTCCCTGGATCTCAGTTATGGTTATCTTAGGTTTAGCTCTTTGGCTTTGTTATATGGCTTCCCTGTGTTCCATGTTATGTCCACTGTGATGTTTTGTACCATGTTTCAGGTTCCTATGTTCTGTCTCCCCAGTTGCTGTTAAGTTTGCGTGTTTTAGAATTCAGTCAGTGTGTTTCCTGTTTTACTTTGAAAGTCCATGCCTCATGTGAGTGTTTCTAGTTTTGCGTCTGTCTCGTCCAGCCTGATTACTCCCAGCTGTGCTCCCCTTCTGTGTCTCATTCCCTCGTTATCCCTCTGTGTATTTAGGCTCTGTGTTTCTCTTTGTCAGTGTCGTAGTCTCCCTCATGCTGTGTGTGATTCTCCCCGTGGTTCCTGGTATACTTTATGTTTAGCTTTCCCAGTTTAGTTTAGTACTGTTTTTGTGTTTCACTTTTTGCCAGCATTAAAGCTGTGTTTTTGAGTTTACGTTTTGTCTCCGTGAGTTTGCGTTTGGGTCCTCTCCTGCCTGCCACACAGCCAAATCTTGACAGAAGACTACGACCATTACATGGACCCAGCAAACCGCTCTCAGCTGTATGAGCGCCAGGAGGCAGCCCTCACCCAGCTGGAGGAGGAGCTCCGCTGGAAGCCGTGGCGCGCTCCGGATTTTGAGCACTTATTCCGCGGAACTCGGCTGGCTTTTGGAGGTCCCCGAAGTTGCCAAAAGCCTCCGCCTGTTGCCCCGCTCGCACCCAAGCCTCGGCCGCTTCGGGTGGGAGTGCTCCGTTTTGCTTCGGATGCTCACGCTCCAGCCTCTGCATTGTCGTCCTGCACGTCAGAGGCTCAGCTGTATGCCCCGTCAGCTTCCTCACCTCAGAGGAAGCGACGCTCACGCCGCCGTCACTTTTCATTTGCTGAGCAACTCCCGGTGGTGAGTTATAATGACTGCCTTTCACACATCCCACCTGAAGCCATAACTAAAAAGAACAATAAGCTCACCTCTGATCCGTGGGGAACTTCCCTTATGGATGATGACACGGACTGGGAAAAGTTATTCTGCTTTGCTCCCTCTACACAGGGAGAGATGAAAGACACTACCCGCTCGCCTAAATCTGCACATGCGGTTAAAGGAAAAACTGTGAACCACTCCACCAGGTCTCAAACACTCAGTTCACGTTCTGTCAGTTCAGGTTTTGTTAAGTCTGGTTCAGTCATCCCCAAGTCAGCTCACTCTACAACTGTTAACCCAAGGATTTCAAAAACTATTAAAACAAGGACTGCTAATACTAAGACTGCAAAACATGAAGTGGACGGCGGGTTCATTTTTGATAGATCTATTTTTGTCGACCCTGAGCCTGCCGTTTCTCGGACTGTTTTTTCTGAGCCTGCTCCTTTTCCTGCTCGTGTTCCTGCTCCCGGGGCAGCTCGGGCCCAGCGTACCTCTGCACCCGTACCAGTTCCTCGGGTGGGGGAGGCTGAGGCCCCGTTGGTCCCCGCTCTGGTTTCCAGGCCGGCTGAGGCTCTGTCCCTTTCTGCACCCGTACCAGCTCCTCGGGTGGGAAGGGCAGTTGCCCAGCCGTTGCCGGTGCCTGTTCCGGTCCCCAGGGTGAGGTCAGCCAGGATACAGCCCGTCTCCGCACCCGTACCTACTCCTCGGGTGGGAGTGGCTAGTGTCCGGCATGTGCCTGCACCCGTCCCTGTTTCTACTGAGGGCTCAGGAGAATTCAGTCTACCACCCACACCGCCATCACTACTGCATGCCTTTCAGTCTATAGCTCAGTCATTAGCTCTGTTAGCAGCCCAGTCCATAGTTCACTTTCCTGTGCTTCCGTTAGCTCAGCCCTTAGCCCACTGTGTAGCTCAGCCAGCTCCCCATTGTTCAGCTCAGTTATTTGTTCCATCACCCGCTCAGCCTTCTGTTCAGCCAGTAGTCTCTGCACCTACTGGTCCTGCCACTGCTTCAGCTGGAGGGCCCGAGGAGCCTGTCCAGCCTCATGCCACGTCAGCTGGAGGGCCCGAGGAGCCTGTCCAGCCTCATGCCACGTCAGCTGGAGGGTCCGAGGAGCCCGTCCAGCCTCATGCCTTGTCTGCTGGAGGGCCCGAGGAGCCCGTCCAGCCTCATGCCATGTCAGCTGGGGGTTCAGGAGAACCGCACCAGCCTCCTGTCTCCGCTGGAGGGCCCGAGGGGCCCGTTCAGCCTCCTGTCTCCGCTGGAGGGCCCGAGGGGCCCGTTCAGCCTCCTGTCTCCGCTGGAGGGCCCGAGGGGCCCGTTCAGCCTCCTGTCTCCGCTGGAGGGCCCGAGGGGCCCGTTCAACCTCACGTCTCCGCTGGAGGGTCCGAGGGGCCCGTTCAGCCACCAGCTGCTCCACCAGCAGCCTCATCCACGTTCGCAGCAGCCGTGTCTTCATCCACGCCAGCTGCGACCTCCTTGTCTCCGCCCACGCCAACGCCTGGTCCGGCCTCATCAGGGTCTTCATCCTGCACGACGCCTGGTCCGGCCTCGTCAGAGTCGTCGCCGACGCCTGGTCCGGCTTCTGCCTCTGCTTCGCCTGGTCCGGCTTCAGCCTCAGCCTCAGCTCCTGCTTCGCCGTCGCCTGGTCCGGCCTCAGCATCAGCTCCTGCTTCTGCCTCGTCTGGTCCGGCCTCTGCTTCTGCCTCGTCTGGTCCAGCCTCGGCCTCAGCTCCTGCTTCACCGTCGCCGGGTCAAGCTTCAGCCTCTGCTTCTATGTCGGCCTCGCCATCGGGGTCGGCCGCCTGAACTGTTGCACCTGTGGTGCTCTCGACCTCCGGGTCGGCCCCCTGAACCTTTGAACTTTGACCTGCTGTGCTGTCGACCTCCGGGTCGGCCCCCTGAGCTCGTGAACTATGGACTACTGGACCGTTGGCCTCCTGGTCGGCCACCTGAACCATGTGAACTCTTGTGCTGCTGTCGTCCAGGTCGGCCACCTGAACTGTTTGGCCATGAACTCCTGTGCCATCGGCCTCCGGGCCAGCCCCCTGATCACATGTACTATAAATTTCTGGACCGTCACCCTCCGGGTCGGCCCCCTGAGGAGTTATGAACTGTTCCCTGCGCTCCTGTGCTTTTGATGGGCGTTTTGTTTTTGTGGCCTTGTTTCTGGCCCTCCGTCCTGGACCCCCGCCGCCCGCCCTGGGTGGGTTGTTTTTGGTTTTGTTTTGTTTTTCGAGGTTTTGGGCGTCTGGAATCCGCCCTTGAAGGGGGGGCTCTGTCACGATCCTGGGTCTTAGGACCCAGTGTTTTGAGTTTTAGTTCATCTTAATGTGTATAGTATGTTAAGCTCATTAGGCCTCCTATGTTCATTTGCTTATTAGTTCCCCCTTGTGTTTCCAACCCATGTTAAGTCTCCCCTGCTCTTCATGTGTTTCATGTCTGTGTCTTACGTTGTCAAGTTCCGGTTATCATGTCTGCGTCTCATTATGTTTCCTATTTTATTTGGAAGAGATCCTGTGCTTTTATATCATGGATTATGTTTTGAGTCCTTTGATGTACTGTTTCTTGTTTCCCTGGATCTCAGTTATGGTTATCTTAGGTTTAGCTCTTTGGCTTTGTTATATGGCTTCCCTGTGTTCCATGTTATGTCCACTGTGATGTTTTGTACCATGTTTCAGGTTCCTATGTTCTGTCTCCCCAGTTGCTGTTAAGTTTGCGTGTTTTAGAATTCAGTCAGTGTGTTTCCTGTTTTACTTTGAAAGTCCATGCCTCATGTGAGTGTTTCTAGTTTTGCGTCTGTCTCGTCCAGCCTGATTACTCCCAGCTGTGCTCCCCTTCTGTGTCTCATTCCCTCGTTATCCCTCTGTGTATTTAGGCTCTGTGTTTCTCTTTGTCAGTGTCGTAGTCTCCCTCATGCTGTGTGTGATTCTCCCCGTGGTTCCTGGTATACTTTATGTTTAGCTTTCCCAGTTTAGTTTAGTACTGTTTTTGTGTTTCACTTTTTGCCAGCATTAAAGCTGTGTTTTTGAGTTTACGTTTTGTCTCCGTGAGTTTGCGTTTGGGTCCTCTCCTGCCTGCCACACAGCCGAATCATGACAGAAAGATGCTTAAAAGCAGTGAAAAAGAGAATGGACTGTATGGGAAGCAGGGAAAGCTGTGATGAGAGGTAAAATAATTTCTTTCTCATCACATAAAAAGAAAAAAAAATATTCAGGAATTAGAAAAAATCACATCAAATCACTAGAAGAAGCCTACGCGTCCCACCAAGATCAGGAAACATTGAACAAAATACGCAAAACAAAACTAGAATTAAATGAGATAATTGATAAAAAAAAAAATTCTTAGTACAAAGACTACGCCTACAAAATTATGAACATGGTAATAAATCCGGTCAATTTCTAGCAAACCAGCTAAAAATAAATAAAGAAAAAACAACTATATGTGCTGTTCAAGATTCATCTGGGAACACAATATATGAACCAAAACAAATAAACATTTTCAGGGATTTCTATAAAACGTTGTATTCACCACAAATAAACCCATCTGAAAAGGAAATTGATCAGTTTTTGGACAACATAACTTTCCCAAAATTATTAGACACTCAAGCAAGCACTGGATTCGCCACTGACATCAGGTGAACCCCAGGAAGCCCTGATAAGTATGCCCAATAATAAGGCTCCAGGTCCAGACGGCTTTTCTGCAGAATTCTACAAAGAATTCTGGACGATTCTAGCACCAGTTTTCTACAGAACGTTGTTGGAAATCAAAGAAAAGGGCAGACTTCCATCAAATATGAATTCTGCAAACATTAATCTCCTGCTAAAACCAGGCAAAGACCCTGTATATCCCTCAAGCTATCGTCCAATATCCCTTATAAATGTAGACCTCAAAATAATCTGCAAAGCTCTCTCGAAGAGACTAGAGAAAATAACCCCCCTCTTAATTCATCCTGACCAAACTGGTTTCATAAAAGGTAGGCACTCATCAACAAATACACGTAGATTACTTAATTTGATAGACTACTCATACAGTAAAAACCTTGAAACTACAATATTTTCTTTAGATGCAGAAAAAGCGTTTGACAGAGTTAACTGGAAATTTCTATTTGCAACTTTACACAAATTTGGTTTTGGATCCACTTTCATAAACTGGTTAAAAACATTATATAATTCCCCAACAGCTTGTGTCAGAACAAATGACCAGACATCCTCCAGCTTCTGTCTCCTGAGGGGCACCAGGCAGGGATGCCCACTCTCCCCTTCACTGTTTGCAATTTTTATCGAACCACCAGCAGCGGCAATTAGACAGAATTCAGCAATTAAGGGCATAAAATGCAAGAACGTGGAACATAAAATCAGCCTTTATGCGGATGATGTGTTACTCTTTCCCCAAAATTCACAAACCAATATCTCTGGGGTGATTGAATTGATAAACTCTTTTGCAAGAATATCAGATTACTCAATTAACTGGTCAAAATCTACAATCCTACCGATTAATTGCTCCCTCCATAATTCCTCTTCTACACCACTGCAATCGGGAAATATAAAATATTTAGGTATTAATGTTTCTCCCAAGCTTGCAGATCTAACTAAATTAAACCATATCCCACTTTTAAAGAAAGTAGAAGGTGATCTGGCTAGATTTAAATGTCTACCCATATCACTCATGGGAAGGGTTGCCGCTATAAAAATGATGGTCTTACCAAAAATAAATTATTTATTCTCAATGATCCCAACTAAACCGCCGCAAGATTGGTTCAGATCTCTAGATTCACCGGTGAAGCAAGATGGCACCAGTGTGTACGGCAAGCCGTCTCCGCTCCCCCGAGCTCTTTCTGTTGTTAGCTGTTTTATTTTCCATATGTTTTCTGGATGGAACCACACTAATTGTTTATGATCGTCAAACGCTGCTGGATCTCCGACCTTTGAAACATCAACCAGCATACCTGTATTGGAAGCTGGGAAACGACATCCCGTCTCCCAAAGACACGACTACATGCATACACTGCTTGCCTTTTTTCCCCCCCCGCCAAGAAACGACCCAGACGACGGGGAAAACGGAGCGGCATCCGGACTCGCATCAAAACCTATTTGAAACTACATGGTGTAACCAACTACCACACCATTTCGGATATCCTTCAACCCTTATTCTCTTCTCACGACCAGCACACCATCAGACTACTCCGTCATCGATGGACCCGCCAAGTCGGACAACTCGCTAACCCGGAGCTACCAGTCGTCCACCACCCCACTAGAAGCTGGATAAGGGCTCGTGGTGGTGGCGTGAACCACAGCAACCTACGTCCGCTGAGGCGTGCTCCGAATAACGATGAGATGACTACGATCCAGATGGCTGTGCTGAACACCAGATCGCTGGCGAACAAGTCCTTCGTCCTGAATGATTTTTTTCTTTCCTCCGAGCGGGACTTCTTATTCCTGACAGAAACCTGGATCCGGCCCGGTGAGTCTGTCTCCCTATCGGAATTTCTCCCACCAGAATGCACCTTTGTCAGCACTCCTAGGACCTCGGGCAGAGGGGGAGGGCTAGTCACGGCTTTTAAAAACAAATTTCGTGTGCGACAGCTTCCCCTTGCCATATTCTCTAGCTTTGAGGTGCAGTTACTTGAGCTGATCTGCCCCTCCCCGATCCTCTGTGCGGTGGTATATCGCCCACCAAAAGTCAATAAGGATTTTATCCATGAGTTCGCTGACTTTTTAGGAAACCTCTTGGTTAACTATGACTGTACTCTCATTACTGGTGATTTCAATATTCATGTTTGTTGTGAGTCGGATCCACTGGTCAAGGACTTCCTTGCCCTTATAGACTCTTTTAACCTTACCCAGTGGGTCAGTAAACCAACCCATATTAAAGGCCACACGCTTGACTTGGTACTATCCTACGGTTTGGACATCTGCATCACGGACATTTATAATCCTGGGATCTCGGACCATTTCCCGGTTTTGTTTAGAAGAAGAAAGTGTACTTTATTGGTCCCCGTGGGGAAAATCCCTCTCTGTTTAATGTCAATGTGTGCAATTTGGAGCTGAAACGTGAGGGTCCTGTGCAAAATATACGCATGATTAATTCGGAGACTATTGCTCAGTTTTCTATGGCTCTGACCAACTCTGCCTTCTGCGAAGTTAACTGGGATACAGCTACATCGGTTAACGATCTCGCTGACTCCTTCATCGCCACCTGTACTTCTATCTTAGACACTGTGGCTCCCTTAAAGACCAAACGCCTCAAACCGTCCCGTCAACCATGGATGAATGACTATACTCGTACCCTCAGATGTGAATGCCGCCAAGCGGAGAGGAGATGGAAGAAAGACAAACTTCAGATCTCCTTTGACATTCTCCATAATTGTCTGAAGAAATATCAGAAGGCTGTTAAAATTGCAAAAGCCTC
Organism: Diplotaxodon limnothrissa; assembly: GCF_057381915.1. Taxonomy (NCBI): domain Eukaryota; kingdom Metazoa; phylum Chordata; class Actinopteri; order Cichliformes; family Cichlidae; genus Diplotaxodon; species Diplotaxodon limnothrissa. The sequence continues at coordinate 70,349,896 of NC_140598.1, read as the reverse complement.
CTTCCTTTCGGAGATCATTGCGATTAATAGTCATAAGCCACAGGTCCTTTTTAGCATTTTTAACTCGTTAATAAATCCACTCTCCACTCAGACCGAGACCTCCCAAGCTTTATGTGAAAAATTCCTAAACTATTTTTCAGATAAAACCATAGCACTAAGATCCACATATCTACCCATTGAAGACACATCTTTAACATCCGAACCCCCGTCGGTACTAGAACAGTTTGAATCTGTTTCCTTTCCGACCCTTAAGGAAATAATAGCCCAAACGAAAAACTCCAATTCCCGTCATGATGTGCTTCCTTCTCGCATTATCAAAAACGCCCTGAACACTATAGGACCCTGGATTTTACTTTTAATGAAATCATCACTGCTATCAGGCTGCGTCCCTGCTGTGTTCAAACATGCAGTTATCCAACCTGTTATCAAGAAAAGCAATCTTGATCCTAATGTCCTCTCAAACTATAGGCCGGTATCTAAACTCCCTTTTATGGCTAAAGTCTTAGAGAAAATTGTTCTTAAGCAATTGCAATCTTTCTTAGAGGCAAATGGAATCAATGAAAAATTCCAGTCTGGTTTTAAACCCCACCACAGTACCGAGACAGCCTTACTGAGAGTTTTTAATGATCTCCTCGTAACTGTTGATACAGGGCGCCCTGTGGTTTTAGTTCTTTTAGACTTGTCCTCTGCTTTTGATACGGTCGACCATGATATTCTCCTTTCAAGGCTTGAACATGTAGTTGGTCTTAAAGGCAAAGTACTCTCATGGTTTAAATCATACCCAATTGAGAGGTCTTTCTCTGTCTCTATGGGAAATCACTCTTCTTCCTCCACACCCCTCCGTTGTGATGTGCCCCAGGGGTCTGTGTTAAGTCCCACGCTGTTCTCTCTCTATCTGCTACCCCTGGGAAAAATTTTCAGAAATCACAATATCTCTTTCCACTGCTATGCGGATGATATCCAAATCTATTTCCCTCTGGATTTGGATCTCCAATCCCCGCTATTGCCGTTGCTTAACTGCCTGTGTGATGTCAGAGACTGGCTACTGCATAATTCGCTCACCCTCAACGAAAATAAAACAGAAATGATCGTCTTTGGTAGCCACATGCCGTTGAAACAGCTATCGGGGACCTTAGGTTCTTATGCCAGTCACCTATCGTCTACTGTCAGAAATCTTGGAGTAGTGCTGGACAGTTCCCTCAAATTGGATAAGCAAGTGGCTGCAGTGGTAAAAACCAGCTTCTACCAACTACGCCAAATTTCGAAGGCAATGCCTTACCTACGACACAAGGACCTTGAAAGGCTCATTCATGCTTTTATAACCTCTAGACTGGACTATTGTAATTCTCTTTACTTAGGCCTCCAACTCTCCCTCATCCAACGCCTACAATTAGTCCAGAATGCCACAGCACGCCTTTTAAGCGGCACTAGAAGACAGGATCATATCACTCCTATTCTAGCTAACCTCCACTGGCTTCCTGTCAAATACCGTATTGTTTTTAAAATTCTTCTATACACTTTTAAAATCTTAAATAACTTGGCACCCAGTTATTTGATTGACCTTCTTAATTTATATATCCCTACAAGGGCACTCAGATTCTCTAATCAGGGGCTCCTAATGCAACCAATGTCTCGACTAAAGACGAAGGGGGATCGTGCCTTTGCTTTTGCTGCACCAAAACTCTGGAACTGTCATGAATCGCCGTGCGGCAGGCAGGAGTAGGACCCAAAATGCAGGACTCACAGGCACGAGGGAATGAACTCAAAACTCAGCTTTATTCGCTGGCAGAACAAATATACAAACTAAACTAAACTGGGAAACCACAAACTAAGAACTCACAGAGAGACACAGGGAGATCCACACACGGCATGAGGGACGACGTCACACTGAACAGAGGGAGACGCAGACAGAAATACACAGAGGGTTAACGAGGGAAGTGGGAACACACGGGGAACACAGGTGACACTGATAATCATAACGAGACAGGGCGGGGTGAACTGAACACTGACGGGAGAGGTGAAACAGGAAGTACAGGAGGAGAGAGAGCACGAGTAGAACACCAACGTAACAGGCAGGGGAGACATGGAATAAACACGAAAGGGGACGAGGGCTCATAAATACGTAGAGGGCACACAGGGGGAAGAGAGAGCACGGGGAGAACTTAGACATAAAGGGCAGGGGAAGCATGGAATAAAATACAAACATACAAGGAAACTAAGAACACTGGGCCAACATGGCCCAGGACCATGACAGTACCCCCCCCTCAAGGGCTGGCTCCAGACAGCCCAAACACAGAAAAACAAAACCAAACAGAAAACAACCCAGGGCGGGCGGCGGGGGCCCAGGACGGAGGGCCCGGAACAGAAAACAAAAGAAGAGCACAGCAAACACCGGAGCCCAAGAAAATAACCCAAACACAGAGCAGTTCAGGGGGCCGGCCGTGCGCAAGGCAACGGCGGAGACGTGGAAACAGTTCAGGAGGCCGGCCGTGCGCAAGGCAACGGCGGCGACGTGGAAACAGTTCCGGAGGCCGGCCGTGCGCAAGGCAACGGCGGCGGTGAAGGAGGCGACGTGGAAACAGTTCCGGAGGCCGGCCGTGCGCAAGGCAACGGCGGCGGTGAAGGAGACGACGGAGCAGTTCAGGAGGCCGACCGCGCGGGAGGCGGCGGCGACGATGACAGCGCTGGTCCGGGGGCCGGCCGTGCGGAAGGCGACGGCGGCCACTCAGGCGATGACGGTGCAGTTCAGGGGGCCGGCCGCGCGGAAGGCAGCGGCGGCGGCTCTCCAGTGTCAGGCGTACTGGCCGAGGCCCGGTGGGCACGGGACCAGTCAAGGCGGGACCAGGCGAAGCACAGGCTGAGGAGGCTGCAGCAGACGAAGACTCTGAGGAGGCTGCAGCAGACGAAGACTCTGAGGAGGCTGCAGCAGACGAAGACTCGGAGGCCGGACCAGACGAGGACGAAGACTCGGAGGCCGGACCAGACGAGGACGAAGACTCGGAGGCCGGACCAGACGGAGCTGCAGAAGCCAAAGCTGGACCAGAAGCACAGGCTGAGACTGGACCAGGCGTAGCAGAAGCACAGGCTGAGACTGGACCAGGCGTAGCAGAAGCACAGGCTGAGACTGGACCAGGCGTAGCAGAAGCACAGGCTGGCCCAGGCGTTGACGAAGACTCGGATGCGGCTGGCCCAGGCGATGACGAAGACTCGGATGCGGCTGGACCAGGCGACGACGAGGCGGTCGCAGATGGCGGCTGGACAGGCTCCTCGGGCCCTCCAGCCGATGCGGCGTGAGGCTGAACGGGCCCCTCGGACCCTCCAGCGGAGACAGGAGGCTGAACGGGCCCCTCGGACCCTCCAGCGGAGACAGGAGGCTGAACGGGCCCCTCGGACCCTCCAGCGGAGACGGGAGGCTGAACGGGCCCCTCGGACCCTCCAGCGGAGACGGGAGGCTGAACGGGCCCCTCGGACCCTCCAGCGGAGACGGGAGGCTGAACGGGCCCCTCGGACCCTCCAGCGGAGGCCAAAACAACGCCAACAGGCATGAAGTCCTTCGGCCGACATGAGGACAACTGGCGCTGCACTGAGCACTGACTCTGCCCAGGCAATGCGAACATGGTGCAGTTCTTAGGGGGCTGCTTAAACTTCAGGGGTCCAGAATCAGCTGGTGACTGAGACCTAGCCTCTGGGGAAGCCCTGGAGTGGCAAACTGTGCCAACGGCGGCTAAACCATGGAAAGTACCCTGAGTAGAAATCCAGTTACCTCTCTGCATGGAGTGAATGAGCAAAACTGGCGACACAGGAGACTGAGCGGAGAGTGGCTGCTGGGCAGCTAACTGAGTTACTGGAGACACGGGTGAGAGCGGGAGCTGAGCTGCTGGAGACACGGGTGAGAGTGGGAGCTGAGCTACTGACGGTGGTGAAGTAGATAACTGCACGGGAGACTGAACTGAGGGCGTCTGCACTGGCACAGGGGACTGAACTGATGTCTGTTGTAACGGAGGTGGTGAGAGTGGAGAAGGCAGGGGAGTTGATGACTTCACAGGAGAATGAACCAGAGGTGAGTGCACAGGAGACTGAGCTAGAGGTGGTAGTGATAGTTGAGGGGAAAGTGGAGCTGGTGATTGAGTGGATGACTGTGCTAGAGACTGCAGTGATGGTTGTAGTGGAGGTGTGACGGGTGGAGGAGTGGCTGAAGTGGCTGCGGGTCGGGCGGCTAGTGGCTCAGCTACAGAGCATATTAACGGCAGGGCTATGGGTTGAATAACTGACTGAGTAGCAGCCTGAGTGGCTGGGTGTAGTGACGGTTGTGGTGGAAGAGAAACAGGTGGTAGTGTGGATGATGGAGCTAAGGGCGACTGAGTGGCAGACCGAACTGATGACTGAAGCGATGGTAGAGGTGAAAATGGAGCTTGTGGTGGAGTTAATGGCTGAGCTAGCGGGGACACAGGAGACTGAGCTGCGGGTGGCGGCGAGGGAGCTAACTGAGCTGCGGGTGGCGGCGAGGGAGCTAACTGAGCTGCGGGTGGCGGCGAGGGAGCTAACTGAGCTGCGGGTGGCGGCGAGGGAGCTAACTGAGCTGCGGGTGGCGGCGAGGGAGCTAACTGAGCTGGAAGTAGCAGCGAGGGAGCCGACGGAGCTTCTGGCAGCACAGAAGGTGAATTAGAAGGCCGAATGTCCGGCTGTGGGGTGGCGCGTCGGCGGCGTGAATGCCGTTTCTTTTTTGATGATGGCTCTGACGGGCCGAGCGGCTCCACATCCGGCCCTTCAGGCAGGTGGGTAGTAGCAGCTGGGGGATGAAGGTGGAGCTCGTTGCGGATTAAATCCTGTTCGAGTGGGTGGAGCGCACTGAGTAGCCAGGGAAGACCAGAGAACAAGCGCTGTAGTTTGGTTTCCACAGCACGGCGAAATTCCTTCCCCTCATGTTCGAGCCACAGATGCAGGAGTCTTTCCACGGAGTAGATTATGTCCAGACGCAGTTCTTCTGGTGGGTTGAGTGCTGCTGGGTCCATATCTGGTGACGTCGTACTGTCATGAATCGCCGTGCGGCAGGCAGGAGTAGGACCCAAAATGCAGGACTCACAGGCACGAGGGAATGAACTCAAAACTCAGCTTTATTCGCTGGCAGAACAAATATACAAACTAAACTAAACTGGGAAACCACAAACTAAGAACTCACAGAGAGACACAGGGAGATCCACACACGGCATGAGGGACGACGTCACACTGAACAGAGGGAGACGCAGACAGAAATACACAGAGGGTTAACGAGGGAAGTGGGAACACACGGGGAACACAGGTGACACTGATAATCATAACGAGACAGGGCGGGGTGAACTGAACACTGACGGGAGAGGTGAAACAGGAAGTACAGGAGGAGAGAGAGCACGCGTAGAACACCAACGTAACAGGCAGGGGAGACATGGAATAAACACGAAAGGGGACGAGGGCTCATAAATACGTAGAGGGCACACAGGGGGAAGAGAGAGCACGGGGAGAACTTAGACATAAAGGGCAGGGGAAGCATGGAATAAAATACAAACATACAAGGAAACTAAGAACACTGGGCCAACATGGCCCAGGACCATGACAGGAACAGCCTGCCGGTTGATGTCCGTGCGTCGGAAACTATTCAATCTTTCAAATCACGGTTAAAAACCCATTTGTTTAAGCTCGCCTTTCAAACTACTTAGCTTAATTTCTTCCTGGTTCGTGCTTGTTTGCAATATTACCATCCTATAACTGTATTTCTTTGTTGTTAATTGTTTTCTTTTGCTGTAAACCTGCAAGTATGGCTCGTCTGTGAAGCACTTTGTTGTACCTGTGACTTTTAAATGTGCTATAGAAATAAAATTGAAATTGAAATTGAAATTGAAATATGTCCAAATTCCTTTGGAAAAATAAGCCCCCACGTATAAGCTTAAAAACACTACAAAAGACCAAGGATAAAGGAGGATTAGAACTACCTAACTTTCAGCACTACTTCTTAGCCAGCAGGCTTCAGTTTATCTCAGGATGGCTAAAACATACCCTCTTAGATGAACCTTGGCTAGATGTAGAACAAGGACTTTGCAATAATCTAGAGATCTCAGACCTACCATTTATCAGCTCAAACATCCAACGACATGAATGCTTCCAAAGCGTCAACATCAGCTCTTCTCTGACAGCATGGTGGGAGTTTCTGAAGTTGACAGAGTCTTCATTAATCCCATGCAAACGTACACCTATCTGGAACAACCCTGACATATTACAAAACAATAATATGATAAACTTTTCTGATTGGAGTGGTAAAGGAATCAAATTTGTAGAACATATACTAGAAGGAACAGAATTTATTTCATTTGACAGACTAGTTACACAATATGGGATCAACAAGAAAAGCTTTTTAGAATATCAACAAATTAAATCCATAATAAAAAAGAAATTTAAACCGGGTCAAGTTGAACTACAAACACCACCAAGTGTTGTTCAATTTCCTACTCTTAAAACCCCCAAATTACTATCCAAAATATACAGAATGCTTTCTAAAACAGATGAATCAATATCACTTCCTATTGCAAAATGGGAAGCGGATTTATCAGTTAACTTAGACCAAAACTTCTGGTCTCAGACTTGCTTAAAAACCTTTCATCTAATCAGAAATCCCAGTCTTCAATTAATTCAATACAAAATATTACATAGAGTGCACTATACAGGTCATCGGATGTTCAAGATGGGCTTTATGTCTACCAACAACTGCTCACACTGCCAAACCAATTCACTGGACAATTATATCCACGCTCTTTGGTTCTGTCCACCAGCTCAGAAGTTTTGGCGCGAGATATGTGAAGACTTATCGAAGTGTCTGAAATGTAACATTCCAACTTCCCCCTTAGTGTGTTTGTTGGGCAACTTAGATAATGTCACTTCAGAAAAGAATATCGCCCATATGGTTTTCACTGCCCTATGCATAGCCAAGAAAACAGTCCTCATGAACTGGAAAAATAAAAATAATCTTAATTCTAACCAATATAGAAATTATCTATTAGATTACATTAGTCTTGATACAGCCTCTGCCACCACATCAGATCAATTGCTCTGGGCTCCTTTGATCAGCTCCATCACCTAGTGGGGGTGGGGGGTCATAGTTTGGTCCCGCCTTCACTGTTGTGATTGGTGTGGGAGTAGGGACAGGCTTAGGGCGTCGGGGGTTCCCCAGAAGCATCTTCCTTGGGGGGCTAAACCCGGGGTAGCGGTCATGGCCAATTAGGGGCTCTGTTGGCTCTTAGGTGACGGTTTCCTCGTGGCTGCGTGCAGCAGGGCTAGGGGAGGGTCTGTGCTGATGGATGTGGGTTACTGACCTGGTAGTCTGGCTGGCCCTGGGTGGGTCTAGGATGGGCGTGGGGTTCTGGGGGCGCTCCGGCTCTGGGCTGGGGCCCTGGCCGGGCCTCGGGGGCTTGGGTCCTGGTTGGTGTGTTGCCGGGGTTGTGGGCGGGTGGGTGCATGGGGGCCCAGTCCTGGCGCAGGGTGCCGCCGGTGCGTCGAGCCACCTGGGGGGCTCTTCAACTGGTGGGGGAGGTTGTCACATCTTGTAGGAGCTTTCCTCTCTTCAGGAACTCTCTCTGCAGTAGGGGGAGATACAGGAGAGGTGGAGGAAGATCTCATCCTGGGCATCTATTGTCTTATGTAGTCTGGAAGATGAGTGGTGGGTGCAGTTTTCTCTGTGGTGGGGTTGGGTGGACTGTCCTGGGCTCTGTGGGGCAGGGCGGCGCTGCTGCACTGGGCCCTGGCGGAGCTCACGGGTGCGTCACTGCAACCCCCCCTGGCTTCTGCTCCGCGGCTGCTGAGTGAGCCCTCATCTGGGACTCTCCTCAGCTCTTTCTGGGACAGTGGCGCGGCTGCCCCTCTGTTGGTCTTCCTTGGTCTCTTGTGTTCTGGGGGCCTCTGGATGTCTGGAGTCTTGATCTCCTCCATACCTGCTTCATGCCCTGGAGGACGGGGCAGTGGCCCCCCCACACCCTCTAGCAGATCATTACATGAAGGAACCTTTTAAAAACAAGTGCGTCCATGCTCACAGGTGTACACACGGGAGCTCACACACACAAACTACACCCTTTTTGGCTCCTACCTCAAAACGCACTGTGTGCTGTCGATCTTACGTGCTGCACAATAATGTTTAATATTTATTATTTACTGTCATATTCCCATATATCATTGTGATGTTGTTTATTCTATTACTCTCCTTTTCTTCTGCTTGTTTTCTTTTTTCTTTCTCAACAGGTGATCCAGGTGATCGATATATGTATTTTTTTTCTGCTCATTCTGTTGGTTTTTGTTTTTTGCCCTTCTCCCCCATCCCTCTTCTCAGCTGTTTTTCTCTCCCTCTTTCTTTCTCCCCTTCTTTCCCCCAGTCAAGTCTGTCCCGTATTCAGCAAGTGAAAATAAAATAAACAATAAAAGGTGAATCAAATGGAACATTACGGCAAGGCTGGGATGGTCAATTTGGTAAAGTAAATCCGTTGGGCATCTTTCTTCGCCTTTAGACAATAATTCTGATGGCAAAAGAGCCAAACGGGACAGGCAAAAAAAAAAAGAAAAGAAAAAAGAAAAGAAAAATGCTGTTAGGTAATTTTTTACCCTATATTGTTAGAAGGTTTGGTACAAATTTCTGGTTATATGTATGTATTTGTAGTAGTTGGATATTTGAAGGATAATATAACAACAAAAAACTTTAATATCTAACAACGCTGGATGAAACAGAAACAGTGTCCTGTTTTACTGTCCTCCTGTTTTCAGACGAGAGTAATTATGGACATGAGTGGGAAAGTTACACTGCCAAATCCAAAATTGTTTTGGATTTGGTGATGCTGACACCTTTTCATCTTGTCAGCTCTGTATTCCATTCCAACTCTGTAATCCTTTGTTCAAATAAAAAATATTGCTGGGCTCAATGTGGTTCCCGAAACGCTACAACATACAAACAACACTGATGCTTTTTATTGACCTGCAGTTTTTACCTTGTACTCACGAAATTATGGTTATTAAACTTAGGGAATTTCTCTTCATTTTCCCTGACTGACAAAAAAAAAAAAAAAAAGAGAGAATGGTCTGTATAGAGACCAATTGCATCCAGAGGTGAAGCGGCGGTACTTGCAGAAAATAGAGTGCATCGCAAATCTGGACCGATATGAAATACGGCAGTGGAGTAAAGACCCCGACGACTTACCCCCACTGTCCTACCCCGTTATCTTCACGTATCTTGTTTGTGGAGTTAGCGCTTACACTGCGAACCAGTTTCGTAATTACAAGTCGCTGGAGGCGCACATCCAATTTACAAATGGCTGGGTGCAAGATTTGGCTATTTTCAAGCCGCCAAACTGTGAGTACAGGGAGTGCAGAATTATTAGGCAAGTTGTATTTTTGAGGAATAATTTTATTATTGATCAACAACCATGTTCTCAATGAACCCAAAAAACTCATTAATATCAAAGCTGAATGTTTTTGGAAGTAGTTTTTAGTTTGTTTTTAGTTTTAGCTATTTTAGGGGGATATCTGTGTGTGCAGGTGACTATTACTGTGCATAATTATTAGGCAACTTAACAAAAAACAAATATATACCCATTTCAATTATTTTTTTTTACCAGTGAAACCAATATAACATCTCCACATTCACAAATATACATTTCTGACATTCAAAAACAAAACAAAAACAAATCAGCGACCAATATAGCCACCTTTCTTTGCAAGGACACTCAAAAGCCTGCCATCCATGGATTCTGTTAGTGTTTTGATCTGTTCACCATCAACATTGCGTGCAGCAGCAACCACAGCCTCCCAGACACTGTTCAGAGAGGTGTACTGTTTTCCCTCCTTGTAAATCTCACATTTGATGATGGACCACAGGTTCTCAATGGGGTTCAGATCAGGTGAACAAGGAGGCCATGTTATTAGTTTTCTTCCAGAAACTGGCAGTAGGACTGGGAGTTGAGCTTGACTCCATCCTCAACCCGAAAAGGCCCCACAAGCTCATCTTTGATGATACCAGCCCAAACCAGTACTCCACCTCCACCTTGCTGGCGTCTGAGTCGGACTGGAGCTCTCTGCCCTTTACCAATCCAGCCACGGGCCAATCCATCTGGCCCATCAAGACTCACTCTCATTTCATCAGTCCATAAAACCTTAGAAAAACCAGTCTTGAGATATTTCTTGGCCCAGTCTTGACGTTTCAGCTTGTGTGTCTTGTTCAGTGGTGGTCGTCTTTCAGCCTTTCTTACCTTGGCCATGTCTCTGAGTATTGCACACCTTGTGCTTTTGGGCGCTCCAGTGATGTTGCAGCTCTGAAATATGGCCAAACTGGTGGCAAGTAGCATCTTGGCAGCTGCACGCTTGACTTTTCTCAGTTCATGGGCAGTTATTTTGCGCCTTGGTTTTTCCACACGCTTCTTGCGACCCTGTTGACTATTTTGAATGAAACGCTTGATTGTTCGATGATCACGCTTCAGAAGCTTTGCAATTTTGAGACTGCTGCATCCCTCTGCAAGATATCTCACTATTTTTGACTTTTCTGAGCCTGTCAAGTCCTTCTTTTGACCCATTTTGCCAAAGGAAAGGACGTTGCCTAATAATTATGCACACCTGATATGGGGTGTTGATGTCATTAGACCACACCCCTTCTCATTACAGAGATGCACATCACCTAATATGCTTAATTGGTAGTAGGCTTTCGAGCCTATACAGCTTGGAGTAAGACAACATGCATGAAGAGGATGATGTGGACAAAATACTCATTTGCCTAATAATTCTGCACTCCCTGTATGTTAATGAACCTATGCATATTCATGTAACCACAATACAGAGCAGTGCTACGGGGGAGCTGACTGAGAGTGACTGGGGTTCGAGCAGCAGGATCAGCGCTCGTCTCGGCCATCTCCCTTGTGCACGAGATCACGCAAAGAGTTCTGTTTGGTGCCTTATGCTTTTGCAAGTTGTAGTAAAATTGACTCGGCTGTTCCAGCAATAGGTTTGTGCCAACATAAACCTAACACAAAACATAAGTTGCAACTTTTCTAATGCTACTATTCTATTCAACTGAATTAAATTCTACAGTGGCTTGCAAAAGTATTTGGCCCCCTTGAACTTTCCCACATTTTTTTTCACATTACAGCCACAAACATGAATCAATTTTATTGGAATTCCAAGTGAAAGACCAATACAAGGTGGTGTACACGTGAGAAGTGGAACGAAAATCATACATGATTCGAAACATTTTTTAGAAATAAATACAGTGGGGCAAAAAAGTATTTAGTCAGCCACCGATTGTGCAAGTTCCCCCACTTAAAATGATGACAGAGGTCAGTAATTTGCACCAGAGGTACACTTCAACTGTGAGAGACAGAATGTGAAAAAAAAATCCATGAATTCACATGGTAGGATTTGTAAAGAATTTATTCGTAAATTAGGGTGGAAAATAAGTATTTGGTCACCTCAAACATGGAAAATCTCTGGCTCTCACAGACCTGTAACGTCTTCTGTAAGACGCTTTTCTGTCCCCCACTCGTTACCTGTATGAATGGCACCTGTTTGAACTCATCATCTGTATAAAAGACACCTGTCCACAGCCTCAAACAGTCAGACTCCAAACTCCGCCATGGCCAAGACCAAAGAGCTTTCGAAGGACACCAGGAAAAGTATTGTAGACCTGCACCAGACTGGGAAGAGTGAATCTACAATAGGCAAGCAGCTTGGTGTGAAAAAGTCAACTGTGGGAGCAATCATCAGAAAATGGAAGACATACAAGACCACTGATAATCTCCCTCGATCTGGGGCTCCACGCAAGATCTCATCCCGTGGGGTCAAAATGATCATGAGAACGGTGAGCAAAGATCCCAGAACCACACGGGGGGACCTGGTGAATGACCTGCAGAGAGCTGGGACCAAAGTAACAAAGGTCACCATCAGTAACACACTACAACGGCAGGGAATCAAATCCCGCAGTGCCAGACGTGTTCCGCTGCTGAAGCCAGTGCATGTCCAGGCCCGTCTGAAGTTTGCCAGAGAGCACATGGATGATACAGCAGAGGATTGGGAGAATGTCATGTGGTCAGATGAAACCAAAGTAGAACTTTTTGGTATAAACTCAACTCGTCGTGTTTGGAGGAAGAAGAATACTGAGTTGCATCCCAAGAACACCATACCTACTGTGAAGCATGGGGGTGGAAACATCATGCTATGGGGCTGTTTTTCTGCCAAGGGGACAGGACAACTGATCCGTGTTAAGGACAGAATGAATGGGGCCATGTATCGTGAGATTTTGAGCCAAAACCTCCTTCCATCAGTGAGAACTTTGAAGATGAAACAAGGCTGGGTCTTCCAACATGACAATGATCCAAAACACACCGCCCGGGCAACAAAGGAGTGGCTCCGTAAGAAGCATTTGAAAGTCCTGGAGTGGCCGAGCCAGTCTCCAGACCTCAACCCCATAGAAAATCTGTGGCGGGAGTGGAAAGTCCGTGTTGCTCGGCGACAGCCCCAAAACATCACTGCTCTCGAGAAGATCTGCATGGAGGAATGGGCCAAAATACCAGCTACTGTGTGTGCAAACCTGGTAAAGACCTATAGTAAACGTTTGACCTCTGTTATTGCCAACAAAGGTTATGTTACAAAGTATTGAGTTGTATTTTTGTTATTGACCAAATACTTATTTTCCACCCTGATTTATGAATAAATTCTTTACAAATTCTACCATGTGGATTCATGGATTTTTTTTTCACATTCTGTCTCTCACAGTTGAAGTGTACCTCTGGTGCAAATTACTGACCTCTGTCATCATTTTAGGTGGGGGAACTTGCACAATCGGTGGCTGACTAAATACTTTTTTGCCCCACTGTAACTGCAAAGTGGGGTGTTATCTATACAGTGCCATATCAAAACAGCTGTCACATGCTTTATATTGTAAGGTAGACCCTACAATAATACATATAGAGAAAAACTCAAAAATCATATTACCCCCTATGAATAAGCATTTTGGCGACAGTGGGAAGGAAAAACATCCTTTTAACAGAAAGAAACATCAGGCAGAACCAGGCTCAGGGAAGGGAGGGGCCATCTACAGCGACCAGTTGGGGTAAGATAAGGAATTAGGATAAAAGACAGAGAATAATAATAATATGTGGTCACTTGGTGTTCGCTTTCTCTGCGGTAGCAGTATAAAATACAGTTTTTAAATATTGATGTTATTTATGAAACGGAAGAATGTTATCCAAACCCATCTTGCCCTGTGTGAATTCTTGAGGAAATGGCCAGGGTGACAGATGTCTCTGCTTACACTGCTGCCCACATAACTCAAACCCAGATAAGTAGCAGAAAATATGATGATGGATAATCAAATATTAAAAAACAACAACATTTTATTGGATTATAGGGCAATAGTGTAAATTTATTCTCAGTACAATTTTTAAAAAACTATATACTTGTGGACCAGTGGTTTAGTGCATGTAGTTTTTTGTTCTTTTTTTTTTAAACACTGAATTTATTGTGAATTTGTTCCCTATATGTTTCGCTGCAGATTATGACCCACATTGAACAGTTAAATCAGTTTTCAAGGAATGCATACTACTCACCTGTCTGCAGCAGCAGGTTGTTGTCCTTTAAAATTAATGAGCCCATCTTTGGACTGGTCACTCCTGAAGGATGCACAGTGTGGTTCAGGTCTTGATTCAAGTCCATGATAATGTGGTCTTTGATAGATCCAGACAAAAGATCAGAAGAAGATTCGTGGAAGATTTGACAAAAATCTCTTGCTACATTAATATAATTCCAAATGCATATTTTTAATAATTAACAGTAATAATTAAAAATTTCCAAAACAAAAAACAAAAACACAATTGTTTGAAATTAAATGTAGCTTTTTTTGAATAAGTGTTCTGAAGGTTTATAGCTGGGTTATATAGTTTTATTCCTGTAAATATTGCTATTTCAGGTATGTTATTTTTTCTCTTTCATTGCTGCAACACACAACACTTTACTGTTTACGACCATATGAATGTGTGTGTTGAAAAAGACCAGCACTGATATCAAACATTTTTGAAAATTCATTCAGAAAAACTGAGTCAGTTCCAGCATTCAGATACTGATTACCTCGCTGCAAAAGTCATCCTTCTTTAACATTTATATTAATTTACTTGGACTGTTGGAGTTTTCATCATATGCGGGAATGTCCAGTTCTTTGCAATGTCACTGTTGTCCCACTCACTTACTATATTCAATGGTAAATGGTAAATGGCCTGCATTTGTATAGCGCTTTTCTAGTCCATAGGACCCCAAAGCGCTTTACACTACATTCAGTCATTCACCCATTCACACACACATTCACACACTGGCGATGGCAAGCTACATTGTAGCCACAGCTGCCCTGGGGCGCACTGACAGAGGCGAGGCTGCCGGACACAGGCGCCACCGGGCCCTCTGACCACCACCAGTAGGCAAACATGGGGTTAGTATCTTGCCCAAGGATATTTGACATGCAGCCCGGAGGCAACCTGGGATCAAACCACCGACCTTCTGATTAGTGGCTGACCTGCTCTGCCACCTGAGCTACAGCCAGCCAATGGTATATCCAATGCTGTGGAAATTAATTGTACCACCCTCCTGACTGATAGATTTTAATAATGAGATCCCTTTTGATGCTTTATAAGCTCTCTGCAAACTATGGATATTACTGTATCATACAAAGCAAACTAGCTTAACTATATTTGGGGTTAATTAGAGTCTCTTCAATTGATGAGAGAGTACCCAAGACCACTAAATGTTGTGATTAAATCAAACAAACCTTCAACAAACTACAGTTTAGGGGTGTGCACACTTATGCAACCAGCTGCCCAAAGATTTGTTTGTCATGTGAATTTTACAGGTCATAATAATGATGTGAAAAGTTTCAAAATTATTTATTACAATCTATTTTTTTTTAACTCTATGTACATTTTTGTAACAAGCACATCTTCTAGCTTTGATTCTTTCTCTGTCAAACTATTTTTCTAATACAATAATTTTTATCACTAGGAAAAAATCTGGTGTTTTTAACACTGTAACATTCTTGTATTGTCATTTGTAATGTTTCCTGACTTCTATCATCAGATTGTGTGAACTATGGAGATAGACATGATGTTTCATCTTGGGATCCACAACTAAGGAGCCAGGAAAATTAAACAAATGTACATATCTTCATTCTCAGCATCTAGATACATGCAAAGAACCGTATATTGTCATAGATGTTGGGGACATGTATTATGTCCCCAACATCTATGACAATCCATATTATTATTTGTGTTTTTAATATAATAGCAATATTGATAATGACTATATTTTCTTCTCCAGACAAAGTGCTTATTTTCTGCTTCTCTTGATCAACAGGAACAGAATTGTTATATTTGCAATTTGCTCGGTCTCTCTTGGTGGATTAAAAATAATTTTTTCAGCCTTGCCCTGCTGGTATTAATGTTCCTGGCTAAAAAAGTATTTCTCAAGGTTTCACAATTTCATTATAAGAACACATGTCACACATCCAGTGATGTCAAAAAAAATCTTTGGGATTGTCTGTTCTTCATTTAGCCATTCCGGGTGTCTCTCATCAATTAGCAGCTGGTTCATTTGTGCTCCCTGATACCCATGGAGTGCAGTAGGTGTGACTCACGTCCAGGCCCGGTGGTGTCCAATTTGTCATAGATGAGACCCTTTCTTCCACTGTGAGGCGTATTGGACTGTTTTCCTAGATCTGCTACCGGTTATGAGTTGTGTCCTTTTCCCATGTGCTCTTCCAATATTTCTCCATCTCCAGGCGTTCCCCTGCCACTGGGATCATACCTTAGATGGTTCCGTGGAGTACAGTTGGTTTATTCTCCTGCCTTCTATCTCTTTGGTGTACCTCTTCAAGTGGTAGGCCAAGGTTGTGAGTCTTAGCTTGCCTGTTTCCAAGTCTCCACATACTTCTCAGGCACCTTGTTCATCACACCTTTCTACAGCTCCAATAGTTGGCTAACTTCCCTCTGTAGTGCCTTGATCTTGGCCTCTAATCTTCTTCTTAATGAAGTCTACTGCTCCTTGTGGCTCATCTTATAGCCAAGCATCTCACTGCTGCCACGGTATAGATCATATGGTGGATTTTGGTGATGGTTGTAGTGGCCGTAGTTCTGCATTCACATCGTCTAGTAGACCTTCAGAGGGTACTTCACATAGTCATCATAACTGGTTTCCAGCTTCTCCACGTTCCTATATTTATCCTATTCTACTTGCATCTTTCATTGTACATGGGGCTTGGCACCCAATCTTGGGTGGGGGTGACGATATCTCTCCCCTGACCTGTCAAACCGGTGCCCCCTTGCCGTAGCATTTATGTTGTATTATCTCGTCTCTCTCCAACTGTGAGAGCAGTTCCTTCTTCCAAATGTTGAAACACTGAGCTACTACTTGTTTCCTCATCAGTCTGGATGCGGGATGTCAAAGATTCCGACAGAAGATTTCACAGGTCTCACATACTTGCGTAGTAGCATACCAACAGCACCCTTTTCTTATCTCTTGGCCCTTCTTTTTCGAGTAGCCTACTTCTCATCAGTGTGTTATGGTTCTTCAACACCTGACACTGACCTTGTTAACACCTTGGTATGGTTTCAGTTATGTGTCACTCATATCTGAGGTAGGCTTTGGTTAGCATTACGGTGTGAGGTGGTTTGAGTGGTTTGTTGCAAGCTGTGTAACGCGTTAGCCAAAGTGCTAGCAGCATCCCCAACTAACGTATGCTTCACCTCATTGTGATATTTTAAGCTGGAAATGCTTCAGTAAAAAGAAAATTCCATCTTGCACAATGTGCATAATACTTTGTCGGTCGACTATTCCGTCTTGTTATTTTTTTAATTCCCATCGAGAGGGCCAATGTGCGTTTATCATCTTCCACATTGAGTTGATTGGTTCAGTAACTCTATCTGGACAAACTGCCCGAATTGCATTGACAGAAATATTTCAGCGATTTTGATTGATTCTCTCACACACACACACACGCACGCACGCACGCACGCACGCACACACACACACACACACACACACACAAACAAACAAACAAACAAACAAATTAACTCAGGAATATAAAATTCCGAACTTTGCGAAAGCTTACATGTCTGAAGAAAAGGCCACCAGTGGACTCATGGACAGATTACTCATAGATAAATATGCAGAATCCTCAGGAGGACTCTTCCAGGGATTCTGATAGTTTCTGCCAGATACAAAGAGAGAAACAAACACCTTTTAGTCCATGTCCACAGAAATTCTTCTTACTTGACCTGTCTGATTGCTGCTCCTCCTTGATGCTAGTTCTGTTTTCATTCTCTCTCAACTCTTAATCTTAGAATATAAAGTGCCTTGTGATGCACGTGCTGAACTGGTATTATAACAATAAACCAGAATTCAATGGAATATACATAATTGTCCAGTAATTTATTTCAGGCAAAAACATATAATACAATTGTCTAAAAATTAGGCTGTTCTTCCCCACCAGTGCATTAAACAAACAATTGTGAATATTTAATTTTTTTCAGTAAACTGATAAAAAAAAAATTCTTTAATTTAATGACTTGATGTTACAGCTGAATATTTTGATTTAAGAAAAAATGTCAAATTAGCAGCAGACCGAGGCTGGACTTTAAAATGAATGGGTAAATCTTTAGAGCGGTCACTCTGAAAGGACACACAGCTGGGTGGAGGTTCAGGTTGGTTCCTGTGAATAATGATGGAGCAGTGATGTGAGTGCTGAGCTGTGACATGGAGAAGAGTCATGGACAGTTAGAGGTGGTCATCTCACCTCTGAGCTTTGGTCTGGCTCTCATGTTCCCCACACAGAGTGCTTTTAGAGGGAGGGACTCCCTCCTCTCTGTCCTCACACTGATCCATGCTGCTCAATTCACATCAGCTCACACACACTTTCTACCTTCACCTGCAGAGGAAACACAAATCATTCATGTGCACATCAACTGAGAGCTGCAGAGGTCGTGTCTGATGTGTTGGACTAACATCCATCTGAGACGCAGCTTTCATCAGTTCACTACAAAAAGTGTCACAGAGCCCAGTTCAGCCTCCAAATCCTCCATTACTGTAGTCCTACAAAGCAGCAGGTCAAACATGGCTGCAGAGAGCAGCTTTATGTCAGTAACCATGTCCAGGACCGAGCTGACTGCTTACAGAGTTCATACTCTAACTGCTAGCTGCTCTGCTAGCTAAGCTAACTCAGTAACAGTGACTCTGACAGCAGTTACTGTGGAACAGCGGCCGAGCTCAGGACACATTCAGTGTGTTTAGTCTGAGTCCTGGACTCTGATTCAATGGATTCAATCCAGCTCAGAGTTTCATGTGTTCATCAGAATAAAATACATGTACTAATATAACAGAAGTAATGCTCTGAATGCAGGACTGTAATGGAGGACAAATAAGGTTTTTACAGCCTGAAAGAAACATTCAGTTCATATATTTGTAGACAGTGAAGCAGTTTTTAATACTGCAGCTGTTTCCTTCAGCTGTGTGTGTGTGAGCCACACTTTCATGTGCTGCTTTAGAAATATGTGGTCTGACTGCTCAGACTGAGTCTAGGAGGAAAGTTCACACGCTGGAGAAAGTTTTGTTCCTAACTTTGTCAGAGTTCGGCTCCAAAGACAAAGAAGACGGAGCTCACAGTCTGTAGATGGTCCTCAGTGTGTGTGTGAAGCCAAGAAAGCACACAGGAGTGTGTTTATGTAAGCAAATCAGTGTGTGTGAAGAGTCTGAGGGAGTGTGTGAATGAGACTAAACACTCAAACCAACAGTCCAAGAAAAGCGTCTGGATTTCTTTAAGTTTAACTTAAAGAAGTCCAGACGCTTTTCTTTTTGTCTCCATAATGTCTCCATAATGCTGCAATGTTATCTGCCCCACAAACACACTGTGCAGAAGCTCTGATGGTGACACAGAAAAGTCAAAGTGGAGATACTTCTGTCCACCTTTGATTAGACTCATTATAAAAAGGAAAACAAAGTTTGAACACAGTCATGTTTCCAGTTCACTGACTTACATTTATTCCATGGACACTCACTCTAACCTGAACCACAGCTACAACCCAACATTGTTGAGGCCTCATCTCCTCCTTTCCTGACTGTAGAGGTTAAATATGCAACAACCAACAAATAAAAGAATTTGGTTCATTTCAAAGAAATTCACACGGTGACCAAGTAAAGTAACCGTAGTAAAGGAGACAACATCCCGTTGATGGTGGGATTATTTGAAAGATTTGCTTTAGTCACGTCACCAAATGCAGTTGAACCACCCGTGGATCCATGTTTGACCATTCTACCACTCTGAGCTCTGCTTTTGAATCATTTTATTATTATCATCATTCATTTATTCATTCTTTGGAGGGGGGCTATTTCCTAGCCCCCCTCCAAAGAATGGGAAATATAACAGAAACTCTTTCAGTGTTATTCATTAATAAATTAACAGATAAACTGTGAAGAAGAAAAAAACTGAGATTTAAAGGAGAGAGTGAGAAACTTGATCATCCATCCTCATAATACATGTTTATCAGTATCTGCTGTGACCATACTGCAGTAATAACTACAAGTCTACATTTCTGTGACTGTTGATCAATCACAGCAGGAATCTGAGCTCATCTCTGCACACAGAGCAGCTTCAGCTCTGGGATAAACTGCTCGCTTCACGTCCTTCTCAGCTCACAGACACTCATCCTGATATTTTCCTTTAACATTTGATGGTATCTGGAATAGTTGGCAGTAATAAGGATGATTTTCTGTAAAATCATATTGATATGAGCCGTGAATTATTCGTAGATGAGCGTTAGATTAGTTTGATGGGTTAACTCAGAGAGCTGAAGATATGGTGGACATGCTGACCTCGCTCCGTGGTGTACAGGGCCGTTTACCCTCATGATTAATATTCACAATAAAAAAATGAGGCGAACATCATGAAGTCTGTGTTTCATAGTGTCGAACCACCTTTGTACAGTTAAACCTAACAATTACTACATGACGGAAACACCAACGTTATTTCTTTTATGCGTTTATCAGGTCACGCTGATTATTGAACAAAAACCCAAACATCAGATGTTAATCGAATTGTTTTTACTTTTCAAACCGACGGATCATTTGAAGCCAACCATCCAAAAACTGCTTCAGCTGTGTTTGATGTTTATGCTACAGCCTGAAAACCAATATAATCAATATCAGATATCAGAGCAACAGAAACCTCGGTGATCAGGGCCCTATTTCAGGAAGCCGGTTTAGTGCAAACTCTGAGTAAGTATACCCTGAGTTAACGAAAACTCTGCGTTTTCGGTTTCACAAAGCGAGTTTAGATTAATTCTGAGTGAGTTACTATGACGACACACTCCGTGAAGCTAACCTGCCCCCTAGCAGGTTTACTTCAACTAACCCTGACTTTCTCCGCCTCTTTGTCGGAAACCTGACTGTAGGAAGTGTCAGAAATGGCGTGCCCCTTCCTTGAAGAGCCAGTAGATGTTGAAGCCCAAATTCTCCACAGAGCTCTCCGCCGGGAGAGAGTGATTAGAGCGCGTTTGGACATTTTATCATTTCCTGATGATTTCCTGTGTGAACGTTACCGTTTTTCAGCACAATCTATAATTTATTTGAATAACATCCTCAGGCCTAATATTGTTCATGTGACACATCGCAGACATCCGCTCAGTTCTGTACATATTATTTGTATTGCACTTCGGTTTTTTGCAAACGGGAGCTTTCTGTATGATATTGGTGACGCTGAGCACGTTTCCAAGGCTACCGTCTGTCGGGCAGTCAGGAATGTTACAGTTGCACTGAAACGTCTCCTGTACTCGTTTGTGGTGTTCCCCGGTCATAGACCCACAAGATTTATCAAAGAGGGATTCCACAAAATTGCAGGTATCAGGATGAACGAAACTTAATGTATGATGTGGTGATACTTGAACTACTACTTAAATTTTACATTTATTTTCACGGTTCCCAGGCGTGATTGGCTGTACAGATGGCACTCACATTCCAATCATTGCTCCTTCAGTAAATGAAGGAGACTATGTGAACAGGAAGTCTTTCCACAGCATTAATGTACAGGTACATAGTTCCCTGTAGCATTTCAAACTAACAAATTATTTCATTATAGTAATGGATGCTAATTTGTGTTCTCTGCACTGTGAAGATCATTTGTGATGCTGCCAACATTATCACAAATGTGGAAGCCAACTGCTCAGCCTCTGTGAGTGGTGGTGGTGGAGGACCCCCACCTGTTTTTCGGACCTCCGCTTTTTTTCTGTTGGCTATAACGGGTCACATTTGAGCATACAGAGTAAGCAAATATGTACTTGTAATGTGCTCAGATAATTTCAATAAGTGCTTACAGAGGGGAAATTAATGTAGCCTCTAACTGCAATTGATTTACATCGGACAAACAGACCAAGCACTATGGCTCATAATACAATTACACCTTACCTGTTTGGACTATATTTTTATATTTCATTTTTACTTGCTGCCAGGAACGTTTTGGGGCCTGTTGGGTTGCACCTGCGCTCACATCACATCACAAAATAAAATGTATAAAATAAAAAATAAAATAAAATATAATAAAATAACGTGTTAAATGGGTGGAAATCCCTAGATCAATGTTCAAATTCAAAATCAAATTCAAATTTTATTTGTCACGTACACAGTCATACACAGTACGATATGTAGTGAAATGCTTGGACAACTGCTCGTGACCTAAAGAAAACAAAAAAGGAAAAGGCTATGAATAAGATAGGAAATAAATATGAAAAATTAAAAAGGGTAAATTTAACTAGGAAGGAATAAAATATAAATTAAGGTTAAAAATGAAATAACTGTACAACACAAATTAGAATGAAGGGTAAATTTAACTGGGAAGAATAAGATAAAGATAAATATATAAATTAAAGTTGAAAATAAAATAACTGTACAACAAAATACACAATATAGAACTATATAAGAATGTATGAAGAAATATAAATAAATATATACACAATAACAGCAGCATATACACAATAACAGCAGCGTGATTTAAGTAATGAAGTGAAAACAATGTCCAGAATGTCCAGTGTGTGTAAGAACCATATGTGTGGGTCAGTACTGTGTGGTGGTGTGATTGAGAGACCGTATCGCCTGCGGGAAGAAGCTCCTCCTCAGTCTCTCTGTATTGGTCTTCAGGGAGCGGAATCGCTTTCCTGACCTCAACAGAGAGAACAGTCTGTTGTTGGGATGGCTGAGGTCCTTCACGATCTTCCTGGCCTTGGTCCAGCACCGCCTGCTGTAGATTGAGTGCAGGTCAGGGAGCTCGGAGCGGATGGTGCGCTCAGCTGATCGCACAACCCTCTGTAGAGCTCGTCTGTCCTGCATGGTGCTGTTCCCGAACCAGGTTAAGATGTTTCCCGTCAGGATGCTCTCTATGGTGCACGAGTAAAAGTTCCTGAGCACCTTGGAGGGCAGTTGGAAGTCTCTCAAGCGTCTGAGGTGGTAGAGACGCTGACGGGCCTTTTTCACCACGGTGTTGATGTGACAGGACCATGACAGGTCCTGCGTGATGTGAACTCCGAGGTATTTGAAGCTGTCCACTCTCTCCACTGGGCACTTGTTGATGACAGGGGTCTGGTAGTTCCTCTCCTGCTTAGTGCTGAAGTCCACTATCAGCTCCTTTGTCTTACTGACGTTTAGAAGGAGGTTGTTCCTCTGGCACCAGTTCTCCAGATTCCTAATCTCCTTCAGGTAGGCCGTCTCGTTGTTATCAGAGATCAGGCCCACCACGACGGTGTCGTCAGCAAACTTGATGATGGTGGTGGAGCTGGTAGTGGCCACACAGTCATATGTGTACAAAGAGTACAGCAGGGGGCTCAGAACACACCCCTGGGGGGCTCCAGTGCTGAGAGTGGTGGAGGCTGAGACATGTCCGCCCATCCTTACTGCCTGTGGTCTGCCAGTTAGGAAGTTGGAGATCCACTGACACATAGATGAGCTGAGTCCCAGATGCTCCAGCTTGGTGGTGAGTGTGGAGGGAATTATGGTATTAAATGCAGAGCTGTAGTCTATGAAGAGCATTTTAACATAATTCCCCCTTCTAGTGTCCAAGTGAGTGAGTGATGTGTGGAGGAGATGTGTGTTTAAATTAACACTCACGCATTGACTCTGTCGGCTATGTTTTGCCATGCATGCTCACTTTCTTTTGCAGCTGAGGCTGTGTTACTTTTTTTCCGCGGAATTTGCATGTTATCGGCATATGCTGCCATCAGAATTTCGGCCTCAAGCGCTGTAAAATACATTGACCGCGCCTTCTTTCCCTCCGTCTCCATGGTGACTCGCTTAATCTGTGCTCCACTAATCAGGGCTTTATGTATCCTCGTGCGCGCGCTTAATTTGGGGTTAAAGCAACTCCGCGTTGACTGAACTACTTGTTATCAGCCTTTCTGAAACCGAATATTCCGAGTTGGACAGTTCGGGGTTACTCAACCCCGTGTATCATTTTTAACTCTGAGTTTTCTAAACCGGCTTCCTGAAATAGGGCCCAGATATCAGAGCAACAGAAACCTCGGTGATCAGGACGCTAGGACTGAGAACAGGAAGTGGCTCAAACGTCACGGTTTCATAACGTCAGCCTGAACTCCACTCACAGAGTTTCTGTCGTTTTTAAAGTCCCGTGATAAAGGCGGGTCTTTCTGTGAATCCGCACGCTCATTGGCTAATAACTTGAGATTGACACCTCGTTATCCAATGAGCGTGCGGGAACTTCCGACATAAAGTTGTTTCCTTTGAAAAACCAAAGTCTGATTATTTTTGCCTCCACTGACGGAGCCTGTTGTTCCCGCCACAGAGACACAGTAATGTCAGAGCGGTGTTAACACTCACCCTGCCTCAGCACAGCTCTCACTCTCCTCCTGCTCTCTCACACTAAACGGAGGCTCAGCTAAACTCACTTCCTCTCTACTTACAGGAAACCAGCGCTCAGAGGAGCCGACCGGCCTCACATTTCACCCACAGACACGAACAGCGTGGAATTATTTTATGTCATAAGAAGAAACATATTCATGTAAACACTCACCTGCCTCAGCTCCACCTTCCTCCTGCTGCTGCTCTGAACGGAGGCTCAATACTTTCACTTTCACTGCTGCTCCCTAAACACAGAGGATGCTGGGACTTGTAGTTGTTTCCTTCCGGTGCGGTCTTCCTCTTTGTTTGTGTTTGTGTTCAAGTTATTTCGATCATGTAAACATCAACAGAACACGTGAAGCCACACAGAGTTTATATGTCGAGGTGGGTAGGAGGGTTTGGGGAGGGGTCAGAGGGAAGAGGTCTCTCAGTCTTGACAATCCACATTGATGGCATTGCATCTTTCAGCGTGTTTGTGGGTCGATTTGGATGCTCCAGGTGTGAGAGCAGCCACTCAGCCTCTACTGCAGATGTGTTTTGGAAATTAAACTGTACAATATAAAGCGCCTTGAGGCGACTGTTGTTGTGATTTGGTGCTATATAAATAAAATTGAATTGAAATTCAGAATATTCTTAACTTAGCTTTAAAACCAACCCAATCTAACTCTCCTCCACACTCACAAACAAAGACAAACCAACTGACACATCTGAGTCCCTCACTTTCTTCAATCCACTCACTCTCACAAGCTCCACTTAGTCACACTGGCTCTGTTTATTACTAATTACTATTGTCTCCCCAGAAACACTTCCTTTTTGTTTTTTCCTAATTGTGTTTTCGTTTTTTGTATTTGTGTTTTCTTTTTTCCTATTTCAGTTTTTTTTTCAGTATTTCAGTTTTTTTTGCTTTTGCAGCGTTTGTTTTTTTTATTGCCTGTGTTTTCTTAAGTTGCAGTCCGTTTGGCCTCTCAGGGCCACCGTAGCTATAGGCCAAAAATAAATACATAACATCATTTCAATCAGTTTAAAGGTTTATTTGCAAGACACAAAAACAGAAAAAATTAAAAGTTACAAATGTATTGTGCATGAAACAGGAATTCAAACGTGGCTCAGATGTGTGTCACAAGTTAATCTGGCTGTAGGCTATGGCACTTGACCACAGGTGGCGCTAATTGACTTGACTCCATTTGAGTGCGCACAAAGTAAACTGCGCACTTTAGTTGTGAAGCGAAAACGCTGAAATCGCAGTAATAACACGTACGAGGGGAACGATAACGAAGACAAGATGCTCCTGATCGTTACTCTTGCTGTCCTGTGAACAGCATCGGCGTGGTGTTAATGGTTTGCTTTTGTTTTGGCGAGCGCCCCGTGAATGAGAATATGACCAGGTAAACCCGCGACATTTTTAAATAGTTTGTCGTTCAACAGCAACAAGACTGACGGAGTGTGTTTGAGGAAACCTCACAAATGTCACAGATGAAATATTTGGTGTTTATTTGCTGGTTTGTCGGTAGCATCTCCTTCAAAGTAAGTCTACCACACATCTGTTTGACCAACGCCAGTTGATTTGGATCACCGGTCCAAACAATTTGAACGATTGTTGTGTTTCCTTTTGTGTTGAGTTTGACTGATATTTGCTGGATAGCAAATGTTTTAAAGCTATGCAACCTTTATCTGCACATAGCAGTTAAACTGTTTAGATCAATCTTTATTGATAATATACATTATTTATTTATGAATTACTGTGTACACAAGAATAAGTTAATGTATTAAGTTAAACTGGCTGAAATCTTTGTATTATTCTTGTGATTTTTTTTATTGGCCCTGTTTATTTACAGGCCAGGTGACCCTTTAGGGGTTTAAAATGCCGAGCCAATGAACGGCTGGGAGCAGGAATCTTTCTTCACTGAAGCTTCCACTTCCACGGGTCTGGTAGGAAGTTGTCCAAGCCAACAAAACAAACAGACAAAAAATCCATCTATCAATCACCTGGATTACCTGTTGAGAAAGAAAAAAGAGAAAACAAGCAAACAAAAGAGAGCAATATAATAAACAACATCATCGCGATGATCTATGTGAATATAACTGTAAATGCTAAATATTGAATATTATTGTGCAGCACGTAAGATCGACAGCACACAGTGTGCTTTGAGGTAGCAGCCAAGATGCAAGCCAAGTTTATTTATATCGCACAATTCAACAACAAGGTGATCCCAAGTTCTTTACAGAACATTAAAAAACAAAAATGGATAAAAAGCATGATTTAAACGTGACATGCCCGTGAGCTCCGCCGGCAGCCAGCTGTGCCAGAGTGACCGAGCCCCAGGCTGAGAGGCCAAAGGCACCCCACCCCCAAAGGAGCCCGAGCGAGCCCCAGGCTCCAGGCCCCGACAAGCAGTACCTGGACGCCCATCCCCGGACACAAAGAACCACCAATGCACCGATGTCTGAAGGCGTCTGCCACTGGCAGGGGGAGTGGTGGGGGGAGATAGGCCTCCATACCTTGGAGGGCCTGAGATGTCCCCAGAGAGGTGGCGTCTGATACCCGACCTGACATATGGACACAGACAAACAGGCACATACAGATACAAACACCCATTCCCACCCTCATGCTCTCATATGCAATTACTCAGCAGCAGGTAAGCGCATAGCCTCTCCTGGTAGCCCTCAATGTCTACGTGTATTTAAAATTGAGAGGTGGGCAACGGCGCCAGGGGTGAGGTTGTACACCCTGATGTGATTCTGATCTTGGAAACATTAAAGACATTCATAGCCAGACTGCTGACTTTGTGTTTTTATTCAGTCGCCTAACAGAAGTGCAGTGAGAAACGATTTACCCCATCCTGATTTCTTAGCTATTTGCATATTTGCCACACTTACGTGTTTCAGATCGTGAAGCAAATTTTTATGATAGATAAAGATGACCAGAGTCAGCATAAAATAAAGCTTTTACATGTATTGCTGGGAGGTCGGCAGCTCCCTCCACTGCTTGGCCCTCTGTGAAAAACAACTGGGATCCAGCTTCCCTGTGATGCTGAATTATATAAGTGGACAAAAATAAATAGATAGAAGGATGGATGATTGTATTTTGTGTACAATCGTTGAAGTGTAAAAAGGGTTGGCCCTCCGTGGTGCCCTAAGCAAAGTTTGATTTTTGGGGCCCTTTAATAGTGCCAATAATACTGATTAATGATCACCTACTATAAATGTATTTCATTTTCTAATGCTGATGTTGTTGTAATCCACAGTGAAAAATGTCATAAAAACAGATAACAAATTTGCAACTTTCATGAAAAATGTTTTCATTAATATTTAAAAAAAAAAAAAAACACCTCCCCCTGCTGGCCACACAGAGAAACAATAGATAAAACCTGAGAGCTGCACAGTTGCAGCAGTGTGGTTTACGTCATTCTGTTGTCAGCCTGTTTTACACATCGGTGGTTTCTTATTGACGTGTAAAAAGATCTGAAATCGTAGTAAATTCAGCTGCTATTGTGGGCTGCGGATGATTTACACTTAACATTTTAATAACTGGGTATTGAATGTCAGAGGCCCAATGTTCCCTCTAATTTTTCAGGTGTCTGAGCGAACACACAAACTCCCTGAGCGGTTCCTTGGACCACTGTGAGCGACAGCAGACGTGTGCACTGTGGTCACACCGGCATCGAATCCATCCAAGTTTCATGGTTTATTAAAAGAATCAAATTACAGCGTTTACATTTATGTTAGACTACTTTTAATTAACTGCTTCAGCCCATTTATAATGAAAATGTAAACGAAATCTTGTTCATGACCTGTGTAGTATGTTAACACTATTGGAAGCAAAAATAACTTGAACTCCAATTTCGAAAACACAACTTTTTTTTTTTATAAAGCTCTGACTTGTATTATGAGTCTGTGGTCTGGGAGAGAGTCTGTAACTCTCTGTCTGCAAAATACAGGATATAATGACCAATGCTGGGCAATCAATCAATCAATCAATCAATCAATCAATCAATCAATCAATCAATCAATCAATCAATCAATCAATCATTCAATCCTTATTTATAAAGCACTTTTCATACAAAAAAAGTAGCACAAAGTGCTTTACATGGTTAAAAGCAGCCCACCCCACCCCGCCCTCCAACTAACCCCCCACACTCTCATTAACATAAACAATCATGAATACACACATGATTGTGTATCACACACATGTATTCACCCCCCCCTCCAGCCAGGCTGAGAGGACCCCCAGAGCCCCAGCAGCCACGGTCGATCACAGCCCCGGTGCAGAGAGCCCCCTCCGAGGAAACACTGGAGATATGACACAATAGGATATATACAGGGTAAAAAGATGAAGTAAATAAGAACAGGATACAATATAAATATAAATATAAATAGAGTAAGAAGATAAAAAATGAGTAAGAATAAAATCAATAAATATTAGGTAAAACCTAAATTAATAAATAGAATAACAGGATAGAATAAATAAGCATAAAATAAATAAACGTTAGGTGAAAGCTAAATTAAAAAGGTGGGTCTTGAGCCTGTGCTTACAAACATGTACGTTCTCTGCGGCCCTGAGCTCCTCCGGCAGGCTGTTCCACAGACGAGGACCATACCACTGAAAAGCTGCCTCTCCGTGAGTATGTGTCCTGACTTTGGGAACAGTCAAAAGGCCAGTACCAGAGGACCTCAAGGTCTGCGAGGGTTCATATGGTAAAAGCAGATCTGAGAGATAAGAAGGCCCAAATCAAATTCAAATTCAAATTTTATTTTTCACGCACACAGTCATACACAGTACGATATGCAGTGAAATGCTTGGACAACTGCTCGTGACCTAAAGAAAAAAAAAAAGGAAATAAATAGGAAATAAATAGGAAAAATTAAAAAGGGTAAATTTAACTAGGAGGGAATAAGATATAAATTAAGGTTAAAAATGAAATAACTGTACAACACAAATTAGAATGAAGGGTAAATTTAACTGGGAGAATAAGATAAAATATATAAATTAAAGTTGAAAATAAAATAACTGTACAACAAAATACACAATATAGAACTATATAAGAATGTATGAAGAAATATAAATAAATATATATATACACAATAACAGCAGCTGTACAAGTATTAACTGGAAATGAAGAATATAGTGACCAGTGTTGTGCAATCCACATTATGTCTTGTGCAGTGCAAATATGCTTAAAGTGATTTAAGTGATGAAGTGAAAACAATGTCCAGAAAGTCCAGTGTGTGTGTAAGAACCATATGTGTGGGTCAGTACTGTGTGGTGGTGTGATTGTGATTGAGAGACCGTATCGCCTGCGGGAAGAAGCTCCTCCTCAGTCTCTCTGTGTTGGTCTTCAGGGAGCGGAATCGCTTTCCTGACCTCAACAGAGAGAACAGTCTGTTGTTGGGATGGCTGAGGTCCTTCACGATCTTCCTGGCCTTGGTCCGGCACCGCCTGCTGTAGATTGAGTGCAGGTCAGGGAGCTCGGAGCGGATGGTGCGCTCAGCTGACCGCACAACCCTCTGTAGAGCTCGTCTGTCCTGCATGGTGCTGTTCCCGAACCAGGTTAAGATGTTTCCCGTTAGGATGCTCTCTATGGTGCACGAGTAAAAGTTCCTGAGCACCTTGACCATATGCATACTTTTTATTCAAGCCCAACAAGATTTTAGAGACTAAATAAGATCATTTGATCATTTTTGTGGGGGGAGGGGACATTAACACCAGGTTTTCTCAAACAATTGACACACAACCTGTGAAAATGAATCATTTCAGTAACTACAAGTGTGTGTTCACATTTGGATCGTATAGATATCTGGCAATAAAGCTCAGTCTTCAGAAAATGTCCTTTTCTTTTTGATTTCTTTCAGAGCAGTCTGGAATTGATTTTTGACTAAATAATTAAAACTAATAATAATATATTACTATATTATATTACTAACAAATCCAGGACACCCCTGTTGATCCAGTAGCTCTTAATGAAGTTTGAAATAAGAATCGTGGTGAGTTCATTAGAAATATTTCACTTTTCTTTTTTAAATCAGTCATTACTGGAATCATCTGAAGTGCAAAAACAGTGGGATTATATATGAGAAGGACGGACTCAAAGACTGTCGTGTATCACATATGTATTACATCGATGTCCAAAATCAATGCATCATTAATGAAACTGAAACAAAAGTACTGAATTTCATGTGGAAGACCAAACCTCAGCATTCAGGAAAGTCTTATACAGGAGCAAAGATAATGGACGTTACCCGGAGTTTTCCACTGTGAAACCAGGAATAACAGCTTAAAAATGTTTCTGTGATCTAAATCATTGTCAGCCTGGCAGGCAAATAGCGTGGACACCAAAGTTTGTGAACGTGATAACCTGAGAACAAAGACATGTAGGATTTTAAATCGGTACCATAGGTGTGTCTACTGGGAGGCTGAGGCTTAGCGCTGGTGGCTGCCAGTACTAAGTATTATTATACAACCCTTATTTTAGTGGATCTTATCTTCTTTCCTTGTGTTTCAGTTAGTTTTTACTCAAACTGGGTGTAGAAGGAATCCCTGCAAAGGTTTCTTTTTCTTCTGTGTTATGTTTTATGTATTTCTCAGCTCTTTGCTTCCTTTTTTCTACTTTAAACTTGTTTGTATGCTGGTGTGTAAATGTTCACACTTATCATAAAGTTTAAAAAAGTAGTAGGCGTGGTGATGAGCAGGAACAGGAGTAAAACTCCAGTAAGTGTACCAGTACTGTACCAGTGTGTAGCATTAAAGTCAAACTACAGTGGTTGTAGTATCAGTAGAGTAGTGTTAGTACTAGAGGTGGGAGGAGTAGAAGCAGGTGGAGGCACTGGCTTTAGGTTAGTACTGCCTTTCTCTGGTTCTCCTTTACAACTCATCTCCTTCTCATTTGCTGACAATGTGCAGAGACATCCTCCTTCAGAGCACACCGACTGATGACCCGTCAGCACTGAGCAGCCTGTACATCCTGACAGGACACGAAAGCAGCTACTGAGAGAGGACACGGGGCTTCTCTTTCGACGGTGTTACCAAAGAAAAGCACAGCCTGTCTGTAACTGTGGGGTGGAAACGATGCTCTGTTTCACTGAGGCTGTGCCAGGAAACGGTTCAATGCTGGGAATGACAAATGTTAGGAAGGTATCCTGCTGACTGTCCAGCCTTCACCTGTACACAAGACACCTGTCAAGGTCCTCGCTGGGGTTATAGTTGATAAAGCTTTCTAGCTTTTCTTGTCTATTCAGCTTACCTGCTTAAATCAGACCTTTCTGTTAAAGCTAATGCAGACTCCACTGATCCGCCCGCTCAGTGTGGACGGGAGAATAACCTGAACATGGCCTCTGGGACATCATCATACTGATGTTATGAAGCGCTCAGTCAGGTTTTCTTCTTGATCAGACTG